>NC_083281.1:95528223-96227529 GCF_963506605.1 Zootoca vivipara | reverse complement strand
AAACAGAATTAACTGAGAGATCCCCCCCTTCTCTACTCTGGAGCCATCATCACAACCAGCAAAGTTCCATGTGCCATTTTGATTAACAAACTGGTTAATTGCAGGTTAAATGACAGTTCTGCCGGGTAGGCTTATTCCTGGTTGGAAAACTGTACGCAGAGCGTGCTCATCAGTGAATCCCCATTGAATCAAAAGGAAGCTTCAAGTGGAGGGCCACAAGGCTCTCTTCTGTGCCTGGTACCTGTCCATATTTTATCAATGACTGTGAACAGATATCACACACCTTTGGCCCACCAGATGATGTTGGGCACATCTCCCACCACACCTGACCATGCAGGCCACTCATGGTGGGAGCCGGAGTCAAAGAGTGCTGAGGCTCCTAATTCTTCTTCTTCTTCTTCTTCTTCTTCTTCTTCTTCTTCTTCTTCTTCTTCTTCTTCTTCTTCTTCTTCTTCTTCTTCACTCGTAGCCAAGTAAAATTGTATTCCATGAACACGGTCTTAATGGTGTGTCTGTAGGTGACTGTAAAGGCCAATTCTGGATCCACACATCCTTCCACAGTGGGGACATTGGTTTCTGGGTGGGAGTTGATCACGGTGAGGGTTTGCCAAGCGTGCCTTCCTCTTAGCATGTTTCTCCCTTTTGTCCTGTGTTTGAGTGTCTTCAAAGCCCATGACACCTTTGGTCAAGGCTGTTCTTCAACTGGAGCGCTTGCAGGCCAGTGTTTCCCAGTGGTCAGTGTTCATACTACTTTTTAAAAAGATTTGCCTCGAGAAAGTCTTTAAACCTCTCTTGTTGACCACCAGCATTACGCTTTCCATTTTTAAGTGCGGAATAGAGTAGTTGCTGTGTAAGATGATAATCAGGCATCCACACAACATGACCAGTCCAACGAAGTTGATGTTGAAGAATCTCTGCTTTGACACTGGTGGTTTTTGCTTTTCCCAGTACACTGACATTAGGATTCTTAACAAATGTGCAAATGACGCACAACTGCTTTGCACATGGTTGGGGACATGGAAGGGAAGTCTGAATGACTGGATATGGACAGCCTAGAGAAGAGAGAACTAAGAGGGCACACAATGATGTTACAAGGATCTGCCTGTCACACAGAAGAGGGCAAGGAGGACTTCTTCTCTTCTGCCACCCAGAGGGTAGAACTAGATGGGTTTGAGTTGCAGGTGGATTTTGGCTGAGCATTAGAAGAACTTTCTTGACAATAAGGATAGGGGACAATTCAGTTCAGTTCATATCTATAAGGAAGCCTACCTAATTTGAACTTTCCTAAACACTACAGACAGAAACACAGCCATTCAAAATTGCAGTTGTCCAGCCAAGTAATGTGTACACAAATACATACACTGGTTACAGGTAGGTAGCCGTGTTGGTCTGGATCGAAGTAAAATAAAAAAATTCCTTCAGTAGCACCTTAAAGACCAACTAAGTTTTTATTTTGGTATGAGCTTTCGTGTGCATGCACACTTCTTCAGATACATACACTGGGATTCTTCAGATACATACACTGGGATTAAGTGTTCATAAAAATGCATATATTTGTGAAAATGATGTAGAAAAATGTTAGGGGAAATTGCATTGCAAAATGTGCATATTAGGCAAAAGTACATACAAACAGGTGTTTATGAGGAGAAATTTATACTAAATTGCTAATGAGTTTTCATGAGGATCCAAAATAGCAATAATTGCAAACTGATGCAGAAATGTGGAGAACTGAATATCAATCAATCAATCAATCAAAACCTTTATTGGCATCATTTACAAACATTTAAAATAAATAGTCCAGTATGATCATGTCACCAACCCATCAGTACAGTCACTTGCCAAAAGGGAGGGGAGGCCAGCAATCTATTTTACCTCTGTGGGTCTCCTACAGGGGCAGGATCCTGTAATGTACTTTGAGTTTTAGACTATGGGCACCCACCAATTTTAATAATGGGGCAAGATAATTTAAGAAAAGGTTAAAGAGAGAGGGTGCGAGTACACAGCCCTGTTTCACGCCTCGATTTATAACAACAGGGTCTGACACCTCGTCCCCTGGGATTATTCTTATACGACAGGTGTTATTTGAGTAGAGCTTTTTAATCAAGAAAATTAGCCTAGGATCTAGGCCCAATGATTCCAGTTTGGACCATAACAGTCCCCTGTCGACTGAGTCAAAAGCAGCCTTAAGATCTAAAAAGGCCACATATAAGCCTTCTTTGTGGTGCCGCGTACAGTATACTTGGCGGCTAGATGGGATAACACTATGCAGTTGCGTAAGGTGGATTTCTCTGGCCTGAACTCTGCCTGCTCTGGGCCTATGGTGTTATTTGCGTCTAGCCATGTGGTTAATTTGGATAATAGCTGTTTTGCATACAATTTCCCAATATTTGACAATAGACTTATTGGTTGATAGTTGGATGGCAGCTTTTTGTCCCCCTTTTGAAGATTGGAATAATTATAGATTTCTGCCATGAGTTGGGCATCGGGCCACCAGTCTGGCTTGGCTTTGACTAGTTTAGACGGGACGGCGTCAGGGCCTGCTGCTCAGTTTCATCTGAGAAATTAAATTTTTTACTTCAGTGCTGGAGACGGGGGGCCACTCAGCCAGAGTTGAAGAGGGGGAGAGATCTTGGCTATCTGATGGAATACAGTCATCATAGAAGATCGCCTTAAAGTGCTCTACCCATGACATAGATGGAATCAATGCCAGTCTTGGGTCTGTGGGGGGTCTGCAATAACCTTCCAAAATTTCCCATGATCGTTGGTGAGAATGGTTGAAAGCAACGAGTCCCAACAAGCCTGGTTGTGTCTTATCTGGCTGAGCTGGATAGTTTCCCTAAGTTGCCTGATTCTAGCGAAATATATATCAGGCAATCAGGAGCTGCCTGCCTCTCTAAACTCTCTGTAGATTCTCCTGACCTCCACTTTAATGTCTTTCATTTCTTTATCAGTCCATTCGCCAGACCCCGGATTCTTAGGTGGCCTGTGTGGATGTGAATGAGGCATTTCAGGTATTAAAGTGTCCATGAGTTCCTCAAACCAAGTGACTCTGGTTGCTGGGGAGAGTTCACCACTCCCTGCCGAGATCAAACGAGTCACAAGATCAGAATACACCAAGGTTTGAAAAAAGGATAGTGTGTGCTCGTTAATCCGGATCCTTGTATACTGAGGACGTGGTTTCTGGGGTGGAGTGGGAGAACTGAATATAAGAGTGGAAAAATGAGAAACTGAAAGAAACTGAAACTGACAGATTTGCCCATCGCTGCTTGATAAGAAGAGCTGTTTGTCAAGGGGATCAATTACCTAGATGTGTCGGGGTCTCCCTCATTGGCGGTCTTTAAGCAGAAGCTGCACAGGCGCCTGTTGGAGAAGCTCTTGTCTCTGTAATACCTGCATCACCTGCAAGGCCCCTCCCCCCCAGGATTCTAGAGGGAAGAGGGTGGGTGGGTGGGGTGAGCCATGTTGACCAGGAAGAGGAAGGGGAGAAGTGAAAGGTGCTTGTGGGGGCACAAGAGTCATAGCTGGGACTTGTGATCTCCAGTTCCCTCACAGGTTGTCTCTCTGTCCTTAGATCGCCCGGCCTTGAGGCGCTTCTCTGAGCCAAACAACCTCCTCCAGCCCAAGTCCCTTCCGGTGAGTGATGTCTTGCTTGTGCAGGCAGGGCAGCTGGGCTCTCCATACTGGGGTGAGGATAATCAGACAGCCAATTATCATCTCTCTAGCTAACTTTCAGGGCATTAAAACTGCAGGGAGAAATTGTATGTTCAGCATTTTTAATCATTTTCCTACTTTTTATAAGCTTTAAGTTAAGAAATGAAAACTTTTTGATTTGGGATGTGTCCTTTTCTTAAAAGCAAAATTTCTTTTGCACGAGGGCTCAAGAAATGCAAGGACCTTCTCCAGATTGGTGTTTTTCTGCAGCATCATTGGCCCAAAAAATAGTGTATTAGTGGTGGATTTATACTGGACCATCCACACCTTCTGTTTTTTTAGTTGTTCTGTGTTGCTTCCCCGGTATTACTGCAAGGGTGTCCCTCCAGATGGCAATAAAGGTAAAGGTACCCCTGACCATTAGGTCCAGTTGCGGACGACTCTGGTGTTGCGGTGCTCATCTCTCTTTACTGGCCGAGGGAGCCAGTGTTTGTCCGCAGACAGCTTCCAGGTCATGTGGCGCACTGGCAAACCAGAGCAGCACACGGAAATGCCATTTACCTTCCCGCCAGAGCGGTACCTATTTAACTACTTGCACTTTGACGTGCTTTCGAACTGCTAGGTTGGCAGGAGCTGGGACCGAAAAACGGGAACTCACCCCATCAGGATTCAAACCGCCAACCTTTTGATCGGCAAGCCCAAGGCTCAGTGGTTTAGACCACAGCGCCACCCATGTGGCAATAGAGTACTATGAATATCAGGATAACACCCCACCGTAAATGCATGGTATGAAAAGTTACAGGGCATGTTCTGACTGGAAGCAAAACTGTATGTCTGTCCTCTCCAAAACTTTCACAAGCACAAGCAGTGTTGAAAGCGGGATCTTGTCTAGCCCTACCAATGAGCAGAAATCACCATGAATACAGAATAAAAAGAATGTCTGGAGTGCCCCCATTTCAATGTGAAGCATAATTCAGTTCTCTTTCATGCCTTGCAGTTCCTGTCCAAGCCTGAAGCAGATGATGACAACACCAGTGACGGGACGTTCAACTTCCTGGCCATAGAAAGAGGTCAGAGGAAGGGGCTGTTAGGATCTCCTACTCTCGAGTAGGACCCTGGCAGAGACACATGCCTGACTGGCATGTTCCCTACCTCCTGATCGATCGTTCGGGAGCTTCAAAAACTTTCTCCAGCCTGAACATCACAGCAACTGATGTCAACTGACATCACACTCAGAGATCCGCAGAGTGTTCGCAATTGCGTAACAGACCTCAGCAACTCAGCATTTGGCTAATCTTTGGCTAATCTGCTTTCTTAAATATAAACACATATGGAGCACTGCATCATGGCTCCCTTTCTCTTTAGCACCAGACAGCAAAGAGAAAGAACAAAGGACAATAGTCCCACTTCAGGAAACACAGTAACACAAACATCCGGTCTTCGTCATATATCATCATGTGATAGACAACAATCCCATGACAGCAGACATGGGGAATGAATCTTCAACAGGGGCTGGGCTGAGAAGTGGAGCGGGTAGAAGGGACTGGGTGGGTGATGCCTTTCTGGGGACTGAGGGTGTCTGAATAAACAACTACAGTATCTGACATTTAGAAGACACCTGAAGGCAGCCCTGTTTAGGGAAGTTTTTAATGACTGATGTTTTAATGTATTTTTAATCTTTTGTTGGAAGCTGCCCCGAGTGGCTGGGGAAACCCAGCCAGATATAATAATAACAATAACAACAGCAGCAGCAGCAGCAGCAGCAGCAGCAGCATTCTGTTCTCACAATGGTCAACCAGATGCCCCAAAGGGAAACCAGCAAGCAGGATCCGAGCACAAGAACGCTCTCCTCCCACGCAACTGGTATTCAGAAGCATTACTGTGGAGGCAGGGCAGAGCCACCGTGTCTAGTAGTCCATGAATTCACCCAATCCTCTTTGAAAGCCACCCAAGTTGGTGACCATCACTGTGTCCTGTAGGAGGGAGTTCCATAGTGTACCTGTGCGTTGTTCTTTTTTCTGTCCTGAATCTTCCAGCGTTCACCTTCATTGGATGTTTATGAGTTCTAGCATCTCTCCACTTTCTTCATTACATGCATAATTTTGTGTCCTCCTCTCATGTCACCTCTTGCTCACCTTTTCTCTGAACTTAAAAGTCCAAATTCTGCAACCTGTCCTCAAAGAGGAGTCGCTTCACCCCTTGAACATTTTCATCACCATTTTCTGAACCTTTTGAACTCTAAATCTCCTTTTTGAGAAGAGCTGACCAGAACTGTGCACTGGACTTCAAGTTGTAAAATGACATTATGATACCAGCAATTTTATTTTCAATTCCTTTTCTTATGGTCCTTGGCATGGAAATTTCCTTTTTCACAGCTGCTGCACACTGGGTCAACTTCTTCGCTGAGCTATCCAGTACAACCCTAAGGTCTTGTGATTTTTATGGGATGATTGTCATGTTTTTAAGCTGGCAAGGCAAAGAGTCTAGATGTTTTTTCACCTGACCCTGGAAAAGGGAGGCTGGGCCAGTGGGGGTTGAAGAAAGCTGTGGCACAGTGAGAGACAGATAGGCTTAGAACATAATGCTTTAAGCATGTCTGTGCCACTTTCCAGATTAAATATCTGAGTCCAAGGCTCTTCAACAAAGAGGAGGGAGCGCTTAATTTGTTTTATAGCAGTGCACGGACAAAGGCAGCCTGGTTAGCATCCGTCTGTCTCGAGAGACAAAGGCGTGTGCTGGTGGGGTGTATGTGAAATCAAACTGCTGCATTAGCGGCACCAAAATGGCCTGGCTAATATGGTCCAAAGTAAAGCAGAGCAATACATTTGGCACCAACTTGGCTGCAAGAGTCGCCGGAAGTTGTACAAGGTGCCACCCAACCCTCTTAGGGACTCCACTCCAGATTTGTGTAGGGTTTAGTCCTTAGCCTTTACTTCCCCCCCAAATATCCCACAAGGCAGTAGAGGTTCAGGATCAGAGTTTTTCTTCTCCTAGTTGGGTTCTCTTCCCAGGTGGATGAGCCCCACCTGCCCCTCACTTTGCGCTCCAGCACAGGCAGAAACCGCCTTCTTGACTGGTGGACTCCCTGTTGTTCTCATCTGCTCAATCTGCTGGAGCCTCTCTTTGCATGCAGGGGATAGCCAGTCCCTAACTCACCTTCGGCTCCCCTCACCTGGTTTAGCCAGCCAGTGGGCGCCATTCCCTGGGGTGTGGCTGCTGTCACCTGCTGGCAGCTTCTAAGAGCCACAGATGAGAGCTGAATACACGGAAGGGACCAAAGGGGCACAAACCATGCCGGAAGGAGCACAATGTGCCCCCACCAGAGGCACTGCCCCTCCCCAAGCACCCCATACATTTAAAACACTTAACATCCCCAAAGAATCCTGGGAAATGTAGTTTGTTAGAGGTGCTGGGAATTGTAGCGCTGGAGGGGTAGGCCACAGTTCCCAGGATTTTTGAGGCGTGATGTGCTTCAAATGTATATGCAGCCTAAGGTTGCAATCCGAACCCCACTTTTCTGTGAGTAAGCTCCATTGAATTCAGTTGGGCTTACTTCTGAGTAGGCATGGTTAAGCTTGTGCTGTCAGCTTTCTCCGGGACATTCTCTGGTTAAATGTCACAATGAAGTTACAAGGTAGCCTAGCTGCATTCAGACTCAACCCAGAATCTGTAATATGGCTATGATATCATGGCTCTACTTAACAGGGTTGTTGAACAGAGGCGAACAGTTTACTGCAAAGTGCTATGAAATAAATATTCTTCTTAACCTGTGAGGTGGTGGTCCTTGCCTAGAAGCCCTTCCTCAAATCCTACATGTTGGCTTGGTGCGTGGAAAGCACTTTGTTCATGCTCAGAAGTAATGCAGATCCCTTCTTTGCAGCTCTACAAAAAGGGATGATGAAGCAGTCTGTGCCGCCGCCTCTTCCCCTCTCAGCCCGACGGGTGTCTCTGCCAGTCCGGGGTGCCTCTGGGTCCCAAGCGAAAGCTGCCGCCAGCAGAGGTAGGTGGAATTGCTAGCCAGCTGTGGCCTCTTGGAATCTGGACTGAAGGTTGCTTAAGTTCTTACTTCAGTTGACTAGAGACAGGCGCCAAGGGTCTTTCAGGTAAAATTCATTCCCAAGTAATACCTGAAGGTCCTCTGCCTGCTTGTCTCCTTGTCTCATAGATTAGACTACCAACCTTCACCAACCTGGTGCTCTCCAGATATTTTAGACTACAACTCCCATCAGCCCAGTGGTCTTTGGGATGGGGAGGGAAGAAGGCAGGGAGACCTACAGCATACCTTCCAGGTGCCCCAGTTTAACCGGGACAACCTTGTTTTCCTTCAAAGCGCCCTGGGCGCAACCTTCGTCCCAGGGTGCCCTGATTTTGCACCAACTGTGGATGGGACTGGCGGAAGCAGCTCCTGCAACAGCAGTGGCATTGTGAAGGAGCACTTCCCAGCCTCTGGCAGGCTCCTGGAGCCCTCCTGCCTCTTTTTCTAAGTCGCCAAGCGCATGCCTGGCTTTGGGAAGAGTCAGAGCACTGTGCCTTCTTCTTCCCTAAGGCTGGGCTTGCAGGGCTTTGGGAAAGAGGCACAAGGCCTGTGTCCCAATTTGTATCAGCAGAATGTTGGATCATTTGCAACAGTAGGTGGAGCCAGAGCCCATGACAGGCTGAGCCCACTACTTGTAGATTTGTCCTCTGTTGGCAGCCTGACTACCAGCTTATGGGCCTGGGAGACTCTCCACCCAGGGTTGCCTCTATGAGTCTACTGGTAAGAATGGCACCAGTTGGGTTGTGAATCTGGGGACTGTCCCCGGGAAACAGGGATGTCTGGTAACCTTATGTTACACACCACCCCAATTTCTGAGTTTCCAGATACTCTCCAGGTGTGCCAACACTTACCCAGGGTTCGGCTTCCTTGGAATGAATGTCACTAGAGACTGAGGTGTCTTTAGGATATATGGCTTCATTTACACATATATACAACCTGAGACTAAGGAGGAGGGAGCTGGGATAGCTCTGCTGGTAGAACATGAGACTCCTAATCTCAGGGTTATGGGTTCAAGCCTCATGTTGGGGCAAAAGATTCCTCCATTGCAGGGGCTGGACTAGATGACCCTCAGGGGTCCCGTCTATCTCTATGATTTTAACCTTCTGGCAGGCAGATGGAAGCTGGCTGAGGTTAGAGTGGAGTTGGTGGGCCAGAGCCCCAGTGGATAAGCCTCTGCCAAGGTGACAGCCAAATAGCCGTAACCCACCCACCCACCCCCGGTCTAAAAGGGGTAATATGCTGAGAATACCTCTGGGTGGAGGGGGAGAGCCATGACCCCAGGTGATAGATGGGGGGAGAGGTATCCCAGGTGTGAGGCAAGTTGCCAGAGAGTTTGTTGGGTTTTTGGCAATTCCAGCGGGCAAACTGGGCACTGCCCCCCCCCACTCAGCCCCAACTGCCTGCTTTCTGACATACCCAGTATCAACAAGGAGGAAGAAGATGGGGGCCAAACTAGCATTCCTTGTCTCTGCCTGTCATTGGCTCTGGCGCCACCAGCTGTGGGGGTTCCCTGCTTTCTGCCCTACCAATATCAGAGGTACAACACAGAACAATTCCCATTACTGGGCTGGTTGTTAGTAATGCCTTTGTAGAGTTAGATCTTAATATATATGCAGATATTTTGGTTTGAACTTCACTTTTTTTAAAAAAAATGAATGAATGAATTTTCATTTGGACATTCTTGAAATGTTGTTATTACATGTTTGAAATGTACTGTGGTTGATATTATTGAACTGCTTAATGGTTATTTTTTTATGCATTGCTGTTCTTGCATATTGTAAGCTGTCTTGACCACAATTTCCTTTGTGGAAAGGCAGCATATAAAATTGGAGTCCAATTCAGCCATCCTGGTGCCCTCCAGATCTTTTGGATCGCAGGGGCTCGTGCTCAGTGCTGTTTTTCTAGAAAAAAGAGGTGCCAGAGCCCCCCATGAACTTTCCCGTTGTTCTCTTAGAATGGCAATGGTGCCCACCTGAGAGGTGCTGGAGCTCCGGCTGAAAGGAAGCCCTACTCCTGCTGCCTTTGGGAGGGGGTGAAGAGAATGGTGGCTGGGAGGGGGGATTGGGGGGAGAGGCAGAAGAGGAATTGCCGTTGGCTGCTAATTCTTGTCTTCCTTTGCACCACTTTGCAGATCCTTTACCAGCCCTGAAAGATGACGAGGTAACTAAGAACCCATCTGCCACACACAACATTTGCTGCTTCAGATTACTGTCCTGGTTAGCACATTTGCAGCAAGGGTAACTTACACATGACGTTTTCCTGTGGGCAGCCAGAGACACGACCAACAAGATGGGCATTCCCTCCTTGCCATTCCATGGGCAGAAGCTGACCTGCCTGGCTGCTGAATCTCCAGCACTGAAGAAAGAATAGTTCTCCCAAGGAACCTGAAGAAAGCAGGCTAGGTTTAGGGGACCAAGGCAGTCTTCCAATGGAGGGAGGAGTTGAGGGGGCGGCTGCTGCTTCCTTCTCCAGCATCTGCTGCCTGAGGCTGTTGCCTCATTTGGCCTAATAATAAGGCCAGCCTTGGCTGGAGAAGAGGAAATCAGAGGGAAGCAAGAGATCAGCACCTGAGCGTCTCTCTCTCTCTCTCTCTCTCTCTCTCTCTCTCTCTCTCTCTCTCTCTCTCTCTCTCTCTCTCTCTCTTTTCTTTTTTTTCTCTTTCTCTTTCTCTTACTCTCCTTCTCTCCCCCCACCCCCAGGAGGAGATCCAGGAGGAATCGATCTACGTGGAATGTGAGCCCAGACCAGGTGAAGCCCCTTTCCCCACCAGAAGCCACCACTGTGATGCTTCTAAGAAAGGACTGTAGCTCAGTTCTGGATCGCAGGCTTAGCAAGCAGAAGGTCGCAGCTTCATCAACCCCTGCCATCTCTGATTAAAGGACCTCAAGTGACTTATGATAGGAAAGACCTTTTGCCCAGGACCTTTGGAGCCTTCTGAAGGGCTGCTCCCAGACTTTGGAACTCCCTTCCAAGGGAGACTCGTCTTCTACCCCCCCCCCCCAATTGATGGCCTCCTGACAGCAAAACAATCCTCTGTGTTTTATAAACCATATTAAGGTTAAAAGGTAAAGGACGCCTGGACGAGTTAGGTCCAGTCAAAGGTGACTATGGGGTGTGGTGCTCATCTTGCTTTCAGGCCGAGGGAGCATGCATTTAGTCATGTGACCAGCATGACTAAACCACTTCTGGTACAACAGGACACTGTGATGGAAACCAGAGCACACAGAAACGCCGTTTGCCATATTATCTTCCTTTAATTATGTCCTTTAATCAGCTGCCATTGTAACACTGTCTTTGATCTTTGTTGTGTTTTGCTTATTTGTTGCATATTGAACTTTATTGTTAACCCACTAGGGCTTTTTTTTGTTTTTTTTGTTATGGGTGATCATCATCTGAGTGATACAAACATGTGACAAATGGATGGATGGTCTGATGTATCTGGAATAAGGCAGCTTGACATGCTCTCCAGTGGTGCTAGGTGCTTGTATCCAGCAGACACCAGCTGGTACCAAACCCACCCAAAGAGGGGTGCTGAGCTCCATCCTGCCACCCTCCTTGTGGCCTGATCCTCTTTTTTTCCCTTCCAGCCTACATGCCCCGCAAAGTGCCTCCTGTCCAGCCTCTGAAGCAAGCCAGGTGAGTGTGTCTCCCTTCCAGAAGTAGGTCAGAGAAAAGCCCACTATCTGTACATCAGGGGTAGCCCACATGGTGCCCTCCAGACATTCATGGAATCATAGAATTGTAGAGTTGGAAGGGACCCCAAGGGTCATCCAGTCCAACCCCCTGCAATGCAGGAATCTCAGCTCTGCTCCAACCCTCATCAGCCACTGCACCATGGCCATTAGTCAGGAAGGGTGAGAGTGAAAACATCCATGAACACTGTGACTGAGACAGGATATTAGTCTCTCTGTCCCTTACTCTCTCTACAGAGGGGTAGCGGTTTTCCAGGGTCTCTGGCAGGTATCCCTCACCTTAGCCCTGCATTCTGGGACTCACTGCACTGGAGAGTCTGAGAGCTGAATGAAGTGGTCTTTCTTTGAGCCAGGGGTCAATCCGACACGCTTGCTTCTGTACTTGCACTCCACTGAGCTCCCCCCTCCCTCCCTCCATTCTCAGAAGCCAGTGGTGATGCTCACTATTAGGGAGGGGCCCCCTGCACTGCCTCACTGAACATTACTAGCCCTGCCCTGAACAAGTGCTCAGCGATCAGCATAGTGGGCTGGCCTGTTCTAGACTGGAGGAACCAGTAGTACCTAGGCTGGCTGTGCTGCAGCTGGATCCAGCCTTGTTGCTTGAGACCCAGGTCTTGTGCCAAGGAGCACCTTTTCACAGCTGCAGCTGGTTCAACAGCTATGGTCATCCCTGGTCCAAGGTGGTCTGAGCACAGCTTTGCATGCTCTGTCTAGATAACTTCGTGTTCTGATTCAGAAGCAGTCGGGTTGGGCAGCTGCACAATGTGGCTGCGCTAACTCCCCAACAGGTCACTGTTGCTTACTGAGAGGGCAGGAGGCAGAGGGGTCAGTGCAGTGCAAGGACAGCAGTGGAGCCAATCCAGAACTCCCCCCCAGCACATTTGCAGGGCATGGACTCCCCAACCCTTCCCCCCCCCCCCCGTGACAGCAACTCACCTGCTCAGAAGCTCTTGCCTCGCCCTGTAAGCTGCTCCTGCTCAGATTTCTGAAGTGTGTCTACCAAGGTTTCTCTTTACTGTTGCTGCCATTTAAACTGTTAATGGTTTTAACCAGTGCTTTTTTTCTAGGGGTACCCATACCCCTAAACATTTTGTGAATCTAAGTTTGGCCTCATTGAGGGGCATTATTTCAATATGAGTAGGAAAATGAGCGTACCCCTAAACATTTTTTAAGGGGGAAAAGCACCGGTTTTAACTACGCATTATGAATTGGAATGACATTGTGTTTCACTTTGAGGTCACAATGGGATAAAAAACAGCATGTAAGTGCATTAAATAAAGACATAGTAGTAGTTGTTGTTGTTAAGAAGCAATGCTGTCTTGAACAGAGATTAACTGCTCTCTGAAATTCACCAAGGGCCTGGACATGTTCAGAGTTCTTTCCCTTTTCATAAGCAAATCCTCAGTCTGAGACCTGGGTTTGCAAATCTGTGGATCAAGGGGTTCTAGATCCAAAACATCACAGGGCTAATGTCACACCACAATACTATTCTCTCTCTCTCTCTCTCTCTCTCTCTCTCTCTCTCTCTCTCTCTCTCTCTCTCTCTCTCTCTCTCTCTCTGATGTTAGGCCAGCAATCACTCCATCAGGACCCCAGAAGGTAGGTGTGGGGGCTACCAAGGGAGCACAGGAGAGCTTGAAATGAGGATGATGGCCAGGGGAGGACTCCAGAACTTTGCATTCATGGGCTTAACTGTTGTTTTTTGTTTTGTTTTGTTTTGTTTTGCTAAGGCAGGCCACCACAAACTCAGGATGCAGCAAACCGAACTGCTTAACCTACCCTACAGGGCTGTTGTGCTGAGAAAATGGAGGGAGGGAAGAGAGGGACTTGTTCATGAGAAGAAATGGCAGGATAACTAAAGGGACCTATGGGACCACTTTGCCTCAGATTTGCACTGCTTAGAGGAGGCATCACTAAGAGAACCGGGTGTCCTAGAGTTGCACTTATTAAGCACTTGAGGAGGTGGCTTTTAGTGTTGCAGCTCCAGCCCTCTGGAGTAAACCATGAACTGAAATTAGACAGGTGACTGGCACATTGATAACATTTTTGCTTAAGGAAGCTTGTCCTGAAGTGCATGACCCAGTCATTTTAGGGAATAAAACCTGTGAATTTTTATAAATGGATTTATTGCTTTTAGTTTAGTGAGTTTGTAATTTTTTGTATGGTGGTTTATAAATCAGGACTGTGTTGAGGAAGAGGGTGTCTGGGAACAGGGGTGCATGGAGTTAGCCTTATGCAATTGCTGGGCAATAGGTAGAGGTACCTAGATTATGGGACCAGGAAGTGAAAACTCTGTGCGCTCATTTTCTTTCCAGGCCTTTGCAGAAAACCTGTGCAAAGGTAAGTGCCACACTCTGAAGCCTCTGCATCAGCCTTTGCCAACCTGGCCCCTCCAGATGTTGTTGGACCACAGTTCCCACCAGCATAGCCTCCAACATGTGTAGTCCCAAAACTCATGTGCACAAGATCATGGAGCCCAAAAGATGTGCTTTTTTCAGGACCATGCTCTCACTATGGCCAAAAATGTGTGTTTTGGGGTGCTGCACAAGATCATGGCCCTGAAAAGAAGCGTGTTTCTGGGGTGAGATCTTGGTGCAAAATTGTGTGACATCATGGGGGCCTTTGGGGGCAAAATGGGGTGTCCTGGTTTTTCTGGGACACCTGCGGGGTGAATGCACCAGCCCCAACCAGAAGGGCCATGTGATGCTGAGGACTGGGGGCTTATTCTAGTGGCCATCTTTGGGATCCCCTCCCAGTCTGTGGTTTCATAATTCTGTAAAATGAAATTTTGTAAAAACAGAGATTGCTAAAATGGCCAAATAAGTCTCTTTTTGAGTTAATGGCTTTAGCCAAGTATGTTGAGTATCTCTTTGTATGACTTTCACGGCTGCCATGGAATTTTAAAGGGGTCTGGCCCCTGCCTTGATTTTTTTATTTTTTATTTGCAGGGTGGCTTGGTGCCCCTGCTCAGCTGTACATGAATATTGAACCAGGGATTGAACCAAGGATCATCTTCATGCAGAGCAGATTCCCCATCCCCAAGCAATAGCCGTGCCCTGATTTTGATTGCTCATGCCATGTGTGTGTCATTCATGCACTGATGTGGCACAGGGAATATTTGCCTATGTAATACATATCTCAGAAACCCTGAAATGCTCTATCTGTTTCAGGCGTGTGTCTGAAGAGTGGATCCGTGCCAGAGGTGAGCAAGAAGATCTTGTCTGAGGATTCTTTGGCTGCCTTGTCCTCTTGCTTATAGAGCAGCAGTTCAAGTTTAACCTCCCTAATCCCATGGGGCTAAGCATAACAGCAGAGAGAGGGAAGCGCAGGGTAAGTTCCGGATTGCCGTAGCTAACACAGGATTGCAAATGCTACCAACGGCAAAGAGTCTTGCAGTATCTTAAGGATAATGCATTTATGACGACATAAGGGTTTGTGGTCTAGAAGAGTGATGTCCCCATGCCTCATTCTCAGGGCACATAAGAATTTATTTAGAATTGCAGTGGGTGTGGGGTTTTGAGTTTACTTTATTGCTGCCATGTGCCCAAGAGTGGTATTATGGATGGGTAAATATGTCCATTTTATTCCACCGTGGGTTTTTTCAGTTTGTGATTATTATGTTATTATGTCCCAATTAAAAATTGTCATCATTTTAGTGCCCTTTCCTCCCAACACACACATTTTAAAGCAGTTCACCCCAGTATATACTTTGTATGTTGTTTTCAAAAACGTATGCACAATTGACCCTGCGGATGCATTTTTGTACACATTGTTTGATTGAGAAATGCACTGCAAAATTTTGAGAAGTGCAAATTTAGATAGTTTCTCATTAAAATGCAAGCAAAATCACGTTTCTCCCCACCCTCCCACTGAACGCCTCTATGGTGTGTGTGTGATCTCAACCAATGCTCATAAAATTTTACTGTTTGTCGAGATTTGCTTTGCATTTTTTGTGTGTGTTTTTTTGGCAGTTGGACTTTAAAAACACCCAGGAGGGAGCCTTTCACCTTTGCTTGACATGGCATTGTTTAATTTGCCCTTGTTCTCTGCTCCTCCGACTAGAACAAAGGGCACTTTTAGCATATGGTTTCCAGGTACCTGGCAGGGCAAGTTTTCTGTAGCTGCAGCAGTAATCTTGCCACCTCCCCAGGGAAATCTGAAATGGTACCTGTGGGCGGAGGTCTTCAATGACGGTGGAAAGACATGGGTCTGAATGGAACTGCCACTTTAGTCTGTGTGAACAAGAAGCTGTGCCCCTCCTATTCCCTGTGTCTGTGCTTGCCTTATCATCTGCTACATTCCCTTAGGATTTTTGCATGCAAAACAAGGCCTGGTATGCAGGTAGCTGTGACCGACATACAGCTGAGGCTGCCCTCCTCCGGTTTAATAAGGTAAAGGTGTATCTCCTGAAGTTGCCCTGCAACACTGTCATAAAGCAGCTGCTGTTCAAGGAGGAGGTTCTTCCAGTCCCTTTGCCTTCTGGAGCCACCAAGTGCACCTCTATGGTGCACACCAGCTGAATTAGCTGCAGCTAACTAACTCTGAGGTCTAGCAGCTGAGAGGCGGTTTTGGGGGCTCCATTTTAAAGGCGTCAGTGTAGCAGGATGGACAGATCATCTGACACTGGGCACAATCAACCAATACGTTTTCTTGCTTAAGCCCCACTGGCTGGCAGGAGATGGGGAAAGATATACCCTGTGGTTAATGGGGAGGAATTTTCCACAGAAGACGCCCTTGGGCATACACCAAACTCAGAGGCTTTATCCATACCGGTACTTTCTTTTTACCCTGTGCTTTCGAGGCACAGGTCTGCGCGATAAACCCACTCTTTAACTCTGAATTGGAACAAATGACCATTCAGGTTTAGGGGGGGGGGGATAACTCAGACACAGAGCTTTAAAGCACACACTTAAGCCTAGAAACGCAGCACAACAGGATGTCCAGATGAGTCCAGAGATGTGATTTTCAAATAATATGAAATCTGTAATCAGTGCTGGTCGGACATGGGGCAGCACATCCCATTTCTCTGCCTGGGGTGCAAAGGGAAGACCCACTGCCCCTCCCCACCACCGCCTCCCTTACCTGCATTTTGCAGCAGTGCCCGCAAAATGGTGGTGGAAGATCCCAGCAAGATCTTGCACAATTTCAATGAGATCTCCCGAGATCTTGCCAGAAGACACGGCCACCACCACTTCTCCACCAGCAGCAAAGGTGGCAGAGTGAGTGGGGAGCCCAGGAGGGCACCACTTCTGGGCATTCTGCTGCCTGAAGCAGCTGCCTCAGCCTACCTCATGGGTGAGCCGGCCTTGGGTCAGAGCACACCTGAAGTCGTGTGTCCAGTTCTGGGCACCATGTTTCAGGAAGGGCCTCTGTTTGGGGGCACAGCACAAGCCTTGCGTCCCAAAGGCCCCAGGGTCAACCCCCACTGGCATCTCCAGGGAGAGCTAGAATCCTGTGGAGACACTGCCAGTCAGTGTGGGCAGTACAAGGTTGGCTGGATCAGCTCTCTGCATGAGGAAGCTTCCTATGCTCCAGAGGACAATGACCAGCTGGAGCGTCCATTGCGGGGGGAGTTGGGAAACCAGGCCTATAAGGAATGATAGAAAGAGCTGGATATGTTTAGCCTGGAGAAGGATGAGAAGGAAGAAGAGGAGACATTGCAGCATAGTCCTCTTTCTGAGGAGGTAAATAAAGATATTGAGGCAAAGGGCCTGTTAATAATTTTACTAGTTGCAGCGAGAATCTCCATAGCCCAAACCTGGCAGATTTTACAAGGCATAGGACTAGATTCATGTTTTAAGACTGTATGGAGAATGGCTGGCACTTGTGGAGATAATTATTTATTTAATACATTTATATAACACCTTTCCTTCCAAGGAGTTAAAGTTGCTGTATATGGTTCTCCTCCTCCCCATTTCTTCCTCACAGCAACCCTGTGAGGTAGGTTAGGCTAAGAGATGGTAACTGGCCTAAGGTCACCCAGTGAGCTGCATGGCTGAGTGGGGATTCGAACCCTGGTCTCCCAGGTCCTAGTCTGACATTGTGACCACACTGTCTCTCACACTGGTGTTACCTTTTGTTAAAACTAAGGTCATGTGTGTCTTGTCTCCTTTGGTTGATGGAGACCATGATGGTTTGGTATACAATATTTGGCTGAAGGAATGATAAGAATGTATAGTAAAACAGGATTGAAGATTGTACAATAGAATATGAATAATAGTTACTGCCTTTAACGAGAGAAGGAGGAAATGGGGGTTTACATTTTCTCTTTGTGCTGAATTTACAGTGGTACCTCGGTTTAAGTACAGAATTGGTTCCAGAAGTCTGTACTTAAACTGAAGCATCCTTAACCTGAAGCGAACTTTCCCATTGAAAGTAATGGAAAGTGGATTAATCCATTCCAGACGGGTCCGCGGAGTACTCAACCTGAAGCGTACTTAACCCGAAGTATGAGTGTAATTGGTTCTGGAAGTCCATACTTAACCTGAAGCATACTTAACCTGAAGCGAACTTTCCCATTGAAAGTAATGGAAAGTGGATTAATCCGTTCCAGACAGTCCGTGGAGTACTTAAACTGAAAGTACTCAAACTGAAGCGTATTTAAACCAAGGTATGACTGTATTGTATACATGCAATGCAAAAATAAAAATAAAAAAATGGGGGGGGGGGTTATCCCAAGGACTGAAAAGAAGGAGATGGCGCAGGCCTCCACAAGGGAGAACTAGAGTCGAGGGAAGTACTGGCAATCAGATGTCAGCTGCACATGAGGAGAAAGCAGTGAAATTGACACTTAAATTATGGGCTGGGGGAGAAAACCTATTCCGATTCCAAGATCCAGATTTTCACCTGCATTTGACACCTCCTCCCTTAACCTGAATGTCTCCACCCTCTTTTTCCACAAAAGGACAGTGCCTACCTGGTGAGGCAGAGCTCACGACACGGCTGGAACCAGCCATTCACTTTGGCTGTGCTTTTCAAGAAGCACGTCTACAACATCCCCATCCGCTACATAGAGAGCAGTCGTCAATATACGCTTGGCAAGGATGGCAGGAGCCACGAAGAGGTGAGCGCTCTCTTTCTGTGTTGGGGGGGCCGTGGCGCAGCCGTAGAACATGCAGGAGGTCCCAAGTTCAACCTCCAGCATCTGCAGGAAAGGCTGAGATACCCTCCACTGGCAATCAGCTTAGTCAATGCTCGGCTCAGTGGACTAATGTCTGACCTGGTATTAAAGCAGCTCCACTGAATCCTGTCACGTGTATTTCTCATGTTTTTCATTTCAGCAGGGATTATGTGGAAGAATGTTCCAACCGTGCTTAGCATCCTTTTATGAAAAAGAGATGTTGGAAACTTAAGTTGTGGAATTGGCACCAAAAATTGGTTGCAGGCCACTTTAATCTTGCTTCAGCTGTTGCTCCTCCTTCTCCTGCCCCTCCTGCCTCCCTCAGTGTGGGCTCCCGAGGACAGGGATCCCCAAACTCGGTCCTCCAGATGTTTTGGGACTACAACTCCCATCATCCCTAGCTAACTGTAGTCCCAAAACATCTGGAGGACCGAGTTTGGGTATGCCTGCCCTAGGAGAAGGGGTTGTGGTGGAGGCAGCGGCAGCAGGGCCTAGGCCCCCTCTCCTGTTCCCACCATGCAGCCAGAGCTTCTGCCTCCTTCTCTTTATGCTTCTGGCAAGAGATCTCCCTCTCCCACTTCCTGCCCCTGCCTGCGTCATATGAACATCAGCAGGACAGTGGACAAGTGCAGATATAGTATAAAAAGGGGAAAAAAGCCCCCAGAAGATTCCTCAGCACTTTAGTGCGCATCTCCGCCATCGTGCACATTTTTTTGACAAGCAGCTTTCCCTAATACAGTGCATTTTTATGTTAAATTTAGCCAATATGTGTGTTTTTGTGCACCCTCCCCCTAGTATTTCTGTAGACATTTTTTGGTCAGAGAACTGCATGATAGAATTCAGAGAAAGCTGTATGCCAGTTTGTGTACTGATTCAGGAAATGCAAATTAGTTAAGTTTACACTGAAATGTGAACTGAACTGTTTTTCTCTCCCATCCCCAGCTGGAGGGCACCTGATGTAGGGCCACCTTGCAGAAGCCAAGGAGGTCCAGGTCCCTTCAGTGTCTGGATAACCACCTGGTGACCCAGAGTTCCATGATGGAAGAAACAAATGCTCCCACCCACACTATGCATCTTAAAGCACTGCTGGACCACCTTAAGAGCCATGGCTTTCCCCAAAGGATTCTGGGAGTTGTAGTGGGTGAGGACCCCCTAACAATTCCCAGCACCCTGGACAAACTACTGTCCCCAGGATTCTTTGAGGGAAAGCCATGACTCTTAAAGTGGCCTAGGTGTATGTTCAATATAGAGGGTGAATGTGACCTCAGTCAGCAGAGCTCCCAATCAACCACCTGAGGGAAACTGGACTAAAAAAGCCAGTCACTTGAGGTGCAGAAAGAAGCTGACCTGCTCCCTGTTCTGCTCTTTTCCTTGCCAGCTCTTTGACAGCGTTTCCAGCATCATCCAAAGCTACACCGAGCGCCCCTTGGTGCTGGTGGATGGCAGCACTTCTGCCAAGGAACAGACTTGCTTGCTGTTTCCAGTGAAGCCATGACTTTGGGGCCTGGGGGGCAGGAGCAGCTGCAGGAGAAGATGGGGGTGTCACCCCTGACCTCGGGCACGGAACGGCTTCATTTGCCTGGCTGAACCGACACAAGGCCAAAGGATCAGTGTGGCACCCTGGCATTCTGCAAAAGGTTCTTGTGAATCATTCTTCAATATTCCTCAATAGGTTTCTTCTGGCAAACAGCAGTGCATCTGCAAAAATATTCCACTGGTACTGATACGGCAAAGCAAGGGAACTTGTGGGCTGGTGGGATGGAAGGGAGAGTTTAGCAGGCATTCCCACCTAAGGCACCAGTCCTGTGGTTTGTTTGCTTCATTTGTTCTCCCTTTTGTCTTGAGTTTGAGTGTCACAAAGCCCATGACACCTTTGGTGAAGGCTGTTCTCCAACTGGAGCGCTTGCAGGCCAGTGTTTCCTAATTGTTGGTGTTAATACTATATTTTTTAAAAATTGCCTTGAGACAGTCTTTAAACTTCTTTTGTTGACCCCCAGCATTATGCTTTCCATTTTTAAGTTCGGAATAGAGTAGTTGCTTTGGAAGCATCTGCACAACATGACCAGTCCAACGAATCATTGCTTCCACACTGGTGATCTTTGCTTCTTTCAGTACACTGGCATTAGTTCTCCTGTCTTCCCAAGTGATGTGTAAAAAATTTTGGAGACACCGTTGATGGAATCTTGCAAGGAGTTGGAGATGGCGTTTATAAGTGGTCCATGTTTCACAAGCATACTGTAAGGTTGGTAGTACAATAGCTTTGTAAACAAGCATTTTGGTTTCCCTGCGAATGTCCCGGTCCTCAAACACTGCACTTCAATCAGGAGAAAGCTGCACTCGCAGAGCTCAGGCGATGCTGGATTTCGGCATTTTGTCTTTCTAACACCCATTTGCTCTCTGGCATGGGCCACTTCCTTTGTTAACTTAACGGCCCATACTTATGGGGCCATTACCAAGAAATTTGTCAGGCCATTCCAGCAAATTTGTTGTTGTTGTTTAGTCCTGTCCGACTCTTTGACTCTTTGTGACCCCATGGACCAGAGCACGCCAGGCACTCCTGTCTTCCACTGCCTCCTGCAGTTTGGTCAAACTCCTGTTCGTAGCTTCGAGAACACTGTCCAGCCATCTCGTCCCCTTCTCCTAGTAGTGCCCTCCATCTTTCCCAACATCAGCAAATTAGTCCTTGTTGAATCCAGGAATTGGAAGGGACTCGGGCATACAGCCTACCGTACTGAAACTACCGTACTTGTTGGAGCTACTTTGTCTTTTCCTAAATTCGCAAGAACTGCCAATATCAGCTGACACAAAAATCCACTCCTGGCAGGCTTTTGCCTTCATTTTAGTAGCCTAATTTATCTGGGGAGAAATGTAAGTTTCCTTTTGCTATTGTTAAAACATTGGGAGTCATAAACCCTTTCTGATCTACTGCCCTGAAATCTGCCAGTAGATCTCTGTCTCCCTTCTGCTCACCCCAATTCTTGGTGTCCGTATATAGTATTGATATACAGTTTTGTTTTAAAGTATGTTAAAATCTTTTACATTGCAAAGCCCAGGCTTTTATTTTGAAAACGTTATTCCAATTTCCCTGGCTGCTCATCCTCAGAAGAAAAATGAATTATGATAACAGGTTAACTCAACTCATCTGTTGCTGTATTTTCTAATAACTACAAGGATTTTTTTTCTGCATGACTTGCAAATTACAGCCCATCTTCGGTAGTAGAAAAGCATCCTATTCAGGGTCCTATTCAGCACAAAGCAGCATTGGGAGAATGGCTCCCAGGAACATGTAGAGAATGCCCACGAGAACCAGCCAAATCAGTACAAAACTATATAGCCTAATTGCCTCAGAATATATTGCTTTCTAGTTCACTTATTTGTCAGTAGGGTGGGTTTGTTCCATTTGTTGTTTTCTGTTTGACCTGTCATGTGAACTCAATAAAACATTATAAAGAGGAAGGTGGCCGGGTGCCCTCCTTTACAGAGGATGGTCCTCTATTTTAAGCCATCCTGTATTTGAAGGCCTGCCCAGTCCAAGTCCAGTTTAAAGAAAAGGAACGCTAAGAAGAGTGAGCGCTGTAGCTCCGCGGTGGAGCAACTGTCTTGCATGCAGAAGGACAATGCAATTACCAAAGGTGCAGGAGTCCTGGTCTCTTCAGCATCCAGCCAAACTACATGCCTGTTTTGTGACATTTTGAGGGGTCCTAATAAAGGTTTGGCCCATTGTGCATTTGGGAGGGTTTTTTCTTTGCAGAGCTCAACAAGGATTTTTTTTTAAAGAAAAAATGTGAAATGTCAGTCTACTGGCAACTCACTGAATGACCCAAAGACAGGGGTCCCCAAACTAAGGTCCAGGGGCCGGATGCAGCCCAATCGCCTTCTCAATCCGGCCCATGGACAGTCCGGGAATCAGCATGTTTTTACATGAGTAGAATGTGTCCTTTTATTTAAAATGCATCTCTGGATTATTTGTGGGGCATAGGAATTCGTTCATTTTTTTCCCCCAAAATATAATCCGCCCCCCCCCACAAGGTCTGAGGGACAGTGGACCAGCCCCCTGCTGAAAAAGTTTGCTGACCCCTGCCCAAAGGTGTCCTCAGTTTTCACTAGCTCTTGCCTCTCCAATAATGGACAGCAAACAAAACCCCAGAGGGCTGGAACCTTTCAGGATCCCTTGTGTTTTCTTTGCTAGGAGGAGGTGATTCAACAGCTCCTCAGAAGCAAGAATAGGCCACTCTAAAGAGGCACCAAGACAGGTCCTGGATCCTACAATAAATCCAGTCACCAACTTTGTGCCCATATCTATTCGAGGAACACTTTTACAGGACCTTACAGTGTCTGCAACGGCATCAAAAGGTTCAGTTCACTTGAGCCTCCTGTTGCACACTCTGGGAGGCTGGGAGGATGAAATGTGGATGTGGGCAGGCCTCAATGTACAGTGCTTGAAGTATTCAGATTGCTATAGCACAACAAAACTGGGAGAACATAGCAAGAGAAAGCCACGGCATGGAGAGTTTTGGGATTTCAGCAGGATGTTACAGCATAGGCACTGAATGGAAATGAAGCCCACAAAACTTTTACAGGCGCAAAAAGTATTGAAAGTAGAATTGTGTGCAACCCCCCCCCAAAAAAAACAACACCCTGGATGTGCAATGTGAAGGGTCTGCAAGTTATTTATTTTAATTTTTTTATTTATTAAATTTGTACACTGCCCTTCATCTGAAGAATATGGAGCAGATGATTCAGCAGGGGAAACACAGGCCAGAATAAGTAAGGAGGTAGTATAAGAATACTTGGCTAGTTTAGATGTAGTATTCAAGTCTTCAGGGCCAGATGTACTACATCCAAGAATATTAAACGAACTGGCAGAGGTGATTTCAGAACCACTGACAGTAATCTTTGAGAATTCCTGGAGAATTTTCCTGGTGGAAATTATGAACCAGGTGATGAAAACAGGCAAAATCCCGGATTCTTGGAGGGAAGCTTATATAACACTCATACCCAAGCAAGGGGGAGACCCAGAAAGGATGACAAATTATAGACCTATCTCACTCCTAAACTGTGACTATAAAATTTTCACCAACATACTGGCTACAAGACTGAAAGAAACGATAAAAGATATTATACACCCAAACCAGTCGGGTTTCCTCCCAGGGAGACAGATCTCTAACAATACGAGGAACATCATTGATATTATAGAGTACCTGGAGGTAAACATTGATAAAAAAGCCGCGCTCCTACTTATCGACGCCGAAAAAGCGTTCGATAATGTTTCTTGGAAATTTTTGAAAAAACAATGGGAAATGATGGAGCTGGGGACGCAGTTTAGGAGAGGATTGGAGGCCATCTATGAACAGCAAAAAGCTAGACTCTTAATCAACGGGAACCTGACAGAGGAAATCAAAATAAATAAAGGTACTAGACAGGGGTGCCCCCTCTCCCCACTTCTATTCATTCTAGCATTAGAACCGCTACTCCAGCACATCAGGACTGAAGAGAACATAAAAGGAATTAGGCTTGGGAGAAACTCCTACAAGGTCAGGGCGTTTGCCGATGACCTAATTGTGACAACACAGGACCCCGAGGTAGGAATACCAGCAGCCCTAGATGCAATCAGAGAATTCGGAGACTCGATGGGTTTAAGAATAAATTATCAAAAAACAAAAATGTTGACAAAAAACTTAAATAAGGAGGAAAAAGAGAAATTAGAGGACATAACCAAATTAGAAATAAAAAAGAAAGTAAAGTATTTAGGAATTTGGATCTCAAATAATAATTTAAATTTGATAGAAGATAATTATAGTAAAACCTGGAGAGAGATAAAGAAAAATATGGAAACGTGGAATAAATTCCACCTATCTCTATGGGGTCGAATCTCCGCGGTAAAAATGAACATCTTACCGAAATTGATGTTCCTGTTCCAGACAATACCCATATTAGGAGGGAAAACTTGTTTTAAGGAATGGAGGAAAGACCTAGCGAGGTTTGTCTGGAACGGGAAAAAACCAAGGATAAAACATCAATTGTTGATAGACAAGAGAGAAAGGGGAGGCTTTGCACTCCCCGATCTGGAACTCTATCATGCGGCTGCTGGGCTAGTATGGTTGAGAGAATGAATAGTTTTGAAAGAAAGAGAGTTATTGGATTTGGAAGGCCATAATACAAGATTTGGATGGCACGCATATTTGTTATATGGGAAAATAAAATCACACAGAGGATTTTTAGATCACATCATAAGGAAATCCCTGTACAACATCTGGACCAAGTTCAGAGGAATTCTAGAGCCCAAAATTCCATTATGGGCCTGCCCAACGGAAGCCATTGCGATTAAACGAAGAAATATGGATTGGAGCTGGCCGTCATACAGAGAGGTTACAGATATAGAGAATGGAGAGATAATTCTAAAAAAGTATGAGGACATTAAAGGAAGGATGACGGACTGGCTCCAATACTTTCAGCTGCGCCAAAAATTAGCTGTAGATATCAGCAATGGATTGGCTAGGGAAACATCAAGATTTGAAAAAGAACTATTAATAAAGAAAAAGAAAAATATCTCAGGGATATATGACCTCCTACTAGAGTGGGAAACTAAAGAAGAGCTAACCAAAACGGTCATGATTAAATGGGCGCAGGACTGTGGACATAACATAACAACAGAGCAATGGCAACGTTTGTGGACCAAAGATCTGAAATTCACAGCGTGCTATTCACTGAGAGAACATAGCATGAAAATGCTATATAGGTGGCACCTCTACCCACAGAAGTTAGCAAAGATGTATAAAGGGAGAAGTCCTGAATGTTGGAGATGCGGGAAAGAACCTGGATCGTACTTCCACATGTGGTGGACGTGCGACATAATTAAAGACTATTGGGATAAGATCTATAATGAAATCAAAAAACTATTCAAAACAACTGTTAAGAAACAACCCGTAATCTTCCTCCTAGGTATTTTGCCCGATAACTTTAAAAAGGAAGATAGAAAGCTTATGATGTATAGCTTGACCGCCGCTAGAATTCTGATTGCAAGGAAATGGAAGGATAAACTACCCCCTACTATAACAGAATGGCAAACTCTGTTGCTTGAATATTTACAGCTAGCGAAATTAACAGGCTGGGTGCGGGATATAGAATATCAAAAGATATCCAAAGAATGGAAAATTTTTAGAGAGTATTTAAAAACATATAACAATAACAATATTCTATTGGCAGAACTTGAGCGATATCTGTAAAACATAAAAAGGGAAACTAAGAAAAGTGAGGAAGAATTTGTGGTTAAAGCTGATATAAACCAACCTGTGGGTAATAATATCAATAACAACAACAAAATTAGATATACTGGTGAAGGGTTGGAAGTTTTGTTTATTTGTGGAAATGGAATACATTCAGAGATATGATTTCGGTATGTATAATTTTAGTTTTGAGAATTTGGTTTGGTTGGATGTATTTTGTCATATATTTTATTTGTTTGTTTACATCTGGAAAGATCTGGTGTAAATAACTTTTAAATCCTTATTCGAAATAAAGGTATTTTAAAAAAAAAAAAAGAGAGAGAGAATTCCTGGAGAACAGGCGAAGTCCCAGCAAACTGGAGGAGGGCAAATGTTGTCCCTATTTTCAAAAAGGGGGAAAGGGAGGACCCAAACAATTACCGCCCAGTCAGCCTGACATCAATACCAGGAAAGGTTCTAGAGCAGATCATTAAGCAAACGGTCTGTGAGCACCTAGAAAGAAACGCTGTGATCACTAAAAATCAGCATGGGTTTCTGAAAAAAAAAGGTCATGACAGACTAATCTGATCTCATTTCTTGACAGAATTACAAGCCTGGTGGATGAAGGGAATGCTGTGGATACAGCCTATCTTGATTTCAGCAAGGCCTTTGACAAGGTGCCCCATGATATTCTAGTAAAGAAGCTGGTAAAATGCGGGCTAGACAATGCTACCATTCAGTGGATTTGTAACTGGCTGACTGACCGAACCCAAAGGGTGCTCATCAATGGCTCCTCCTCATCCTGGAGAGTGGTGACTAGTGGGGTGCCACAGGGTTCTGCCTTGGGCCCAGTCTTATTCAACATCTTTATCAATGACTTGGATGATGGGCTTGAGGGCATCCTGAGCAAGTTTGCAGATGACACCAAATTGGGAGGGGTGGCTAATACCCCAGAGGACAGGGTCACACTTCAAAATGACCTTAACAAATTAGATAACTGGGCCAAAGCAAACAAGACGAATTTTAACAGGGAGAAATGTAAAGTACTACACTTGGGCAAAAAAAATGAAAGGCACAAATACAGGATGGGAGACACCTGGCTTGAGAGCAGTACATGTGAAAAGGATCTAGGAAGAAGAAGAAGAAGAAGAAGAAGAAGAAGAAGAAGAAGAAGAAGAAGAAGAAGAAGAAGAAGAAGAAGAAGAAGAAGAAGAAGAAGAAGAAGAAGAAGAAGAAAGAGTTTGGATTTGATATCCCGCTTTATCACTACCCAAAGGAGTCTCAAAGCGGCTAGCAATCTCCTTTCCCCTCCTCCCCCACAACAGACACCCTGTGAGGTGGGTGGGGCTGAGAGACTTCAGAGAAGTGTGACTAGCCCAAGGTCACCCAGCAGCTGCATGTGGAGGAGCGGAGACACGAACCCGGTTCCCCAGATTAGGAGTCTACCGCTCTTAACCACTACACCACACTGGCTCCCCACATGAGTCAACAGTGTGATGCAGCAGCTAAAAAGCCAATGCAATTCAGGGCTGCATCAATAGGAGTATAGCATCTAGATCAAGGGAAGTAATAGTACCACTGTATTCAGCTCTGGTCAGACCTCAGCTGGAGTACTGTGTCCAGTTCTGGGCACCACTGTTCAAGAAGGATACAGACAAGCTGGAACGTGTCCAGAGGAGGGCAACCAAAATGGTCAAAGGCCTGGAAACGATGCCTTATGAGGAACGGCTTAGGGAGCTGGGTATGTTTAGCCTGGAGAAGAGAAGGTTAAGGGGTGATATGATAGCCATGTTCAAATATATGAAAGGATGTCATATAGAGGAGGGAGAAAGATTGTTTTCTGCTGCTCCAGAGAAGCGGACATGGAGCAATGGATTCAAACTACAGTACAAGAAAAAATATTCCACCTAAACATTAGGAAGAACTTCATGACAATAAGAGCTGTTTGCAGTGGAATTTGCTGCCAAAGAGTGTGGTGGAGTCTCCTTCTTTGGAGGTCTTTAAGCAGAGGCTTGACAGGCATATGTCAGAAATGCTTTGATCGTGTTTCCTGCTTGGCAGGGGGTTGGACTGGATGGCCCTTGTGGTCTCTTCCAACTCTATGATTCTATGAAGCTGTCAGGGCGGTTCACAACATAAATATACAAGATAAAAACACAAAATATATCATAAAAACAAGAACAGAACAACCTATTACCACCCCACCCTCCCACAATCACATTTAAAAGGATACAGGATGTTAATCAAAGGGCTGGTTGAAGGGAAACATTTTTGCTTGGTGTCTAAAGACCCATAATGTGCCTCCCTGGGGAGAGCATTCCACAAGCAGGGAGCCACTGCAGAAAAGGCCCATTCTCGTGTTGCCACCATTCAGACCCCTTGCTGAGGAGGCACACAAAGAAGGGCCTCGCATAGTGGTTGCAGGGTCCAGGTAGGTTTGTATGGAGAGAGGCGGTCCTTGAGGCATTACTGAGCAGTTTAAGGCTTTTTAGGTCAAAACAAGCACTTAACCTTGGGCCCAGAAACTACTTGACAGCCAGTGCCGTCAGGCCAGGATCAGCGTAATCTGCTCAAACCGTCTTGCCCAGTGAGCAACCTGGCCACCAAATTCTGCACCAGCTGAAGCTTCCCAACCGTCTTCAGAGGCAGCCCCACATGTTACATGTTGCAGTAATCTAACCCAGAGGCTACGAGAGCAAAGACAAGAGAAGGAAAGCTGTTTATCTCTGTCCAGACACCGTAGGAGCAGAGCTGGCCCACCAGCCGAAGCTAATGGAAGGCACTCCGGACCTCTGAGACCACCTGAGCCTCCAGCTTCTCCACATTTGCTGTTTGCTTTTCTTTCTTCCCTCCCCCCACCCTGTCCATACAGTTATGGGTGACCATTGGTGTCTGCACCTTAATCAATGGTAACAAATGTTCTCTCTCCATTACTTACTGTGTAAATTTAAATTATGCTCAGAGAGATATTTTATTTATCAACATCTCTTGGTTGGGCAATTCTATTGGCAGGTAACCAGGGGTTTTGTTTCTAAAGACTGTACCAAGATACAGTATATGACAAGGTGTGTTCATAAGCTTGGCCATTAGGCAGTAAAGAGATGTGAGCAGCTGCTGCTGAGCCCATGAGCAGTTTGTTTGAGAGAGGTATCTGCTCCACTTTTCTTGAGTTTTCTGCAAAATGTGTCAAATGTACATACTTGGTTGCTTTTGTGACACAGTTCACATATAAATGCACATGCGCTGTTTGTTTGTTTGTTTGCTCATTCATTCTTTCACTCATTCATCCATTTAGTGAGTTCTTCAATGGAGTATGCGTGATCAAAGGCGGAATAATTTTTGGAATCAGCTTTAGAGCACATTTGGCTCTAAAAAGCAGGTGGACGGAGGACGAGAGAAAAGACTATCTGTGCCATCCTTACACATAGTTCTTTTGTTTCTTGGCAGCCGGAACAAAGCCCAGGCAGGGATCTCGATGCCAAATCACCTGATGCTGAACCATTGTGTTGCCTTGGCAACTGCTACAGAAGACCTGGAAACGAGGGGAAGGCAGCTTGAGAAGGGACTTTGGCAGGGAGAGGTTTAACCAGGGTGGAGGTTGGACTGGATCATTGCCTCATTTGAGCTCTCCTTCCCCCTGCCACCTTCTTACTGCCACCCTGTGAGGACACTGTTGTTGTTTCTTGCTATGGGAGGGAATACCCTAGATAACACATATACTCTTTTAAAAGGCCATCTATATTTAGCATCTAAATTGAATATCAAGATGCTTTTTGCTCAGACTATAATATTGTTTGTTTGTTTTTACTATGGCCTGGAAAAACACTGGATCTTATAAGAAGTCAAGCTGAGTATATTCCCAGAGGGAAAACTGTCCATCTCGTCCTCCCTGCTGGGTTGGGTGAACAAGGTGAGCTGAGGCACAGGCCTGCTGGAGGAAGGGGAAACACCCCAGATTGGACCCAGTTCTCAGGGGTTTCAGGTTGACGCTTGCGCATAACCATAAATATGCACATGGCAGTTTATATGTGGGATAGCCATGTCGGATAGTCCGGCAATCAGTGTGTTTTTACATGAGTAGAATGTGTGCTTTTATTTAAAATGTATCTCTGGGTTATTTGTGGGGCATAGGAATTCGTTCATTTTTTCCCCTCCAAAATATAGTCCAGCCCACCACATGGTCTGAGGGACAGTGGACCAGCCTATGGCTGAAAAAGGTTGCTGCGGGGGTGTAGCAATGGGGGGGTGATGGGGGCAGTCCGCCCCGGGTTCCACTCGGGGGGGGGCAAGTGGCTCCCAAGCCCAGCGGACTTTTTACCGGGAGGCTGGAGGCTCGGATTGGGAATCACGGGGGTGGGGGCGCCAAGTATTCTGGTTTGTTTACGACAATCATCCTGAATTCATACAGATTTGCTTGCAGGGTCTTTACACGTCTTCCTGTTAATTATTTTTTCCCCATTGTAAGCATAAAACGTCTGTTCTTTTTTAAAAATAGATTTGTTGCGCTTTAATCCACTTTAACTCAGCAAAGCTTAACTTCTGGCATGGACTGGCATCCCCCCTCCCCTTGACCCTCAATGGTCTCAGAGAAGCGGAGCTGAGGATAAATGCCAAGTTTTGAAACAACTCCTGTTCCTGAGTTTTCATTTCCCCTGAGGAGTGTTATTGCCTTTGGAAGGACGGGGATCTGATAATTTCAAACACTAAACATTGTACTGTTTGTCAAGACTGCACAGACTGTACTTTTCACATTTCACTGCCAACTTAACCCCATTGTTTACAGCTCCCTGCTCTACAATACCCAGGTGTGTCTACTGTTGCTACAGAAAACTGCTAAGTTTATACTTTTCAAATCTGATGAAAATAATTCTAGTCCATGAAAGTTTGTGCCATTAAAAATGCATTCTGTCTTTAAAGTGTCCCAAGATTCATCGTGGCTTTTAATGTTTATCGGTGCAGGTGTTGCTACCTCCATGTGTGATGCTTGAGAAAACAGGCACCAAGGGCTTGGGAGGAGACAGGCTCTAGGCAAGCAGGCTACAAAGGTTGCTTAGAGATGGTTCCATGAGCTGAGAGGCTCTACCATTAGGCAGAGGGAGGGGGCTGCCTCAGGCAGTGAGAGAGGAGGTTGTGCCCCTCTACCTGCCCTGTGCTTCTTAAGAAAGCCTGTTGATGCTGAATGCTGCTATCTTGCCTCTGGTGTGGAAGTATGAGATTTGTAAGATTGATTTGTCAGTCCTGCTGAATTGCACATGTGTATCTTCTCAGGCAGCAAAATGTCTTGAAGCAGCCCTGCAGAGTGGCTGGTGTGGGGCCCACTGACCATGCCTTGCCCCTTTCCTGAACCTTTGATCTCTTTGCCACCCACAAACTTGCCTACCTTTGATCTCTTTCTGGATGAAAAGAGGCCCAAACGCAGCTGGCTATCAAAAGGAAAAAGAAAAGAGGGGGAGAGAGGGAGAGAGGGAGAGAGGGAGAGAGGGAGAGAGGGAGAGAGAGAGAGAGAGAGAGAGAGAGAGAGAGAGAGAGAGAGAGAGAGAGAGAGAGAGAGAGAGAGAGAGAGACTGCATGTACTGTATACAGGGTCATAAGAGTTCCTGCGTGAGAAACAGAAACACACAGGAGTGAGATAAGGCCTAATGCAATGCCTGTCTTGCCTGCCTGCAGAGGGAGAAACCACAATAAGTTGGTGCTCGTGGGCATGTGCTAATTTTGCAAGCACCTTACAGGATTTGTTACACACCAAGGAGCAATCATGTCTTACAGAGTGGCAACAGCTCTGCTCTGGAACACCCTGCCTGCTCCAGATAATATTGGGTTGGAACCTTTGTTGGATTGTTTCAGGTGCCTGCTAAAACAAATTGTTTAGACAAGCCTGCCCAGACATGCAATTTTATGATGTATATTTGTACTTAAGCTCTGTAGATTTTATCTCTGTTTTGATCATTTTAATAAGTCTACTTATTGTTAAAGCCTGTTGATTTTATCAGTGCTTTCCTTATGAATAAACCACTTAGAGCTTTATTGATATTTTGATCAAACAGGCTATAATTCTTTTTAAAAATAAATACAAATTTCATCAATGCCTGGTTTCTAGAAAATGAACCACCAACACCTCATCCTGGTGTTTTTTGTGTGGTCTGTAGGTGGGTGGGGACACAGGAATTGGGGCGTTTTCCTTCTGTGGTAAAGTTGTTACACTCTCCTTGTGCATAGAGACACAGTGCTCAGTAAAGCTTTACCTGTTGAATTTCTGCTTATCATAGAGCTACTAACAACACAGGATAGCAACACTAAAAAGGATAGCAACACTATTCTCTTGAAAATGCTGCGCTTTGAAGGCTGGTGCATGGAGGCATGTTGGGGCGGTACAGTATGAAGGGGAGGGCCCTCCAGGCATGTTCAGAGGCTCTCTCATCATCTGCATCCAGATGGCAGAACATGAATTGCAGTTGCAGCCTGACAAGGGAGCTGCTCACTGAGCAGAGTCAGGCATGTGCAACTTGTAACTGACCAGGATGAATGCAAGGTCACCATGTGGGGAGGCCCACCAGGGATCTAAGAAACCACCTGTTTCTTTGCTGACTGCTCGAGATTGCAAAAACGGGGCAGCGCAGATGAGTGCAGCTGCCTTTGGTTCTCTCTCCCCCCCACACACAAGGAGGCTCAGCGTGAGGGTGAAGACTGGCCTGCAACATGAATCTGGAGGCTGGACATCAAACGGCCCTCCATCTGACGCAGGTGTCGATTTCACGGCCTCCCCGCTAACACCTCCCGGATCTGTCCTCTGAGCTCCTGGAACGAGAGGGTACAGTAGCAGACGTCACTTTGCCAAGGCTGGCAGATTCCTGGACATGTGTCTTTGTCCTCTCTCCAGGAACTCAGCCTGAACTCTTTTCGCCCTGAGCTGCTTGTACTGTAAGTGGATCCCAGGAATGAAGATGTAGAGCACTGGAAAGGACATTGGGGGTTGGTGTGTGTGTGTGTGTGTGTGTGTGTGTGTGTGTGTGTGTGTGTGTTTGACAGTAGGAAGGTGCTTGGCAGAGTTTGCCCAGCAAGTAAGGTACTGACACCCAATGCAGAATATAGCTTCCTGCCACTTCCAGAGTATATGCATGTACATATGAAATGCCAGTGTTCCAGTCCACACAGGCATTACCCAATAACTTTGCAAGAGCTTGGAGGCTGTAATCAGATTTCCATGTGTGTTTTCCCTTTAGAGCCCCCGCAGATGCTCTCTTTGATCAGAGCAATAGTGCCGAAGGGGTGCATGCTTAACCCTTTCCAGAGTTTGTGGGCACAAGGCACCCATAATTTATGGATTTACTAAGTGTTAGAATTTGATCAAGGTTTGGGGAGTTAAACTGCTAGCACTGAACTCCCAGATCCAGCAGGGATTCAAGGTGGAAATAACAGAGGCCAGCTTCCTCACAAGGTGGTCGCCTGATGATGGCCAGGTTCTTAACCTAACAAAAGATGAGCCATCGGAACATTCAGTGCTGGACAGCAAGGGGAGTGAACCCCTCTTTCAGCTGTGTGTTGGTACCAGATACAGAAAGGGGTTAGGATTTCAGTTGTGCATGGTGTAGGCTGGGGAGAAATCTTTTTCAGTCTGTAAATGGTGACAAGGAAGAAGAAGAGGGGCAAAGAGCACACATGGGCCAACTGTGTGTGTGTGTGTGTGTGTGTGTGAGAGAGAGAGAGAGAGAGAATGCACATGGCTGAATTCTCTGTCCTGAAACCTAAGCCTGCTGCGTCTATGGGAGAAGCCAGAGACCCTTTTGGAATGTGAATGCTCTGAACTGTCTGCATTTAGACGCAGGTTGTATATGAGTGTAAATAAACCATATATAATAAAGACACCACTGTCTCCACTAGGCCTCATTTCCAAAGAAAACACAGACCCTGGGTAAAGTGCGCCTGCAGCCCCTGGAATCTTGTGGAGATTGGGGAGGTGTGTAACACTATTTTACGGTAATGATCTAAATGCTTTTTAATATCTACATGAAGCTGCTGGAAAATGTCACCAGGAGATTTGTCATTAATATGCGGATGACTCTCTAGCTCTCTGTCCCAACTGAACCAGGGGAGGCGGCTCAGGTGCTGGATCAGTGCCTAGAGGTGGTAGTGAGCTGGAAGTGGGGCAAGAAACTTAATCTAAATGTAGACATTATGTGTTTCGAGTTCTTGGGTCCAAGAGGTGGGATGGCAGCCTGCTCAAGATGAGGTCTGCATTTCCCTGGAAGGGGCGAGTGCATAGCCTGGGGTTACTCCTGGATCCCACAAGGTCACTGGAAGCTCTGATTTGCCCCTGTAGCTAGCAGTGCCTATTTCCAGCTATGGCTGGTTCGCCAGCTACGGACAGCCACAGTACTCCATACTGTAGTTACTTGCAGATTAGAAGATTGCCTGTGCTCTGTGTGAGATTGTCCTTGGAAACTGGTGTGCAATGCAGCAGCCAGCTTTTGGTGGGGACAGCTGCTCAAACACATTTAAAACATGTTCTACAGCAGCTGCAAGCCCAATTCAAGGGGCTCATATTAGTGTTTAAAATCCTAAATGACTTGGAAAGTAAAGTCATGGATTCAGAATATATGCAAGTTAACCAGTTAGTCATTTCTCACAAAGGTCATGTCCTTTCAACTTCAAACTGGGCAAGATGAACAAAACAGCAAAAAGACAGGAGCTTGCAGGAAATAAACAATGAAGCAAAGGAATAAAGTTGTTATGACACTCATCCAGGAAACCTCCCCCCCCCCAATCACTATAAGTTAATATTAGCCCAAATTAGTACTTAAACCCCAGATTTTTAATCATTGGGTAGCTCATAAACTCCAACAGGACCCCCTTTTTGCCGTACACTCTCAAGAGCCAGTTTCATGCTGCACTGGAGAAGGGACCAAGAAGCAGGTGAGAGAGATGTTGTAACCTTCCTGGAGCACATGCTATTGAAGGGGAGAGATTACTCTCAGCATGGAAGGCACACATCTCTGACCCCTGACTTGGATTTCATTTACTTCAGGACAGGTATATCACTGACCCCACTCCCTTTTCAGTGTGGGTGTGTGGCAAGTTGCTGTGCCTACTTTTCAGGCTTTGGGGCAGTTAGGAATTATTTTACTATTAAAATCAAGGTATGTATGATTTGCTGCCCACATATCTGTGATACTGTCTGAAGCAGCACCTGTCATTTTCATTTCAAGCAATAAACCAATCTTTCTTTAGTTCCTGATGTGTGTACCTTCTCTATTGGGCATAAGGTTAAAGGCTAAAACTCTTGGAAGCAAGTTCTATTGAGTTCCATGGGATTTGCTCACAACACAAGTAAGTGCACATTGGATTACAGTCCTAGAGTCACAAAGCAAAATTCACATTCCCTGGAGGCAATGAAAGATTTTTACATAACAGGTCCTTTTCTTGTGCACCAGACCGCACCAGATGCCTTAAAACAGCTGCTGAGCCTAAATCAAATGCTCCACGAGCTTGTCTGCACAAGAGAGGAGGGAGGTTGCTCTGCTGATAGAACAGACTTCTACATTAAATAGGGCCTGAAGTCTGGAATATGGAAGTAGGGGCTCTGTTACACCTGGAAGTAACAGCTTTCCCTCCCACTGAGCATCACCTATGGCGTTGCTGTGTGTAATTTGTTCAACAAAAACAGAGATAATGGGCTAATGCTGCCAATTTCTTCAAAAGTCCAATACAAAACAAGCAGCATGCAAGGGCCACTTTGCTGACCGCTATATAGCCTCAAAAACTATAAAGACTGGTTTGCCTTTTATTTGTACATGCTATCTGTTTAACGTTTGATTTTGGCTTCTGTGTCAGCACTTGTATATGGTTCTCTTATTGTTTTCTCTTTGGATTAATAATACTTGATTGAAACTTGATTGAATCTGGTGCCCTTGCGTGCTGCTTGTTTTGTATTGGACGTGTGTAATTTGTTGGCTATGACTCAGCAGAAAATAGGTTTAAATCTCTCTCTCTCTCTCTCTGTGTGTGTGTGTACATGTGCGTGTGTGTGTGTGTGTACAGGGAGGAATTTTCAATCATGATGACGCAGACGCTGTGCTTTCAATCTCTATCCACTTTCTTCATTTTCACACAGTTCATAATTCTATCACCTCTGTCACATTCCACCTCTTAGTTCTCTTTTGTCTGAGCTAAAGAGCCCCAAATACTTTAAGCACAATGAAGGGGCTTGTGACACCCTAAAGGCAGCAGAAAGCTTTTAGTACCAATCTTCCTTATTAGGAAAGGTGTTCCAATCCCTTGATCTTTTCCTGTGCGTTTTTTGCTCTCCAAGGTCCTTTCTAAGATGCAGTGGTCAAAACTGTACCCAGTGTTCCGAAAGGGGCTGCACCTTGTAATAACCTTGTAGCAATGTTATCAGCTCAAGCCCAGCAGCCAGCTTTCTTCTTAACCAAAGCCATATGTGCCCTTGCATTCATTATTATTATAATATTTTTTTATTTGTATCCCACATTTTCCCCAGACTGGGAAACAAGGCGGCTTTTTGATGAATATGCAACAATGCAGCTAAATTAGAGAAAGCTAAAAACATAAGAATAGAATAATTTAAAAGTAATTCAACAATAATAGAATCAAAATAATATATAAAAAGGATCTATTAGAGATAAAAAATAATACCAAGAATAAAATCATCACAGCATTAAAAGGGTGTTGGAATAAAAAGGTCTTCCACCTGCTGGCAGAAGGAAGAAGGAGGGAGCCAGTCTAACTTCTCTAGGAAGGGAGTTCCAAAGTTCGGGAGCAGCCACCAAGAAGGCCCTCTCCCACTTACCTGTGATGGTGGCAAGACTGAGAGAAGGGCCTCCTCTGATCTCAGAGCCTGGGCAGGTTCATATGAGAAACTATGGCTTTCCAAATAGCCTGGACCTAAGCCACACAGGGCTTTGTTGGTCTATGTCCGGAAACAGACCATTAGCCACTGGAGCTGTTATAACAAGGCAGCCCTATTTATTCCTATTGAATTGCTTGTGACAGCAGACTGACAGTGTGTAGAATCTCTGGGTCATCTAGAAATATAGTTGGCCCACTGCCCTTTGGGGAAAGCTCATAGCCCTGCAGCAGAGCACATGTTCTGTATCCAAAAAGGTCCCACCTTCCATCCCAGCGCATCCAGGTAGAATGGGGAAAGACCGGCCTGAGATCCTGGAGAACTGCGATCACCAGTGTCACCAATATTGAATATGTTCCGGCATATAAGGCGACTGGGTGTATAAGACAACCCCCAACTTTTCCAGTTAAAAGAGAGAGTTTGGGATATACTCGCCATATAAGAAATACGACCCGGCGTATAAGACGACCCCGACTTTGGAGAATCATAGAATCCTAGAGTTGGAAGAGACCCCAAGGGCCATCCAGTCCAACCCCCTGCCAAGCAGGAAACACCATCAAAGCATTCTTGACATATGCCTGTCAAGCCTCTGCTTAAAGACCTACAAAGAAGGAGACTCCACCACACTCCTTGGCAGCAAATTCCACTGTCGAACAGTTCTTACTGTCAGGAAGTTCTTCCTAATGTTAAGTGGAATCTTCTTTCTTGTAGCTTGAATCCATTGCTCCGTGTCCGCTTCTCTGGAGCAGCAGAAAACATCCTTTCTGCCTCCTCTATATGACATCCTTTCATATATTTGAACATCGCTATCATATCACCCCTTAACCTTCTCTTCTCCAGGGTTATAAAGTAGTCTCTCCTGGGTTAAAAAGTAGTCTTATATGCAGGAATATACAGTAGATGGACTAATGGCTTGACACAGTAGAACATATCTCAAAAAATGTAGTTTTTACCATTTTTTTTAGGGAAATCTCCAAAAAAACAAACCTACACCCTATATGGGCTGCTATTACACATGGGTTTCCCTAGACATTTTAGCCACTTTTTGTTAATTGTGCGCAGATGCCATTTTTGACAGATGAATCCCGGCTATGCCAGGGAAATTCCAGACGTATGGCAACCCTACCTAAAGGCATTTCTTCTTAGTCCTGGATTCTTTGTTGTCCTACAGTGTCTGCACTGCAGCATTTCCATCATCTTCCCCATACTGTTACATTGCTATTTTAGAACCTCTTTCCAGGGCTGAAGGAGAATTTCTTTGCTCCACCTGCCCAACTTCCACGTTCAGGCAAGGGACATGGCTGCTGCCAGACTGCAGTGGGAAAGCCTCCCTATCTTATTATGCTGAGCAGGCAAGAAGGATGAATCAGGGAGACAAAGGTATTAACCGCAAGGGGCATAAAGAATCACTGGAATGGAAACTGCCACACATGTTCTTTAGGGAGGGGAGGGTCCTGTTTGTGCAACCTCTGCCCTGTGGTTAATCAGAAGTCCAGTTTATGCAGCAAATTCTCATCTGGTCCAACTCTAGTTAGTTGGGCCCACTGAGGTGAGAGATGCATGTTACTTTTGCAGAGGTTTGCAACACAATGTTGCAGTGTATCCTTACTTTGGTCAGCTTCAAGCTTCTTTTTGAGGCCCTACAGACATTACCTGGAATTAAGGCAGCTGGAGCAGAGGGAAGCAATATGACTGGGGATGTACACAACTGGGTGGGTGAACTACCATGATGTATTTTTGCTTTGTAGGCACAACACAAAGGCAGTGTTTCTCAAAGTTTTTGAACAGAGGTGTGAGGGCTTCTAAAATGTTAATATTTTACTGGAGAGAGACAATTGCAAACCATAAATGTAGGTTTGCACAATTAAAGTTGATTATATAAAAAGCCCAGATTTTCATGCAATTAGAAGTATGCAGTAAATGTGGGATAAACAACTGGTTGATAGGAAGGTGTATCACTTACTTGGGGCAAAAAAATTCATTTCTCCTATGTTAAGCACCATGTACCTGGGCTATATAAATAACCAATAGCATCTGTCTCTTATACTTTCCAGTCTATCTTTGAAGGAAAAAGTGGTGGTGAAAAATATCAGCATCAGTATGTGGGAGCTGAGCTCCGAGTCCTAGGTCTAGGAATAAAATAACTGCCAGGCTGTTAAACGCATACCAGCAAATTCAGGTTGCACAATTACAGTTTATTGGAAGGTAAGGAGGAGGGGGAGAAGATTGAAACAATTTGCATTTAAAGGTAAATTTACCTAATTTGCACTCTCTGAAACAATATGAGAACCAAGGCTGGATCTAGACACATTAAAAAGGTGTTTCAGGGAAACGCATTGTAAACCTCAAAGTGGGAAAACACGTTGGCAAATGACGGAACTCTACAGGGCCATCTGGTGTCCCAGTGTTAAATGTACGGTATATAAAATGCTTTTTCTTTACTAATGTAGCTGAGTCCCCAAGCACATCCATCCTTTTGCAATGCAGCTCTCCAGCCAAGTAATCTGTACATGGATATACTGGGGTAAATTGTGCCCCTCCCCAGCATATATTACAGGTAGTGGAAATAATATAGAAAAATGCATTAAAACATAAAAACAACACAACAACTGAAATGCGCTTCCAGACTGCTTCTACTTTCGGGCAGGATTCAGTCACTGTCAAATTCCAGAAGCAAAATTATTGTTTTGCAACAAACCAGGTTCCCCAAAAGATTGGACTTTCCTCAGTAAGGAACAGGGAAGGGAAATGCACTGGAAAGTGGGGGGAAATAAGTCTGGCTTTGGTGCAGCATCTAACCTCCTCACAAACAAATCAGGATGAATGCTCAGTAAACAGTTTGGCTGGAAGTGCCCTGCATTATTAACTCAGGAGAAGAAGTACCGTAACAAAACACTTGCGATCCGTATGTATTGTGCAAGGCCTCAATCAGAACAGCAATTATACCTCTTTGCCCAGATAATTTGTGGAGCAGTAAAAGTGCCTGGCATGCTCTGGTCCATGGGGTCACGAAGAGTCGGACATGACTAAACGACTAAACAACAAAAGTGATAGCAAGAAGGAGGGATGGGGAGGGGGCAAATATTCCTAGGAACTGTCTGGGATAGATTGGGCTGAATGCCAAGTCTTAATACCACCTTGTTCTGGCTTTTATAGTGCTGCAAAGAAAACACGTCAGCAAAATTAGGACTTTCTCCCCTCTCTCTAATGTGATTTATTTTACAGTTTTGAATAGGATTAACCGCAGCCCATCTGCAAGAGATTAGAATGATCTGCACTGTCAACAGAAGACTGCAACCCCCTCTTTCCCCACCTCGGCTGATGGCCTCCTTCCTTTTCAGCCCTGCTTCCATAGGCACACTCCGAGAGGCCTTTCAAATCCTCAGTTACCATGGCAACAAAGATGTTCCAAGCCTGAGGCTGCTGGCAATGAGGAAGGAATGGATATGCAGCAATAAACCTGAGAAGGAGAGAGCTGCTCCCCTGAGGGGACCTGTGATTTGGAAAATGTAAAAGGTGGGGCAATCCGCTAGATGCCCCCTTGGCCTCATTCTGCAGACTCTTATACCACTTACGGTAGTTGTGGCATAAGAAGAACCTGCAGGATCAGGCCAAGGGGGCATCTAGCCCAGCATCCTGTTCTCACAGGGGCCAACCAGATGCCTCAGCAGGAAATGCACCAGCAGGACCTGAGCTCAATAGCACTCACCTGTCCCACAGTTTCCATCAACTCATATTCAGAAGTGGAGGTAGAACGTGCAAGTTATCCAACCTCATAATAACCCACATGCTTAAGTCGAATTAATGCATGAAGGGGTTAAGACCATAGAGTACGCTGTCCTGCCAGGCTTAGTTCCCTTTGGGAGCAACAAGGGAATCAGGCCTATTGTTCTCTTCCAGTCTACCAGAGACACTCAACTTGTGAGAAGCTTTTGAGATGGTTGCTGCAAGCCAGTAATACCAATAATTTAGGAACCTTCACCACTGTCATGACCGTTAAAATAGTATGTGCTTTAAATATGTGCTGTGGAGATGACTTGGGAGCTAACATTTTGAGTAGAGGCCACAGCTCAGTGGCAGAGCATCTGCAGTGCATTCAGAAGATCCGAGGTTCAACCCCTGGCATTGCCAGGTAGGGATGGGAGAGATTCCCTGTCTGAAATCCTGGAGAGTTGCAGCCAGTTAGCACAGACAGTATTGAGCTAGATCAGGCATCCCCAAACTGCGGCCCTCCAGATGTTTTGGCCTACAACTCCCATGATCGTTAGCTAACAGGACCAGTGGTCGGGGAAGATGGGAATTGTAGTCCAAAACATCTGGAGGGCCGAAGTTTGGGGATGCCTGAGCTAGATGGACCCTATAAGAGTTTCCTCTGTTACCATAAAGGTAAAGGACCCCTGACAGTTACGGTAAGTCCAGTCGCGAACGACTCTGGAGTTGCAGCACTCATCTTGCTTTACAAGCCAAGGGAGCCGGCATTTGTCCGCAGACAGTTTTTCCGGTCATGTGGCCACCATGACTAAGCCGCTTCGTGCGAAACCAGAGCAGCGCATGGAAATGCCGTTTACCTTCCTGCAGGAGCGGTACCTGTTTATCTACTTGCACTTTTTGGCATGCTTTCGAACTGCTAGGTTGGCAGGAGCTGGGACCGAGCAATGGGAGCTCACCCCGTGGCGGGGATTCAAATATAGCTGCCAAGTCTCCCATTTTTTGCAGGAAACCCCCGGATTTTAATCCGTTTCCCGCTGTTATCTTGAATAGAAAAAAATCCCGGAAATCCCCCGGATTTCCTACCTGCCAGGGAGGCTCCATTTCGGGTGCCGCTCTGCCCATGTCTGGGCACCGGAAATCGGGCAGAGCGGCACCGGAAGTTGCTTCTACGCATGTCTGGACATGCATAGAAGCGACTTCCAGTGCCGCGCCGCTGCTGATCCCGCATTTTTCAGCTGGAGACTTGGCAGCTATGGATTCGAGCCGCCAACCTTTTGATCAGCAAGCTCAAGAGGCTCGGTGGTTTAGACCACAGCACCACTAAAAAAGGGAAATAATTGGTAGCCTCCATTAATGGCTAATCAGTATGAATTTGATGAGAAAAGAAATTAATTTTAAAAAGAAATTACAGGGTAGCTTTAGACACATCTTTTGCCTGTTACCATCTTACATTCACAAAACTTGTTGATGGATAGAAATGTACCATGACATTATTCAATGGGAAGATTTATGTGAAACAGAGACTGAAAACAGAAACATTTCTGTGATGTAACACTTTCTCATTTTCTGAATCGTTCAGTTCAGTTCTTGCACTTCCACAATAGTTTTCTTTCTTTTTTTCACAAAAGGAAGTCCTCAAGAAAATTCACCAGCATTTTAGTGGTTTTTAGTTTAATATATGCCTTTTTGGCAAAGCAATTTCCCGTAATGCAATTTATTTTTGTATGTTATTTTTACTAATACATGCACTTTTATGCATACTCTACTGCAGTATATGCATTTTTGTACACATAAGTTGGCTGGGGAGCTGCACTGCAAAATTCTGAGGATATAACAGAATAGCTTAATGTTTGCATATTGTTTCGGATATTGCAAATTATGTAGATTTGCCTTTAAATGTGAACTGAATCAAATTTCTTCTATCTGCTCAATAAATGTTGCAGTACAGCAGTGGTACTAAGGTTTGTCACTTGAGCCGAGCAACAGATTCACAATCTATTGGAGATCCTGGCCTGAGCTGGCTGTCTCCTTCCCTCCTTTCTCCGTCAGGGTCCTTTTCCAACCATACTGTGTTAGGAGAAAGTGCCTAGGCCAGGGGTCAGCAGGCGATTGGGCCACATCCAGCCCCTGGGCCTTAGTTTGGGGACCCCTGGCCTAGTGGCAAGCAAGTGTCACTGCCAGAATGACCTGGCATCCCCAGGTGGTGTTTTGAGAGCCTCCTGCATGAAACCCTGGAGTGCTGCTGCCAGCCAGGGTAGGCAATACTGAGCAATGGTCTGGCTCAGTATAAGGCAGGTCCCTGTGCCTCCTCCTCCTCCTCCTCCTCCTCCTCCTCCTCCTGCTCACCTGTCTGTTGCAAGAGCTGGCTGCTTGTTGGGAGAGGCTGCCCGTTCTCTCCGGCTTCACCTCCAGCCCATGGGATCCCACCCTGCAGGGAGGTGAGCGCTCTCAAGCTGCCATGGCAACCCAGGCACCACGCGGCCCCCTGCCTCTCTGTAGGAGGTGCCCGCAGGCCGAGGGGGCTCTGAGGACTAAGCGACGCAGCTGCGCATGCGACAAGGGGGGTGGAATGGAGAACCTGGAGCCAAAGGGTTTGCGGGACCATAGCCCAGCTGGTGCCTCCGCCTTAGCGGGGAGCGGGCAACTAAGGGAAGGCGGAGGGGTCAAGAGTAAAGTTCCTCGGAACACTCGAAATGCAGGAGGAGGTAGGGAGAGACGCAGAGACGCCCCTCTGCCTTATCAGGAAACTATGAATCCCAGCCTGCAATGTGGCCACAGAGAGTATGATTAGGCCGGCCGCGGAGTTGTTGCCAAATGCTTTCATTGCGTTCAGTCAGAATGCTTCACTGCTGCTTTGCTGCTTGCTGTAGGCCACCCTCCCACCCACCCCCTTTGTTCGCCCCTGCCGGGCGGACCGGGTTCAGGACCCTGGCGGGCTGGATCTGGCCCACGGACCATAGTTTGAGGACCCCTGAGCTAGGGCAACCCAGCCAGATGGGTCGGGTATAAATAATAAAATTGTTGTTGTTGTTGTTGTTGTTGTTGTTGTTGTTGTTGTTGTTGTTGTTGTTGTTGTTAACAAGAACAGCCGGGCTCCCCACCCACCAGAATCTGCTGCCTGGGGCAGCTGCTCATTTTGCCTCCTGGTAGGGCCAGCCCTGTCAGGCAGTAAGAATCATCATCATCTACCCCACAGCTGCTCACTAGAACTTCCTCTTTAACCAGCGGTCCAGTATAGTAATGCTTTGTGTTCTGATTTCAAGATCCACTGAAATGGGTTATTTATGCCAATCACCTTCTGAGGCAAAGCTTTGTCCATTTCTAGTACTTCCACTTCTGCTGTCTTTCCGTTCCATTGAGCTAAGAAAGCGAAAAGTGCCATGTCAGCAGAAACAATCTGAATGGCTGACAATCTGGGTGGATACGAAGGTTCTTCCTTCTACCTCAGTTGAATTTTGCTATAAAAATAGCTTTATAGATCAGCAGAACACTTAAAGGGATGGGAGCAAGTATCCATCTCAGCAAGCTGCCCTTTGTACTTCTTGGTGCTGCTGCATTTGATAAACATAAGGCTGGATAGAAAATGTTGGTTTACTGAGTGAATTTGTCTGCCAATAATTGCCAGGGCTGCTACTCAACAGGTTTTTTTTTATGTCCACTTAGAGTTCTGTGCAATGGCAATTTCCAGAGGGATTGCTGTGTAAGTTTTTTGCCGCAAAAACAATGAAGAGACAATAAAAAAAGAGATTAAAGACGTTGAGAAACACCTTAAAATCCAGCTTTTCTTTTCTTTTAAGACAGGGGGCCCATCTGAGAAAGTGCTGTGGTGACCAATCACAAAACAACTGTGGAGGTGGCTGGCTTGACATTAAAAGGTTTCTGTGGGTGACATGGGCATAGCCAAGGGGGGGAGAGGCACAACTGCCCTCCTAAATCAATACAAATCAGTGCAAATCTGAGGTTCTCCCCCCCCCCCAACAAAAGCCTACATAACACATAAGACTTCTACATTTTAAGGAGCAGAAAAAGAGATAGTGCCACAAAATGCTGTGGGCATGCTCCTGCATCAGTCTCCCCTGTCTGAATCAACAGGGAAAAGGGCACCAAGGTCATTCCCTCTGCCCTTCTCCTCTGTTCAGAATGGAAAGGAGAGTGCAAGCAGCAACTGAGCAGGAAAAGCAAACTATACTGAGTGCATTGTGGATTTCTAAGGGGATATTTGCTGGTATCTGATTCAACTATCCCAATTGAAGAACAGAGTGTTAGAGGACTGGAGCATTCGCAGGGACACAAAAATAACTGTTTACAAAGCTATTGTACTACAGTACCAACTTTACTGTACGCTTGTGGAACATGGACCATTTATAAACACCTCAAAAATAAGTCATGCCAGACCAATTTGATTTCATTTTTTTTTTATGGAATGACAAACTTGGTGGATCAGGGGAATGCTGTGGACATAGTGTATCTTGATCTCGGTAAGGCTTTTGACAAAGTCCCCCATCATATTCTTGTGAGGAAGCTAGTAAATGTGGGTTAAACGAGGTAACTGTTAGGTGGATTTGTAGCTGGTTGACTGACTGAACCCAACGAGTACTCATTAATGGTTCCTCGGCATCCTGGAAAAAAGTGACAAGTGGGGTGCCGCAGGGTTCTGTCCTGGACCCGTTTTTGTTCAACATTATAAATTATAAATTATAAATTTGTGTGACACGTGTGAAGAGATCCAGGATTTAAAACTTCAAAGCCATATTGAGAGTATCTGGGTCAAAATTAAGGGAGAGAAAAATAACAGTGATCTCATTGTGGGAGTTTACTATAGACCCCCAAGCCAAACTGAGGACACAGATGAAGCCTTCCTGGAACAGATGACCAAGCATTCAAAAGGAAGTGAGATACTAGTAATGGGGGATTTCAACTATCCTGATATTTGTTTGATATCAAACTCAGCCAAGAGCATACGGTCGAACAGATTCCTCACCGGCCTTGCAGACAACTTCATTGTCCAGAAAGTGGGAGAAGCAACAAGAGGATCAGCCATTTTAGATCTGGTCCTAACCAATAGTGATGACCTGGTTAGTGGGGTAGAAGTGGCAGGATCATTAGGTGGGAGTGACCATGCTCTTCTGGAGTTTATTATACAGTGGAAAGGAGCAACCAAGCATACTAAGACTCAAATTCTAGACTTTAAGAAAGCCGACTTCAGGAAACTTAGGGAAACGCTGGGTGAAATCCCATGGACAGAAATACCATAGCTGCCAAGTTATCCCTTTTTTTAAGGGATTTTCCATTATGCTGAATAGGCTTCCTCGCGAGAAAAGGGAAAACTTGGCAGCTATGAAATACTAAAAGGGAAGGGAGTTCATGATGGTTGGGAGTTTGTTAAAAGGGAAATACCGTATTAAAAGCACAACTTCAGGCACTACCAATGAGACAGAAACATGGAAGGTGCCTAAAGAAGCCAGGGTGGCTATCTACAGAACTTTTAACCGAATTAAGATTTAAAAGGGATATGTACAAAAAAATGGAAAAGGGGGGAAACCACCAGAGAGGAATTCAAACAAATAGCCAGCACGTGTAGAGACAGAGACAGATAAGCTAAAGCACAGAAGGAACTCAGGCTTGCTAGAGAAATTAAAAGCAACAAAAATATGGGTATGTCCGTAGCAAAAGGAAGAACAAGGAAACAGATGATTCAGCAGGGGAAACACAGCCCAGAATAAGTAAGGAGGTAGTACAAGAATACTTGGCTAGTTTAGATGTATTCAAGTCTCCAGGGCCAGATGAACTACATCCAAGAGTATTAAAAGAACTGGCAGAGGTGATTTCCGAACCACTGGCAGTAATCTTTGAGAATTCCTGGAGAACAGGCGAAGTCCCAGCAGACTGGAGGAGGGCAAATGTTGTCCCTATTTTCAAAAAGGGGGAAAGAGAGGACCCAAACAATGACCGCCCAGTCAGCCTGACATCAATACCAGGAAAGATTCTAGAGCAGATCATTAAGCAAACAGTCTGTGAGCACCTAGAAAGGAACGCTGTGATCACTAAATGTAAGCATGGGTTTCTGAAAAATAGGGCATGTCAGACTAATCTGATCTCATTTTTTGACAGAATTACAAGCCTGGTAGATGAAGGGAATGCTGTGGATACAGCCTATCTTGATTTCAGCAAGGCCTTAGACAAGGTGCCCCATGATATTCTAGTAAAGAAGCTGGTAAAATGCGGGCTAGACAATGCTACCATTCAGTGGATTTGTATCTGGCTGACTGACCGAACCCAAAGGGTGCTCATCAATGCTCCTCTTCATCCTGAAGAGAAGTGACTAGTGGGGTGCCACAGGGTTCTGTCTTGGGCCCAGTCTTATTCAACATCTTTATCAATGACTTGGATGATGGGCTTGAGGGCATCCTGAGCAAGTTTGCAGACAACACCAAATTGGGAGCGGTGGCTAATACCACAGAGGACAGGATCACACTTCAAAATGACCTTAACAGATTAGACAGCTGGGCCAAAGCAAACAAGATGAATTTTAACAAGGAGAAATGTAAAGTACTACACTTGGGCAAAAAAAATGAAAGGCACAAATACAGGATGGGTGACACCTGGCTTGAGAGCAGTACATGTGAAAAGGACCTAGGAGTCTTGGTAGACCACAGACTTGACATGAGTTAGCAGTGTGATGCAGCAGCTAAAAAAGCCAATGCAATTCTGGGCTGCATCAATAGGAGTATAGCATCTAGATCAAGGGAAGTAATAGTACCACTGTATTCCGCTCTGGTCAGACCTCACCTGGAGTACTGTGTCCAGTTCTGGGCACCACAGATCAAGAAGGATACTGACAAGCTGGAACGTATCCAGAGGAGGGCAATCAAAATGGTCAAAGGCCTGGAAACGATGCCTTATGAGGAGCGGCTTAGGGAGCTGGGTATGTTTAGCCTGGAGAAGAGAAGGTTAAGGGGTGATATGATAGCCATGTTCAAATATATAAAAGGATGTCATATAGAAGAGGGTGAAAGGTTATTTTCTGCTGCTCCAGAGAAGCGGACATGGAGCAATGGATTCAAGCTACAAGAAAGAAGATTCCACCTAAACATTAGGAAGAACTTCCTGACAGTAAGAGCTGTTCGACAGTGGAACTTGCTGCCAAGGAGTGTGGTGGAGTCTCCTTCTTTGGAGGTCTTTAAGCGGAGGCTTGATAGCCATCTGTCAGGAATGCTTTGGTGGTGTTTCCTGCTTGGCAGGGGGTTGGCCCTTGTGGTCTCTTCCAACTCTATGATTCTATGATTCTATGACTTGGATCAGGGGTCAGCAAACTTTTTCAGCAGGGGGCCGGTCCACTGTCCCTTAGACCTTGTGGGGGGCCGGACTATATTTTGGGGGGGAAATGAACAAATTTCTATGCCCCACAAATAACCCAGAGATGCATTTTAAATAAAAGGACACATTCTACTCATGTAAAAACATGCTGATTTCTGGACCGTCCGCGGGCCGGATTTAGAAGATGATTGGGCCGCATCCGGCCCCCGGGCCTTAGTTTGGGGACCCCTGACTTGGATGAAAGAAGTGAGGGGATGCTCATCAAATTTGCAGATGACATCAAACTGGGGGTGGGGGGTAGCTAATGCCTCAGAAGACAGAATCAGAATGCAGAATGACCTTAACAGTTTGGAGAACTGGGCGCAAGCTAACAAAAGGAATTTCATTATGGACAAATGTAAGATTCTGCACTTAGGCAGTAAGAACCGGATGCACAAATATAGGATGGGGGGACACCTGGCTTACTAGCAGCACCTGTGAAAAGGATCCAGGGGTCTTGGTGGACCACAAGCTGAACATGAGTCAACCATGTGATGCAACAGCAAAAAAAGTGAATGCTATTCTAGGCTGCATCAACAGACGTGCTTTCTGGGTCTTTGTTTACTTTGCCGTTTTGCCCCTTCAACGATATGATGATTTATTGCATAGCACTACCGGTCATGTTGTGTGGATGCCTGATTATTGTCTTCCAAAGCAACTACGGTACTCTATTCCCAATTTAAGAATGGAAAGTGAAATACTGGTGGGCAACAAAAGAGGTTTAAAGACACTCTCAAGGCAAATCTAAAAAAAATGTATTATAAGCACTGATAACTGGGAAACACTGGCCTGCGACTGCTCCAATTGGAGAACAGCCGCTACCAAAGGTGTCATGTACTTTGAAGAAGCACAAACTCAGGGTGAAAAGGAGAAACAAGCTACCGTAAGAGGAAGGCACATTTGGCAAACTCTCACCATAATCAACTCCACTGTGGAAGGACCTCCACAGACACCTATGGACACACTGTTAAGACCATATTCATATAAGACAATCCTACTCGGCTACAAGCGATTGCCAAAGAAGATTCACCAAGACCCTTCATGAATGCCACAGGAGGTACTGGTTTGGACACTGCCCCCCCCCCCCCGGTCACCACATTGGCAATTCCTGCTTTTGTGGATTAGAGTCCACATCATCAGCTGGTCATCAGCTACTCCGTGTTGGATGCTCCATTTAAGCAGCATGGATTAAGCAGGGACAGAGTTGGCTTGCATCAGCTTTCCTGAGTGGCTGCTCCAAAGAGTGACCTTTTCCTCTAAAGGGAAAAAAAAGTACAAAGTCTTGTGGCATCTTAAAAACTAACCATTTTATTATGGCATCAGCTTTCATGTCTAAATGACTCAAGATTTTATCATACAACCGTGAGTTCTAAAGAAGGGGGGGGGGAGGAAGAGACATACTGTAATTTAGATGAGAACATGTTCAGAAGACAGCAATAAATGACAGAATAGCCTTTGCCAAAAGTGTTTGGTGCCATACAAAGTGAGAATAAATAAATAATCTAAATAAGCTTGCAGAGGGCACCCTAAGCCCCCAGAATTCTCTTCTTGCATAGAAAATGACCTTGGAGAACACTCTCCGAAACCACCTACCTACTAGAGAGGGTGAGGGAAATAATCCCCCTGGTTGATGGATACCTCGTTTAATAACTATAGTCATGGGCCCTCATGGGCCAAACAGACATTCTGTCAGAATCTGTGGGCTTTTTTTCATGCACACCCAGCAGGGAAGACCAATGTACTGTGGACAACTCTTATTAATCGCTCAATATTACCAATGAGTGAAGCGTGCACAGAAAGAAGTTCTCCTAAGGCAGCTTTCCCCAACCTGGTGCCCTCCAAATGTGCTGGATCACAACTCCCATCAGCCCCAGCTATCACAGCTGGAGATTCAGTCCAGCACATCTGGTGTCAAAGGATGACAAAGGTTGTATTAAGGAATAATCACATGTGGTCTGAAATCTCTCTGCTTAGTATATTTTGACCTTTCATGTCTGTTTTATGGGGTGCTTCCAAAGCTTGCTGGAGTATGGGGCAAATTCTGAAATGAATGTTGCTTCTTTAGAAACAAAGGCTGTTCAACAATTAAACTTCTGAGCCTATAAACTAAAGCACAAGCCATTTCTCTCCTGGGGCCTTCCTTGAGTCACTTCCTGTCTGTGTGCAGCTGCTTCTCCCCATCTTCAACGTCAGTAATTATAAAAAATGTGTGTGCTTGCATTTTGAAGCATGGAACCAAAGACAGTTGCGTATGTATCACACTATGAGTTTATCTGTACGTACAGGCAGAATTACTTCTCTGATGCAACGTGTGCCTGCCAAGAATTAATTTGAAGTATTTCTGTAGTTAAATATTACCTAATCCTTTTTAGTGGTGTATACACTGAACAATTGTTATAGAAGCTTTATTCAGGATGTAAAGAGCAACGCTTCAAAGTGTTGTTGGGTCAGACAAGTATGATTCTTTCCTCTGATGTCTATATATGTTATTTCTTTAGCAGCAGCCTCACAGGCCAAAATCAAGCAGGATAATATTTCCCCACTTTTTCATCCTCCACTCCCATGTTGCCAGTTTGTGACCCAGGTATTCCCTCAATTCACATGTGACAATGAACTGGGAAATGCCTGTTTCCCCCAGGATCCTTTCTGCACTCTCTTTTGCGCAAGACACCAGGTGTGCCACACAGCAAATTGGCAACCTTGGAAGTGGAGGGAAAAAACCCCCACATTAATCTAGTGCATTTCCCCATCACTTTCCTAACTGCAAAAAGCTTTTTAAAGGTGAATTTCTTGCACCAGGACAACAGATCACTTTAATCAACTGTGACTGTGCTGACCAAAAGTTACGATATGAGCTTGAACCCCTCCCACAAAATACTGACAGTCTGATGACCTCAGTCAGTCAAGGTTTTTATTTATGGCCAGTCAGCTAGGCCATTGGAAAACTCTGTACAACTGTTTTAAATGGAAAAACAACAGAGTAATCATAAATCTAACTGATGTATCGCAATATCAACCTCTGTCAGATGGCAAAAGAGGAAACCACATCACTACAACTAACGGCACCAATTGTTAGAAAGTATAATTTATAAAACAGGGCCCAGGAATCCGTGGCCCTCTAAATGTCATTGGACTGCAGCTCCCATCCTCTCTGAGCATGGCCATGTTGGTTGAGCAGGGCTGATGGAAGTTGGAATTCAGCATCTTCTGGAGCGCCACCAGTTCCCCTGGCCTACATTAAAGCTACCTGATCTACCACAGCAAACGTTGGAGCTTGGTAGACTACAAATATGTTATGGTTAGATAGCAAATGTGGACTATTCTATTCATGGCAAAAACTAACCTTCAGACAGCAGGGATGGAGGCATAGCTGCCAAGTTATCCTTTTTTTTAAGGGATTTTACCTCATGCTGAATAGGCTTCCTCGCGAGAAAAGGGAAAACTTGGCAGCTATGTTGGGGTGGGATCAGACAATATATGAAGGCAGTAATTGGTGTCTGAATAGTGCAGCAGCACCATTTTGACATAGTGTCAATGTATCTGGGCTCTGCTCAAAAAATGTTTTGGACTGGCATTGCCACCTCAGCAACTTGTGTTGCTATATTTTATTTACTTATTTTTAATTTTTAAATACAAATATAAATTAGTACCTTAGCAATTACTACTTAAAATGGTAAATAATAATACATCAATAATGCAAGATACAGTATATAAATACAATACTCTCCTAAAAGATAATAGATACCTATTTTCAAGATAAAAACTTTGTTTTCCTGAGTTTATAAAAAAGAAAAAGAGAATTGGACACATTGGATTGCACAGCACGGGTCTTTCGAGCCAACAATGCAATTACCTAATTTTTGTCTTCTTTCTTGATATATTTTAATAAGGTATCTCCAAAAGAAAAAGAAAATTGGGACCATAATTAACCAGACAAAGTATGGATTGTGAATAGAAACTAATGAAATATGAGGCCTTGTCCCAAAGCAGTTTATTTATCTGGAAATAGCATCAACACAGCGATCACTAATCTGGTGCTCTCCAGATGTTGTGGACTACAACTCCCATCACCCACAGCTAACATTGGAGGATTAGGAGGGCAAAACATCTATAGGTTGGTGAGTGTGATATTAACCTGTTCCTGGTTTTTAAATGCTAACTCGTTTGGCTGCATGTGGTAGGTAAGAATTGTCTCATCCCTGTCGTGACCTCAGAGTCCAGAAACAACCAAGACTTTGTGTGAAGGTTGCAGAGTCTGCAGCTAAGGAGCCAGACCAGGCGCAGGGCTCTGCTCCTGGTGTTGGAGATCAGAAGACCTCCCATAATTGTAGGGAGAGACCTCTCCCAACCCAGCAGTGCAGGAAGTGCGTTAGGTGAGAGGCTAGGGAAGAAGTAGTGCCTTTGGGGGTGTCGAGGAGAAAGGGTCTGTGGGCAGAGGCTTATAAAGGCTTGGAATTCTCTCAAACTTTGTTAGACCAAGTTGCTTGCTCAGAGCTATCCATGATTCCGTAACTTTAAATCCACCATGCCATGCCACACAATTCACCCCAAAACTTTCCTCTGAGAACAAAAGATTGCAGCCAGTGTCTGCTACTTTGGTGATTTAATGGATGCAAAAAGTCACAGTTCCATTTCTTGATAACTTGTTTTTGGTTTGACCATATGTATGTCACACTGGGTTGAGAGTGGATGACCATTTTGCCAGAGTATAAGATGTAGCTGCTCCCCACAACTTGTGGCAGAATTGTCACTCAGTGATAGAGCACAGCCTTGGGTTGCTGAAAGACCCAGGTTCATCCTCTGGTGTCTCCAGGCAGGCCTGGAAAAAGGCCCATGTCTGAAACCCTGGAGAGTTTATGTCACTAAGAGTTTATGCCAGTATGAGGGGCACCTCATATGATCCCTATGGCTTAAAAACTGGGCTTGGCAGCGGCTATCTGAAATTATACGTATGTCAATATTTTGTTTTCTCCTCCGTTCACTGATCTCTGTAAGACCTGAGACCCTGATATGCCACACCACCCACAAGCATATAATAAAAAGGGGTCCCTTCTGAAGCATATCTGGTACCACTCCATATGATGAGAGTCCTGTTGCTCAAGAACACAAGATGATAAGAATTAGTTTGAGGAATCAGAGCAAGCAAGACCCAGCTAATCTGGTGCTCTGCTTCCAACTGCCGTCCACTGGGTGCCTCTAGGCCCCCTCAAGCAAAGCAGCGAAAGGAAGGCACTCCCCCTCTTGATCCTCAGCATCTGCTATTCCATATCAACTTCCTCTGTGCTTGTTTGCCTCACTCTTAAGCTGCTTACAGGGCTAATACGCATGCTTTCACCACACTAGACCTGCATGACTGTGTCCCACCTAACAGGATCAAACTTTGGTCTTTCAAATTCATTGGAGCTCTGTGGGAGGACAAATCCCCCCAACTCTCACCTTCCATTCTGTGCATGCACTAGGAGGTCATAGTTGTGACACCCTGTGGTGCCCCCCTTGGCTTGGCATCCAGTGCAAAGGAACCGGTCGTGCTGCCCTAAATCCGCCTCTACACCTAACCAAACTCCAGAGACAGATTTAGAGCAGTGCAACCAGTTCTGCCACATTGGGCGCTGAGCCTAGGGAGCGCTGCAGGGCACTGCAACTATGGTGTAGTGAATTGAGCAGAACAGAATGCGAGAGGTGGGCGGAGGTGCCAAGTTTTGTCCTCCCACAGGGCACTATTGAATGTTGAAAGTCTTCCCCTGTAAACACAGAGCACCAAACATACGTTGTGGCCTCTCAGATACTTGAGGCAAGGGCTGTAGCTCAAAGCATTTCCTTTGCATGGAGAAGTTTCAGGTTCCATCACCAGGTAGTGCTGGCAGAGACCTCTGTCTGAAACTCTTGAGAGCTGCTGCCAGTCAGTGGATAATACTGAGCTAGATGGACCAGTGCTTTGAGCTTCCTGGGCGCCTGCTTTTCCCCTTTACGGCAGCAAAAGCAGGAGGTTTATTGAGCCCCTGGCCAGCTGTGTTTGGCTTGGCAGGGCACAAACAGTCCAGGCCTGTGCCAAGAGAATATACACAATGATGTAAAATAAGATTTTGTGGAGATTCCATAATCTTTACGAGCACACAGTGGTGTAGTTGGATAATTTTAGTTACAGAGGAGCCCCTTTACATGGTAAGGCCATTAAAAGGTGCCTCCAGCCTGTCACTATTTTGCATGACAGATTTTTACAAAAATATTTTTTATTGATTTTCTTTTCTCATAACAAATATTCAATATCATCACTTAATATTCATTTTCCAGTTTCCCCCCTCCCTATTGACTTCCCCCAACTTCCATTTCTGTTTGTTACACCAAATGTTGTAATAACATTATGTATAAAAATTCTGCTTTTTATACATAATGTTCTGTTGTCACCTGTTATATTTCTTGTTCTCTGTAAATAAAGTTGTAAATGTTTATTTAAATCCTGCCAACGAGTCCATTTTTTTTTGTTTCTACAAGTAAGTTATATAACTTACTTGTTTCTACAAGTAAGTTATAAAAGGTTCCCATCCCTTTTCAAAGTCACTCCTGTATTGTCCTTTTCACATAGTTTGTCTGTTAACTTTGCTAACTCTGCATAGTTCATCAGTTTTTCTTGCCATGCTATTTTGCATGACAGACTTAAGCACATACTGGAAATGTTGGTTTGGGCAAGTAGTACTTGAGTACTTGAGTAAAGTAAAGTACTATACTCCATTGTTCTGCAGAGAAATCCACTTTTAAAAAACAGAAACAGATTTTTTTGTGGTTAGGAAAGTGATGAGAAAATACACAGAAAAGTATGGGACAAGCAAATGATTAACAGGAAAATGTGTAAGCATCCTGCAAGCAAATGGGGGTGAATGGTCATTGTCACATAACCTCCCTGAAAAATAAAAACAAATGTTCAATAAAGACTGGTCATAGTCTAACCACTGTGTAAGCTTTGTGTAAGCAAATCAGGATGAATAAGCAGGTCATGTGAAGCAGCCCTTTCTAGCTGCATATCCTATTGCTGGTTTGAAAACCTCTTGCCTCCCTGTGCTGGGCTCCTATTGCTCTTTACTCATTGCCTGCATATGGCAACAGTTATCCTGTCTTACATCAGCCCAGATGGACTACCTGCATTGCCTCAAGGTATCCTAACCTGCCTACCATGGCAAAGCAGGTCTGTCTGCTTCTTTGAGATCTTGCAGACGCTACCTGGAACTAAGGCAGCTGGATCATAAGGAAACAATTTTTCTGGGGATGTATGCAACTGGATTGCCCTGACCTATTTTTGCTTTGTGGATGCAACAGAAAGTGCTGGGAAGGCAGAGGCAGTTCAGTTCTTCTCAAGCTTTCCAAGTGGAGGTGTAAGGGTTTCTAAACTTCCTCTGCTTTCTGCCTCCCAACCCAAACAACACAGCACCAATCATATATGCTCCACAGGACAAAGTACAGAGAACCTTATACTGTACACTGGGGGAAAGTAACAAGTGGGGTGCTGCAGGATTCTTTCCTGGGCCTGTTGTTCTTCAACATCTTTAGAAGCATCTTGGACAAAGGAATTGAGGGGATGCTCATCAAATTTGCAGGTGACACCAAACTGGGAGGGGTAGCTAATGCCACAGAAGACAGAATTGGGATTCAAAATGACCTTAACAGATTGGAGAACTGGGTGCAAACTAACAAAAGGAATTTCATTAGGGACAAATGTAAGATTCTGCACTTAGGCAGGAAGAGCCAGACACACAAATATAAGATCGGGGACACCTGGCTTACTAGCAGTACATGTGTCAGGAACTAGGCAGAAGAGGAATGGTGGAGACCCCTCCCCAGCCTGACCCTTCCAGAGAAGAAGAAGACAGTTCAGAATTACATCAGGGGTTTGAGGGAAGTCACAGCTCAGAGGCAGATGGGGGGGGGGGAACCGGGAAACAATAGGAGAGGAGGAGGAGGAAGAGGAAGAACCAGGAGGGCAACAGCTGATGGACACAGTGTCTTTAGAAAGCATCCAGACTCCCCCCTCCTAGAACCTGACAGGCATTGAAAGTAGTAGAGCAAAGGGCCCTCAGTGCCACCTGTGGGGGAGATGACAAATGAGGAAGTGGGAGAAAAGGGGGTGGAGAGGACTTCAGAGGAACACCATTATTCCAAGAGGCTGCATTCCAAGCCTCTGTAAATATTGAATAAAAAGCAGATGGTAAGGACTTTTCCTTGTCTTATCCATTCCTGGCAACCTGACATGGGGGTTGGCCTGACAACACATGAAAAGGATCTGGGGGTCTTAGTGTAGGGTTACCAGATTTTTTTCAATGAATCCAGGGACACTTTTCAACTTCACTGGATTTTGTATGGGGACTGATTTGTAAATCCAGGGACTGTCCCCGGGAAACAGGGACATCTGGTAACCTTATCTTAGTGAACCACAAGCTTAACATGAGTGAACAGTATGATGCAGCAGTAAAGAAGCTATTCTATGCTGCATCAACAGAAGCATAGTGTCATAGCTGCCAAGTTATCCCTTTTTTACAGGGATTTTCCCTTATGCTGAATAGGCTTCCTCGCGAGAAAAGGGAAAACTTGGCAGCTATGCATAGTGTCCAGATCAAGGGAAGTAACACTCCCATTCTATTCTGCCTTGGTCAGACCACACCTGGAATACTGTGTCCAGTTCTGGACACTACAATTTCAGAAGGCCGTTGACAAGCTGGAATGTGTGCAGAGGAGGACAACCAAGTTGATCAAGGGTCTGGAAACAAAGCCTTTGAGAAAGTTCAACAGTGGAACAGACTCCCTCGGAAGGTTGTGGACTCTCCTTCCTTGGAGGTTTTCAAGCAGAGGTTGGATGGCCATCTGTCATGGATGCTTTAGCTGAGATCTCTGCAATGCAGGGGGTTAGACTAGATGACCCTTGGGGTCGATTCCAACTCTACAATTAGATGATTCTATGATTCTAGGGTGCTTCCAAACTGCCAGTATCTTACAGGAGCAATTCAAGTACTTACTGAAAAAATTAGGTTTGTGCAATAGAAATTGATTAAGATACTTGGTCACCCTACACAGCAAATCTACTTTTAAAAAATCAGACTTTATATTATTATTAATTATTAATTATTAATTATTATTATTCTACTATGTTCAAGAGGCTGTCAACTGGCTGTTGCATTTCTAGATTTCTGCCATTTTCAGGTGGGATTCAATCATATATCAGCAAATTCTATATATATCAAACCTTTATTAGGCATTTTACAAACAGAATCACACGAAAAAGAATCACATACAAAAGTATTTAAAATGCATACAAAGAGGCAACAGTAAACTGCATATACTAATTGTATGTATATATATATATATAAATCAAATCTGAGATTTGTTCCTATTAAACTACTCCTTGAGACACTGCTGCCAAAAACTCAGCTACTCCCGCAGTCACCTTATGATCAATGTCAGACAGGCAGAATCCAACATTTCCACCATGCTGCGGTGTCAGAGCACCCAGAAGGGGGGACAACACACGTTCGCGCAGCATGCTGTGGAGTGGACAATGAAAGAGAATATGCTCTACACTATCCGGCACATTCAGAGAACATCTACAGTATCTCTTGTCTCTGGGAGTGTTCTATCAGCAAATTCAGGTTTCATAATTACATTTGATCTGGCTTCATTGCACAATACACCTGATCCCACCCACCCATTACTGGAACTTTTTGCAATAAGAAAAGTAATGGAGAAATGCACTGGAAAGTATGGGATAACAATTGTATAACCTCCCTGAAAACAAATCAAAATGGATGCTCAATAAATAGTTCACACTGTCTAACCTCCCTATGGAAGCAACCAAAGGCTGCATGCACACAACACATTTAAAGCACTGTTCTCGCCAAGAATTGGAGAACTGCAGTTTATTGCTCACAGAGCTAGAATGCCCAGCACTCTTCATAAACTAACGTTTCCAGGATTCTTTGGAGGGATGTGTTTTTCTTATGCTCGCTTCTTCACACATCATGTCAGGATGGTGGGATCATAAGAATCCCATAATCACCGTAAATCCCACTTCAATGCACTGTCCAAGAGGCATTTGGTATTTCCACTTTGGGCTGATAGGGAAGGAGGACCCTCCTCCCTCAGGATCCTATCCCTCTTCAGGAACTAGACCCCTCCCTTCCAAATGCCCCTTGTCCAAGGCAGGCCTGCCTCACAGCTGGAGAGTAAGTGTGGCAAGGCAGAGGCTCTGTTGCATCATATGGGGCAGCCTGACATGCCCCTGAGGCCACACCACCACAGCTCACAAACAAACACATGGGCAGTCCTTTCTCTGATCTGTCACATGCCAGGCTGACTCTGTCATAAGTGGGTCTTCATTAATTTAAAAGAGGGAGCCAACCCATGCCTTGGGTTGTGCTTGCCAGAGGCAAGTTTAATGAAGGAGTGATGTTTCTGTCACTTGAAGAGTCTATCTAAGAAAAGAACATTGGATCTGTGCCTGGCACTATCACAGCAGACAAGCAAGCAGGACTGCTTAGCTAGGGTAACTGGCTGCAATGTAGGAGAGCAAGGATCAGCTGGCACAGCTTTCCTTGCATGACAAGCTGTACCTCCATGAATGTCTCTCTTTTAAAGCCATTCAAGTTGGTGGCCTCCTGTGGAAGGGAGTTTCATAGCTTAGCTATGCACTGTGAAGTTATTTCTTTTGTTTGACCTGAATCTTCCAACAGTCACCTTCATTCGATGTCCACAAGTTCTAGTGTTCTGAGAAAGGAAATATTCTCCCTATTCACTTTCTCCTTGCCATACATAATTCTATACCCCTCTTTTATGTATCCTTGTACTTGCCTCTTCTCTAAACACGAAAGCCCCCAATGCTACAATCTTTCATTATAAGTGAGTCATTCCACCACCTTGATACTTTTAGCCAGGGCTTTTTTTTTTAAGAACTATAACTCTTTTCCAGCAACTCTCAGGTGCTATTATAAGAGAACAAGGGAGGCGTTCATGGTGAGTTCTGACACATCTTTTTCTAGGAAAATAGCACTGCTTTTGGCTGCTCTTTCCCGATCCCTTTTCAACTCTACAATATCCTTTTTGAGGTGAGGTGACCTGAACTGTAGGCAGTATTCCAAATGTTGCACCAGAAATTTGCATAACTGAATGATGATATTGGCAATTTGATTTTGGGTTCTTTCCTATAAGGACCCCTAGCATGGGATTTGATTTTCCACAGTTGCCAGTCACCACCAGTTCAGATCCCACGAGCACATGTGTAAAATAAAGACTCCCGCCCTCTCAACATGCATTACTTTGCACTTGTTTCACACATTCAGCTGATTTTGCCATCTTATCTCCCATTCACTCAGGGCTCCTCCACACTTTCCTTTCTCCCACAATTTACAGTATTCCATTTGTCCCATGATTTCTAGGCATGGGTTGGATAGGTTTTTGTTTTGTCCCACTGCTTTCCCCAGGAAAACCTACTCCCTGCTGAATCAGAACGAACTTCAATCTGCAAAAATCCAAATGATGTTTGTTCTGATTCAGCAGTAAACAGTGGATTTTCCCAGAGAAAGCAGCAGGAAAAAAGAAACACCTCTCCAACCCACGCCTAGGAATTCTGGGAGCTATTTGCAATCACTTTTTCTTTTAACAATCCTGAACAATTTAGTACCTCCAGCAAACTTGGCCACCTTATCATGGGCGTAGCGGGGGTGGGGAGGGGCAGGGGCAGCTGCCCCCACTAAATCAAATAAATAAATAAAAATACTTAACTAAAAGTAGAAATTGTAGAAAATTGTTGACAATTTTTTTGAGCGCCTGAGGTCAGAAGAAAGTAGTTTAAAACAATTGCCATCGAGACATTTTATTCTGACTCTGCTAGACCAGCGGTCGGCAACCTAAGGCCCATGGGCCAGTAGCGGCCCACGAGGCTTGTCTAACCAGCCCATAGCGACCCCTGCCGCCCCCCCCCCTGGTGCTCTTACTGGTGTGGCGTGGGCATGACGCAGGGACTGACTTCCGGGTTGATGGCGCCTGTGCGCACATTATTTCTGACACACTTCCGGGTCGGAGGAGCACCAAAAATAGTGTGTGTGCACATGCACGGGTGCTCCTCCAACCTGGAAGAGCGCGCGTGCGCACACGCTCCGGCCCATCCACTGACTGATGGAGCATCGATCAGTCGGCCCATCCTCCGATTAAGGTTGCTGACCTCTGCATTAGATGCACCAGAATGACCAAGCAGATTATTGGGGGGGGGTTAGCACTGACTGAGTCCCCACCCCCACCCCGCAATGCTGCTTTCTATTCAACTGCCGTAGTTCACTAGCATACAGTTTATCCTTGTGTGTAAAACTAGTTCATTTGGCTGCACCTGTTCCTGTCATAAAATCTTGTCCCCAGCACTTCCTCTGATCTGATCTTATTTCGAGACATCTCTCTGCCCCAAAGGCTTGGACACTAATAGCACTTTTGAGAAAGATATATTGCACCATGGGAAAGGTTTTAGCTGCTGTAACTTATTGAAGAGCACTTAATAAATCCAGTGTCTATTGTATCAGCTCTGTCCTCTAATGGAAATGGGAAGTGCAAGACAAGTTCTTAGAGTAAATCAGAGATGGGCAACCTGTGTCTCGAGGCTCATTTGCCTTGGCCTAATATAATATTGTACTTCCATTGACCTCAGCAAGACCTGTTGCAAGAGTCCCTTTCCTAGCAGCCTTCTGGGTGGGGAGGAAGAGAGAGGAAGCGGGGGGGGGGGGGTGGCGGCAGAAAGAGAGAGAAATAAAAGTTTTGCTCTGCCCTTCCTTCCACCTGGCATGCAACCCCTGACAAATTGTCTCTAAGGAATATATATGTATTTATTTAGCCAAATTTAATTACCACTTGATTTTATTGAAACCTCTAGTTGGTTTACAAAAAAACCAAAACAAAAAAAACCCTCATTAGACATTAAAATGATCAATAAAAGACAGGTATTTGAAACTATTCAAAAGATACTTCAAATCAAAGGTAAGCTAAAAAGAGATTAAAACACATGTCCACATTCTGCATGTCTGAGTAGGCTTGCCAAATAAAAATGTTTTAACCAGGAGCTGGAAAGAGTGAAGCAAAGTCATCTGCCTGATCCAGTAGGCAGGGACTTCTAAAGAGAACAGCTTTTTACAGCTGTGCAGATTTGGTGGGCACACATGGGGTAAGGTGATACTACAATGTAGTGATAAGAAAATGTAGTCATAAGGGAGAGAAAGTTGCTCACCCTTGGGATAAATTAACATATATATTTGACATTTTCAGCAGCTTTTGGGTATCTTAACTTCAGACTACCTCAGATAGTGGCACTGTGGGTTAAACCACAGAGCCTAGGGCTTGCCGATCAGAAGGTCGGCAGTTCAAATCCCTGCAACGGGGTGAGCTCCTGTTGCTCGGTCCCAGCTCCTGCCAACCTAGCAGTTCGAAAGCACGTCAAAGTGCAAGTACCGTAGATAAATAGGTCTAGATCTAGATGCTATACTCCTATTGATGCAGCCCAGAATTGCATTGGCTTTTTTAGCTGCTGCATCACACTGCTGACTCATGTCAAGTCTGTGGTCTACCAAGACTCCTAGATCCTTTTCACATGTACTGCTCTCAAGCCAGGTGTCACCCATCCTGTATTTGTGCCTTTCATTTTTTTTGCCCAAGTGTAGTACCTTACTAGGTAGAGTTCCACCCAACTCTACAATTCAATGATTCAGTGAATAGAATCTGAACTGGCAATCCTCCTGCATCTCACCTCAAAACCAGCCATGGGACAGCATTCTCCGCTGCACTTCAGAAAGCAGGTTGCTATCCTAGGGCAGGTTGTATGGCATGCACAGAGGTTCATCTGCAACACCTTGCTTGCTGCCACTCATTCACCTCTCTACCTGGAGAATGGCTCCCACTGCTGCCCCCTCTCCTCACTCTGCCTAATGGTAGGTTTCACCCTCCCTCACAGTGGGCAGAGAGCCAATTTCGTCAGTCAGCTCAAGCAGCTGGCAAGATCCATTACAGAATTCTGGAAGCTTTTATCACTAAAATTGCATTTCTAGCCTATCTGAAAAACATTTGCTTTTAAACAAAGCCATGAAAGAAGCTCAAAAGGTTATTGCTGGAACTTCTCCTGATATAAAACTCTTCTGTTTCCCTCAAAATTCCCCGGTTGCTTTGCTTGAGCAGCAACATCTAAATCCCCCAAATCCCACTGTTTGTGGTGAAAATTGGTGTGACTCCATTAATTTGAGGGCCCAATGCTAACCTCATTTTCTTATTACAGTGGTACCTCGGGTTACAAACGCTTTAGGTTAGGTTTGTGTATCTGAAGAAGTGTGCATGCACACGAAAGCTCATACCAAAATAAAAACTTAGTTGGTCTTTAAGGTGCTACTGAAGGAATTTTTTTATTTTGCTTCGACTCAGACCAACACGGCTACCTACCTGTAACTAGAGCTTTAGGTTACAAACACCGCTAACCCAAAAATAGTACCTCAAGAACCTTGCTTAAGGATGAGAACAGAAATTGTGCCCTGGTGGCGCAGCGGCAGCAGGAGGCCCCATTAGCTAAAGTGGTGCTTTAGGTTAAGAACAGTTTCAGGTTAAGAACGGACCTCCGGAATGAATTAAGTTCTTAACCAGAGGTACCACTGTACTGTTGCTGAGAGATGCATCTGCTTTGCAGAGGAGCAAACAAATACAGTAGTTTCAACTTTAAACAAATTCAATGTGGCTCCAATATTCCTTTGAAAAATGCATATAGGAATTAAAGGATCCCTTGTCCCCAAATCAGCTTCTCATGTTATATCGTATGGAAGCTGTTTTCTATGAACCACCCTGAGACCTGTGAGTAGAGGGCGATATAGAAATTCAATTAATAATCATAATAATAGTTTATAAGATATTTTTCTCTTTTGAGCTGCCTCTTCAAGTGGGTAGAGCTGAGGCTACGGTAGCTATTGTCTGGGAAAGAAAAGGAGCCTGGGGTGCGATTAATGACCTTATGGATTGCGTATGCAGCAATTTGACACACATGTAAAATCTAAAGGTAGGATTGATATAGTTTCCTGCATAACTAACATCTACTGCATTGCAAGGGGTGGGGTGGGGTGAAGGCTAGTAGCTGAATCAATCCCATCTAATGCTGCATGATGGGTAAATTTCGTTTTGTTAGTTTGGAAGCTGATATGCATGACTTCCATTTAGCCCGAAATGACTTTTCAATTTTGTTGGTTTGCTCAAAATTTGGTGTGCCAGGCCATTTTTTTCTGGAATATCATCTGTGGTTCAGAATTGGCATCAGAACATGATTTGGGTGGGTTTTTCTTCTTTTTTGGCGACTTGCTGCATTAACATGATCTTGTGAATTTTGCATTTGCTAGGTTTGGCTAGCTCAGGAGTACAATAAATGTTTTCTATGGGTTCTGGATGTGAAGGGGTCAATATAGCAGCATAGCTTAGGTTGCCAGTGCCCGGGGCAGGCAAGCCACTGATGCCGCCCCAGCTCCGCTGCCCCAGCCAAGTGGTGCCATGCTGTGCCACCTACCCGTGCAGGGGGAGCCCATCCGGTTGACGTGGCCCTTGGTGGAAGAATCCCCCTCCGTGAAGGGGGGTTGTGCCTCCTCACAGGGGTGCCCACTTGAATAAAAGCCTCACCACACATAATCAATCATTTGAATGTCAATGTCCATCAAGTTACAGGTAGGTAGCCGTGTTGGTCTGAGTCGAAGCAAAATAAAAAAATTCCTTCAGTAGCACCTTAAAGACCAACTAAGTTTTTATTTTGGTATGAGCTTTCGTGTGCATGCACACTTCTTTGTGCATGCACACGAAAGCTCATACCAAAATAAAAACTTAGTTGGTCTTTAAGGTGCTACTGAAGGAATTTTTTAATGTCCATCAACTTGGCGGAACCAGCCCCCTCAGATATCTTATTAGGCAGGTCAAAGACCCCTCAGCTCCAGTTGGCTCCTATGCCTCCTCATAATTTTGTGCAATGTCCATATTTTCATTGGAGAAATGTTGGGAGGGTATGGAGCTATGTGATCCCTGAGGCATCTGAAGGGAAGGGTTTTTTTTTTTTAATAAAAAAAAGTTTAGTGCTTTATTGTTTTTATTTATGTCGGAAGCTGCCAAGTGGCTGGGGCAATCCAGTTAAGAGTGTGGGGTATAAATAATAATATTATCCTTATGGAATGGGGTGTCCCTATTTTCATCAGATAAATGTCGGAGGGTATGCTGTATTGGAATGACTTCGGTTCTAAAATACTGTATTGCTTTCCAAGGACTGTAAGACATCTCACTGCTTCGGGCATCAGTTTTACTGAGAAAGGCGGCATTCCGTTCCCGCCCTTTTGCCTGAACCCATCGAGTTCATACGAGGGCATCCTTTCAGCCTACGTCTCAAAACACTAAAGCGCTCTATACGTATGGATCGAATGTCAAATTTATTTGAAAATGTGTTTGTCATGGAGGCGCACTCTCCAGTATGCTTTGCTCTGAGGGAAGGAAGCGCCCTCCGTTTTGCGGACAAATAAGTGGCCAACTGAGGCGAGCGAAACTGGGAGCGACCAGCCCCGTTTAGGATCGCCCTCGGGACAATGCGCTCGGCGAACGTGGCGCGGAGCTCAGGCCCCTGCCAGGCCCTGCGCTGCCCTCGAAAGGGGCGAGGGAGGAAGGGACCCGCGCGGCTGAGCGGAGAGAGCCAACATGGCCGCCCTGCCCGCCCGAGGCGCGGCCTCGCGAATGATCCGCGGCCGGACGGCGCCTCCCGCTGCAGGCCTCTCCTCGTCCTCGCGCCGGCTCCCTCGCGGGGGGGAAATGCCAAGCAGGCCGGCGCCGCCCTGAGGAAATTCGGGGAAGGCGGGCGCCGCGCGGCAGGAAGAGGGACTTCGCACGCGCACGGCTCGGGTGCCCGGGAAGGGCGGCGCCAGCGGGAGCCGCTTCGTCTGGAGGGAGGGAGGGAGGAGGGAGCGAGAGGGCGGCGCCACCCCTCCCCCTCGGCAGAGGAGCAGGAGGCGGGGCTCCGCCGGGAGGAGGGCGGGGCCAGGCGGTATAAATGCCCGCGCCGGAGGACCGGCTCCTTCATTCCGGCGAGGGACCAGAGCTTCTTTACTTGCATCTCATCGGCATTCATTCGCTTGCTTGCTTTGTGGGCTCTTCCGCGCCGCGCTCCTACCACGCTTCCGCCTCGTTCTCCTCAGCGACTCTCCTCCGGCGCGATGATGAACGGTTTCCGCGACAGCAGGATCGATGAGGGCACCTTCCTCTTCACCTCAGAGTCGGTGGGGGAGGGGCACCCAGGTGAGCGCCCTCGCGGCAGAAGGAGGCGCGGGGGGGGGGGAGCGCGAAAGACCCGGCTGTGGGGCATTGGGAGGAGCAGGGGGCGACCGCTCTCTCGCTGATTGGTTGCTGTGCTGTGGCGCGCGCCCCCCGGCTGCCTGGCTGGCTCGTGTCCGGCTCTCGGAGGCCCGTTTCGGCGGATGAGGGAAGGGGAAGCACCACGAGGGCGCGCGCGCGGGGGGGGGAGGTTGGAGTCTTGGGCGTCGCTTCCAGGCTCCGCTCGGCCGCCCGGGACAGGAGCGGGAGTTTCCCCGCTGCCCCCCTGGATTGCGAGAGGGGTAGCGGGGGGGCAGGGCAACAAAGGGAAAGTGCGCGATGGCGGCATGGGAGGGAGACGATTGAAGCGGCCCCTTCGCGGGCTCGGAGCGCGCGCTCCCGCCCGGTGACGGGGACGCGCCCCCGCATTGCAGGCGACCACGTGGTATCCGCATGGCGCGATCTTGGGAGAGACGATGGATGGTAGGAAGGGAGCAGCCCCTGAGAAAACGAATTTTTTGTGTGTGGAAATGGAAGAGAGAAGCCGGAAGCCCAAAACTGCAGCGCGCGCGTGTAAAAACGGGGGTGGGTGAGACAAGGATCAAGCGCCTGCCTTTTAAATACAGAAGCAGGTGGGCTTTCATGTAAGTACGCACAATCACGTATCTGTCTACGTTACACAGCCAAAAAGCAATTCACAACTACACAGAGGAAGAATATTCGTTGTCGGCTCAAAGCGGTCTGGATGCCCAACGGTGCTGGAGGAGGAGGAGACTTGCGCTTTCATTGTCCTCCTCCGCCATGATGTCTGGGCAGAGCCTGCAGCATGGATAGAGGGAGGGCTGGAGTTGGAGAAGGCTGCCTCCGATCCTAGTGGCTGGGCATGTGTGCTTTTTTGCACTGTTCTGTGGAGTGCTGTTCTAAAGATAGCCTTTGCTATTGGAACAAGGACGCTTTGATACAGGGCAATTCAGCTTTGGCCATTTCCTTTGCTGCAGGAAAGGGGGGGTGTTGCACCTCTGTTTCTGCCATGTGGTGGTTGAAGAATAGCACCTTGTGTTTTCAGTGGGGGGGTTGACGACGACTGCTGGATAGCTGGCTTCTTTTTGCCCGAGTAGTATGCAGAGTACAGGATAGAAAAGCATCACTGGTGCTCTTACTCTGTTCTCCAAGTGAATGACACCTGTTCTTCTGACTTTGAAATCCACAATTCTAAGTGCCTGTTCTTTATACTTGCTAGACCTTTGTTCTCTCTGTATCTCATTCCCTTAGGGAGCTATTTTAGTTTCTTGTTTAGAAGTTGCCCACTTTTTTATGTGCTTAAATGTCTTTAAAATATTCTGATTTGAGCTTTCTATGTTCAAGTTCTTTATACTGTACTGTGAAACTAGTCAAATCGGTATGCCATGCAACTGAAGTTTATGTAGATTAGGCATTTGTATTGACAGCCTAGTACCTCTTGATAGAATAACATTGACTGATTTTAACCACAACATCCACCTTTGGCAAGACTGCTAAATCTGTGCCGTTAGAGCTGCTTCTTTTCTGGCTTAGGTGAACTCCAAATTGGAGATCTATACAGTGGTACCTCAGGTTACAGACTCTGCTAACCCAAAAATAGTACCTCGGGTTAAGAACTGCAGGATGAGAACAGAAATCGTGCTTCAGCGGTGTGGTGGCAGCAGGAGGCCCCATTAGCTAAAGTGGTGCTTCAGGTTAACAGTTTCGGGTTAAGAACGGACCTCCAGAACGAATTAAGTTCTTAACCAGAGAACTGTACTGTAAAATGTTCATTTAGTACTAATGGTGTGTGTACTGATGTGGCAGCTGCATACAGTATCTTCTGTCTCGGACTTATCCATATATAGGAATCCTGCGCTGGTAGTAATTTATCCTCACTGCCATCTTGTTCTCTCTGGATTAGATATAGGATGACACTAGTCTGCATTTATAGCCTGCAGCCTTGTGTACAGACAGTGCTTCTGTCAGTAACTGGTTCTACACATTAAACAAATTGACGGCTTTTGAAGGTATGCCTTATAATTTCTGTTAAATAAAGACTTCATGTGTCTAGACCACTAGCTGAAGTGTTGATGGTGGGGAGCCTTATCTGTGGCATGTTGGGGCCTCAGAGGTAATGAGATTGCTAAATCCTTACCGTTAAATGAAATGGTAGATCAGATCTGAAGAATGGCTATTAAGGACTATGTGTTGATTACTGAAGTATACGTAAGGGGTTGTAAAGCATTTGGGCATTCCAGACTTCAGTGCTCTATAATAAATTTCATTGCAGTGTGGGTTGACTGTCCTGGTTGAAAGCAGTTCTAATTTCAAAATGGCAAGTACAGTCATTCTACAGAATTGAGTGGGTGTTTTATAACCAGGTTACAATTGCAGGAATTGAATCTTAGTGCCAAGATGCATGGTTGGGTGTGAGGCATCATTTGTAAAGGGCAAATATAAGGGCAGCAGAATAAAAGGCAACATGTATACCTTGAAGGTACAAGCTGGGCTTGGATGCACGGCATTAAAATTTCATCTTAAACAGTGCCGTTTCCATGTGGAGACCGGTGGGTAGGAAATACAGAGAGCTGCAAAGTTTAGTCAACCAAAACTAGCTTGAGAACTGAGGGACCTGTGCAATTCTGAGGGTAATTTTATTCGTGTGTCTAGAGCAGGCATCCCCAAACTTCGGCCCTCCAGATGTTTTGGACTACAATTCCCATCTTCCCTGACCACTGGTCCTGTTAGCTAGGGATCATGGGAGTTGTATCTGGAGGGCCGCAGTTTGGGGATGCCTGGTCTAGAGGGAATGAGGAAAGCTTGAGCTTGTGCTATCAAGCATTGGCCAGTTTTGCTTAAATATAATTTCCCCCACTTCATTCATCGCTGCCTAATTACTTCACAGGGTTTCTGCTGAACCATTAATTGTGAGTGCTGGGCCTTTTTGTTGTATTGTTGGTATAAGTCATTAATGTCAAAACTAGCAGTTGCAACAGGTCAGCAGGAACCAGTGGCTGTTCCTAAACCAAGATCTCCTATAAAGTCCTTTATCCATGTCTGTTACCAGAAAACAAGCAGCTCAAGCTTTCCTGGGAAGGGAGTTCCATATTGACATGAACAGCTGTTCTTTAATTGGTTGATGGTACCAGGAAAAAAGTGGTAAAAGGCTAGGCTTAACCTACATGTTGTATAAAAACACCAAACCTGCATGGGTGTTGGCGGAATACTTTTTAACGTGAAGTAATGGCAACCTTGAGGTCTGAAAAGTAATGGAAGCTGTTTCTGATTTTAGATAAGATCTGTGATCAAATTAGTGATGCTGTCCTTGATGCACATCTTAAACAAGATCCAGATGCCAAAGTAGCATGTGGTAAGTTGCCTTGACCATTATGGGAAGAAATTGAATCTATTGGGAGTGTAGTCAAAGAACTGCAATTCCACTGTACTTTGAGTTGACAGTGCTGGTTCTGTATTATTTTGCAGAAACTGCTGCAAAGACGGGAATGATCCTTCTGGCTGGGGAGATCACATCTAGAGCTGCGGTTGACTATCAGAAAATTGTTCGTGAAACAATAAAGCACATTGGCTATGATGATTCCTCAAAAGGTAAGCAGATTGGGTTGCTTCTGGCCGTTTTAATTTTGAATAGAAATGTTGACTATTAATAAGATTAGGACTTACAAGCATTATGTGTGTGTCCTAGGTTTTGACTATAAGACATGCAATGTATTGGTTGCCCTGGAGCAGCAGTCCCCTGACATTGCTCAGGGAGTTCATCTTGACAGAAAGGAAGAAGACATCGGTGCTGGGGATCAGGTTAGTGTTATAAGAGGCTGTGGATTACTCAGAATTTGTTTGTGATGTGCATTCTTAAAACTTCACCTTAGGAAGCTGAAATTCATATCTTGGTTTGGTTACAAAAATAGGGCTTGATGTTTGGCTATGCTACGGATGAGACGGAAGAATGCATGCCTCTGACTCTTCTCCTTGCACACCAGCTGAACGCCAAACTGGCAGAGCTTCGTCGTAACCATACCTTGCCCTGGCTACGAGCAGATTCTAAAACTCAGGTAAATGTTGTCTTTAACTTGCATTGTCTTAACGTTGAAAGGTCTTGAAAATGAAAACCATAGCCAGTCTTCTATCAAGGCCTTTTTAACTACAATCAAAGTGTAAGAAAACTTGGACATGAAATGATGCAAAAATTATGTTTTCCTTGATTCCCTTTTAGGTGACTGTGCAGTACAGACAAGACCGTGGTGCAGTCATCCCTATTAGAGTCCATACAATTGTTATTTCTGTTCAACATGATGATAAAATTGGACTGGATGAGATGAGAGATGCCCTGAAAGAGAAAGTGGTCAGAACTGTTGTACCTGCAAAATACCTGGATGATGATACTGTCTACCACCTGCAGCCTAGTGGCCGTTTTGTAATTGGGGGCCCCCAGGTATGATGAAGGTTGGATTCTTGTCCTTTGCCTAATTTCTACAATTGATGGTACCTTACTGGAAGATCTCAGCTATAGCATTACTGTTCAGAAGCATCATGCTTTTGGGACAAATCAAATGCCTTTGCTGCATATGCCATCTAGAGTTCTAGTGTCTAGAAACACAGCACAGTCTTATGCTTCTGGTAGCTTTGCCTTGCTATAGACTAGGGGTGGCCTTGCTATAGACTAGGGGTGGAGAGCCTCTGAGATGCCGCATGTTATTGGACTAAAACTTTCATCCTCCCCCGATCATGGGCCACATTGGCTAGGGGCTGATGCAAGTTCACAATCTGGAGAGCTCCGGGTTCCTCATTCCAGTCTTAGACAGGCGGTGCTGTGTCCAGTCAGATGTGATGGACTCTGCAGGAAGGTTGGCAAATAAATAATGAAAAAAATTGCCAATTTCAGGGAGATGCTGGCTTGACTGGCCGGAAGATCATTGTTGATACCTATGGTGGCTGGGGAGCTCATGGAGGTGGTGCTTTCTCTGGTAAAGACTACACAAAAGTTGACCGTTCAGCATCTTACGCTGCTCGCTGGGTTGCAAAATCCCTTGTGAAGTCTGGTCTCTGTCGGAGAGTGCTCGTACAGGTATGTTCGGTCTGTTGGTTCTGGGCAGCGAGATGCATTTCCCCAAGATTTGCAACATTAGTGTTTTCTTTAAATGAGTATTTGGGGTTTAAGATGTTAGTTGCACAATTTATTAGAAACTTGGAAGTGTGTACAGTTAGCACTTGCATGATTTTTAGGCAGCTGCAGTGCAGCAGAGATGTAAATCAGGTGTTGGTAACGCTCAGCTGTGTAACAGCTGCTTCTGAAAAATGTGGTCCTTGTATTAATACACCTGACACCTTCATGATTCTTGCACTTATAATCAATGCCACAGTAAATCTCAAATTCTGCCTTGCAGTGGCCAATGCAATCCATACGAGGTTTGTTAGACTACAACTCCCATCATCCTTGACCATTGGCCATGGTTGCTGGGGCTTATGGTCATCCCAGCATCATTTGGAGGATGCCACATTTCCAACTCCTGCTCTAGCAAGAGTTACTTGGTTGCCATGCAGTATTTGCCAACTTGATGTGTCGCTGTGCCATTAGGTTTCTTTTCAAAGCTTGGGCTCTAAAATAAACACAGTAGGAAAGTTAAATAAGCATTTGGAATTCAGTCTGGAGATACAACTTAAGGATTAGTAGTAAAAACAATTTGCCCAGGGAGTGTGGGTTGAAAGGAAAGTATTGGAATAATGGTGTGTGAAGCGGGAGAAGAGAAATGGGATACCCTACAAAGTAGCTGAAACCACAAACATTTTAATGCTTTTGGTTTATATTAACTTTGCTCTTAGGTCTCCTATGCCATTGGAGTGGCCCACCCACTGTCAGTATCCATTTTTCATTACGGCACCTCCCAAAAGACTGAGCACGAGCTGCTAGACATTGTGAAGAAGAACTTTGACCTCCGCCCAGGGGTTATTGTCAGGTAAAACATGGTGGTGCATGCACATAATATTAAGGCAGATAAAAAAGAGGTAATAAGGATGGGTCTAGGCATAAACATGGCATTACCTAAATGTACAAGGTGTTGCACAATCTCCGACCATAGACGCTTGCCAAAACGCCTAGTCTCCTGGGGAGTGGCAGAGACAGTTCCCCATTACCGCTGTAGAGGAGCTTTGGGGTGGTTCATTTTTCTAGAGATAAAACAAAGTAGTGCTTGCTCTTTAATATGTAGTGGTTAAAGCAGAACGGTGTGCTAGTCTGTGCCTCTCTGTCACTGTATAGTAAGGCAAATTACAGTTTATGATGTGACATACCAAGGGAAGGCACAGAAAATGAAAAGTATCTTAGAAGAGCACATTTTGGGGCAAAGGTGGCCGATAACAAAGGAGCTTTTTGCTGTCTGGCTATGATCCCCAGCCAGTTTGGGGAGTTTGGAGTTGCACCATTGGCATACATACCCAAGATTGAAAAGCTATTCTCTTTTAATGCAGCAAGTGGTATATAGATACAGTAATACTAAATCCACCCTTGCAAAATGGCACAGCCCTTGTGGCTCTTGCACTGATTTGGATACCCCAAAGTGTGGATAGTGCAGGGATATGAGGATTTCTGTGAGTTATTACAAGACTCATCTTGGGCACTTCAGTCATGTGCTTTTGAGTATATGGGTCTTCTGAGTGGTGCTGCTGCCTACATTGACTAACTGCTTCTAAAAGCTCCAAGCTGGAAGTAGACAGGTTTGGTTGTAATATGAGCTGATTATTCAGATAGGGAGTACCATTCCCAGTGGAGAAACTTGTGGTGATCTACAGTTGGATGTAGCCACTCATAATGGAGGGTAAGTATTATGTAATGTCAGTTGAGCCCAGGGGCTTAGTTTCCTTGGGATGTATTTGCATTGGCACCCAGAATTGGGAGCAAATGGGTCCCGTCTACTTCCTGTGTACAAAGTAGCCATTGGTCCATGTCTTGGTACTACAGCATTGAACATCAAGTGGCCCCTTCAGTGTAGCTGGTTTTTGCTTTGCTTGATAAATGCCTTGTATTGAGTTACGGACTTGTATATTCCAGGGATCTGGATCTGAAGAGGCCTATTTATCAGAAGACTGCTGCCTATGGCCACTTTGGTAGGGACAACTTCCCATGGGAAGTGCCCAAAAAGCTTAAATACTGAACATGTTGGGCTTCTTTCCCCAGACCTGTTGGTGTACATTACAGAGAAACCTCCAGGCTTTTCTGTGGGAAAGAGCCCCATTCCCTAAACTGGTCCTGTCCTCTGCTCTTAATTTGGCACATTCTGTCCATTGCCATGAATATTAGTCCTCTGGGGACCGCAATTGCACTGTGCTTTCTCCTCTTCCTGGTGTGCTTGACGTATGTGTAGAGCCAGTTGAGCATAGGCGCTATATGTAAAACAGAGAAGAACAGGCTGTAGTCAAAACAGTGCTTCAGTCTAATCCTTTGTATTGCCCAAAGGCTAACGAGAATTTCCTTTCAACAATGAGCAAGATGCCTCCCTCCTAATGTGCACTGCGTGGTTTCACATAGTCTCTGTCCAAATATCTAGAGCAGGATGGTGCAATGACTTGGGCTCTCCCCCCTCCCCAACTGATATCTTGTGAGTGAGATGGCCCTGCATGCTCCGCAAGTTCCATTTTGGAACTCGTGGTTTTTTAATTAAGGCAATTTTGGTCCCACAACTCATGGTATTATTCTCTTAAAATCAGTCAGCACCATACTTTAATCATTTTCTGCTCTTATCTTCTTGGGATGTACGTAATAAAGGTGGTTTTTTTATTTAAAAAAATCCTATGCACAGTTTTAGCACTAGCCAAACCTCACCATCTTTTATTAAGTGGGCCCTTGGCCAGCCTTGTGATGTACTGCAGAGAAGTCACAGGGTTGTACCTGAGGTCTGTAGGCTGCATACTTTTGGCACCTGGAATTTTTTTCTTTAGAAGAGCCAGGAATTTCATGTTGCACAAAACTCCCAGGGGTTTATTTTCCAAGTCAGGTCCAAACTGCATTCTGAAGTACTGGCGTAGCTACAGAGAAGCCAGTTCCCTTCAGAGTGTGAGTGCATTTGGAAAGGACGTGGGGGGAAACCCTACATACTTGAAATTTTTTTATACTTGCTTATTTATTGTGTTTGGGACAGGGTGTGAGTACAGAGAAGCCCTGGTCTCAAATGGCAGCTTTTTAACTTTATTTTGACACCATAAATTCCTTGACAGTACCCAGCATTCCCTGATAGGCCAAGGTGTCCTACAGAAAAGCCTTGGGTCACAACCTGCAGGGGGTCTGGCTTGTGTAAAACAGGGGAGGGCAGTGCTCAGGATAACTGGCCTTGGGAGAGGCTGACTTGGCTGGTGTTGTACAGAGAAACCAGCTTGTTTACCTGCCCATTCCATGGCAAGTGTCCTAAGCAGGAAGTGCCTTTTGCGTTCCAATTTTTTTCTGGGCGTTTATTACGTATGTCTGGTTCTTGAAATTCCAAGTTGATTTAAAAGTTCTTAATAAAGTGCTAGGTTCTATCTTACTGTGTTGTGTCTCTGGTTTGAATGTCAAGTTTGGAGGTATACTAAATCAGGAATAAGAGGCTCTTGCTATAACTTGCATGGTATACAGAAGAGGGGAAACAAAAGTTGAGCACGATGCAGGAGTTTCCTGCATTTTGGAAGTTTCTTGAATGCACACCATTCTTTATGAATTCATGCCTGAGTTGGAGCTTGATGCCAATGCATTTACTTCACTACCTGTGTTGGGATTATTTTAATACTTGACTGAATCCACACATGCAGAATGCACACTGTGCTCTTGTCAACTTGTGCAAAATTGGTTATGCGGGTGGATAACCGCTGTGCAAGGAGCAAACAAAAAAACTATGGACGTAGATCACCTGGAACTGTAAGGGGAAGGAGCTAAGCTCCATATACTATACTGCCGGTAGCACCACCACCATTGTGGCAGCAAACTACAGAGAAAGTAATGAAGATGAGAAGAAAAAAGGGTGTCTGAACAGACTACTTGATGTTACAGGTGCTAACCAACTTCCCAGATACCACCCACATTGCTGGCCTATTTTGAGTGTTGCATTCATATTTTTAGACTTACTGAATATGGCACCATTCTGCGTCTGGCGGGGTGTGCTGTCTAGCTGCTACTTTATTGAGCTCACTGATGCTACTCTCCAGATAGCCAGAAGCTTTCTCAGATTCAAGTTTTATTGCATTGTGCAGCTTGTTCCCTCCTGCAAAGGGTAAACATTCAGCTCACTGCCCAAGCCCATTGGTTCTGTAACTGACTGGAGAGCACATGTAGATCTTTGCCAGAGTTCTGCAATGCAGGAAGATTGTTGAGATCCCTGACTGTTGCTGTCCTGCTCTATTTGGCCCAAATTCATTTCTTTTGCCAGCAATTAATGGGCTCCTACCTCTGCAGGCAGGTTCAGATTTGAGCAGGAACAGTTGCCAGCTGTGTCTCCTTTGGCATTCAGCTCCACCTTCCTGTCATCTTAGATCTAAGGTTCCCCTCCAGGCTGGTGTCATTTTGTAAGTGTTCTGAACATGCAATAGTAATGAACTGTCCATTATTAGTGGACAGTTGCATTTTCTTCTGCAGTCTTTCCCCGAATTGCAGCATTATTGCTGCTTGGAGGTTTTTTGAAAACCATGTTCTAGAGACAAATGGGACATAGGTGGCGCTGTGGGTTAAGAGCCTAGGGCTTGCCGATCAGAAGGTTGGTGGTTCAAATCCCCGCAACAGGGTGAGCTCCCGTTGCTCGGTCCCAGCTGCCAACCTAGCAGTTCGAAAGCACAGAGTGCAAGTAGATAAATAGCGGGAAGGTAAACAGTTTCTATTTACAGGTAGGTAGCCGTGTTGGTCTGGGTCGAAGTAAAATAAAAAAATTCATTCAGTAGCACCTTAAAGACCAACTAAGTTTTTATTTTGGTATAAGCTTTCGTGTACATGCACACTTCTTCATTGTGCTGCTCTGGTTCGCTAGAAGTGGCTTTGTCATGTTGGCCACATGACCTGGAAGCTGTACGCCGGCTCCCTAAGCCTATAGAGCAAGATGAGCGCCACAGACCCAGAGTCCACAACTGGACCTACCGGTAATGGTCAGGGGTCCCTTTACCTTTAGACACAAGTCAGACATTTGTAGTATAAAACATATTCCATTAGGAAGTTTCAGGACAAGCAGCATATGTCTGTTGGGGATGGGAGCTGTAGTCTTGCAACATATGGGGGACCCATGCTTGAGAAACACTGGAACATTGGTTTACAACTGATGCATTTGACCCCACTATTGGGTCAAATAGTGCAAAAGCGGTGTTGTATAAGGCTAATTTTGGACAAGGCAGAGTCAGCAAGGCACTAGGGAGCATCTATGACGGTAATGTGGCCCAAGGCCCACTGTTCAAAACTATTTGCCATCAGAACAGTAGTATAGGTCCTGAAATAGTATTAGGTGTCGAAGGTCTTGAAGAAGTGCATTTGTTTTTAAAGGGCTTATTATTGTGGGATCCTGTTGTCGGCTGAGCCCAGTCCCTGACCTACTGCCTGTGTAAACTGCTTCCTCACCTAAAGCCTTTAAGCTGCTTTTCCCCACAGCTACCGTCTGTGGTCCTAAAGTGTGTCAAGCAGGTCCGCGAGATACTTTCTAGGCCTTGGTGACAGCTGCCAGTTTGAACAGCAGCTTTGCAGCTGTGGTGAGATTTTAGTGTAAGTGCAGGAACATGCAGAAATGCTGTTTAAGCAAAGTCCCTTGAAGTATTTCCACTTTGCCTGGCCTGTAAATTGATCTCTCTTGGTTCTAAACTGCTGGAGTGTGAACTACTGTAATGAGTGATCTAAGTACATTTCTGTATCATGGGCTCCACACAGACCTGAGCTGCGCGCGCTCCTTCCTTCTGGTAGATTGTGGCCTGAAGCTGCAGTTCTGAGAATAAGCTTCATTGTAAACTAATTTTGTAGTTAGCCTTTAAAATAGAATGTCCGTTATTCATTCATACACTTTAGTGCATTAAAGTATTCATTGCATTCAATTTATTCCATTGTTTTTCAGACCTCATTTGCAGCATTCTAGTGAATCAAAATCTAGTTGTAGTGCTAGGCTGTTGAATGCAGAAAGGCAAACTGCTCAGTTGTTTTAGGACTAGTGTCTTTTACTGACAGATTCCTCCTTGCAGGTCATTTCAATATTTTCCGTTTCAATGATTAGTTTTAATTTGCCCCTTAACAGGTTTCCTTCCATCAGCATCCCCTTTTATAGCAAAATAGCTCTTGTTTTGCAATTAAGAAAAAATAATAATGAAAGGGAATCTATAAGATTACACCTTGCCCCAAGCAACAAAATTAAGCAGCAATTTATTGCTGTTGTCACAGCTATTCTCATCAGGGAGCAATAAAATGGGTTCAATCTACAAGTAGGAAACTCAACGTTGTGGAGACTTGACTTCATTGTGAGCAAATGTAAGAGGATCTTGGCTGTGGAGACTTGCTTGATAATATAGAGCTATTTTAAGTGCTGTCTAGAGCCTCCCTTTTTAATCCAACTTGCTATGAAAAAGCACTGCCTTGGCCACGCTGGAAGAGAGCAGTCGTGATGGGACTGGGCTGCATGAGATACACTTGGTGAAAACAACAATACAGGCACCTGCATGTTAAAAACTGAGTGACTCTTTATCAGTAGCTGGGAAATCATTAAAAATCTGACTGTCTTGACCTGTAGCTGTGTCATAGTCCTCTCTGTTCTGAAATCACTTGGTAGTCCTAGGCAAGACCCTCAAGCCTTAGCCTCTCATCTGCTATATAGAGGTAATGTTACTGGCCTACCTTACAGAGTTGCTATAAGGATTATAAGCTAATTGATATGAAACACTTTGAACACACAAAAGCAGCAGATAAGTTCTACATGTCATATAGAGACCGCTGTTGCTTGGCAAATCTCTCCATATAGAGTTCCATATACAGTCATACCTCGGTGTAAGTACGCTTCGGTTTGAGTACTTTCAGTTTTAAGTACTCCGCAGACCCATCTGGAACAAATTTTCCACTTTCCATTACTTTCAGTGGAAAAGTTCGCTTCAGGTTAAGTATGTTTCAGGTTAAGTACAGACTTCCAGAACCAATTGTGTACTTAAACCGAGGCACCACTGTATCTGAAGAGGCAGTCTTGATCAGCTCAGTTGCTCTCATTCACAGAAGGTAGATCACTGGACAAGGCAAGGCCTCTTCCACTGAAGGGAAGGAAACAGAATTTTGCTTGCTTACCTGTGTATGATATGAAGAGCTGGGAACAGCATTTAAACCTGCTCCTTGTGGCTGCCCACCATTCTTCATGGTGGTGTGTAGTGTTTCAGATGTGGAAACGAATGGTCAGGAGTCCTAGGTCATTCAGGGCTAACGCCAGCATCTTGAATTGACCCTGGAAACTAGGAACTGGTGTAGATTTAAAAAAACGAGGCGTAGCACTTTCCAGGAGAAAAAAACGAACAAACAAAACTCCACTTTGATTTGCTACCTTAGTTCCGACATTTCTCTCCTTCCGGAGTTCAGCTCCCATGACCCCCCCCCCCAGCGGCCAGCAGGAAGGATTGCCAGGAGCTGTAATCCAACAGGTTTCCCAGCGCTGCCCTTCAGCTTCCTTCAGGAAAGTTGCCAGCAGATTGTTTTTTGCAGCTCGATCTGAACCACAATTAGCAAGAACACCACATTTGCATTTAGTGGGGGTTATTTTTTTAGTCTGCGTAGGTTTGCAGTCTTTATTATTTACTTGTGGATTTATATCCTGCCATTTAACAAAAATTCAAGCAATGAAACGGTTTGCTAAAAGGAGCAGCAGAATCAAAAAGTGAACCTGCTAAGACTACACTCCTTTGGAAGAGGCATTGAATGGAACAGGCAATCATATCGTGTCACCCTAAGTCAGGGGTGTCAAACTCAAATTCATCGGGGGCCGCATCAGCAGTTTGGTCACCCTCAAAGGGCCGGTTGTGTCCGTAGGACTATGTGTCCACTCTTTATTATCATAAATTATTGTCACTGCATTCAATTATTACTGTTTTTTGTAATAATGTAAGCTCATTCCCGCCCCCACGCGGATCACATTCCTGCGTCGTGGTGTGTGTGTGGGAGGGGATGTAAACGAGGGAAATTTGAACAAAAGGTGGGGATCGATGGCTTCCGGAGGGGGGGCTCAACTAAACCTTCGGCAGGAAGGAGAAAGCCACTGCTGGGATTAAAAACCTGCAGGTGGAAAGAGGGCTTCCCTCTCCCGCCCTGCGCACACCCAAACCCCGCTAGGCAGGATGCCACACACTGCAACCCACCCCATGCTTTGGAGTGGGGCAGGAACATGCGGTGCAGCGCCAACTCCCTGCTTTGCTTTTGCATCCTCCCTTCTCAGCGCCAGAGTCCCTTCCCCTCGTGCTGAGGGAGGGCAGAGGATTTCCTGAGGAGGAAGGCGGCGGCAGCCCCAGCGGACGTGCATCTTCACCTCAGAGCTGCTCTTCCCCCCACCCGCGCTGTTGTCATGTTCGCCGCCGCCTCTCCCTACCGGGACTGCAGGCGGAGGAGGCTTGAAAACCTCCCCCCCCCAAAAAAAATTCCCCTCCCACCTACTCAAACCGCGAGGCGACTCCATCTGGAGCCCTACATCACGAGGGGCTGAGAGGAGGCGGCGGCAGAGCGGGAAGAGCAGGAACCCGTGCCGCCGTCGCCTCCCTCCCGGCCGCCCCCCCCCCGGGGAGCAACTCCGCCGGAACTGAGAAGCCAAAGGGCGGCTCGGGGGTGGGGGGCAGAGCAAAAGCCAGGCACCCTCCTGAGTGTCTATGAGGAGAAAACGGGGCAAGAGGGAAGAGAAACCCGGCTCCATCAAGAGAGCGACTGTTGCACTTCGCCTACTTCCCCCTCAGGCTCACTCCGCGTCCCTTTCGCCCGCTCGCTCGCCCACCTCCCGGATGCAGCCGAGGAGAGGAAGGGAAGCGGCGGGCAGCGGCTCCCTAGTGCCGCCTCACTCGCTCTCGGAGACAACAGCATAGCCCGCCGAAAAAAAATCCAGCGCTGCTCCGTCCCGGCACCAACTTTGCCGGCGGCACCTGTAGGGCTTTCCTACCTCCTCGGCGGGCTTCCTCCTCCTCCTCCTCCTGCATCTCACTTCCCCATCTGGCCGCTGTGCCACCGCCTCCCTCAGCCTCATTCGAAATTGAAATTCCCTGGCCAAGGCCGTCAGCGCGGCTCCAGCGCCCCGGCCTCCGCCTGCAGCCCCGCCCCCGGTTTTGAACCTCGGCCAATCGCAGGCTCCAGAACTACTCTCAGTGGTTATTGTCGGCGGCGGCGGCTACGCGGGCCACATGACGAGGTCTGGCGGGCCGGATTAGGCCCCCGGGCCTTGTGTTTGACACCCTTGCCCTAAGTATTCCCCTTTCCCCAAGGTATTACTGCCTGAGTGCTCTTGTAAAACACTAATCTTGTTCTGCCCACTGAAAGTAGTGCACAGGTGAGCACTGGGTCATGTCAGAGGCAATGCGTATTACAGTACAGGACACTGCACTGCCCCCTGGTGCTTAAAGGAATAAGTGTTCAAAGAGATTCCTTTTTTAGGGCACTGCAAACTCCCAACTAGCAAGCCCTTTTACTCTCAAAGCTCCAACTTTGAGCCCGACTAGGGACACAGTCAGCAGAAGCGGAGCACAGAGAATGGAGCTTACTGACAATGATTTCCTCAACCTGAGATCTGGTGAGCAGCCCCACAGTGCCACTTGGGGCCAGAGAAGTGGGTGAAAACTTCCAGCTGAAATGCCACAAAACCTTCATACCACAAATGGTCTGGGTCCCCCCCCCCCAATGTCTTTTGCACTACAGCTTATCCAGACAGCAATAATGTGGTAGTATCGGGGAAGTGTCACAGAACTAATAACAGCAGAATAAATTATCACCGATGCCTTATTAATATGCCAGGAACAACAACATTGGTAAAGGTAAAGGGACCCCTGATGGTTAGGTCCAGTCATAGAGGACACTGGGGTTGTGGTGCTCATCTCAGTTTACTGGCCAAGGGAGCTGGTTCTGTGGTTTAACCCACAGCGCCACCCGTGTTCCCACAATATATTTATACCCCTTCCCTAAACAGGACAGCCTTCAGATGTCTTCTAAAAGTCAGATAGTTGTTTATTTCCTTGACATCTGATGGGAGGGCATTCCACAAGGCAGGTGGCCCTCTGTCTGGTTCCCTGCAACTTCACTTCTTGCAGTGAGGGAACCACCAGAAGGCCCTTGGGAGCTGGACCTCAGTGTCCAGGCTGAATGATGGGGGTGAAGACCTACATACCAGATGGAGCTGATAAGACACCTGCCCTGGACACAAAATTGATCTGCACCTCTATGGACAGCTGTGAGTCCAAAATGACTCCCAGGTTGCGCACTTGATCCTTCAGGGGCACAGTTACCCCATCCATTCAGCAGCAGGGAGTCCACACCTGCCTGCCCCCTGTATCCCAGATACAGTATTTCTGTCTTTTCAGGATTCTACCTCAAATCTGTTAGCTGCCATCCAGCTTCCAACCATCTCCAGGCACTCACACAGGACATTCCCTGCCTTGACTGGTTCTGATTTAAAAGGAGAGGTAGAGCTGGGTATCATCAACATACTAATGAACACCCAGCCTAAACCACCTGATGATCTCTCCCAGCGGCTCCATATAGATGTTAAAAGGCATGGGGGAGAGGACGGAACCCTGAGGCACCCCACAAGTAGAGCCCAGGGGTCTGAACACTCATCTCCCCACCACCACTTTCTGGACACGGCCCAGGAGAAAGGAGCAGAACCACTGTATAACAGTGCCCCCAGCTCCCAGCCCCTCTAGTTGTCCCTAACCCCCTGGAGATCATCGACCAGCGCAACCAAAGCAGTTTCAGTCCCATGATGAGGCCTGAATCTGGATTGGAAGGGATCTAAATGGTCTGCATCCTCCAGGCGTGCTCAGTCACCTTGCCCAAGAATGGAAGATCTGAGACTGGGCAAAAGTTGCCATGTCCAAATATGTTTTTTTTAAAGAAGCGGTTTAATAACTGCCTCTAAGCAAGTATAGGAAGGCTTCCTCGCAGAGGGAAGCATTCACTACCCCACAGAGCCCATCGCCCAGGCTTATCTGGCTCACATTTATGAGCCAGGATGGGCAAGGATCAAGGAGATGGGTGGTCAGTTTCACTCCTCCAAGCAGCCTGTCCACATCCTTGGAGGTAACACATGAACTGATCCCATTCAACTTGACTAGACAGGAATCTAGCACTCTCCTGCTCCCACGGTGGAGTCTACCTCTCTGAATCTGAGCGACTTTATCTACAAAAAACTTTGCAAAATCATTGCAGAAGATATTGGGGTCCTTACTAGGCCCCAGTGATTAAGGTGGTTCCGTTAGTTTGCGAACCACCTGAAAGAGTCTCCTGCTGCTGTTTTCTGCAGATGCGATAGAGGCGGTGAAGAAAGTCTTCTTCGCCGTTACTATCGCCACTTGGTAGGCTCGACGTGTCTGGTCCAATTCAGAATGAGTTTCACCACCGGTGCTTTAGCCATCTCAGCGATTGTTTCATTGCCCTCAGCTTTGGGGAAAACCATGGGGCTGTCCAGGCGCCATGCAATTGGAGAGGGCGCTTTGGAGCCAGACAGTCGATAGCCCTGATTAACTCCACATTCCAGCGGGCCACCAGAGAATCAGCTGAAATGCCATCAGCATGGGATAAAACATCCCTTACTCTCTGGAAACCATCTGGCTCCATTAGGTGGTGGGGGCGGACCATCCAAATCAGTTCCACCTCCCTCCCAGAGGGGAAGGGTTGTGGAGAAGTCCATTTGCACTAGGAAGTGATCCAACCATGGCACTTCTTTTGTTTTGCTTTTACTTAGTGTCAGATCACCAACATCCATAGAGGTGAACACCAGCTCTAAGGCATGTCTGCGACTATGAGTTAGGCCAAACTTATTCAAGAACAGCCCCATGGAGGCCACGCTTTCCACGAAGTCGTGAGCAGCCCCATGTAAGGTTGTGTTGGCATGGATGTTAAAATCCCCTAGGACAACCAAACTAGGTGTCTCCAGGAGAACATCCACCATGACCTGAAGCACCTCGGGCAGGGAATCCTTGGTGCAGTGGGGAGGTCGGTACACCAAAAAGAATCCTGTATTGCCCAACTTCCAGAACATGCACTCAGAAAACTGGGTCTTCCCAATAGGATGCCTGGTGCAAGCTAATGACTTCCTAAAAATCACTGCAAACCCATCCCCTGCCCATTTGACTTGGGTTGCTCTGCGTAAGAGAAACCTGGTGGACAAGCAGTGGCAAGAACAGGCTCATCTGCTTCATCCAACCAGGTCTCTGTTACACATGCCAGGTCAGGTTCTCCATCCACGATCAAGTCACCCACACACTGAAGACACCAGTCTGGAGAGGCCCTGCCTATATACAAAGATTTCACAAGAGCAGAATATAATAGTGGGTATAGAGTTCAGAGTCCTGAGTGTCTCAGCTTTCTATTTTTAATAAACAAGTTTCTAGACCTCATAACTGTGAAAATTGCTTGAAAATATGGGTCATGCCTGTTGAAATCTCTGAAGCCACAAAGATGGTTTAAGATTTGTTTATGTTCTTGCATTTCCCATAACTAGCAAAATCAAAATAAATTATGCAAAATAGTAAACATTGCAGAAGAAATTTCAAAGAATACATTGTGTAGATTTGTGAGACAACACAATGGATAGCAGAGGATAGCAGACTTCAACTTTAGGAGTAGGCTGGTGCTTGCATCATTTTCCTTTACATGTGCACCTGTCAATCTGACAAATTACAGAGCTTTCAAAGCTGATAAAAGCAGGAAATAAAAAAAGGGTTATTGAAGCAGCCATTATCTAGAGCCATGTCATTTTAAATTAAACAAAAATAATACAACTGCTCTCTGTTGCCTAACCCTCCTATTTTCCATACAAAGCAATTCCAGTTTCCAGAGATCAACAAAAACAACTTCATCATATTTCTGCACAGTGGAGGCTGGTCTGTTTGAGCAAATGGGACACAGCCCCAAGAACATCAGTCTGGGGGAGCACTGTTGCACTCAGCTCCTGCTTGTGGGCTTCCCGTTGGGGCATCTGGTGGGCCCCTGTGGGAATGGCATTGCTGGAGGAGATGGGCCTGGTGCACTTTTCTGTTTTTATGCCATTAGCCAGCTCTTGCCTCTCCTGCCTCCTTATTAACAACCAACCATGGGGGTGGCCCTGGCTGCCATTTCTTCCTCCTCCTCCTCCTCTGTATCAGTGTGGCCCTGTAGAGCTCAGCAGCAAGGAGCAGGGGCACAAAACTAATAGTTGGCTCTGCCTCTCCTTTGCTGATTCCATCTACCATTTCCCTGCCCATAAAATCATAGACACAGGTATATTCCTACATGATGTTGACATGAGGGCCAGATGAACTAGGGCCAGATGAACTACATCCAAGAGTATTAAAAGAACTGGCAGAGGTGATTTCAGAACCACTGGCAATAATCTTTGAAAATTCCTGGAGAACAGGCGAAGTTCCAGCAGACTGGAGGAGGGCAAATGTTGTTCCTATTTTCAAAAAGGGGAAGAGAGAGGACCCAAACAATTACCGCCCAGTCAGCCTGACATCAATACCATTCTAGATTCTAGAGCAAATCATTAAGCAAACGGTCTGTGAGCACCTAGAAAGGAACGCTGTGATCACTAAAAGTCAGCATGGGTTTCTGAAAAATAAGTCATGTCAGACAAATCTGATCTCGTTTTTTGACAGAATTACAAGCCTGGTAGATGAAGGGAACACTGTGGATGTAGCCTATCTTGATTTCAACAAGGCCTTTGACAAGGTGCCCCATGATATTCTTGTAAAGAAGCTGGTAAAATGTGGGCTAGACAATGCTACCATTCAGTGGATTTGTAACTGGCTTACTGACCTAACCCAAAGGGTGCTCATCAATGGCTCCTCCTCATCCTGGAGAGTAGTGACTAGTGGGGTGCCACAGGGTTCTGTCTTGGGCCCAGTCTTATTCAACATCTTTATCAATGACTTGGATGATGGGCTTGAGGGCATCCTGAGCAAGTTTGCAGACAACACCAAATTGGGAGGGGTGGCTAATACCCCAGAGGACAGGATCACACTTCAAAATGACCTTAACAGACTAGACAATTGGGCCAAAGCAAACAAGATGAATTTTAACAAGGAGAAATGTAAAGTACTACACTTGGGCAAAAAAAATGAAAGGCACAAATACAGGATGGGTGACACCTGGCTTGAGAGCAGTACATGTGAAAAGGACCTGGGAGTCTTGGTGGACCACAGACTTGACATGAGTCAGCAGTGTGATGCAGCAGCTAAAAAAGCCAATGCAATTCTGGGCTGCATCAATAGGAGTATAGCATCTAGATCTAGGGAAGTAATAGTACCACTGTATTCTGCTCTGGTCAGACCTCACCTAGAGTACTGTGTCCAGTTCTGGGCACCACAGTTCAAGAGGGATACTGACAAGCTGGAACATGTCCAGAAGAGGGCAACCAAAATGGTCAAAGGCCTGGAAACAATGCCTTATGAGGAACGGCTTAGGGAGCTGGGTATGTTTAGCCTGGAGAAGAGAAGGTTAAGGGGTGATATGATAGCCATGTTCAAATATATAAAAGGATGTCATATAGAGGAGGGAGAAAGGTTGTTTTCTGCTGCTCCAGAGAAGCGGACACGGAGCAATGGATTCAAACTTCAAGAAAGAAGATTCCACCTAAACATTAGGAAGAACTTCCTGACAGTAAGAGCTGTTCGGCAGTGGAATTTGCTACCAAGGAGTGTGGTGGAGTCTCCTTCTTTGGAGCATAGCTGCCAAGTTTTCCCTTTTCTCGCGAGGAAGCCTATTCAGCATAAGGGAAAATCCCTTTAAAAAAGGGATAACTTGGCAGCTATGCTTTGGAGGTCTTTAAGCAGAGGCTTGACAGGCATATGTCAAGAATGCTTTGGTGGTGTTTCCTGCTTGGCAGGGGGTTGGACTGGATGGCCCTTGTGGTCTCTTCCAACTCTATGATTCTATGATTCTATGACAGACACACCTCTGCAGAATACCCTTTGGATGCCTGTTCTATAAATGAGGTGATGGGACTGAAGTGTTTGGTGGGCTGTACCACTTACTCAGGACACAAGGGAGAAACGTGCTAAGAGGAAGGCACACTTGGCAAACCCTCACCGTGAAACTCCTACCCGGAAACCAATGTACCCACTGTGGGAGGACGTGTGGATCCAGAATTGGCGTCCACAGTCACTTACGGACTGATTGTTAAAACCATGTTTATGGAAGACAATCTTACTTGGCTATGAGTGATCACCAAAGAAGAAGAATACCACTTCAGACTGCTAAGATGGTTTAGGGCAGCTGGTACGGTAAGATAGTTGGAGCCATTCTTGGACTGGGATAGTTTGGACACAACTGTCCGTGCATTGATAATCTCAAGGTTGGATTACTGTACAGTAACGTGTTCTATATGAGGCTACTCCTTGAGGTTGGGCAGGAGGCTTCAGTCAGGATATAAGGTAAAGGTAAATGACCCCTGGACGGTTAGGTCCAGTCCACAGACAGCTTTCTGAGTTGTGACCAGCATGACCGCTTCTGGCACAATGGGACACTGTGACAGAAACCAGAGCGCATGGAAATGCCGTTTACCTTCCTGTCACAGTAGTACCTATTTATCTATTTGCACTGGTGTGCTTTCGAACTGCTAGGTTGGCAGCAGCTGGGACCGAGCAGCAGGAGCTCACCCCATTGCATGGATTCAAACCAACCTTCCAATCGGCAAGCCCAAGAGGTTTGGACCACAGTGCCACCTGCTCCCTCCTGCCAGGATATTAAACCATGCTTTCAGGATTTGCACTGCCTGCCAATCTGCTGCTGGCCCATGTACAGGGTGTTGGTACTAACATACAAAGCACTAGCAGCTCAGGTAGTTTTGTCCAATGAAGAAAACAAAAATGCAAAGTTAGACAAATCAGAGTAATAGGCCTTCTTAATTAAGAACTGACAGATCACTAGGTCTGGATGGCAAGCACCCAAGAATTCTTAAATAACACAAATGTGCAACTGCTGATCTTCTAACAAAAATATTTAACCTGTTGCCTCCATATCTGAGGACTGGAAAGCAGTCAATGGAATACCATTTTTTAAAAAGCAATCCAGGGGCTTTTTGCTGGAAATTACAGGTTGGTTAATTTAATGTCTGTTCCAAGAAAACTGGTGTAAAGTATTGTTAAAGATAGAACTACCAAGCATATAGAAGAAAAACTAGTATAACTTCTGTAAGATGTCTTGTTAACCTATTAGAGCTTTTTAAGTGTCAACATGTGTATAAAGGTGATCCAGTTGACACTGTGTACACAGACTCTCAAATATTTTGGACAAAGTAACTCACCAAAAACTCCTAAGCAAACTTAGAAGTCATAGAACAGCAGTTCTCTTGTGACTCAGTAATTGGTTAAGAAACAAGACAATGCAGAGCAGGAATAAATGGACAAATGTTGTTATTGCTGGTATTATATTTACTGTTCTCTTTTTTAAATCTCTAATTCATTTGTAACTGAAAATCAAAAACAAAAAACGGGGGTAGCCCAGTCTGTGGAGCGTGAGACTTAATCTCATGGTTGTAGGTTCGAGCCCCACGTGGAGCAAAAGATTCCTGCATTGCAGGGGGTTGGACTCATAGCTGCCAAGTTTCCCCTTTTCTCGCGAGGAAGCCTATTCAGCATAAGGGAAAACCCCTTAAAAAAAGGGATAACTTGGCAGCTATGGTTGGACTAGAATGATCCACGGGGTCCCTTCCCCATCGACAATTATTTGAAGCGCTGGCCATGCGGACTGCTTTGCCTGCTGCAAGAACCACCGGCAGCAGCAGCAGCAGGCGGCGAGAGAGACCCTCCATTGCACCTTGGAATGAATCTATGCGCTTGCGCAGAGACTGAGGATGACGCAAGAGAAAGAGAGGCGGGGCAGAGGCTAGTGCCGCGCCTGCGCTTTGAGACGCAAGCGCTGGCAAGGGAGGCGGGGCCAGAGCCGTACCCCGAGCGTTACGCCTGCGCAGTGCGCGGACACGGAGGCGAGACCTTCAGCTTGACAAGGAGGGACGGACTGACGGAGGAGGCGGAGGCGTCGGGCTGAGCGGCGGCCCTTTGAGGTGCGCTGCGAGGGAAGGCGGCTCGCGGCTGGAGGAGCCCGGCGATGCCCTCGCAACGGTGCTGGCGGAGGCGGCGAGGGGGGCCGCCTGAGGCTTCGGTGTGGGTGGGGGGCGAGGAGAGGGCCCGGCTTGGCCTGGGGGCGCCGAGGGCCTGTGGGGAAGCGCTGCCCCGCTTCTCCCTCGCCGCCTCCGCCCTTCCTGGGCTGCCGAGCGGGGGGCTCCTCTGAGGGAGGGCCTCCAGGCCCCCGCTGGCCCGCCCGAGGGCTGTTGCCAAGGCCGCGCTCGCAAGGGGGGGCGGGGGAGTCGTCGGTGGGGAGACGCTGAGACACCCCCCCCCGCCCCAAAAAGCAGGTCATCTGGACCACCGCGGCGTCTTCTTCTTATGTATTTGGTGTTGTGAATCGCCCTGCGATCTTCGGGTGAGGGAGGGGCGGCATACAAAATGAACAGAATAAAAACCAATAAAGAAATTGAGGCAGTGGATCCGAAAGGGGGAGGCTGGCAAGCGGGGCGGGAAGGTTCAAGGGCAATCAAGGAAACATCTAAACATTTCAGTGTAGTATGGTATCAAAGTATTTTTTGAAAAATTACTTGCGGAATATGAATAGTTTCAGTATGAGAGCAAGAGTGTCAAGTGATACCGAGGGCACTTCTAGTCGTGCTTTCCAATGTATTTCTCATCAATAAAAACATTGGTGTGGTGCCAGCAAATTTTTATTCTTGCAAGTGTGTTCCAGAGAAAAAACTTTGAGAGTGTTGGCTTGGGGAAGTCGCAGGTTCAAATCAAATCTCTGCTCACTGGATGGCTTTGGAGATCCCCCCCCCCCAAATCTCTCTGCACAGCCTGCTTAACAGGGTTGTTGTCAGGTTAAAGTGTGCAGGCTTGTCTGCCATCTCAAGCTCTTTAGAGGTAGTGTCAGAAACTCAGATATATACCTTAAGCTAGGCACTGAATGGCTCATTAAACCAAGGCAAGACGGCTCTAAAGTCTTTATTTTTCAAATGATGGACTGATCATGATTGATTATCAGTTAAACATCTGGCTAACAGATGACAACCTTGAGCTAGGTCAGGCTTCCCCAACCTCAGCCCCCCAGATGTTTTGAGACTACAATTCCCATCATCCCTGACTTGCTAGCTAAGGATCATGGGAGTTGTAAGCCAAAAACATCTGGAGGGCCGAGGTTGAGGAAGCCTGAGCTAGGTGAAGAACTTTGAGAACTTAAAGAAGAAAAGTTACTTTATCCAGGGACAGTCCACATATATATTGACCTATTCTAGGGTTGCCATATGTCCAGAATTTCCTGGACTACTGTAGTTGGAAGCACTGTCCTGGCAGAAATTGGCAAAATGTCTGGGAAAATCCGCATGTATGGCAAGCCACGTCAGCAGTGTTGTTTTTGCTGATTTCCCAAAAAAATAGCTCAAAAGTGGCATTTTGTGTGCGCGTGGATTCCCACTTTTTGAAATACGGCAGCTGTAGCCTATTCCAACCTGTTTTTCATAATGGTAACAGACCATTTGTAACATAAGAATATTATTCACAACTGTGAACTGTGGGTTGGGGTAAGTGAAGACATTCACTATAACATTGTTCACTGCTCCTCCTCAGGCTGCACAGAAAAAGCATATTGGTTCCTTGAAATTCATTCTGATTGTGCAGATAAAATGTAACTGATAGAATTCTTCAAGATGTGGCATTAGTGTGTGAAAACAGTTAAGACCCAAAGATTCCCAGGTATGCATTTCCAGATGGTGGTAATGTCAGGTGCCATCCTGGCAGTGCCCAGGCAGCTTCATTTGGTCACAAGTGGCCAATAGTCTGAGTCTGGTGCCTGGCTAATTTTGAACACTGTTTAGAGAGCAGGTAGTGATGATGGGGTGAAAAAGATTAATAATTCTACATGCAGTTTATTGACAGGTGAACTATGGTGGAAATGTGTGAAATTGCTTTGTGTGGGATTGGGTTGTTTATCAGTCTAGTTCGGGGTTAGCCAATATAGTGGCATCCAGATGTTGCTGGACTGAAAGTCCCATCAGCCCCAGCCAGCAAGGGGTGATGGGAGCCTGATCTAGCTCATCATGGTCTCCTCTGACTGGTAGCTGACTGGTAGCAGGAGTATTATCTAAAATATTCCTAAAGTGCAATACTACAATATACATGGACGGCACACAGTAGGTCGGTATCTTTCATTGGGCTGGCTTGGTGGTAAAGCATTACCGGTATATTAGGCTGAAATGATGGATGCACAGTACAGAATTTCACCAGAAAAGGAAGGGTTGGGAAAAAGAAAACTGGTGGTTAGTAGCTTTGTCTTTCTTGGGAGTATAAATGTATTCAGGCATTTTCTTTTTCCTGCCTTGCATTCAGTTGACAAGGGTTTTTTATAGGCACCAATTAGTATAGATCATAATTTCTGAAATTGAGGACTGGGGACCACCATTAGGCACTAGCCCACTTCCAGATCAGTGTTGGCACTGCAGCCCACCCCCTCTCACAGGGGACAGATGCAAGCAGCAGCTCCAAAAGCCACGATAAACGGGGAATAGAGAAGGTAGCTGGTATAGGAGGAAGTGAATGTACAAGGAGCAGGGAGGAGGGATGGAAGGAATTGCCTGTACTTGGGGGTGGGAATAGGGCACAAATTATATGTGAAGGTAAAAGGGAGAAGAAATCGAAGGGGGATAAAAAAATACTTTGAGAGGCATATAGGAAGCAAGCAGACAAGCATATAAAATAAAAAGCCATCTTTACTTGGAGAGTCCAGATTAACACATTCTGCCTAAAATGGGGAGGCTGAGTTGAAATACCTCCAGAATCAATGCTAATTTGACTTGAGGAAAGCTTGGAACAATGATTTATTATTGAAAGAATTAGATACAGAGAATGGTAAGACTTAGGTTGGATTCCTTGCTTTTTAGTGAATCTGCTCTATAGAAAGAATTGACTCACCTGAGTGAATTGAAGAGCTGGATTAGGAATTGAATGGCTGAATTCAGAATGCACTACTGCCAGTAATTACAAGAGCTGGCTGCATACAGATACTCCCTTTCATCCCAAGCAGGAGGCTTGGAGCCTCTATAGCTGGCAGGCGTTTGATGATGATAATCATTCTTGAGTTTATACCTGGGATAGCTCAGCTGGTAGAGCATGAGACTTATGCCCATAGCCGTGGGTTTGAGCCCCATGTTAGGCGAAAGATTCCTGCATTGCAGGGGGTTGGACTAGATGACCCTTGTGATCCCTTCCAACCTTACAATTCTGTGATTATGTGAGGTCCTTATTACAAAAAAACCTTAAAAAAGAATTCTCAATATTCAAGAAAATTAACCTCCTTAAACAATGTAACTCTTTATTCCCTCTGCCTACGCCATGGTTTAAGGTTGTTCCTGAATTCTTATAGGTGTCATATTCCCTTTTCCAAGGGAAAGGTTGTTTTGATGTATACTAAGGTAAGGGTCCCTTCAAGTAGACCTGTCTTATATGAATGTTATGTATAACTTATGTGTACATTTGAGAAGCCAGTTGTAAACAGTTTCCCAGTGCACATGCCAACATATACTATCTCCCTGTCCCTATCCCCCACACATTGCACATTCATGCTTTTCACACCTCTAGACTTTTATGAAGCGGCTCCTTCCCTTCAGGGATTAAACCTAGTAGGGTAGTGATATGGATTAATGTGTATTTTTTAAAGTTTGCCTGTCATGCTGTCGTTGAAGGTTTGGTATATACAGTGCATTACAGTGAGTAAAAAAGTAGTGGTTGCAGGTATTATAAGTGATAGCTTTGATCTCTAATGATGCATGCATTTCCCCCCCATATTTGACAGGTGTATATCAAAGAGCTAGAGGAGAGTCCTGTAGGTTCACGTTGAGAAGTAAATGATTTAAGAGCTAAATTGTGAAATAAGAAGTCTGCAACCATGTTCGGCTGTGGTCCTGCTAGACCCCCAGGTATCTATATGTATATGAAAGTTCAGATATTAAAGATAATTTTTTAGAACCTTAATACTAAGATGATGCGTTTAAAAGCAAGAGTTATGTTATCCAGCAGCACAAAGCTGGCTTGCTGATATCCCCCGCTGCTATCTTCCTGAAGGTGACATTAGAGAGGAATGTGCCAAGAATAGATTTTTTCTTCAGCAAAGTTCAGAAGAACTCCTGCTATGCTTTAGGGGGAAAATGGAAATAGAAGCTTGAGAGTAGCAAGATAGTATAAGGTATGTAGTATAAGCTATGTTTCTCTGTACAGCCCAATAGGTGAGCACCTCATAGGGTAGAGTCAACAGCCAATTTAGTTTCTACTACTAAATTTATTTCCTTAAGACAAGGTTTTCCAGTATGTGGAGTTGGGAATAATGCAACAAAACTACTTCCCCAAGTAATAAAGCAGCAAGTATCTTTAGTAGAGTTTGGCTTTGCTGTAAAAAGACTTGTCACTTTCCACAGGCCTGGCAATTTTCTGTGGCTGGTGGTGGGTGGGTGGGAGCCAATATGAATTTTGGATCAAAGGCTTTTAAGGTTGATGAGGAAGTTGTTGATACAAAGGAGCCATTCTGTTACTTTTGGAACCATACACAAGAGAAAGAAGTTGTTGGCTTAACAGACTGTGCCATGGAATAAATATGTTGTTGAACTCAAACTATTAAATCTTTCTATCAAATTTTGGATTAGTTCTTTGCCCCTGAAAAATTTCCTGATAGTCGGAAAGGAAGATTTATGAATAGACTCATGGTTCTTCATCATATGAGACGTGTAAGGTGGTGGCAAGAAATTGCTGAGAATGGTGTTCATACATGAAATATGTACCCTTTCTTTCTTTTTGCTTCCTCCAGACCCCATGGCTATCCCACCATCCTACTGTGACCTGGGGAAATCTGCCAGGGATGTATTCAACAAAGGATATGGTAAGCAGGACAATGGCCACAAATGCTAGCATTATGCATATATTTTCTAAATATTTTGGAAATCTGTTGCTAAAGGTCTTCAGATGTGTTAAGAATGGCATGTTTTTGTTCATAGCTTTGAAGTGTTCATGCTCCTTCACCTAGTTTCTCTATCCTTCTTCACTCTATCAATCTGTCATCCATCCTTAAGAGTTTTTATTGGATTGATGGCCTTGCTTTCATCCCTTGATGTTTTAGTTAATGCTTTATTTAAATGCTATATTTTATTTAAAGTGTATATTCATTTTCTCCAGAAATGCAACACAACTAGCTAAAAACTAGCACTAGCAGGAATGAAAGCCCATCTCTTAAATTCTCAGATGAATCAATTGGTTTTGAGCTGGTGCCTGCAGTTCTATAGCCCCTGCAACACTTGCATTTCAGTCTTCTGCTTTCTGACTCTCCTCATCTGACTTTGTTCATAATCTCGCAAGATGGACGAGAGCCTGTTCCAGAGGTTTCCATTCTATGGTGATTGCAGATTTCACAAACTGGCATGGAACTTCCTATTGGCTCTCTTTAGGCTTATTAAAGCGGGCTCTGCGCCACATATTGGCTTGCATATTCAGCTCTGGGATTGTCTCTGCAGCAACGATGCACTTTAGTGGCATTTTGAGAATATGAAGTGTGGCATAACATAGATGAGCCCCATATCAGTTACCCTGAGTTTAAAGGGGTTTGTTGGTTGTCTTTGAGCTGTTCTTTGGAGGTACTGTGCTTAAAATCCACCCAAAATGTCCAAATCTTAGCAAAATTCCAAAAAGTGAACATGTACTCACATCCTGTTTGTGGCCTTTCCTTAGGCATCTGTTTGGCTGCTGTGGTAGTTGAGTGCTAGATCTGATCCAACAGGACCCTTCTAATGAGATGAGAAGTCATTTGTTCCCTGAATCAGAGTTGTTCAGTCAACCAGATGTTGCCAATGCCTGCTAAAATCTGTGGGTCTTTGTCCAGTGATTCCTAGAATTACCATTAGAGCTAAGCTGGCCTTTTTATTGGTGCTCATCACAAGCACCTTTTAAAGGCAGATGCACCCAGTTTGTTACTTCTTGGGCTTTGTTTCTCATTCATTTATTGTGGTGTGAGTAAGAAACTAATGTTTTGGCAATTTCAGGGTTTGGAATGGTCAAGTTAGAGTTGAAGACCAAGTCTTCCAGCGGAGTGGTAAGTAATGAGTACTTTGAATTATTGTTGCAATGGGAGAGTTTGTGGAGCACTAATATTACCTTTACAGCACTGGCAGAGTCAATGTACACACCTAACATTCTGCTTCTCCTGTATGTTTGGAGTGTCCTGAAGTTTATACTTAGGACAGTATTAGCTTTAGTGTTTTGAGGCTTGACTCCTGTGTGCTTGACATCTCATTGAACAGCTGTTAGTAAACTGTGAAGAAAGGATTTGGGCTGGTGACAAATGACCTGTCCACTTGTCTGCCATGTTCCGAATAGCTGTAGTGGTAGAGGTGATCATTTGAAGGAGTTTAGAGCTAGAACTAGGGCTTAAACCATCTGACTCTGCAAGTGGAAGTGGCAGTATGGATACTTTGATTGATTCACCTTTACTGACGTATTAAAGATGCTAACTTCTAACATGACTTCTTCCTTTTCCATGCAACACTGGTTTTTGGATGTTTATTCAGCTGGTAAGAGAACCATGTATTTGCTTTCTTGTTATATATATATCTCTTTCAGGTTTGTGTACTTGGACCATGACCTACTGCCATTCCTAATCCATTCTAATGGCTAAGTAAATGTGGTTAACCAGACACTAAATGTTGCATTGTGTACAGCTCCATAAGTCAGTAGCATTTGCACTTGAACTGTCAAAAGAATTGGAGACAGCAGTGTGATCACAGGCATGCTAAGTTTTAAAGGCCTCAAATTTAGAAGTTAGTATTTTTGAGTAGTATCACTTTGTGACTAAATCTCTGAAGCAGTTGGTGAGGAACTGGTGGCTCATAGAGAGCTCCCTATCCAGTCAGTAGCATCCCTGCTCACCTTGCAGCAGGACTTAAGCTTTAAAAAAAACCTCTTGGAATCCTAACGTGTGTGTGTGTGTGTGTGTGTGTGTGTGTGTTGCTGGGTGTATGTGTGTGGTCTGTAGCTCCCAGAGAGGGTGACCCATGTGGAATGTGGTTCTTGGGCTGAAAGAGGTTCACCCCTTTTCTCTAAAGAGGGGTGCTCAAGGTTTGGCAGCCATTGGCCCCTCCAAATGTCACATGTGGAGATGAGAGAAGTGGCCTTCACATTCTTGAAACATCTATGACTTTTTCCAGGGCTGAGCTTGTGTGTGAAAAGAGGGTGGTCCTGGAAGTTGCAGCAGTTTGTATATTTATAATGACAGGACTTATTATGCATATCCATATTGCTTACTGTGGAACCTCAGGCATGAAATTCAGCTACTTGAGAATGTCTGGGGAGTAACTTTTTTAGCTGCTGACTTTCACACTTTCTGAGAAGCCTGAAGATATGTGAGCAGCATCTTCTGATGGCTCTTAAGTGCAGGGATCTCGTGAAGACTTTTTAGTGTGGTGTGTGGCACTTCATCGCCCTGCTTGGAGCTCTATTCCATCCCAAGGCTGTCATGTGTTGGTTGTCATGTGCCACCCCTTTGACCATTAGTATTTTAGTTCTGCTCAATTGTTTCAAAAAAATTATTTCTGCAAACTGCACAGTACAGGTAACTCGTATCTTATGCAGGGGTTACATTCCTGGCCATCATGTGTTTCAACGAAATCATGTAAAGCTAGAAGGCCTCTATGCTGCTGTGGCCTTCCTTTTTGATCTGTCTGACGTCATGAAGACTTACCAGTATAACTTCACCTGTATGCGCTGAGCTGAAATGTCACATCAAAAGCAGAATTTGGGGGTTGGCTCAGATTAAGTGGAGTTTGGCACTCCAGACATATGGGGTCTAAGCAACCATCACATATGACAGTTGTAAGATGAAAAGTAACATATGTTGTGTGCACTCTTGCTTTCCCCACTCAGATCTTGTTGCAGCTGCCAGGAAAATCCTGGTCTGATCATATGACTGCAAGATTCTTTCTTTTCTCCCCACTCAGCAAACAAAGAAAGTTAAATGAACTGTTTCTCCTCCACTGGCACCAGCTCAACCTTATTAAAGAGGATCTATGAATTATTTTTAACTGGCCGCTACAAACACACACATACAAAGTTACCCAAGATCCTTTTTAAGCCAGGGAAATCCGTGTTTGAAGCTGAATCAGGTTTCTGAACTAAAATTGCCTTCCTCTTTTCTTTTTTCCAATTGTTTCTCTTCCTCATTACCATGTAAGCTGTTGCCAGGCACTTGTATGTGTGTGAAATTGTACAGTATCTAAGGCAACATTAGCATCTAGCACCAAAAGCTAATCACTGTACAAAAATAACCTAAAACGATAGGCTGTGCCCACATGCTCATAACTTTAGATTAGACAGTTGGCTATTTATAACCCTGATCATCAGCTACTTGCCTGATTTCCTGTGGCACATAAAAATAGGCTCTAGGTGGCCACAAAAGCTTATAGGTGTCTGTGTGTGCCTCTTAGGCTCTAAATAGCCAACAAAGGCATACTGTAGGCAAGCAGGCCGGAATGGTTTTTTGTTGAATAGTAACATTTTTTTGCCTGACATGCAAGGCTCATTTAAAAAATAAGTGGTTTGTAAATGCTTTTAAATAAGTAAATAAACAGTAATGACCTAGACCAGAGGTTCTCAAATGGTGGTCTGCAAGCTCCATTAAGATGGCCGGTGGAGCAGTTGCAGTACTTGATCTTGCACTTTATTTTTTCTTTCTGAGACTACAGTGGAACCTCGGTTTTCAAGTGTCTTGGAAGCCGAACAATTCGGAACCCAAATGCTGAAAACCCAGAAGTGTATGCTTCCATTTTCAAACGTGCCTCGGAAGTCGAATGGCTTCCGAGGCGTGTTTCTCCATTTTCTCAATGGAATTTGGTGACTGCCTATTGTGCCTCGGTTGTCGAACATTTCAGAAGTCGAATGGTCTTCCGGAACAGATTACGTTTGACAACTGAGGTACCACTGTATTAACACACATCGACTATTGTATTTTAATATTTTGTTGGAAGTCGCCCAGAGTGGCTGGGGAAACCCAGCCAGATGGGCGGGGTATAAATAAATAAATTATTATTATTATTATTATTATTATTATTATTATTATTATTATTATACTACATGCTAACAAGCCTCTGTCTTAAGGGCTATGATCTTAATAACCTGGCACTAGTGCAGTCTACTAGTTAAGTGTTTGCTAGTTAAAGGACCCCCTTCCACAGCCCAGGCTATGGCTTGTCATTTTCAAAATTCAGCATTGGTTTCAGTGACCACAGTTGATGGCAGAAGGCTTATTTATTCAAACACAGGTCTGCTCTAATGGCACTTTGATATCAAAGGGGCATGTGGGGTGGGCGTAGGGGTGGGAAGGAGGTGCGGAGGTGCAGACCTTTTTGTTGCTCTCTTTTGTTGCCTTTTCTCCAACCTGCATTTTCCTGTGGTGCTGCAGACCAGCTGAAGGGTAGGAGAAGCATCTGGGGACATCAAGGGAGCATTTCAGGGGCAGGGGAGAGTCAAAACCTTCCACCTACATGCCCCCCCTTGGCACTGTAAACTGCTTTAAGTGTGATTGAGGCAGAGAAGTTTGCCACCATTGCGTGTAGTTTGGCCTTACTGTCACAAAATGAATCTGAAATGTTTCTGGTAGTACTTCTCCAGCTCTTGAGAGCCAGTGTGGTGTAGTTGTTAAGAGCGCTAGACTCGTAATCTGGGGAACTGGGTTCGCGTCTCCGCTCCTCCACATGCAGCTGCTGGGTGACCTTGGGCTAGTCACACTTTTGAAGTCTCTCAACCCCACTCACCTCACAGAGTGTTGTGGGGGAGGAAGGGAATGGAGATTGTGAGCCGCTTTGAGACTCCTTCGGGTAGTGGTAAAGCGGGATATCAAATACAAACTCCTCCTCCTCCTCCTCCTCCTCTTCTTCTCCTTCTCCTCCTTCTCCTCCTCCTCTTCTAGATAGGGGTTCATGAGTCTTTCAACACTATTGAAGAAAAGAAGTATTAGCCTCATGTAACATAACTTCTATGTTACACACTTGATTAAAAATCTGCCGTGTATTAAGATTTCCAATGTGTAATTCTTCTATGCACACAAACTGATTACTTAAAATAATATTTGGAAGTAGGGCAGGATATTGATCAGGAAAGATTGAAACTGTATTATCAGAGAGCCCTTCAGTGAACATTCTGGTGGCTGTGTCTAGCACGCAATATATTGTAACATTTTGTACCTTATGAAGCGTTGTTAAATTGTTGGTTCCAGACATCAGGAAGGAGAAGTTAGATGTGGTAGGACCATGAAATCCAGTAAAGATGTGAATAAATGTTGCAGGGTGATTATAAAGCATATTGTGTAGGCAGAACTGAAGCTTGCATGATTTGCTGGATTTGCATATTCATTGTAAAACATGATTGCATTGTAATTCAAATTACAATTATGTTTACAGGAATTTATCACCACTGGTTCCTCCAACACAGACACAGGCAAAGCCTCAGGCAGCCTAGAGACCAAATATAAGTTCAAGGACTATGGACTTACGTTCACTCAGAAATGGAACACTGACAACACCTTGGGGACAGAACTGTCCATGGAGAATAAGGTAAGAGGCAGTGGAATCATGACTTCAGCATAGCAGGTAAACTAGAAGAAATTAAGTGGAGGCTTATGGGGGAAGAATGAGTTATGTAAAATCCAGATTGAAATAGATTTTTCTATATTGTGGGGAGTTTTTAAGTGGGGGTGAGGGATTCTGAAGTTAGTGGTTGGTGGTAATGTAATGTACAGGTAGATTATATCTGGAGATATCTACAGACTATATCTACAGATAGGCACCATTGCTGAAAAGGTATTCTCACCATTTATCAGCCACCTTACCTCTGAAGGTAGGGGAAATTGATGTTCTGAATATACCTTGAACGTAAAATGGTGAGGCTGCTTTATAATCTTTCAAAGATTAATGCCTAGACGTGCTTTTGTGAGTTCTTGAGTTTCAATCCAAGAAATATAATTAGTATGTCAATGAATTCACATATGCAGAAACAACAAGTACTTGGGCTGCTAGTTAAGTATTTGAGGCAAAAAGTGTGTGAGATAATTTCAGTTATATGTAATTTGGGAAGCTTCCATTTTATCACAGGTGGCACTAAATAATTAGGTAATGTAGAATGGCCTGGTTTTCAAAGACTGTAACATTTGAAAACTTTGATTCTGTAGGATTTCCATCATACATTTTGTTTCATTTTTCTGTGCTGCAGTCTACCATAATTTACAAAAAACAAGAAATGCTAAGTAGAAGCAGTTAAAGTAGGAAGAAAATACCACTTATTGAGTTATTATTTTTTAAAGACAAGTACTGTTTTTTTCTTTTTTCACTTCAGCTGGCTGAGGGACTGAAGCTGACCCTTGAAACCATGTTTGTACCAAACACAGGGTAAGTATTCATCCCTCCAGAGGGCGGCTACTTTTAGCTGGGTGCTTTCCTCATAGGTGATGGCACCACTTGCAGACTGTTGTACTGGAGCTGCTAGCTCACAGAGGAGGTGCTTTCCTATTCTTTTGCTTAAGGCTGTCTTTAAATGAATGAATGAATTTTCTGCTAAATGTATGTGTTTGTAAGAAATGCCTACGGGTACTACAGGTTATAGATGGGATTAAACTTGATTCCCTGTTCTTACCCCTTCCCAGGAAGAAGAGTGGAAAGTTGAAGACATCCTATAAACGGGAGTATCTAAACCTAGGTTGTAATGTTGACATTGACCTCGCTGGACCAACCATCCATGGTTGGGCTGTTCTGGGCTATGAAGGTTGGCTTGCTGGGTATCAGATGGCTTTCGACACAGCCAAGTCCAAACTTTCACAGAATAACTTTGCATTGGGATATAAGGCAGCAGACTTCCAGCTGCACACAAATGTGTAAGTGGTCAAGGGGCCAGAATGTACAGAAACCAGAAAACATAATAAAATATAATCAATAAAATACGCAATATGAGATTTCTGCTAAGACAGATGATATGCATACCTGAAAGGGATTAAATTTGAGGTTGTATTGAAGGTGACCTTTGCCTTCAGTGTTGAAGGTCGCAAACCAAGTCTTGGCTGACCACCTATGGTTCTTTCCCTGAAAGAGCACAATTCTTAGTCTCTGTAGATTTCTAGGGCATTTGCCAGGATCCAGGAACTCGTTAAAGAGGAAATTTGACTGCACAGTTGAATTACTTTTGGTTCTGTCACATTATGCCAGCACTGGGGCAGTTAATTTGCATGGAGCAGGGTATATTCCATCATGAAGGCACATGCTGAAGCTAAGGAGATCTGAATGGGAAATGACTCCTTCCAATCTCCATTCACTTGTTCTTGCATTCATAGTGGTTTAGAAAGAAACATTTTAGCTTATATTTGGTCTTTCTGCTTTATATCAGAAAGTGCTTCCCTCTCAATCCAGCTGGGGAAAAAATATCATTTATATGCTTGTCATTATTTCAGATCTCTCCCTATTCCAGCTGATAATTGGTGCATCTTCATATATTAACCTAAGTCTAACTAGCTACAGAACCTCTAGTCTAGTAGGAAAAATGTCAGGACAAGAAGGGAATATATATGGATTTAACCAGCCGCTCTGAGCCCTAAAAGCAGGGTGGGGTGGGGACAGATAGACAGAAAATCAATATTAGCTAGAATAAGGCTGGGGTAGAGGTAAAGAGAATAAAGGCAAATATTTACAATTGTTGAAAAACTTCTATAAAGGCAAAATGGAATCTTCATTTGATTTCTTAAAAAATAGGAATGATGGCACTGAATTTGGTGGCTCAATCTATCAGAAGGTTAATAACAACATTGAAACATCTGTCAGTCTTGCTTGGACCGCTGGCAGTAATAACACTCGGTTTGGTATTGCCACCAAGTACCAGTTGGATGATAAAGCTTCTGTCTCGGTAAGAATTTTGCCATCTTCCCAGTATGTTATACATGTGTGCTGATAATTTCAAGTTAATTGTATAGCACAGTCTCATTTTCCTTGCCTCTTGGCTTTGTGCCTCAGATGTCTTTGGAGCAGTCTTAACAATAGCAAAAGTTTTTTGTTAACCTTATTCCTGTGATTTTAGTATGAACCCTATGTGGAACAATTTCAGTGATATGAGTTGTCAAGTGAGTTTCAGTATGGACTAGTATCTTATAAAAACAAATTCACTTGTTTGTTATATGCTAGCTGTGAACTGTTTGTGTAGAATCAACTTAGGGAGTAGGAAGACTTTCACTGTTTGTGAGATTTTTGGTGTATTTGGCAGTGGTATCAATCCTACGTATTGAGATCTCATTTGGTAGGTAAGTCTTCGTCCAACTTCAGGTGGAGTGAGTCCTCTTACTGAATTTCCTACATGTAGAATATGTCATCTGGGAGAAGGGTCTGAACGTAGCCTTTCTGCATGCAGGGTACTGTTTTATATGGAGCAGCATTCCACGTATAGGTTGAGGGCTTAGGTTTATCATCTCAGTAAGAATGAAGCCTTTTGTGTTTTTATGGATTTTTTGTACCTGAGCACCCTGAGTTTTGTTTAACATCCAGTCTTCCTTCCTTCTGGGTAATGTTGACTATATTACATGTGATCATTTCCTCTTCGTGACACACAGGAGAATGGATTTTGACTACATTGATGCTTAGGGGCAATAACGTTAATGTTTCTATTACTGTAGGCACCATTCCTTTACCCAGGACTGGTGAAGGAGGGACTATGTTCAGAAAGCAGTTGCCAACGTATAACTACCAGCGTCTTCCATCTCTTTGCTGATAGATCTAAACAAAATAAAAAAATTCCTTCCAGTAGCATCTTAGAGACTAAGTTTGTCATTGGTATGAGCTTTCGTGTGCATGCACACTTCTTCAGCTACCAACATGGCTACCTACCTGTAACTGATAGATCTAGTTCTAGAAGATTGCTGACTCTTCATAAACACTTTCTCAGGAAAGCAAGTAAAAACTGGTAATGCTGTTGAATGTTCCTTTTTTTTCTTTCTAGGCCAAAGTCAATAACGCCAGCCTCATTGGACTTGGCTACACTCAGACCTTACGACCTGGTATGTAAACTGTTGAATGTATTGAATGCATAGCTTAAATTTTGATTGCATCTTGGCTGTAGGACAAAATGAGTTAGAAAATTCCAGTGATACTTCCAGGGCATCATGGGGTAGGGGTTCCAAACCCTGTAAAGAACAGTATGCGCCACCCTATTTTTGGATTATGCCTTTAGTAAATCCTGCCACAAAGGGAAGCTAATGTAGTCTAGCCTGTGTGTGTCTAGAGAGAACAATTTGCCTGAGAAACCTCGGTGCATGGGAGTCTTACCATAGAATTACCTTGAGATCTGGTTCTCTCAGCTGCAAGTCTTCTCTTCTGACTTTCCCCCCTGTGTGCTCCCTTACTGGTTGATAGTCTGCTGTATTCTCTTAATAATGGCACTGTGTTTCTCCCAGGTGTGAAGTTGACTCTCTCTGCTCTGATTGATGGCAAGAATTTCAGTACTGGTGGCCATAAAATTGGGCTGGGATTTGAGCTGGAAGCTTAATGTAGGTTTTAATGAAGTATTAGATCTTTATTTGGAAGATGAAGGAGAAAACAAACCCCACATGTTCTGGCCTTAAACTCTTCCGTGAAACTTCAAAAAGTGTGAACTTGATATTCTTCCAAAGAATTGTTGTAACCCCCAACATTGAAGTCTGGAGAGTGCAAACCTACCATGAAGGGAAATACTTGAAGGCATGCATGGAAGTTGTAATGGTTGTGCTACATTTCAGTTCAGTTCCTCAGTTTCTTTAAAATGTGTTCCTCAGAAGACAGCATAGCATCTGGTGAAAGGAAATAATCTCCCATCCTTCTGTGTTCCTACATCACATCCTGCATGTCCTGCACCTCACGACCTTTTGTATAACTGGTCTCTGTGCTGTAGTGAAAGCTTTGGTTTTGCATCAAAGTGGAAATAAATCAAAATCACATTTGGAAGTTACTCCTTGTATGGTTACTGTCTCTTTTAGCACACTGGTAAAAAGCCAAAGATTAAGCTACAATAGGGAGACGAGAAAGGAGAGAGGGTTGTATTACATTTTGCTCTCATATCTAATTGGAGGCTGGCTGTATGTAAAAAACATTGATCTGCTAGACAAGTGCAACACCTGGCAATTAGAGAGGGACATTTGTGTTACTCTGAATGTTCATTCTCTTCAGTAGATGGAAGGGAACCAGGCAACTGTCACTCTCCTCACTTGCACTGTAGGCTGGCCTATGCTAAAGCATTGGACTAAGTCCCGCCTGGTAGAAATAGCCCCCCTCCCCCAGTTTCATCATGTAATTCAGCTGAGGTGCTTAGAGGTGGGGGATCCAAGCAAGGGATGTTGGATAGCAGCACTGACCATCCTAGGTGGTGGGCTAGTCTTTCTGCCATTTTCTTTTTTAACGAGACTGGGGGTGCCTTTGGGGAGGCGAGTACTCAACTGATTATGTTTACCAAAGTCAAGTATGCCATCAGTTCTCTTTGGTGCCTATGTGCTTTAGACAAAAGGATAGGGACATGGGGTCATATCCAGTGCTGCTGTTTCCCAAGTGCAGCAGACCTGCTTGCACAACAAAACTCGCCCCTTCCCGTACTCTCAAAATCCATTCCAGAAGATTGGAGCAGGTTTTGAGGGTGTGTGGAGAGAGGAAGGGGCAGTCCTGTTCCATTAGTGGAACTCTGCGTGTGTAGCATTGGACACAATCTAGATACTCCTGAGGAATATGAAGCAAAGTTTTGACCTTCAGGGTGCAGGAAAGATTAGTTTAGTCAGCACTGACATACAACAAGGGCTGAAATTTGTCTGGCCAATGTTATGACAACTAAGAACAAGTATTCCCAGGGCAGCAACTTGAGAGGAAATTTACTTGATTGGTTCAGTGTTTGCCTGGTCTGAAGTTCTTTTCAAGATCTTGATTGAGTTCTTGTGCAGCAATATGGAATGCAAAACTCCAACAGCGCTTCAGATGAGGCATTGAAATCCCTTCCCCCGAAAACCTAGCTAGGGCTTTCTAGCATCAATAAGTATTGGGGTAGAGTGCTTCACCCACTGCAGCATGGCTGAAGCAAAACCTGCATTGCCTGAGAGATGAATGTTTTGGGAGAACATTCATAGCTTTGGACAGAGACTTGGTCAGGTTGATCATAGTAGTTTTGCAACCCAAGTCCTTCAAGGCCAGTGAAGCAGCACCACCAGAATTAGTTCTGCTTTCTTGTAACTGGATTTGACACAGTATTCTAGATGGGAGTGTTGAGAGTGGAAGTGTGTATAAGATACTTTAAGCCCAGTTCAGTCAGAGTGCATCTCTAACACTTGTCACATCTCTACAATCTTGTGAGAATCTGCTGAGCTATTTAATTTAGGAATATTTTGGAATTATAGCTTGGGCAATGAATGCCAAGGTCTAAAGAGCCAGTGCTCCAGATCTTAACTTTAGTCCATCCTTGAGTTGCGAACCCCTTCAGATGCTTCAGTCAGAAGGATACTTTGGCTATGGAAAAATGAGGGCCTAACACATCTGCCTTGTTAAGTGCAGGAAAGAACATAATTTTGTCCTTGGAAAGGCCATCTTGTTATTATCTTTCTCATTATGATCAGCGTGACCCCATCCAAACACTGTGATCCTACCAGCTTTGTTCTTCAAGGCAATGCATTTCACAGGAGACGGTAGATACAGCCAACATGGTGCTCCCCAGATGCTGCTGAACAACATCCCTCAATCCAACCTCTGGCAAAGCTGTGGATTTTAAGTCCAGCAGCTGCTAGCAGGCACCACACTGGTTACTCCTAAGTTACATGGTCCTTAGGCTTTTAAGCCAGTATGTTTGTAGCTGCATGTCAAACCACATAACCTGCCTTAGCTGCTTGGACTTTATTGCCTAAGCTAGACCTGGCATTGCCTCTGCTTGCACTGGGTACTGTACAACTTGCAAGGTTTGGGGTCCTTTGAAGGTAGCATCACTGGAACAAAGGTGGTTACCCCTACCTGGTGACCATTAAGTTGAAAGCTAATTGCAGAGACCAACTTACGATACAAGTGGAAGAGGTAAGCCTCCCTGAATTGCTATCCTTATCTGTAATAGTAGATACTGACCCATATCCTGCATGAATGCTATTTCTAAAACTGGCACTTCTAAGTTTGCTTCCAAGTCAGAGGTTTAATAGTGGGAAGTGGTTAGAGTAGGCAATTTATGCTTTAGGGAGGTCTGGAGAGAATTTACACTCAAACATAGTACAGAAACAGTATATTTTATATATACATATGATTAAGGGTAAAAAAAATGAATACAATCAGTCAGTGGGCAATAGGCATAGATTTCTCAACAAAGATAGCAGCCTTGTTCATAGCAGGCTACCAAGTTTTAAAATGTTAGCTTTTAAGTGGTTTAATAGTGCCCTTTTCACATCTGGGTTTGTTCTAGGCCTTTTCCTCTTTCTTCCTCTTGAAGTTTCAACCAACTCCAGTCCAGAGCCTAAAACAAAACAAGTGCTTATTGAGACACCTCACTCATAAAAACTGTGGCTTCCTGTCCAATTCCCTCCAAAGTATTTTTCACCTCAGGTTAAATCCTCTCTTGTGTGACTATAAGCTAGTCTAAATAAGAGTGCTTTCTCACTGGCTAGAAACAAGTTATTGGTGCTATCATATGGGGAAGGCCACCTACCTGTCAACCATCTAACATCAGGTGTCGGAGAGAGGGGCAATGCCACCCACTGTCAAACTGACCTGCAGGGACTGTACTGGTAAAGCATCAGTCTCTCCCCTCCCCTCGCCCCAGTCACTTGACAACAGAAAACGTGAGATGTTACCATAAAGCTATGCTCTTGATCCTTCATTGTGTGGTGCATCACATTCTCTAGCTGACTGCAGAGACTTCGAGATTCCACCAGCAATTCCTCACTAAGAAACAAATCAGAGTATCACAATAAAAGGAACTGGCATAAAGGAGGTCCATTTTTTCATCAATGCATACTTTCGCCAGGATTAGCAGAGCTGCTTCATGCCTTCATTAGGCTAGTGGGAACCTATTTTTGTTGTTTTGTATTTAAAAAGTGAATCACAAACTGCTTTAACTGCCCTCAGTTTGCTGTGTCACTAAAGGGGTGCTCTTCAAATGAAGTGTAAAGCATGCTTCTTTTGGCTGAATCTGAGAACAGATAATAAAAAGGGTAACTAGTGATACAGTGCATGCTTTAAAAATAATTCATTCCTTGCTTGAAAAAAAAGCATGTACATTGCAATGCTGAACAGAGGAATGAATCTGTTTGTCTTTGAGAACGTGTATCGGAAGCCAGTAGAGTATTTCCTTGTGAAGTCAGCCAGCTCCAACCAAGCATACTACTAGTCACACACCTTTCTTCTGTCATGAGTATCCATCACTGGTGTCAAGGTGACCTGTGACGAGTATTGCCTACAGGTTACAGCACATATGTAACATACAAAAATGCAACACAGGAACTTTAGACACATTTGTAAGATGACATAGTCTATGCATGTGCTTCTGAATCTCCATGCATCTTTCACAGCAGGCCTCTTGAATCATAAGGGCAAGGCTCCTCTCTTGAAAACTGGCACTGGTTTTAAGAGTCAATATTAAGGTGTTCTAGGCAGATATTCACTGCATACTCTAGTACAGGCATCCCCAAACTTCGGCCCTCCAGATGTTTTGGACTACAATTCCCATCTTCCCCAAACACTGGTCCTGTTAGCTAGGGATCATGGGAGTTGTAGGCCAAAACATTTGGAGGGCCGCAGTTTGGGGGTGCCTGCTCTAGCATGTACTAATTCAAGTGAAGCAGTGAGAGATGTGTATGTCTGCTGGTTCTTTAAAAGCATGGACACAAATCGACTGAAGCTGCTATGATGGCATTTGGGAGTGCTGGATAGCCTGCTGTTCCTTTCAAGCACTGGGAATCTCTGCCAATGGCTCAGCTGGACAGCTTTTCTTCTTCACCAAGTTGGTTGATGTATTCCGAGACCTTTTCCACTTCTGGCTTTGCTCAACTCTGTTCCTTTATATTGGAACTACATATAAACTCTTCCTCACACCTTTTTGAAGAGAACTAAAGCATAGTAACTGAAGTAGGGATTGTATGCCAAACTGAATGAAGTGCTTTTTGGGGTGGTCGTAAGAAACTTGATATTGGATTCTGTGATGTCACAGTTCAATGGTAAAGCATGTTTTGCATGCAGAGAGTTCCAGATTCAATTACCGGGATCCCAGGTTTAAAAGAGTTGCAGGTGACAGGAGTTGCCTCTCCCTGAGATATTGTAACACTGCTGCTAGTCAGAGTAGACAATGCTGGACTAGACAGACCAGTTGTCTGACCCTATATGGCACCTTCATGTATTAAAAGGCAAAAGTACAAATAATGTAATATTAAATTATACACATTAGTACTGAATTGTGAAAGGAGAAACTGCTGTTGTGAAGTTCTTCCTCCAGTGTCTCATGACCCTGCATTCTGTGGTGTGAGACCATGTCCAGACTGTTTGGGTTCTGCCTACATCTAAACAAGCACTGTTAGAAAGCAAAATAAAAGCAGATGCCTAATGGCAAAGATTGGCAGAATTACACATTTCCTTTTCCTGCAGGGTAACCACCACCATACCAAGATATTAAAAGTGTTCAACATGTATCTACCTAGGTAAAGGTAAAGGGACCCCTGACCATTAGGTCCAGTCATGACCGACTCTGGGGTTGCACGCTCATCTCGCATTATTGGCCGAGGGAGCCGGCGTATAGCTTCCAGGTCATGTGGCCAGCATGACAAAGCCGCTTCTGGCAAACCAGAGCAGCACATGGAAACGCCGTTTACCTTCCCGCTGTAGCGGTTCCTATTTATCTACTTGCATTTTTGACGTGCTTTCGAACTGCTAGGTTGGCAGGAGCTGGGACCGAGCAACGGGAGCTCACCCCGTCACAGGGATTCGAACCGCTGACCTTCTGATCAGCAAGCCCTAGGCTCAGTGGTTTAACCACAGCGCCACCTGGGTTATCTACCTAACCCAGGAACAAATTAAGGAGGAGCTTCCATAAGCCCAATTTGTGGTTGTAGTACCCTGTTTCTCCGAAAATAAGACGTAGCCATAAAATAAGCCGCAGGAGTATTTTTAAGCATTCAAGGAATATAAGCCATACCCCGAAAATAAGACATAGTGAGAGGTGCAGCAGCAATGCCGGTCATGGCAGGAGGAGGAAAGAATAAGACATCCCCTGAAAATATGCCATAGTGTGTGTTTTTTGAGGAAAAATAAATATAAGACAGTGTCTTATTTTCGGAGAAACACGGGTATGTATCTTTTACTTTTCTGGTTTCTCAAACAGCAAGGGAAAGTATTACCCAGTTCAACTAACTGCAGACAAAAAAGGGTAATGCAGAACAAGTACCTTCAATCTTTTCAGACCGAGTACTGGTAAACACTTTTAATCCAAACATGCAGTTGGGAACCAATTCTTACTCTTCTACCATATATTTGCATGGTGCTGCTGCCCTTGTTATGACCCCGCCCCCCCGGATCAGGCCATGACACACTAGTGCTCCCAAACCACCTACTGAAGACCAGAGCAGAGGTAACCAATAACTATGAGAGCAAACCATTGCCTTAAATATTACCTTTTAATCCCAGGATCCTGTAGATTACTGTGCAGGGCTGGAACCTGCAATGAGAGTTGACCGGGATTACTAAGGCGTGATGCGCTTATGCTGTCTGGGCTCCCACTGACAGGCCCACGCACCTTGCTCTGCAGGAGAGGAAGAACACAGATTCAACAATTCAAAGTGTTGGTGCTGACCTTTAAAGCCCTAAATGGCCTCGGTCCAGTATACCTGAAGGAGCATCTCCACCCCCATTGTTCAGCCCGGACACTGAGATCCAGCGCCGAGGGCCTTCTGGCAGTTCCCTCGCTGCAAGAAGCCAAGTTACAGGGAACCAGGCAGAGGGCCTTCTCGGTAGTGGCACCTGTCCTGTGGAACGCCCTCTCACCAGATGTCAAAGAGAAAAACAACTACCAGACTTTTAGAAGACACCTGTCTTTTAATGTTTAACAGACTATTGTATTTCAATATTTTGTTGGAAGCCGCCCAGAGTGGCTGGGGAAACCCAGCCAGATGGGCGGGGTATAAATAATAAATTATTATTATTATTTATTATTTATTATTATTATTATTAAGCTTTCTACATACAAAATGAAGAAATACACTATTTTCATTTAAAGGCATTGCTGCCAGTGATTTTCAAACAGCTGTCAGGATCCCTGAAGAATATCAGTAATACAAAGTTCACAATGCAGGGTGTAGCAACAGGAAAGGACGGGGCATGCTCTAGGTTATACACTAAGTTAATGTGAGGCCCAACAAGTCTGGCAAGTGGCCTAGAGCCCTCCTCAGAATTTGTGCAGCCCACTGGTTTCTTAGCAGACAAGAAGATGGGGAAAGGGTTCTCCGAAGATTTTGAGAATTGGGAGGGAGCTGTGGGCACAGTTAATGCTACTTGATCTTCGCCAGATGGAGAAAAATCTGATGTTCCTAACCAGAAAAATATCTTCCACTTTACTCACACAGGCAATTTTCAACAGGTTCCACAGCTCTTTCTGCCGTTTATCCTGAAGCACAACAACCATTTTCTCATCCTCATTCATCAGGCTCATCACCTCATCCACTTTAGGAAATAACTCCAGTGCCTTTTGCTTGCAGACAACTGTTTTACTGTAAAGAATGAGATAGCCTTCTAGTCATGTGTCATCAGCTGTACTAGCACAAGGGTGGGGGGGAGAGAACTCAGAGAGGTGTGGGACAATGGCAGAGTTCCACTAAACAGTATTCAACTTTATCCCCAGTAACCAGGACAACCTCACTACAGTGGGTCTTTGGGAGTCCTACCTGAGCTGAGCATAAAGGAGGCCGACTTTCTTTTCAAAGGTCTGGATTGCTTGCAGAAGTAGCCTCACGACTTCTTGACTGTCTCCACCAGTCCTTTGGTCTAGACAAAAAGTATGCAGAATCAAGTGGTATGTTAGGCAGAGGATGGTGGGGGCAGGGGCAAGAGAGCTCCTAAAAGACACAAGGAAGGAAACAGCCCCCATTGCTGTGACTGTTGGGATGCTAGAGGTTGGGCAACAGGCAAAGGAATTAAAACCCTTCAACAGCTTCAGCAAGATTGGATCTATTCTAGTATAAATGAATACTCCTCTCTGGATTTGGCATCACTGCCACTAATGCAGATTAAAATCACTGCTACATATTTGGTGGCATTCTTCAACATTGCTCAGTAAAACTTGGAGCCAATTGATAGCAGCTAGTTCAGCAGAGTGAGATGTGAATGGAATACCAAATGCTATTGAAGTGGTTGCCAGAACGCAAGTCACTGCTCTTTAGAATTCATCCCTCATCATGTCCACAAAAAAGTGGGGCAAAAGCATGCTAAGAGGTAACAATCTTCGCATTACTAGTAACACACTATTCTGTGTAATGTTTTGTACTACAGAAGTCTCAAAGGAGACGGGTGGGGGATGTTGATGCTAAAAGAACTGATTTTAAGCATGCATCTATCTCCACAGCACTGTCAAGGAGCACAAGGTAGGGGAAATGGCGAGATGAGAAAGCAGTGCTAGCACATGGTCTTGCAGCAATTCCTCTCCTGTGCTCAGCTGTAGTCAGTTTCCTTTGGAACAGATCATGCTGCAGTATCCTATGCTACAAAGGCTTTTTTTACCTCTTGGCTTTTCTCTCAGTCTCTGGTACAAGTCCTTTGCTTGTCCCTCTCTATAAAAGAAACAGGAAAGACAATTTTTCTCCAGCACTTGTGAGTGTAAGAAGCAAGCCCACCCCACCCAACTCCAACTCCAGACCAACTGAGTGCTCAGCATGGTTCAAGACCTCCTGCATGGCTTTGGGCAAAAATCGCTCTCTTAGCCTGTTACCCTTCTGTAAGAAGTGAGAATCCTAGGGACTTACATACATTACAATTGGTAAAGCAATTTTAAGTAGCAATGAGCATATCCCCTGTACAGCTTGCCTTTCTCTCCCGTAAATCCCATTTGGCTACAGTTCAATGCTCCACTTGTTTAAATTATTTACAAAATAAAATTACTATAAAAAATCATTTAACAACAACTTAAAAGAACAAACAGAATACTAACAACATAACTACACCAGCCTTTCTTTTGACATGATTTTCCTCAGTGCCTCTCCTGCCCCCCCTTTTCTAGTACTCTGTATTGACAATGGCACTCTTCAGTATGGAGATGGAGAGGGGGGGGGGACAAGGAGCAACTCAAATTCTGTGCCATATGATCTCGCAGCCTCTCAGTGGAGTAAATACAGACCTGCTGTTCATTTGCCAGTTTAGCTTTAATCCCAAGGATTAACAAGACCCAGAAGATTCTTAATCTAAAATGCAAATTTCCTTAGCCAGCACAAGGTTCAGCTATACATTTCTTAGAATAAAGTGGAAAACCTATCCCTTAACACTGCCACTCCAAGTGACCAGAGGGTTCTCTATGACTGCTCCCCCTGCACACACACAACTAGAAAGACGAGGCAAGAAGAAAAGTTATGGCCAGTCTTCTTCATGATACGCTGTTGCTGGTTTTTTGGTGCATGGAGGTTTTACCCATCTGAAGCCTGAAATGGTAGAGTTCAGGTGAGACTCTGCTGAATGTCTACAATGGCCTAGAAATTAAATTAGCCTCCCCCAGCCTGTGGCCTTCCAGATTTGGATGCCTTGCACCAGACTTTTTAACCTGGCTATGTTGTGTGTTGGGGTGGATAACCTTTGGGCCACATGACAGCAGTTGGCGTGGACACCACCCGCATTTGCAGGGCACACAACCCTCCCCCCCCCATCTGCTGATCCCTGTGGATCAGATGAGGAGGCAAAAGTGATTGCCCCTCCCAGCTCATCAAATGGCTGCTCTGATGGCAGGGAAAGGGGCAATTTGCCTCCCATATTCATCAGGCTACTGGGCAGAACAGAGAGGTTTAAGCTGTGCCACCCACTCCAGCACGGTGTCTACCTTAATTTTTTTCTTTTCTGCCATCACTGACAAAATTGGTGGAGTCTTGAGGGGCAGGATAAACATTTGCTTGTGGGGCTGAATCAAACCTGGCTGGGTTGGCTATAAGTGCAACCTAGAGAAAGGTAAGCACCAAAAAACCTAAAATTAGATTTTTTATTTATAGGTATATTTAAGTGTTGTGCCACTGGATTCATGCCTTAGGTGTGCCTAACATTCGAGGTCTCCGATACTGTCCTTTAAATATTGTTTGTTGTTTAGTCGTTTAGTCTTGTCCGACTCTTTGTGACCCCATGGACCATAGCACGCCAGGCACTCCTGTCTTGCACTGCCTCCCGCAGTTTGGTCAAACTCATGTCCGTAGCTTCGAGAACACTGTCCAACCATCTCATCCTCTGTCGTCCCCTTCTCCTTGTGCCCTCAATCTTTCCCAACATCAGGGTCTTTTCCAGGGAGTCTTTTCTTCTCATGAGGTGGCCAAAGTATTGGAGCCTCAGCTTCACGATCTGTCCTTCCAGGGAGCACTCAGGGCTGATTTCCTGAAGAATGGATAGGTTTGATCTTCTTGCAGTCCATGGGACTCTCAAGAGTCTCCTCCAGCACCATAATTCAAAAGTGTCAATTCTTCGACGATCAGCCTTCTTTATGGTCCAGCTCTCACTTCCATACATCAGTACTGGGAAAACCATAGCTTTAACTATACGGAACTTTGTAGGCAAGGTGATGTCTCTGCTTTTTAAGATGCTGTCTAGGTTTGTCATTGCTTTTCTCCCAAGAAGCAGGCGTCTTTTAATTTCGTGACTGCTGTCACCATCTGCAGTGATCAACGAGCCCAAGAAAGTAAAATCCCTCACTAACTCCATTTCTTCCCCTTCTATTTGCCAGGAGGTGATGGGACCAGTGGCCATGATCTTGGTTTTTTTGATGTTGAGCTTCAGACCATATTTTGCGCTCTCCTCTTTCACTCTCATTAAAAGGTTCTTTAATTCCTCCTCACTTTCTGCCATCAAGGTTGTGTCATCTGCATACCTGAGGTTGTTGATATTTCTTCCGGCAATCTTAATTCCAGCTTGGGATTCATCCAGTCCAGCCTTTCGCATGATGAATTCTGCATATAAGTTAAATAAGCAGGGAGACAATATACAACCTTGTCGTACTCCTTTTCCAATTTTGAACCAATCAGTTGTTCCATATCCAGTTCTAACTGTAGCTTCTTGTCCCACGTAGAGATTTCTAAGGAGACAGATGAGGTGATCAGGCACTCCCATTTCTTTAAGAACTTGCCATAGTTTGCTGTGGTCGACACAGTCAAAGGCTTTTGCATAGTCAATGAAGCAGAAGTAGACATTTTTCTGGAACTCTCTAGCTTTCTCCATAATCCAGCGCATGTTTGCTATTTGGTCTCTGGTTCCTCTGCCCCTTCGAAATCCAGCTTGCACTTCTGGGAGTTCTCGGTCTACATACTGCCTGAGCCTGCCTTGTAGAATTTTAAGCATAACCTTGCTAGCGTGTGAAATGAGCACAATTGTGCGGTAGTTGGAGCATTCTTTGGCACTGCCCTTCTTTGGAATTGGGATGTAGACTGATCTTCTCCAATCCTCTGGCCATTGCTGAGTTTTCCAAACTTGCTGGCATATTGGGTGTAGCACCTTGACAGCATCATCTTTTAAAATTTTAAATAGTTCAGCTGGAATATCATCACTTCCACTGGCCTTGTTATTAGCAGTGCTTTCTAAGGCCCATTTGACTTCACTCTCCAAGATGTCTGGCTCAAGGTCAGCAACCACACTACCTGGGGTGTACGAGACCTCCATATCTTTCTGGTATAATTCCTCTGTGTATTCTTGCCACCTCTTCTTGATGTCTTCTGCTTCTGTTAGGTCCTTACCACTTTTGTCCTTTATTATGGTAATCTTTGTACGAAATGTTCCTAAATGTTCCTTTCATATCTCCAATTTTCTTGAACAGATCTCTGGTTTTCCCCATTCTGTTGTTTTCCTCTATTTCTTTGCATTGCTTGTTTAAAAAGGCCCTCTTGTCTCTCCTTGCTGTTTTTTGGAAATCTGCATTCAGTTTCCTGTATCTTTCCCTATCTCCCTTGCATTTTGCTTGCCTCCTCTCCCCCGCTATTTGTAAGGCCTCGTTGGACAGCCATTTTGCTTTCTTGCATTTCCTTTTCCTTGGGATGGTTTTCGTTGCTGCCTCCTGTATAATGTTACGAGCCTCCATCCATAGTTCTTCAGGCACTCTGTCCACCAAATCTAAATCCTTAAACCTGTTCCTCACTTCCACTGTGTATTCATAAGGGATTTGATTTAGATTGTATCTTACTGGCCCAGTGGTTTTTCCTACTTTCTTCAGTTTAAGCTGAAATTTTGCTATAAGATATAAATATAGGGCAGCCCAAATAAAAACTATCATGTTTGATGTGTTACACATGCATACCTGACCTCTTCCCAGGGTACATGACTATCAAACAAAGGAGGTGATTTTATGCTGCCCCAGGATGATGGATACGGGAGAGAATGGTATTTAGGAACGGGCTAAAACAACCGAAGGCACTACAAGCAACTACTTACAGGGCATCCAAAGAGCTCCCTTGTTTCGGGCCCTGTGGGATTCTCTGCAGGTCCACAATGTCTGTCTGTAGGGCCATCGTCTTCTTCACCAGCTGCTCAACTTCCTCCTCCTTGGGAGGCAGAGGAGGGGACAAGGAAAGGACAGCAAACCAGGAATGGTTTGGTCATGTTGCAAGACATTATTTCCAGTAGCTTAGGCTGCAGGTAACCCAACTCTTTCCAGTCTTAAACAATCCCAGGCTGGCAATGAGACAGTGGTATCATGCCCAAGGAGGCTGGAGGAAATGCCCTTTTAATACCAGGCACCTGCGCTCTGCCTGCTGCCATCGACTCAAAATACACAGCCAGAGCTGGTGTTGTGAGGTGTTTGCAGTCTTGAGCCCACCTGTGGATTCCTCAAGAGCACCAACCTTCACCAACCTGGCACTCTCCAGATATTTTAGACTACAACTGCCGTCAGCCCCAGCCATGCTATTGGGGGTTGATGGGAATTGTAGTCCAAAACATCTGGAGGGTGCCAGATTAGTGAAGGCTGCCTAAGATCCATCCAGGGGAAACAAATTTCAAAGCCAACCAACCAAGTAAAACAAACAAATATACAGATATTTTGTTGCCACACTGTTAGTTTTTGGACAACACACTGGAAGGTATAATTTCCAGAGCCTTTTGACAATACTTGAAGTTCTACCTCTGAAGCCAGCAAGAAAGACAATGGTATTGGCATAATTCTAGCACCTAAGAGTCAAGAACTCCGAGTTTCAAACCTAGTACTTCTCACCTGTGTGCTCCTCTTGCAAAAGCACAGCAGGTGCTGACAAGAAGGAAATTTGAATTCTGGCCTCCCTCTTACGGCTTGCCCTCTGCAAAGAGGCTCATCTGGCCTCCACAGTAACATCTTTAAGATGCCAGGCTCATGCTTTTGAATGTTGTTTAAGGTCTTATTGCTGTTGGATATCTTTTTAGCCAGATCAGTTTTAATTGTGATTGTGATTATTATTATTATTATTATTTGGACTTCACTCTTTGTTTTAAAAGTCTCTCTAAATAACTTACAAAAAAAGAGCCAAAAAGAATACATTACAGTAAAGCCATCACAACCATCACAATGGCCCATAAAAAGACCTAGCCAAACTCCAGGAGCTTGGGGGATGTGACTGAACTAGTTCTAATCATTATTTTAAGAGGTTTGGCTGAAAGAGTTACATTTTTATATTGCTCATTTTTTAACAGATAATTATCACAGTTTATTCATTGCTTTCCTTGTTAAGTCACTTGGAGACTAATAAGCTCTGTAACACAGTCCTACTAAGTGGCCTTTGGTAAGCCCTCACTCTCAGCTTTAGCTCTCCGTCAAAAATATGGGTGTAATACTAGCCCATAGTATTAAAGGGCTGGTACAAGGATCACCAAGACAAGGTTTTTTTTAAAAAAAAAAATACTTGGAACATTTTAAAGCAGGTGTAGGGAAACATCAGGCTTGGGGATCCACTTCGCTTTTTAGTAGAACACCAAGATCCACCAACCAGAACCTGATGCAAAGGATGCACAATGAAGAGAACTCTTAGCTCAGGAATTTACTGTATGTTCCAGAACAGGATGGAGCTCAGTCTCCACTGTGGCTGGCAGTGACTCTTGAGGGTTTGGGACAGGGTTCTCTGCCAGCCCTATCCAGAGATGCTATTCGAGATTGAATCTGAACCTTTGGCATGCAAAAGAGATCCGCTACTATTGAGCTCCAGCCCCTCCCCAAGCTATTTTCATATCCAAGCTGCTTGCCTCAAAAGGTTTTCATTTCAGCAGTATAATTTAGGACCGGTAGGAGAGAGTCATTTTGCTGCTTCTGACAGAGTCAGAAATGCGTTCTGATTTACTGCAAATGACTCATAGAGAGCAAGCCTCTGCCCACCTCTGCTCTCAAGTACTTGTTATTGTTTATTGTTACGGGATCCTCTTATCCTCTCTCCCCCTGTGACCACACAACTCTAGCTGTTAATCTCCAGCTAATTTTCTACTTCTTGCCCACAAGCTCTGAAAGAAACAAGAAATATCTTGGGTTTATTCCTCGTCCATCAATCTGCTGCTTCCCAAAGTCCAACAATTCAGACAGGAAACTCTTCCCCTGCCAAGAAATTGATCCCAGCCACCTTACAGGTTATGGCCTGCTAACTCTAACCATCCTGTAAGAGAGCAAGGGGAAACACTCACCCAAGCAAAACAAAAGATAAAAAGTCCAAACATACCCGCCCACAGAGCTCCACAGTCTGCTCCATTTCCTTCCATGCAAGCAGCAGTTTCTCAGAAGCTGTAAAAAGAAGAGAGCTCTGGTTTTCAAGAGACCCTTCCTAAATCAGCAAAAGTATCCCTTTGAGCCTTCTCAAGGAGTCACCATAAACATTAGATGCTGCGGCTGGTGAAAACCAAGTCTGATGGGGGAATACGGGGAATTAGGGCAGGGCTGATGCAAGGCATGGCTTACTGAAAAGAGACACTACATTGCAGAACAACTCATTTTTACAGGAACCCTTTTCTAAACTGAGCTAGGACTGAAGGGGTCTGTTGCTGTTCACACTGAGGAGGAGGTGACTAGAGAGCTCTTAGAGTCTACAAGAGCTGACGTGCAATATAATAAAGGTGGGAAGTCCAAGATCAAAGGCTGTCCTAGAAGTCAATGGGAAGCCTTTCAGCCACCACAGACAAAAGAAAATCTTGTAAAAGCAGGGAGCCGTCCAACAGTATTCAGATTCTCATCATACATTGAAAATGGGGTGGGAACACATGGGGCGCAACTTCTGCCACTGCAGGGAACGCGGCGGGTGGAGAGCAGGCCAAGAACCGCTTTCCTCAACCAACGCCAAGCTATGCAATAACGCAGACAAGAAGATAAACATAATTTCTTAAGTGTATAAAGCAAATAAGCAGCATTCAAATTATGTTGTTTGTTTAAATTCTCTCTCCCTCCAAGAATTCCCTGTACAAAAATATCCTGGCAGGTCAGGAAGGAGAAGTTTAGCCTAACCTCCTGTCACCCAGCCCATGCTTTCTGGCCTGGGGAAGGATTCAGACTGGCAGTAATTTCTTAGCAGTCTCCGGTGGTCCAGTCGAGGAAGAACCGCAAAATGTGATGCTGTGGGGAGCGTGACCTGGCATCAAGGCAAACAAAACCCAGGGAAGGAGTCTGTCCTAGCAACTGCTTTCATATCATTGAAAAGAGCAAAACTCACTGATTCCAAATTCAGTTTGCTCATTGTACTTCTCCAAGTCAATCTGGATGCTGGCTTTGAAGAAGTCCAGCTTTGCCTTCAGCTGCTGTGATAGGGAGGCCATCGTGTTCTTCATCTTGGAAAGGGTACTGTTGTGGCGCAGAAGGTTCCTCCTACAAAGCCAGGGAGAAAGAGAGAGAACGAGTTGCCCCCTTGGAGGCCCAGCTGACTAGACCTTGTCTGCTCCCCTTTGCTTGGGTTCCACAGCCATCATCCCCGCCCCGGGTCAGCACAATGACATGGCACACCTTTTAACCAGTAGTCCTTTCTTAGTCTCCAAGACAGTATTGTAAATTTATATGACCGTCTATCTGTAAATATTCCTGGGATGGCTTACTAACACTGCAGTGTATAGTAATTTAAACCAAGAAAAAACCAGCCAAGAAAGAACAACAATAGAGACAGCATAAAATGTTTACAGTCCGGATTAAACTAGAAACGCAAAAAGCCTTGGTCAATAAAACCTTGGCACAGGACAAGCCAAAGAGGAGCCAAGCAGGCCTCTCCCAGGAGCCTATTTCATATAATCTGAATTTAGAACGGCATGCAATCCACACAGCTGGGGTACACAAATGTGGTTATTGAGGGCCAAAAATTAGTCCCTTGGTAATTTCCATGTTTTCCCTTTCCTTTTTAAAGCAAGGCTTCTAGCCCCGATAACTACAAGCATGAGCAGACCAACACTGGGGAGCCCTCTCGAAGTTTCAGAAGGCAGGACTTCCAGCCACAGCCCCAGACTCTCTGCACCCTCTCACCCTGGGCTAGCATAAGAAAAATCAACTGGGCAAATAAATATAATGCAAATTTGCAGAAATGTTTAATGCTTTGGAACCGAAGCTTCTCTGGGCACAGAACTGGAAACATTTCCTTTGTGGTGCAGACGTCACTTAGGCTGCTCATAGAACAGGACAGAACTGGCAGCCCTCCTCCCCAACACAGCAGGATCCCACCACGCACATGGCTGCCCGCTGCCCGTGCTGGAGCTGGTGGAAGTCCTCATTCAGTCTTCGGATGGAATGCCAGACTTGCCCCCACACTTTGCGCAGCTGGAGGAAGGAGAGGTTCTTCTTTGGGTCTTGAACTGCAGAAGGAAGAAGAGAAGGATCGACAGGGAAGATGGACACAAGTGGGGGAACCCAAACCCTCCATTAGGATTTTATATGCCTTACATGCCAAGTGCTGGTTTCTACAAAATTAGAGTATGTCTGGACTTTTTCAGGATATCCCAGGACTTGCCTGGGTACTAGCCTGGTCTCTTAATTAGCTGGATGCCACAAAAAGCTCTCTCAGGAGTCAAGTCAAATCCTCAGTTCTGCAACCAGCAAGCCAAAACTACTCCCTGACATGTCTATTTCGGCTCCTGCCTGCATGGTGAGCAGAATAATTAATCTAGTCAATCATAGTGGTGTGTTCTACCGCAGCCACCTGTCGGTTCATCTCCTGGGAGATGCAGAGACAGCCAATGAATGAGAAAGCATCCCTTGTCTGTGTCTTACACGGTCCACCTGCCTGTCATCACACAACTTACAAGTGTCCATTAGGTTTTGAGAGAACTAACTTTGTCTACACAGGGAAGGAGTTCCAAAAGCTCCTTATCTTGCCAGCATTTCCTGACTCTTTCAGTTCATTCCAACTTCTGCAGTAAAAACATCAGGGGCTGAATTAATTTGTTATCTCAGTCTTACTGATCAATACAAATGATGTTTCAAAAAACCAAGCTGAACTTGGGGCTCACATCCGTCATGGGTCTGTGCACTTTAGAGAAATTCACTCCTTGGCTTGGGGAGTGAAAGACTCAGCTTCAAATTCCCACTTAGCCAGGAAGATCATTGGTGGCTTTGGGCAAGCCAATCCTCCTTAAGCTAAACTAGCTCACCAGGTAGCCAAGAAAATATATGAGAATACATTTCCTATGATGGAAAGAGCAGCAGTGTAATACAGAAATTGTGGAATGACACATCTAGAGGCTGCCACCGTGCCGTCTTGTGTTCAGTGTGGTATGTATTCTGCAATTCATGTACCGTATTTTTCGCTCCACAAGTTGCCGTTTTTTCCTCCTAAAAAGTAAGAGGAAATGTCTGTGTGTCTTATGGAGCCGAATTGCCATGGGGCCAAAGGCAGATTGTGTGGTTTTTTTTAGAAAGAGCTAAGAGCCAGTGTGGTGTCGTGGTTAAGAGTGGTAGACTCCTAATCTGGGGAACCAGGTTCGCGTCTCCGCTCCTCCACATGCAGCTGCTGGGCGACCTTGGGCTAGTCACACTTCTCTGAAGTCTCATTTGCAAGGTAAGCTCAACAACTTTGAGCTGATCCTCAAAAATGGAGCTTTCCCCCTTTGCAAAAGCTTCCTCAAATATTTAATGGGGGTGGGCAAAGGCACCTAGGCCTCTAGGAGCTGGCTGTTATGCCTAGGACAATTCAAGAAAGCAAAATATTTTTTTGTTTTGTTTTCCTACTCTAAAAACTAGGTGCATCCTATGGTCAGGTGCATCCTATGGAGCGAAAAATACGGTATGTACAGAAACCTGAATTGTCATTTAAAAAAAAAATTAGAGCAAGTTCCTAGCCCATACGGTTGCAAAGATAAACTTGAAAGTGTGTAGGCAAAACCAAGAAGAATCTCACAAGCCAGTGCAGACCTCAGCTGTATGAAGACTTCTAGTGGCTGGAGGAGTGCTCATTGCCCCTCCTCAGTCATGCCAGGTAAGGAAATATAGAACTATATGCTGGAAGTTTTTATGCCATAAATTGTTATTTTATGATACTTCATTTTCAACTGTATTTTATCATTTTATGCTGTAACCAGAATAGAGAATGATATATTGGGCAGCTTTTTATAAATATAGCAAATAAAACAAGATGCTTAATTTGTTATACGTTTCTTGGAGCAGAATTTGGATTATTATTTTTGTAAGCACAGAGCACACATGAAAACAATTAATTGTCTTTTCCCTCCCAAGTAGCACTAAAACACAGAAAACGTTCTTACGAATACTGTTAATGCTTTCTGGATGAGGTCGGGGAGAGATCTGAGGCCTGTATGTAACTTTTCGGTTGTCGAACAGGAAGAAGAGGCCTGTGTCAGCAACTGTAGCATCATTTAGCTGCAAGGAAAAGGTAGCACAAATCCTTTATCATGGGGCCTTGCAGATCTATTACTTGGATACATCTACTACAATCATGCCCTATCCAAAGCACTAAGGGCAGCCAACAGAAATAGGATATTAATAGCTAGTTCTCCAAAGGAGTCACTCAAATTCATTCTCCCAAGTGTTCTATCTGAAAGAAATAATATTATGTAGGGAAAAGATGCAGTGTTTTTAATACAATGAGAAAATGAGTACCTCATTCATTGCTACACAAGTCCTGTTCCTCATCCCGCAAACCTCTTCTGTTTCCATGTTATCTTTCCTTGAGTGGTTTCCTTTGCTCACAAATTTACTCTCAACCAAACCATCTCCCACAAAAAGGGGAATCCATACCCATATCTCTGCACTCCCCATCCCTTTAAAACAACGACAATTCCTTCCAAGGCTTTGTAGTTAAGGGAAAGGACAAAACTGAAATTTCACTAGCTGGGAGTATTCAAAAGCAGCAGGAGCTAATTTGGTACCTGTCACGGTGGCCGGAGTGGACTACTTCAGAGTAACGACGCCACGCAGCTCTGCATTTTATTCTTTTATTGGTGCTGCGTATTTACAGTGCTCAAGTCATTGCTATTTACACGGAGTGATGTGGTCAGTCGGTTTCAGAACCTCCTAATGGCTTTTGGCGCGTCTTTCTCCAACACAAAAGCTTTGGCAGACCCATCCTCTTGCCCCTCCTCTTCCTGCGTAATTCTGGAGTTGGGGGGATGGGTCTTCCCCCCTTGCTTGCCCCTTCCTGTCCCACCTGGGACCCTGGCTCCTCTACCTTGCCTGAGCCTCGGACACGACTTCCTGCTTCCCCACTGGAATCGGAACTCTCCCTGCTTTCCCCTTTGCTCGGGGACGGGCTTGAACTCAGGAGGGGAGGGACTTCGCGATATCCCCTGTCCCTCACATCCACCCCCCTCCCAAGCTCTCCTTCACCCCTCCCCAGGCCCCCCCCATGTGTCGGTGACGACTGGAAGCCTAAGAACTCAGTGCTCTCCGAGCCCGTTGGTGTGAATACCTCCCCCCAGTCCTGCGAGCCCCCCCCTTCCGCCTGGGCGGACGGGAATCCCAAAAAGTCCGTGGCGTCAGAGCTGGTGGGGGTAAAAACGTTCTGCCAATCTGCTCCTTCCTCTGACTGGGTGGATCTCGGTGACACCCATACCTCATCCTCTGGTTCCTCAAACTCCGCTTCCCAGCGCCATGGTGAGCTGCTCTCCCGTGCCTCCTCCTCCTCCCCCTCCCTTTCCATGTGCCAGGGCTTGGGTCTGTGGGGAAAGAGGGCGTGAAATTCTTCCACCAAGAATTCCTCCTGTATCTGAGTGGCTGGGACCCATTCATTCTGGGACGGTGGAGCATCCTCCCATGCCATGAGGTACTCCAGTCCCCCCACCCCCCACCTTGAATCCAGGATGGCCGTGGCCTCATTGAGTTGCTCCCTGCCTTCCCTCTCCCCCCCTCCCTCGGGGGTTTGTTCGCTGTCTCGGAGCCTGCTGCTTTCCCTGTACGGCGACAGCAGCGATCTATGAAACACTGGATGCACCCTCATGTCCTCTGGCAGTGCCAGCCTGTATGCCACCGGGTTTACCTGTTGCGTGACCGTGAAGGGGCCCAGCCTTTTGGGTGCCAGCTTTTTGCACCTCCCTCTGGTGGGAAGGCCCTCCGAGGACAACCACACCTTGTCCCCCACCCTGATGACCTCCCCTAGTCGCCTGTGGCGATCTGCCCCCTTTTTGTACGCTTCCTTGGCCCTCTCCAAGTGTTCTCTGAGCTGCTGGTGCACCGTCTCCAGTTCCTCTGCCCAATCCTCAGCCTGTGGGCCCTCCTCCTCCTCCTCCCCCTCCCTCTCTGGGAAAGATCTGAGGTCGCGCCCGTAATTGGCCTTAAAGGGCGACACCCCTGTGGAGACGTGCACTGCATTGTTGTAGGCAAATTCTGCTAGTGGCAGGCGATCCACCCAGTCCGTTTGCCGCTGGCTGACGTAACATCTCAGGTACTGCTGCAGAATGGCGTTGACCCTCTCCGCTTGTCCGTTGGTCTGCGGGTGTCTAGCCGTCGACAAGCTGACCTCCACCTGCAGGAGGTTCATGAGCCGCCGCCAGAACCTGGAAACAAATTGGCGGCCACGATCCGAAATAACCCTTAAAGGTAATCCATGCAGTCTGAAAACGTGATCAACAAACAGTTTGGCTGTCTCTTCTGCAGAGACTGCCCTGGCACACGGTATAAAGTGGCACATTTTGGACATGAGGTCCACCACCACCAACACTGCGGTCTTACCCCGGGAAGAAGGCAGATCTGTGATGAAGTCCATGGACAGCACTTCCCACGGCCTGTGTGGCGTGGCTAAGGGCTCCAGCAACCCTGGTGGCGCTGCTCTGACCACCTTTGCCCGCTGGCAGGTGTCACAGCCCCGTACATAGTCTCGAACATCTTCCCTCACCCCTGGCCACCAGAAGTGTCTCATGACTAGGTGAGTGGTCTTGTCCCTTCCAAAATGCCCCGCCGTTGGGTTGTCGTGCATCTGTTTGAGGACCGTACGTCTGAGCTGGGTGGTGGGCAGGTACAGTGCCCCCTTGTAGAAAAGCAGCCCTCTGCGTTCTGCAAAGTCTTTTGCCTGCTCCCTCCCCCCTCTCAGTTCTCTGAAGATGCGGTTGGCAAAGTCATCCGCTGCCGTCAGTGCTGTGAGTTCTGCCTCGCTCACCACTGCTGCTCCGCAGGACCATGCCGACGGGGGGAAAATGTGCCTTGGGGCTGGTGGCTCCTCCTCCTCCATGTACTCTGGCTTGCGGGAGAGGGCATCCGCCCTGACGTTCTGCTCTCCCGGGATGTAGTGTATGGAGAAGTTGAAGTTCGAGAAGAACTCTGCCCACCGTATCTGCCGCTGGTTGAGCACCCTGGCAGTTCTCCAGAACTCCAGGTTCTTGTGGTCTGTGCACACCTGGATGGGGTGCTTGGCGCCCACCAGGAAGTGTCTCCAATGTTTGAACGCAGCGTGGATCGCAAGAAGTTCTTTGTCAAACACGGTGTAGTTGCGCTCGGGCTGTGTCAACTTCCTGGAGAAGAAGGCACAGGGTCTCCACTCCCTGTTGGCGTCCAGTTGCAACAAAATGGCGCCCACAGCTTTCTCAGAAGCATCTGTCTCAATGCGTAGGGGCGCGTCCTGGACCACGTGGAACAGGTTCTGGTCCGAGGCGAACACCCTCTTGAGGCTTTCGAACGCTGCTTGCGCCTCTGGTGTCCACCTGAACTTCTGCTTGCCTCTCAGGCAGTCAGTGATGGGAGCCGTAACGCGAGAGAAGTTCTTGATGAACTTCCTGTAGAAGTTGGCGAAGCCTAGTAGGCGTTGGGCATCTTTGCGCGTCCTGGGGCTGTGCCAGTCCAGGATGGCCTGCACCTTGTCCTTGTCCATCGCCAGCCCCTTGTCTGACAGCTTGTAGCCCAGGAAGTCCACCTCCTTGGTGTGAAACTTGCACTTCTCCAGCTTCACATACAGGTGGTTCTCCTTCAGGCGCTGCAACACTTCCCTGACATCTTTCACATGCTGCACTGGGTCATTGGAATAGATAAGGATGTCATCCAGAAAGACCAGGCAGTTCTTGAAGAGGAGGGACCCCAGGACGTGGTGCATGAAGGCCTGGAAGCAGGCTGAGCCCCCTTGCAACCCGAAGGGCATCACCAGATATTCAAAAGAGCCCAGAGGCGTGAACATCGTGGTCTTCCATTCATCGCCTTCCCGGATCCTGATCAAGTTGTACGCCCCCCTCAGGTCTAGCTTGGTGAAAATCTTGCCCCTGCGTGCTGCTGTCAGGAGATCATCCACTCTGGGCATGGGGAAAGCCACTGGCTCTGTCACCGAATTCAGCCGTCTAAAATCCACCACCAGGCGGCGCTGTTGCGTGTCTTTCTTGTCCACCCAGAAGACCGGGCTGCCCCCTGCTGCCTTGCTTTCTCTGATGAACCCCCGCTTGAGATTCTTGTCGATGAAAGCGCGCAGATCCTCCAGTTCCTGGTCTGACATGGCGTACAGCTTGGCTGGGGGTATAGTTGCCCCTGGCACCAGGTTGATCTGGCAGTCAAAAGGCCTGTGTGGGGGTAGGTGGTCGGACTCCGCTTCGCTGAAGACCTCCTGCAGGTCCCAGTACGGCTTGGGTATCGCCTCACCCCCTTTGACGTGCATGGTGGCCACCGTGGCTATCGGAGGCCCCTCCCCTGGTTGGTGCTGCATGCAATGTTCCAGGCAAAAGTCCGATCCAAAAGTGATGCATCTCTGGTGCCAACTGATGGAGGGGTCGTGGCGCGCCAGCCAGCTCATGCCCAAGACGATGGGGGGGTCTGAGATGGTGGTGACGTTGAATGCCAGTGTCTCTGAGTGCCTTCCCACCGTCATTCTCATGGGGGGGGTTTGATGAGTGATGGCCCCCCCCAGCAGCTCTCTGCCGTCAATGGTTGCCACGTGAAGGGGAAAATCCAGCTGCAGAAGCTGGATCTGGTGCTCTTCTGCAAAGTTTCTCGAGAAGAAGTTCGCTGAGGCACCACTGTCAATTAAGGCAAGGACTGTCAGGGGATAGCCATTTGGGAGCGTTAGCGTGACTTCTAGAACCACTCCTGCTCTGGGAGGGGTGGGCTGGCTCTGCTCCTCTCTGTGCGGGTGGGTGGGCTGGGGCTGTTGTCTGCTGACTGTGCCTGGCTGCTGCCCCTTGTCTCCTGCAGCCAGGCTTTCCCGTTTCCCTGCTGTGGTGCTGCGTCAGTGGGGGAGGGCACCACCGTTCCCGCCCTTCCTTGCCACTCCCTGCGATGTGGGCAGTCTCTGACGAGATGCTGGGGGGAGTTGCAGAGAAAGCAATTCCCGCCCTTTCCCTCCTTGCGTCTTGGCGCCGCTGGGGTTTGAAAAGCCCGCGCGCGCGCGCTATCAATCTGCATGGGTTCCTGGTCCTGGCTGGCCCCAGGCGTGGCTTGAAAGGGTTGTTGGGGGAGTGGTTTCTCCTGCGACCGTGGGAACCAAGCCCGCTTTGCGCGCGTTGCTTGTTTGTCGCTCCACCGGGATTCCTGTCTCACCCCCACCGCCAGAGCCGCTTTGCTCAGCTGATCCATATCACTGGGCTTTGGACCTCTCGAGAGCTCATCCTTCACCTCCTCATGCAACCCCAAGTAGAACGCCGCTTGCATTGGGGGGGACCCCAGTTCCCACCCCAATCTGTGCACCAGCATGGTGAATTTCGCCCAATACGCGCGAACTGTCATATTTCCTTGGCGTAAATTATGAAGTTCCTCCTTAGTCTGGTCCATATGACTATCGGACGAATACATCGTTTTCAAACCTTCTAGAAATAGTTTGACATTCTTCATGCAAGGATTCCTTGTTGCAATTAACGGTCTTAGCCACTCCCTGGCTGCCCCGGTAAGGTGCTCCACAATAAACGCTACTCTGTGCTCATCATCAGGGAACTCATCGTGGTGCAGCTCAAGAGCATACACAATCTCAGTCTCAAAGCCTTGAAATTCCTTCGGGTCTCCATTGAACTTGCTAACTAGGGTCCCAGCTCTCCTTCCTGGCAGCACTTGGACTTGGGGTGCCCCTCCCGCCTTGTTTTTCTCTGCATCCAGCTTGTTTTGGAGGTCTACCGCCACCGCCCTTAATTGCTGCTCTTTTTCCTGAAGCTCTCTCACCTGTTCCGCAAGTTGTAGCCGGTCGTCCTGGACCTTCTTAGTCTCCTCTTTAGCTGCCTTCAATTCTCCCTGCGCCTGCAGCGACAGCTGCTGCAGTTCTAGCTGGGCTTGCTCCGCGATCTGCCGCCACTTCTCCGCCTCTGACACGCTCATCCCGGCAACTCCAAAGTAGCCCAAAAATGATTAGGAGGTTGCTGTCACGGTGGCCGGAGTGGACTACTTCAGAGTAACGACGCCACGCAGCTCTGCATTTTATTCTTTTATTGGTGCTGCGTATTTACAGTGCTCAAGTCATTGCTATTTACACGGAGTGATGTGGTCAGTCGGTTTCAGAACCTCCTAATGGCTTTTGGCGCGTCTTTCTCCAACACAAAAGCTTTGGCAGACCCATCCTCTTGCCCCTCCTCTTCCTGCGTAATTCTGGAGTTGGGGGGATGGGTCTTCCCCCCTTGCTTGCCCCTTCCTGTCCCACCTGGGACCCTGGCTCCTCTACCTTGCCTGAGCCTCGGACACGACTTCCTGCTTCCCCACTGGAATCGGAACTCTCCCTGCTTTCCCCTTTGCTCGGGGACGGGCTTGAACTCAGGAGGGGAGGGACTTCGCGATATCCCCTGTCCCTCACAGTACCAATGGGTGAAAATGTTATTGGACACACCTTGATGTCAGCCAGATGCTGAATGGCTGGTTTCTCAGAAAATAATGCCAACCCTCCTTCCTGAAGCAGCTCCTGGTCCTGCTCTGGGATGCCAGTATCTGCCTGGATCTTGGCTTTCACACTCTGTAAGGTCTCGTCCTCTGCCAGAGGATACACGTGCACGGATCCTGTTACCATGTCTAGGATATGCACCAGCTGCAAAAGAAAAAACCCCACAAAGCAGGGAAACTGGAACCAGTACAAGACACATCCCAACTTGCTCCACTTAAATAATTTGTCCAGAAATAAAGGCCACCGATAGCAAAACCACCCTCTCGGACAGAGTAAAGGATAAGAGGCAGGGGTACATTTTGCTTCAGAGCAACTCAGATTCTGGGACTGTGCATAGGGAATTTTTTTGGCACAAACAAGCCGTTTCCCACCTGCATTCTGAGGTGGTGCATCCAGACGGAGCCCAGCACCATATATTGATCTACATGACTAGATTCTCTCCCTTTCTCTGCATCAGCCAGAAAACTAAATGTATCTTTGGACACAAAGTGGCTTATAGGAAAATTTCAAACCTACTTCAGCAAAGCTGTGAAACTGCCACTAACTGTTTTCACACTTATCTATATTTAAATATTTGTCATGCCTCTTTCCAAAGAAAATCTCTGATAAACGTATTGCACAGTAAAAACAAAAACAAACCTAATATTTGATACATTACTCTGTAATATAATATACTGAATACAGTAATGCAACTCTTTCAACAAATAAATTTTAAAAAGTTAATAAAAGCTTGTCAGTTTAGCTAATTGGTGGCACTGAGTAAATAAATTTTTCACTATATGCATACACATATAATTTATATGAGCAATTATATAATACACTATATACTATATCAAGCTCTCACCAAGTGACATAGATAATAATAGACCTTCAGGCGGAATTTGAAACACTGAATGGATACAGACAGAAATAGGCTTGAGGGAAAGGCAAGTGTAAAACGAGAAGCTTTTAGGGCCTTCCTGCATGCCACCACTGAATGAGCCAAATGTATATTAAGTGGAATAGAGTTCTGCATCTGCAAGGCCATGACCTTGTCTTGGGTGCTCACCAACCAGCCAAATGGATTTCACCATCAGACACACAAGAAGGACCTCAAGCATAGATTGTGATTATGGGATTTTATAGGAGTGGGAATTCTTTCAGTAATTCAGCTCTAAACCATTTATGGCCTTAAATGTTAACATCAGCTCTTCAAATTGAGCCTGCAGGTGCAGCAACAGAACTCCCGGGGCCCATTTTGCAGTTCTGTACCACAACTGCTCCTACTTAAATTATTCCCTCTTTTTTGCAATGTCACATCTAAAGGAAATAAAGCGAAATCTACAGATTCCCCCCCCCCAATTAATAACACTTACTTTTAAATTCAATATATCATCCAAAGCCTTGAAACAACCATTGGGACCATAGGTGGGGTCAGTGCCTCTCTGCCGCGCATGCCATTGCAGCATCAGCTGCAGCCATTTCTCCAGCCGCTCAGCCAAAACACTGAAGGAAAGCAGGAAAAAGAAAGCCCTGGAATGAAGAAAATGCTGAGTGGGGGGGGCAGGGGGATGATTCAAACATCTTTTCTGCAGAGAAGAGTCCTAAACGTTGTGTTTAAGAGACATAACGTATTCTGCAGACTTGCTATTCTCTCTCCATGGCTTCTATTCACTGTGCCCTTAACAACAGGATTGATCCCATGTGATTCCCCTCCCCAGTTCCCTCAAAGTACCTAGTAAGCTTTTTGGGGCAGGGATCCTTTCCCCCTACAAATGTTATTCAAAAAATGAAAGTATGCATTGATGGTGGTATATTTTAATTATAATTCTTGTTGGTTGCTGCATAAATTGCTGGGTGTGGGGTTTGGAGCAAGGAAAACCCAAGTTAAAACCTCTGATTAGCTACAAGACTCAGTGGGTGGCCTTGGACAAAACATTTACTCACCTAACTTGCCCCATAGGGAACAGAACCTCACTCTGAGCCACTTAGAGGAAGGGCTAGACTGAATTACAATAAATAAGCCAACTCTTTTTCCTATCCTATCTCCTCTCAGTCCCCTCTTTTTCAGGCTGAACATACCCAGCTCCTTCAACCATTCCTCATAGGGCTTGGTTTCCAGACCCTGGGTCATCTTGGTCACCTTCCTCTGCACATGTTCCAGCTTGTCAACATCCTTCTTAAATTGTGGTGCCCAGAATTGGACACAGTATTCCAAGTATAGTCAAGTGGGACTATTACTTCCCTTGATCTGGACACTAGACTTCTGTATAGAATAGCATTTGTCTTTATTGGCTCTAAATACATTCCTCAAGTCCCAGTTGACCAGTCATAAAATAAGCAGTGGAAGATTCTTAACAACAACTCATTTGCATAAATTGCTGCCAGTTCATAATTGTGATTTGGGAGTTGCAGAACCATATACAAGGAAAGTCCCAGCCAGCCTGCAAAATAGGCAACCAAGTTTTCCTTGAGGTGTCAGGTGTTCCTTACCAGTTCAGATTGTTGGGGTGTGGCAGCTTGCTAGAAAATTTCACTTCTCCCGACAAGTCTTCATAGACAACAATATCCAGCTCACTTTTCTGCCGGACTTTTGCATGCCTAAGAAGAAGCACACATTGGGCTGGTTCAGACTTTAGCTTACCCTTATTTATAACTGCACCAAGGCCTTTTGCTACAGCAGAGGAGCAATTTAGGAGCTTTTGATCCCATTTTAGATTAATCACAGCTTGCAGGGTCATCCAAACCCACACAAATTGGTTCACTGAAACATGACAACATCAAACCAGAGTTTATGAGGATGGCTTGCCTCAACCAGCCATACTAAACATTAACTAATTTGCCTGGAAGAAAAGGCAAAGCTGTGGGGAATCTAAAAAGGAAGCAGAAGCTTTCAAATTGCCCCTTGTGGCCACTCCAGAGGAAATGGGAGGGAGTGCAAGATCCCACAGCTCCCCAAGGCCCTTTCTGGCAACGCTAAGCCATACCTTGACCCCAGAAGTCCAAACAGTGGTGCCTTCCAGATTGCATCACTACAGGGCACTCTTATGTGGTGATGTGGAAGCTGCAGAATGCTGCAGCACAACTGTTTACAGGAATGAGGCCTTGTCAAAATAGTACAGCTCTGCTCAGAAGTCTGCACTGAGTGCCCATTTGCAGTTACTAGGCCAAGTTCAATGTGTCACTCTTAGAATATAAAGCCCTTAACAGCTTGGCACCCGTTTACTCGTGGGATTGCTTGACGCTTCATGTGCCCACCTGACTGCTCCGATCTGCAGAACTAGCACTGCTGCAGCTACCAAATAATATCCATTCCGCATTTGTAAGAAATCAGCATTTTAGTGTGGCAGCACTTAAGAGTCTGCCGCTCCCTGCCTACTGGCACCAGGCATGGGTCTCCACTGCACGCTTTCCAGCACCTGCTTCAAACATTAATTTAGGCAAGCCATCCAGACATGTAAAAGGTACATGTGTTTTAATCTGTTTTTTAGCTTACTGTTGATTTTCAGTAGTTCTGAATGTTTTCTAAATATCTATTTTTAATGGTCTTTTATTGACAATTGCGATGTTTTATTTTTGGGAAACCACATCGAGGTTTTGTTACAATCAAACATTAATGAAATAAATACATCTAAACACACTCACTGCCACACAGAGCAATTGTCTCTGAGGATTGTGTCTAAGAACTCGAGGAAGAGTTCTCTTCGCCTGAAGCCGATGGTGCTGTGCAGACCACCTGGCTTGGCACCTGCAACATAATGAACACCCTTCTCTCCAGCCTCTGGAGTAGATTTCCAGCTTAAAAAACAAATGACTGTTGGGAGTTTGTTTTGTTTTTAATCAGACACCATATTAGTGTACAATTATACATTTAAACCATGGGTGGGGACCAGTGGTCCTCCAGGTGCTGTTGAACTATAACTCCCCTCAGCCCCTGCCTCCAATGGCATCTGGAGGGCCACAGTTTAAATCAGAAGTCGCAAATGTAATAGTGAATAAAACAAGTATGTCAAGAAGAAAGAAGACATCCACCAGAGACAGGCAGGATAGCCAAACAGGTGAGGAAATCAGTAGCTGCTGCCAAGGCATGTTATTTGAAGGTGGAACCAGGCTCACCTCTCAGGTGCAAAATGTACCTCTTTTTATACACAGCTATAGAAATTATTAAGCTATTTCTTACAGATCACCCTGGTAGCCTTAACTCCTCCTCTCACCTCCCTGCCAAGAAAAATACTAACCATTGTATTCTCAGTTTTCAAGTGAAAAGGACATTTCCTAAGACCCTCACAAGAGAGCCAGAGTTACTCACCATTGCACTGGTTGCCAGGAGGGCAGAAAAGGTCGGAAGCCTGTGATGCACTCAAAGGCCAAGGTGCCAAAGCTCCAGTAATCCACAGTCACTGTGTATTTCTGCTGCTCCAGAAGTTCCGGGGCCTGAAACATTGAGAACCAGGAAAAGGCTAACAGTGCAATCCTTTACCTGTCTACTCAGAAGCAAACACCTTTGAGTCCAAACAAAATAAAAAAATTCCTTCAGTAGCACCTTAAAGACCAACTAAGTTTTTATTTTGGTATAAGCTTTCGTGTGCATGCACACTTCTTCAGATACCTTGGAGTCCAATGAGACTCACTCCTATTTGGAATGCAATCCTACACCCCACATGCTCCCAGCTTCCTAAAAAGGCAGAACTTGAGATATGTTCCCTTCCTTCTACTTCCCTAAGGCAGACTTTATTTAAAATAGCATTTTAAATAAATTTTAAAATAGCAATGGCCCGGGTTGAGGACTAAGGACAGGAAGGGATCCATGACACAATGTAAATCTGTTGTGGAATTCACTAACACAAGATGTGGCGATAGATAACGGTACTAGCTTGGGCAGATTTTTTTTGTAAAAAAACACAAAAAACCATATTCCTCTTATTATTATTTACATTTATATATCACCCTTCATCCAAGGATCACAGTATAAAAATAGGTTCAAGGTCTGTCCCTGGCTACTGGCCATGGGAGCGAAATGGAACTGCCATGTATAGACCTCTAAGGATCAGATCATGGGGACAAATAGTAGTGAAAGGCCATCACCTCCCTCATCCCACTTAGAAGTGTCCAGGTGGACCCTTGGTCGGACCCAGGAAAGCAACATTTTTGCGACTCATTTGAAATGCTTCTTCAGGATGCTGGCTTTGGCTTCCTGGTTCCTAACAGCACAGCTTCCCATCCATTTGTTGCCGCCTTAGTGTGCTGCCTCCAGTATGGCAAGCGTACCCAGGGAAAAGATTTTGAGCCTTTTGTAACGTTCCTTATTTCTGCCATAGTGCCTTGTTAGAAAGTCATATTCTCTGTGTCTTTTACTTGTTGCTGAAGTTAGCAATGTATTTTAGCTGTGTTTACAGTATGCCATCTGTTAGACGGAATGTTCTGCGCATCAAGGTCACAAGACCAGATAGGATGTTTAGACAGCAGAAGGTCAGGATGTTCTATTTGATGGCTTGATACGTAGGGGTTTTTTTGTTTAGCATTAGAAACCAACCACAGCTCTAAGGAAGTGCTTTATATGGGCATGCTATAGAAATGTTCTCGAAGCTACGAACATGAGTTTGACCAAGCTGCGGGAGGCAGTGGAAGACAGGAGTGCCTGGCGTGCTCTGGTCCATGGGGTCACGAAGAGTCGGACATGACTAAACGACTAAACAACAACAATAGAAATGCTAAGTTTTTCTTAGAAGAGGAAGAAGTAGTCTTATAAGGACATACAGAAGTTTATTGTGTCCATGCTTTATTGGTTTACATTTGTAATGCCAAATGTTGTCTGGAAAAGGTATATAAACCCAGAGCACTGATGCTGTGGGGCTGTTTTTTAGGAAGTATCCTCTGAGTCACTACTTGCTGTCAGCAAACAATAAATGACTTTACTTTTCTCTATTGTTTCCTTCAGCCTGGGAGTCCCATTCTGGGCTGCTACACCACTCCTCCTGCCTAATTGTGCCCTCCTTGCAAATCCTTACCAGATACTGCAATGTCCCAACGAAGGAAGTGCAAAGGCTGCCTTGATCCAGCTCTTTGGCATACCCCAAATCAATGATCTTGTGTATTAGCTGAGAGAAAGCAGAGAGGGCAGTTGTGGTAAACAGAACTAGAATCTGAGAGCTTTGGCAAAAAACAACACCCAAATGGCTGAAAAATATATAGGACAAGATCAGAGTTGGATGAGCTTGAACGGCTGCCCCTGATTTATGGTAGTTTAGTTCAGCTCTGGACCCGGCACAATATCCCACTCATCCTATCTCTGTGCTTGGAAGAATCGAGGATTGCTAAAGTATTGTAAGTAGTGTGATCAAGTCTGGAGAGGGTTCAAAAAAACCAGCCAGCCCTTAGAGCTGAAAGGAACTAAGCTCTACGGCCGACAACTTTCCCAAACAACCTGCCACAGCCCACCATATACCAAACCCCATGATTCACACCAGAGTGCCACAACCAAAGTGCAAAGGGATGTCTGCACATCAACGAATTCAAAGTGATTCGAGCAAGACCACCAGAACATGCTGCAGGAAAGCAACTCACATCACTACAAACCTCCAGCCAATTTAGTCTTTTCTTTTATAATTAAATATGCTAGATCAGTATCTTGGCCTAAGCACACCCAACCCCTATTCACCGAGTCTTCTCAAACGGCGCCTTTGGCAGGAGGGGTGCAACTCTGCCCAGCACCCTGCATTAGTGTTGACAGGTGGGGAAGCTTAACAGAAGAGCATCACCCACCCTCTCTTTTCCTTGTTGAAGGACAATGTTTTCTGGTTTCAGGTCTCTATGGATGATCCTGTTCTCGTGAAGGTATCTGAGAGCAGAGGCTGAGACGGAAGGCGGGTGGAGAAAGAGAGAGAAATGTATTGTCATCACCAAAATCTATCCATATTAATTAATCAATTAGTGCATTTTGTTGTTAACGCAGAAAAGCAGCACCAGCACTGTAAAGGCTCAGAGCCAGTGCCGGATTTACATATAAGCTAAACAAGCTATAGCTTAGGGCCCCACTCTCTTGGAGGCCCCCCAAAAAAATTAAAGGGAAAAAACAAACTTGGATGTACAATTCCAAAATATAAGATAAAAAACAAATAAAAGAAAACCTACGTACAGCAACAGTGGCAAATGGATTTAGATACCTATTAGGTCCATAAATTACCATATAGCATATATTCAACACAAAAAACAGCGACAATTTGTTGCTGACAAAGGACAGCTGGACATATAAAGGGCCCCATTACCTTCAGTAGTTTAGGGCCTCATCAAACCTAAATCCGGTCCTGCTCAGAGCACCAGAAGTGCAGCATCTGTCATTAGAAGCAGAGCAGCAGAGTTCGCTTGTAGCAGCAAGAACATACAAGCTGAAGTAGCCTAACAGCTGGGGCCATCCAGACCAGGTGCTAGAGCACATTTCTCCTGAGAATCTCTTTTGCCCTGTCCCGATTTCTAACTCCTACTCTTGCCAAGGGATAGATGAAAAAGCCCTTGGATGGATGAGAACATACTTTTTTTTAATAAGGACATATTCAAAAGATGAGATAGTACCCGAGACAAAAAATCTGATAGACATCTGCAACCACACCATCCAGGGGGCACCAAATCCTCATTGAAATGAGAAGTTCTTGCACACACCTGTTCATTTCAGCGCACTTGTTCCCTGCCAGGTGTGTGCATCTCACTATGCGGTCCTTAATTCCACTCAAAGCCCACTGTCTGAGGCTCCTTACCTCCACACAGGGCCACCTCTGGTCACTTACCAATGTCTGACAGCAATATAAGGATAGCTCTCTCCCGCAGCCCACAGCAGTTCTCAAGCTGATTCAGGTGCTGAAAGGTGTGACGAGAGGACATGAGAAAGGGCTCTGTCAAGCTTCCATATGTGGTTAAACAGTTTTTAAAAAAACTTAGACTGAGTTTTAGCACACACAAAAAACTTAAAACAAATCCTTATTTCCTGATTAATAGCCTTTGGACTATAATGTAACTTAAATAAGAAAACTATCTTCAGAAAGATTTTTCCTCCAAAAGCATTTTATTTTAAAAAATCTGATTTAATTTTTTTTAATCCATTTTTTAAATTTTTCTTCAAAAATTTATTGATTTTTATCCATCCTGATGGGGATTATACCTGAGACCTTGGGATTATCAGTACCACACTCTAGCCAACTGAGCTATCCTGAAGGCACAATATTTATACCACATCAGGGAGAAGAACACACTTTTCAAACTAGCTTTCCACAGAGAAATTGATATAGTGGAACTTTCACTCATGCTATCCTCCACCTGCATTCTTAAGTAATGTAAGTAGAATAATATAAATTTAGACATTTAGGATTTTAATGCAACAGATAACCTATTTGCCTTTTCCCCCATAAGAACATAAGAGCAGTCCCTTCTGGCATCTAGTCCAGCATCCTGTTTTCCCCAGTTTCTCTACCTCCTGCAGAAACCAACCACATACAGTGGTACCTCGGGTTACAAACGCTTTAGGTTACAGACTTCGCTAACCCATAAATAGTACCTCACGTTAAGAACTTTGCTTCAGGATGAGAACAGAAATTGTGCTCCGGCGGCGGCGCGGCAGCAGGAGGCCCCATTAGCTAAAGTGGTGCTTCAGGTTAAAAACAGTTTCAGGTTAAGAACGGACCTCCGGAACGAATTAAGTTCTTAACCAGAGGTACCACTGTATTTCTAGCAACCTTCTCTGGAGCAAGACGGCCACTGCAGCAGGAAGGTATTCAAGCAGAATTCGCAAAAAGTGTCCTGCTGGATCGGGCAGAAGGCCCATTGAGGCCAGCGTTCTGTTCTTCTGCGGCCACCAACCAAATGCCTCTAGGAAGCCTGCAAGCAGGACCTCAGTGCAACAGCAGCTCTTCCCTCCCCTCTTGTGATTCCCAGGAATGTTCAGGGGCCTTCTGCTTCCTACCTACAATGGAGGGAAAGTGGAAGTCTTGACCACCTGCCTCTCCACTATCTAGGCCTAAGCATAAAACAGCACCAACACTCAAGGGCTTTGGAACTAGCCTATCACTTGCAGCCTGCAGATACTTGTACCTTGTATGCAAGCTTAATAATATCTCTTAAATGAAAACTTCAGAAGAAACGACTAATGGGTGGCACATTATTTGAGAAGAATGAAGCTCCTCCCTCTGTGCCACAAACTCAGGCAAAGCCCTCACTATGGCTGGGAATACAAAGCAGCAGTTGGATTAAACCCAATCCATTTTCTCAGTCTCCCCCCTTTCCCCCAAAGCACAGGACAGCCCTCACTCACCCTCCTGAGATCTCCTCCCTGGCAGTACTCCATAGCCAGCAATGGCAAGTCATTCAGTGCAAGGTTTTGCATCCCTTCTGGGACGTCCCGGGCAGCCACCACATTGGGGTGGTTTAGCCTGAGGAAAAGAAAACACAGTAAGATCTCTGGCAGATCTGTCACTTTACCTTTAAGCCGTGGCTTTCTAACTTTCTGAGAAACACTTTCTACATTGGCCTGTCTTGCTATGCAATTCCTGAATGTCCACCATGAAACGGATTCTGGAGCATATTCTTCAGAACAGGTCATCCTGTTGGGCCCAACAATCCCCTCATGTGAATTGACAGTGTGCTCTAAAACATTCTCCTGGAGCTTCACGTTGCAGGAGGTGGGGTTGTTGTTTTTTAGCTTTTTAAAATCAATGTCCTAACCATTCTCATTGAGAAGACAAAAACATGAAATGAGATTCTGCATATTGAACTCTTTGGAGGAAGCATCGTGTTGAGCAGAGAGCCAATCTGTAACTCCATAGTGCGGCCAGTCCCTCCCACTGGGCCTGCTGTCACTGTCAGTCAGCTGATTGGTACTGACAGAAAACGTCCCTTGCCACTTTAAGGCTCCTGTGCTTCCCTTAACATCACATATGGCTTGGGCAGGTGAGCAGTTTGGGGGAAATGGCCTTGTGGACCAGACTGGGACCTGTGCAGGGCCTAATTTAGCCTGTGGACCAGAAGTTCCCCATCCTCACTTGGAAAATCAAAGCCTGGATTAATGCTGTGACACCTTCCTACTCTTGTGTTCTCAAGATGGGGCAAGCTAAAAGATAAACAAATAAACAGGATTAAAATCCTGGTGCTAAATGCATTTACTAGAAGGCAAAGTTCACTGCCCACGATATTTACATAAGCCACACATTTTCCAATACTACTCACCGTTTCATGATTTGTATTTCTAAGCACCATCTTTCTCTGTTGCGTGGGCTGAGCTCCTGACGACACTGTTTGATAGCAATTTCTTCCCCACTCTCCTGTTAAAAAGGGGGGAGTTTATTCATGTGAACCAAGTGCTCTGACCTTCAAACTCTCAGTAACCCTGACAGCGTTAGTACTGCTGCAGATGCTACTAAATTCCTATGTCATTCTTATATGAATCTGAGGAGAAAACCAAGTGCAGACTCTATCAGGATTATTTTACAAATGGCCCTTTTGTTGTGTATGGATAACATTTATTACTACACAGTAATATATCTGCCAATTGTTGGTCAATTTACTAACTTGACCGGTTTCAGAAGCTAGTGCTGGAGCAGTTATTGCAGAGATAATGAACAGAGCATGGACTCAGAGCAGTTAGGAAAGAGCCAACAGCACCGGACAGTGCTCAGCCGGGAGTTATTTGTGGTATGAGCATAGAGGTGCACCGCATCCTTGTGTGAATCTGTAAATGATGGGTGGTATGCTCCCTGTACGTATAATAATCTGACTGGGTTTCCCCAGCCACTCTGGGAGGCTTCCAACAGAAGAATAAAATAATTGATTAAAGATTAAAAGCCTCCCTAAACAGGGTTGCCTTCAGATGTCTTCTAAAAATCTGGTAGCTGTTTTTCTCTTTGAGATCTGATGGGAGGGCACCACCACCGAGAAGGCCCTCTGCCTGGTTCCCTGCAACTTGGCTTCTCGCAACGAGGGAACCGCCAGAAGGCCCTTGGCACTGGACCTCAGTGTCCGGGCAGAACGATGGGGGTGGAGACGCTCCTTCAGGTATACTGGACCGAGGCCATTTAGGGCTTTAAAGGTCAGCACCAACACTTTGAATTGTGTACTTTATTAAACCCCATGCATAGAAGCGACACCCATTATTATGTGTGACTAGCTGGCCCAGCCACACATTGCTGTGGGTTTTTGTGTTAAGTGGACCTTTTACTGTTAAATGGACCTTCAGAGTCTCCGTGGAGAGTCGTCTCTGGTTCAGAGTCCCCCTTCATTTTGTACACACTCATTCCCCCAAATACGCGTGTTCTGTGAAATTATGACCTGTTCCAACCCTGACTCCCCTACCCACGTGTGTTTTGTTAATTCTCCCCACCCCGTCCCGACACATTCATGCTACCCAAATGCTTTTTATATCATCCCAAATTGGATTACATGTGAATGTAATGAATAAGCCATTGTGGTGGATTGTGGTTGGAATGTGGGTGTTTTGTGTGGGTGTGGTGGGTTTGTTTTTGTTTTTTTGGAGGGGTGTCGTTTGAATGTCATGATTTTTGTGTGTGTTTTATGTTGTGTTGTGTTTGGGTAGTCCTCTGTTCAGTGGAGGTGAATTTGTTGGTGTTGGGGGTTGGTGGGGGTGGGTGGTGTTGAGTTTGGAGGGTTGGGGTTTTTTCCCCTTTGGGATTTGTGGGTCTGTTGATGATTGTAGGAAAGGAGTAGAGGTGAGCGTTTTTATTTGGTATGTTTAGAAGTTATGGGGGTTGGTTTTTTTGGTGAGTCAGTGTTACATAGATGTGGTTTGGGGTTCATTTGTTGGTGTTTTTTGTGTGGGGTGGGGGTGGGGAATTTGGTATGGTGTGGTGTTTTTAAATTTAGAGATTTTGATGGTTTGTTTTACTCGGGTGTTCTTATTTGTATTCCCGCTTGTTATCTCCCGCTTGGACTACTGCAATGCGCTCTACGTGGGGCTACCTTTGAAGGTGACCCGGAAACTGCAATAAATCCAGAATGCCGCAGCTAGACTGGTGACTGGGAGCAGCCGCCGGGACCACATAACACCGGTCCTGAGAGATCTGCACTGGCTCCCAGTACGTTTCCAAGCACAATTCAAAGTGTCGGCGTCTCCACCCCCATCATTCAGCCCAGACACTGAGATCCAGCACCGAGGGCCTTCTGGCGGTTCCCTCATTGCAAGAAGTGAGGTTACAGGGAACCAGACAGAGGGCCTTCTTGGTAGTGGCACCCACCCTGTGGAACGCCCTTCCATCAGATGTCAAGGCAATAATATTTTGTTGGAAGCTGCCCAGAGTGGCTGGGGAAACCCAGCCAGATGGGTGGGGCATAAATATTATTATTATTATTATTATTATTATTAGATGTGGTTTTTTGGGGTGGTGTGAGGTGGGGGTGGTGTTTGTTTTTTTGAGTGTTGGTTTTTTGTTTTTTTGTCCTTTGGGTTTCTGGTGGTGGTAGTTGGCCCTGTTGCAGGTTGTTGGGTTTTTTTTTGTTTTGTGTTGTTTTTTTCGGATTGAGGTTTAGGAGGAGATGGGGGAAGGCTGTGTAGGGGACGGGGTGGGTCTCGGGATGAATGTGTTTGTGGGGTTGGGGTGGTCTTTATTTTTTTGGCAGGGTCGGGGAGGACAGTGGGGATTGAGCTGCCTCATGAGGTGGTTGTGGTGTTGGTTGGGATTGGGATCCTTGGAGCGGGGGAATGTCGTTGGCTGTGTATTTTATTTTATTTTATAGCTTTGGTGAGGTCTTTATTATGGAGGAGAAGGTGGAGTTTGCGGGTCGTTTGTGGGTTCGGGTAGGACAGGGGGGGCTGAGGTGTATCGTGTGGTGTTTTTGCTGGTGGTGGGGATCAGGGCCCTTGAGGCGGTGGTAGCGTGGGGGGGAGGCGGAGTCTGGACTGGCTCTCTGGTTTTGTTTTTTGTTTTTGTGAGGCGGCGGGTTCGGGCTTATTGCGGCGGGGATGGAGGGTGTGGAGTTTCCTTTGGGGAAGTTTTTTGGGGGGTGGGGAAGGTGGAGTTTGCGAGCAGCCGTTTGAGGCTGCAACGTGAGGCACCAGTGGCGGGAGGCAGCGAGTGGCTGTACGTCGTTGGAGGCGGCGGTTTCAGGCGGCAGCTTAAAATGGCAAGCAGGCGTTTGAGGTGACGACTGTAAGTTGTTGCCTCGGGAGGTGTGCCCCAATGTCGGAGGGGCTTTGCAGGCGGCAGTGTGCGACCTGCCTTTCTATTGGATGCTGCTGGAGTCTTCAGAGCTTCTGGTGGTGATGTCTAATTTGTGCGACACTTTTTTTGTGTTTAATCATTATTTTAGGTTGTGAAAGGTGTGGGTTTTTTTTGGGGGGGGGATTATGCCAGATCCCTCCCTGATGGGCATGGAACGTTGTGGCCAAATTTGTTACATTACGGTTCAGCGGTTACGGAGAAAGGCTGTGACCTCTGTGTGCGCAATGCCTACATTTTTATATTCAGTGATGCCTCGCAAGACGAAATTAATTCGTCCCACGAGTCGCGAAAATTTCGTCTTGCGAAGCGCGACGGAAACCAAGGAAACCAAAACAATTTTTTTTTAAAAAAAGGTTGTCTTGCGAAGCACAACCATAGAAAAATTTGTCTTGCGAGTCACCAAAAAAATTGCAACCCCCTTTCGTCTTGCGAGTTTTTCGCTGTGTGAGGCATTCGTCTTGCGAGGTACCACTGTGTATAGATGATTGGCTTTAGCATTGCATGCAGAATGTCCTGGGTTCAATCCCCAGCATCTCCAGACAGAGCTGGGAAAAAGAGGCTCTGGCCTCAAACCCTGAAGAGCAGCTGCCGCTCAACTGTACACAGAGCGAGGCAGACCCATACTCCAACCTGGTTTATGTACCCTCTATCTGCAGCCTGGTTTGTTTATATTAAAAAAATCCTATATGGAAATGCCTTGCAGGTAGAAATGTTGCCGTGTGAAAGATCTCCTACAAATCCAAGAGTTCACACAATCAGGATCCACGTGGCTGTTTTAGGTGAAAGGGGAATCTTGGATGTCTCGGCAGCCCAGGGCTTCCCTAAAAGCGCAAGTACAGTAGAGGCAAAGGGCATCTTCAAGTGCCAACTGCCCATTTCATCAGACCCATGACATAATTGTGGATTACACGCCACACATCGGGCGAAGTTGCCTCTTTTTAATATATATCTAGAGTTTACATTTTGATAAGATGCCAGGACCAGCTCCCTTAAAGAAACACAAACAAGCAGGAGGCGAAGCGGCCGGCGGAGCAAACTCTTCCTTTCCAGGGCAGCAAAGCCACTTTCTTCCGAGGGGCTGTTTCTCAAAGCGAAGCGAAGCCAAGGCTCCCGCTGCTCTCAAGGACCTGGACGCGGGTCCTGGAGGCCTCCGAGGGCTCCTCTGCTCTGCTCCGCGCGGGGCGCAGGTGGGGCCGGGCTCCCTCTCCCTCCCCCCCCCCCGGCTCACCTGGTTCTGCCAGCGGAGGACGTTGCCGAAGCCTCCGGTGCCGAGGCGCTCGCGCATCTCCCAGGGTCCGCAGCTGCCCTGGGGCTGCAGGGGGGGCGCCATGGCGGGGCCTTGGCCTTCCTTCTCGTTCCCCGCAAGGAGGCTTCCGCGTTCGCCGAGAGAGGCGGGAGGAGGCCGACCAGGCCGGCGCTTAAAGGGGCCGCAGCCGCCGCCGCCTCAAAGCAGCAGCAGCAGGAGGAGGAGCCCAGGAACCCCGCCCCCTGGCTGGGCCAGCCTCCTCTTCCCCTCTGGGGCCGCGGCTGCCTAGTCTCTGCCCGGCGGACTAACTCAAGGCGTCCCCGGAGGAAGAGTCTGGACGGGGCTCATAGGGAGGGACCCCCCAGCCTAGGAAAGGAGGTCTTCATCTCAAGTCCTTATGGGCTACGTCATTGCAGTGCACGAGGAACTCAGGACAGTGGAAATAATAAACAAACAAACAAACAAATAAAACCAGTTAAATTGATAAAACAGGGGCGTAGCCAGGATCAAAACTAGGGGGGGGCAAGCCATGGTCGTTCAGGGGCGGGGCCAAGGCACGGAAGGGGAGGGGCCACGAAGTGGGCGGGGCTAAAGGGCCAGCGGGCCTGATGACATCGTGGCGGTGGCAGCAGCGGCCACCTTGTGCTTCTGGGGCTGGTAGCGTTGGCGGCTACCCTGCTTGGCTGGAGAGGACGAGAGGGTCGGGCAGGCGAGAGGGGGTGGCAGGGCAGGCGAGGGCGAGGTAAGACACGGCCGCAGCCACGACGGCTCTGAGGCGTTGCTGCATATCAGCATAATATTTCAACCATGGTTCAATCCCCACCTTAGGAAAAAAATCCTGCATTGCAGGGGGTTGGACTAGATGACCCTTGTGGTCCCTTCCGACTACAATTCTATGATTCTATTGATATATTACCATAGCATATGCATCATTCTGCTTTCTTGAATTGTCCTACTCCTAGGCATAGCATCCAACTCCTAGAGGCCTAGGTGCCCCCCCCCCAATTACTGGTAAATACCGTATTTGAAAGAGTCATCCCCCCATGTTGATGGGTCACCATAGCTGCCAAGTTATCCCTTTTTTACAGGGATTTTCCCTTATGCTGAATAGGCTTCCTCGCGAGAAAAGGGAAAACTTGGCAGCTATGGGGTCACATAGCCACCAACTCCATTCTCAGCAACTTGGCCTGCATTTGTCGGCATGGGGAGGAGTACAGCTTGGCTCCCACTCATTCTCCAGGAATCCCAGGAATTTATCTAATTAGCTGGCCACTTGTGAAAGGAAAGCAACACCCTTTGGCTTAGGCTGGCATTGGCAGAACCTACCAGGGAGACAAGAATGCATCAGAGAAAGAAGCAACAGGCAGCAGTGGTAGCCTTGCGGGGGGGGGGGGGCTCCTCAATACCCAACATATTTTGGATACCTCCAATTCAGGAAGAATGTGAGGAGGGGGTGGTACATTTCTGCTGGTAGCAACAGGGTCTTGCTGCCAAGTTAGGTGTCTTTGTGGTCAATGGGATCCCGGTAGGAGACCATGTGCAATCAGAGTGGGGACAGGATGTGTGATGCTGAGAGCAATGAGTAGCTCTGGCAAGAGCTGTTTGGGATCCACATTCACTGCGTAGGTACAAAAGTTCCACCCACAGCTGCTTTCTCAGGAAATTGTTCAGGCGCCTCTCCCATTCCAGCTAATAAGACAATAACCATATAACCCAGGCATCCCCAAACTTCGGCCCTCCAGATGTTTTGGACTACAATTCCCATCTTCCCTGACCACTGATCCTGTTAGCTAGGGATCATGGGAGTTGTAGGCCAAAACATCTGGAGGGCCGCAGTTTGGGGATGCCTGATATAACCACTTGGGTAACGTGTGATAATTGAACCTCCAAACTTTTGTGGGCAGGAGCATCACCTGCCTGTATGATACTCAAATATCTTTCAAATGAAATGGCAGTGTTTTCTTTGACCACATTACAAAGCTAAAAGATGCAAAGGCTCTGGGGCGGAGGAAGGGGGTGCAGTGGGGGCAATCCGCCCTGGGTGTCACCACTGAGGGGGGGTGACAAAATGCTGGGTGGCACTCACCGTGGGGCCTGCAGCACACCCAAGCCACAGGCTCTGCGCTGCCCCAAATGGTCCTCCCAGCTGAGTGGGAGGAGGCAGGCAGACTCTTTGCAGGCCCCGCAGAGCGTCCAGCTCTGGCTGACCCATCCCCACAGGCAGCTGGCCCCACCCCTGGGCACAGGGCACACGCACTGCCCCAGGCGCCCAATCGGCTTGCTCCACCGCTGCAAAGGCTATAATGTATGACTTGGCAAAGGATTTCTAAATGAAATTTGGATCGTTGCTGGATCAGATGGTCAGTCTGCACAGGCAATCAATTATTGGAACAACTAATGTTTTTAGTTTTACCCGTATTTTCACAGCAGAGAAGGGCGCCAGGGCGCCAAATATACTTAAGACGGCCCTGGTCAGAAAGTTCTTTCTGGTGTTTAGTCAGAATCTCCTTTGTAATTTGAAGCCATTGGTTGGGTCCTTCCCTCCAGAGCAGGAGAAAACAAGCATAGCTGCCAAGTTTTCCCTTTTCTCGCGAGGAAGCCTATTCAGCATAAGGGAAAATCCCTTAAAAAAAGGGATAACTTGGCAGCTATGAAAACAAGTGTTGTGTATTAAAGTAATAGCACTGCCAAGTATTGTATTGTATTACAGAGTTTATTTGAATGTACAAGTTCCAGCAGGAACGTCTATCATTTGCTGGTTCAGGGTGCAGGATTTGGATCCTCTGCAAGATTGGTTTCCGTGGGAGGGAATCCGTGCCATTGGTTCCCGCTAAAATGTATCTTTTCCCTGCTAGTCCTCTGTTATTATATGAGCCCCAGTTTTCCCCATTCCTGTGGTCTGGCTCTTACCTGTTCTTTGATGTAAAGAGATGTTGTACCAGATCCTCGCCTCCAGCTTCTTATCTGCACCGGGCTGAAATCACTGAATACCCACTACACAACATTCTGGCGACGAAGGTGTGATCCGGCTTGCCATGAATGGATGTGTCAGAGGGTCGTTGTGGCTACTCTAGAGTAACTCCGCTTGAGTCCAGTTTGTCTTTAAAGACTTTTATTGTGCATAGTATTTACAGTGCAGAGATACCGGTAGCTTAAAACATGACCTCTCAGTCCGAACCAGAATCCGGCAATGGCGTACGTCTGTTCCTACGCCAGCAAAGTAGTCGGGGCACCCCAAAACACCTCCCCCTTGACCTGCGTCACGGTGCTCTCCTTAACTCTTGCGCCAGAAGGAGCGATGCCTTCTCAGTCTCCTCCTGGTCAAAGCGGTGGAATGACTCTCCAGCATCCTGGATCCCTTGCCTGCATCTCTCCTCCCCTGAGCTTTCCCATCGTTCCGCACGCTGGCTGCTCTCTCCCTCCGAGTCTCTCCCTTCCCCCCTGGCTGCTTCAGACCCACTGCTGCTCCCTGTGCTTCGCGAGGTGGACGTTAGGATGATGGGGGCTGGCTCCCTGTAGGGAGTCACCCTTACAGGATGTCAGAGGTCGGCATCCGGAGTCAGAAGAAGAGGAGGAAGAAGTCGTAGATGCTCCTGAGTACATCATGGCAGGGAGTAAAATCATTGAGCCATTTAAATCGGGAACCACAGAAGCCTGGGATTCATATCTCCAACGTTTCGGTTTCGCTGCTGCCGCGCAAGGAATCACCAACGGCGACAGGAAAAAGGCACTCTTCCTGAGTTGCTGTGGGGCTGAGGTTTTTGAGTGGGCCCGAGGCTTGGTGGCTCCTCTCACGCTAGAAACAGCGATGCTGAAGCAGATAACGGACCAGCTTACGAGGCACCTTGCCCCAGCAGCAACCACGACAACACGTCACATAGAGTTCCATAATAGGAGGCAGAAGAATGGTGAATCGGTCTCCATATTCCTTGCATTGAGTTGAAGGTCCTGGCAAGGCACTGTCATTTCAAGGCTCTCAAGGAAGCGCTGCTTGATCAGTTCATTGGAGGCCTGAGCAGCAGTAAAGCCTGACGTCTGATTGCCGCTAGGGAAGAGGTAGATCTTGCAATGGCTGTGTGCAAGGCCATAGTCACTGAGACCACAGAGAGGGAGAAGCAAAAAAACCCACAACGAAGCACCAGGCCAGCAACAGAGGCAGCTCACGCTTTGAGCAACCAGGAGTCCAGCCCGTCCCAGAGTCCAGCCCGCAGAGTTGGCTCATCTAGAACAAAAGGAAAAAAGCTAGAATTCCTGGGTTCTACACATTGCAGATTTAGACTCTGCCAAACAATATTGGGATTGTCTACGTCAGATACACCTGTTTAACACAGCTGGTTCAATAATTGGACTAACTAGGAGACTGTACAGAACTGTACTACCTGAATGTGGATGTTTAACCACACACCTCCAGACTTTGCACATGTTATTCCTCCAGTTGCCTAAAAGAAGGAGAGCGATACCCCAGAGGCTTGGGAAATGATTTGCAAAAAATCACGGGTTTGGAGATTAAAAAAAACACACACCAGCCTACTACTTATTTGGGCACAAAGAACAGAGGGCTCAAAAATGGGCTCTGAATACCAGTTGCTAGAAGTCTCCCGCATAGAGAGTGCTGATGGACTAAGGTTTGGCTTATGGGTTTCCCGGAGGCATCCAGCTGGCCACTGTGAGAACAGGAAGCTGGGCTCAATGGGCTGTTGGGCTGATCCAGCAGTCAGGCTCCGCTTATGTTCCTATGCTTTTATGTTTTTTAAAATAATGAGGATGGCGCAATAGTAGAGGCTTTTGCCCCTCCCTTGGTTTCCATAAGGAATGTTAAAATGACACCAGTAACAGGGGTGCATTCATATCTACTGGGAAATGCCATTTCAGATGTGTGTAGCACAGATAAAATGTTCTGATGTCATCCAATTGCTTCATGGAAAGGCAAGTTCTCAAAATATCACAAAGATATTCTTTGATATTCTCTTGCATGGAAACAGGAACGTGGCTTGGGAATTAAGCAATGGAAGCAGCATTTTGTTGCAATGAAACTCATCAGGATTGAGAAAATGTGAATTTGTAATTGACCAGCAAATTCCCTTTTTTCAGTTCTGCCCCTGAGTAGTGAAGCGGAAAGGATTCTTGCAGACCTGTAGCCAGAAGTGGGGAACCTCAAGGAGTACCTGGGTCCAAGTTCCAGACATCCTTTTCATTATGCAGGGTGCGATCTGGGTGGTCATACATATTCCCACTTACAACACCATTTTATTTATTTGTTTATTTACTTATTTTAATTAAGGCATTTATATATCACAGAATCATTAGCACCTCTAAGCAGTTGTGGTGTAGGGCTAACGGTTATGTGGCTCTTTCAACTCTAGGTGGTGCTGTGTCCAACTGAGGCTGGGCGTCAGTGCTGCTCTTGTGCAATGTTCATTGACAGTGAAGCTGTTCCTCTGCTTCCTCTGGGGAGGGGGAGGGAGGGGTGGAAGGAAACCCAATTACAAACTAGACCTCCCTTGGAGGGTCGCACCTCATGGGTGCCCCTTGTGGCAGGAGGGGACCTGTGAGGAGGTGGCACGAAGGAGGAAAATAATGTTGAGTGTTAAGAATTAGAATTGGAAATAAGAATAAGAAACCCGCCATAATTATATTTAAGAATCATGAAAATCAGGAAGAAGGAATCTGAGGAAGTCACAAATATAATGTCTAACAAATTAAGAATTTGAAATTTTTTATTTGTTTGTTTGTCTGTCTATTATGCTGAAAGATATAAATGGTTGGGGGGTTCCCTATCCCAATCTCTCCTTATGTCTCGGGGCCTCCTGGTGGCAGGGGGGGGGGTCAGGAGCTGGGGAGAGGGGGGTGGGGACAAACCCAGCCTTAAAATGGACTACCTTCGACTCTCAACACCCGCAGGATCCACTTGTGGCAGAAGGGGACTTGTGGGGGGAGGGGGAAAGGTGGGCAGAAATGTTCTTTTTTTAAATGTTTTGTCTTTTTGTGTTGTTATACAAAACTAATAAAATTATTTTTTTAAAAAAGAAAGCTTTATTTAACTGGAGAACATGTATATTTCCTTATGGTTTCATTTGTTTAAACTCTTAGTTCATCATCTTCTTTTCATATAACATAGACTTATTAATACAGCTCCCGCATCCCTCTCCAACACTCTACTCTCCCCAACTGCCAACTGCCAACTGCCATTTAGAATCCCCTCAAGCTCCGCCTCCCAAGGAACACCTGCCTATACTGGGAGTGATAGATTAACCCATGATGAACTGTAATCATCATCAGGCACTCTTCCGCCACACTGCGCAGTGGAGGCGGGGCGAGGGGGATGCGCTAATATAACTGACCCATCAAGCTGATGGGCAGTAGAGCCAAAGCCTGCTTTCCTTTCCAGGTGCACAGTTGGGAGTGCTCTTTAAGGCTCCTAGTTGTGCACTGGCAGCCCTGTCTCTACCTGCCCTCACATCTAACATCATGTGTGCCATCAGTTGTGAGGCAGGTGAGCATAGCTTAGGGGAAATACCCTAACAGGCCAAATTTGAATCCTTGATTTGTCGAGTTTAGTCCCAGTGCATTTCTTATGTTTCCAAGGAAAACTGACACCCTGTTCTGGTCCCACATCAGAGTCCAGGAAGCAGGGAATACATCTCAAGTGAGCCATTTCCTCTGAGGAATTTTGAGCAAGGCAGGCCTGTTGTCTCAGCACCGTGGAGAGCTCCTAGGGAACAACTTGCTCTGCCTTCAATAAGCTCTCCAGAGTGTTTGTTGTGTTCCTCTGTGAGCAAGGCCCAACATGGGTGTAAGTACTGTAAATGTTAATTTTTTTCATCTACAATACTGTCTTATTTATTTTATGGTACAGTACATTGATTATTGCCTTCATTTTATGGATCAATGGTCTCGTTAGACAGTAAAATTCGTGTTAAATTGCTGTTTTAGGGGGTGTCTTTCATCGTCTGGAACAGATTAATCCACTTTCCATTACTTTCAATTGGAAAGTTCGCTTCGGGTTAAGTATGGACTTTCGGAACCAATTAAGTACTTAACCTGAGGTAGCACTGTAAAGGTTCTGAAGGTTGTGCTCTGAAGAACATAAAGCTCTGTAGTTGCTCCAGCAAGGAACAAGCTGAAACTGAGTCCATTTACAGAAGTAGTAGCAGGTGCAGCATAATTGTTAGCGCCACCTGTGCTGCAAGACGTTGCCCTACCTAAAGGGGCCCAGCCTCCTCCAGTAATCTAGTAATCTACTGCAACAAAGCAGGGAAGCCCCAGGTCTGTCTTGTTCTTCTCCAGTGGAGTCCTCTGAGTCAGAGAATGGCAGTCCTACATCCCCAGGATGTGGGCAGGGCACTGGCCCCACAGATTCCCCTGAGAGTGTTTGTGGGGCTGGCCCTGCTTACCCTTCCACTTCAGAGTCCAGGCCCTCATCTGCCTATAGAGTCATGACACCGAGACTCTTAAGAGGGCCAGCCCCTGGGCTGAAGACAGGCACTTCTGCACTCTGTGGCCTCCCGGATGGCATGCTCTCTGTGCCACTGAATTGGTGATGCAGGGGGAGAGGAATGTGGTTCCCTGGGCTCAAAGAAAGGTGCCTGTGAGGGTCCTGCTCTGGCTGTGCTTCTCTGATCACCAGCATCAGGCTCAGAGTGAAGGACCTGATCTGGCTTCTGAGCTAATGACATTGTAGCTTCCCACTGGTTGTGAAGAAGGGCCCCTCCCAACACCAGAAAAATCAGCTCCCTTCCCAGCGCCAAGTTCCAAGAAGGGATATTCTATGAAGCTGCCCAGTCTTGCTGATTGGACCTGATGGGCTGGACTAGATGACCCTCTGGATCCCTTCTAACTCTGCAATTCTGTGATTCATTGTGAGTAAACTTGAATGAGTGGAGTGAATAGTTAGGATTAGTTCAGTTGTAGAGCCACACAGTGTTTGGATTTATTTTTGCATTCTGTCTGGAGCTTCTGCCTGCTTTCCCCCTGCATTTATTCCTAATAAAGTTTCTTAATTTGACTGTTGAAGTGTGTTTCAGTTTTGGAATCCCACTCTTTGATGCCTTTGATGTATTCAAGTTACCGGACGTTTAGGGTTGGAATTGTAAGTGATCCGCACACTCTTTTGAGGTCTGGGAGAGACCCAGAGACAGCGTGGGCTGCTGCTAAACTCTCGGTATACCACAAAGGTGCCAGTCGAATTGTGGAGTGCTGGGGCACCAGCTCAGCACCTTTAAAAAAGTAATTGCTCTAGGGCATACTAGGTTCCTTCCCACTTAGAATCCTAGAATCATAGTTGGAAGAGACCACAAGGGCCATCCAGTCCAACCCCCTGCCAAGCAGGAAACACCATCAAAGCATTCCTGACAGATGGCTGTCAAGCCTCCGCTTAAAGACCTCCAAAGAAGGAGATTCCACCACACTCCTTGGGAGCAAATTCCACTGTCGAAGAGCTCTTACTGTCAGGAAGTTCTTCCTAATGTTTAGGTGGAATCTTCTTTCTTGTAGCTTGAATCCATTGCTCCGTGTACACTTCTCTGGAGCAGCAGAAAACAACCTTTCACCCTCTTCTATATGACATCCTTTTATATATTTGAACATGGCTATCATATCGCCCCTAAACCTTCTCTTCTCCAGGCTAAACATACCCAGCTCCCTAAGCCGTTCCTCATAAGGCATTGTTTCCAGGCCTTTGACCATTTTGGTTGCCCTCCTCTGGACATGTTCCAGCTTGTCAGTATCCTTCTTGAACTATGGTGCCCAGAACTGGATACAGTACTCCAGGTGAGGTCTGACCAGAGCGGAATACAGTGGTACTATTACTTCCCTTGATCTAGATGCTATACTCCTATTGATGCAGCCCAGAACTGCATTGGCTTTTTAACCTGCTGCATCACACTGTTGACTCATGTCAAGTTTGTGGTCTACCAAGATTCCTAGATCCTTTTCACATGTACTGCTCTCAAGCCAGGTGTCACCCATCCTGTATTTGTGCCTTTCTTCTTCTTTTTTGCCAAAGTGTAGTACTTTACATTTCTCCCTGTTAAAATTCATCTTGTTTGCTTTGGCCCAGTTGTCTAATCTGTTAAGGTCATTTTGAAGTTTGATCCTGTCCTCTGGGGTATTAGCCACCCCTCCCAATTTGGTGTCATCTGCAAACTTGCTCAGGATGCCCTCAAGCCCATCATCCAAGTCATTGATAAAGATGTTGAATAAGACTGGGCCCAAGACAGAACCCTGTGGCACTTGGGTTGCAGGAGTAAGTGGGAGAGTGGTGGCAGCAACTACTTGAGGTAAGAACCTCTGGCAGCACTGCAGGGCTGCTGTGTTGCAGTTGGGCAAGGTATGGAGTGTGAGAGGCTCTCTTGGGTGTCCCTTCTTTATCACACTGGTCACTACTTGACTCCCGAGTTCATGACAAGTGCAGACTCATTATCACTCAACACAACTTAGTGATACCTCAACCCATGCATCCACCTGTCCTTGTTTTCTGATCCTTATCCCTGGAAAATCACCCTGCCTAATTTTGGACACCTCCATCACATCTTTCTTCCTCACTCACCTTTTTTTCCAAACTAAAAAGTTCTAAGTGTTGTAACCTTTCCCCACAGAAGTGTTGCTCCAGTCCCCTGGTCATTCTGACATTTCCCCATCTCTACAATTTCTCTTTTGAGTATGGTTGCACTTTGTGAAGCTAAAGAAATTCTGATGTTAGATTTATTTTGCCCCATATGTCTGTAACATCTTTATCTTGCTCATTTGTCATCAGCTCCCGTCGTAGCCCAATTCCCCACAACTTTTTAAAGCTTTCACGCTGTAACATTTCAAAATCCAGTTGTAACAGTCTATTATTTGTACTCTGACATTTTCAAAAGTATTACTGAAAGTCACAAGGCTCTTTGTACTGGAAATGGATTCCCCCTCACTGTTTACTTATTTCATGCCAACAACTTATTGGTTATCTTGTACAGTTTCTCCTTGGCATGAGCAATAGTGATCATGATTCTAGTTGTTGAATCACTGTCTCTGTGACTCCTATCAGATTGTTGTACTGTGACGACTCCCCAGTGTTGTGATAAGGCCTAGGGCTGACGTGGGCAAAGCTATAGATGGGGCACACATGAAAATCATGTCATCTTTGGAGATTCAACAGGATTTCCTCCCTGCGAAAGCTAGGGCATGACATTTCATCCTAGGGCATTCCAGCTTTTCCCCCGATTTCCCCTTTCTCTCCTTGGCTTCCTTGGATGAGCAATTGATCTGCAGTTTTTTATTTGCTGCCGAGATCCAAAGTGAGATTTAGGGTGAATCAGCTTTCCTGTTGTTCCTGTGTGGTTATCGCTGCAGCAAAGCATATGCTATTCCATGAAGTGACAACCTTCCCATCAACTGTGAAATGGTGGGCAAGGAAAAGGCAAAAAACACATTTTTATTTTATTTGTTGATTTATATCACAAGATGGACGAACATGAGTTTGACCAAACTGCGGGAGGCAGAGCAAGACAGGAGTGCCTGGCGTGCTATGGTCCATGGGGTCACAAAGAGTCGGACACGACTAAATGACTAAACAACAACATCACAAGATGTATATACTGCTTGATTGCAATAAAATCTCAAAGTGGTTTACAAAAAATCACATGCACTATTTCTCTACACAAAAGTGTGCCCTCCCCCCGCACATTTTGGCTGCACACACACCATATATTGGAAGCACAGTTAAAGCACATGACTCCCCCACCCTCAGAATGCTGGGAACTGCATTCACCCCTCAGAGAACTATAACAAACTGCATTTCCCAGGATTCTTTAAATGCATGGTACATATGCAGCCTTTGTTTACAGAAACTGGCTGTTGGAGATTTGTAACACACTTTTGCATGCCTGCTGGGCAGTTAACCTCTCTTGCCTTGCCTTCTAAAGCAGGATGTGATTATGAAAAGCAGGATGTTGCTGGCTTTCTATGCTGGCAATAATAGTTTGTTTCCCAAAGTCTTATTCTTACGAAAGTTCAATAGAATGCTTTATCTCACAATAAATCTGATTTGGTTTATTTTTCCCTCTACTAGTGAACTTGCCTGTCTCTGTTAGTTTTCACTGTGCTTTTATGTGTGTATCTCCCCATCAGATTAGTTTCCACACTTCTTGATGTCAGCTTTGTAATACTGTAGATTGGGTTTTAGGAGCTTCCAGTTTTTAGCAATAAGAAGTCTGGAATTGATGAATTAAAAAGTTGCCAAGTATTATGTCCATCAAATACAAGTAATAAAGCCAATTCTGGGTTGGGCTGCAAAAGGGGATACAAATTGAACTGACTTTAATGTTTATACTACAGAATCAGAGAGGAGGGATATCAAAGTGATCTAGTCCACCCACTGCCTAGCCTACAACATCCTTGCTAGGTGGTCAGCCAGCCCTCTGCTTAAAAACCTCTAATGAACATTTTGTGATTGCTGTGTTTTCACCCATTTATTAACTGCATTGAGTATAAATGAAGAGAAATGGAAACAAATAAATATAAAAATTGTATGTACCAACCCTCCCTGCTAGGTAGCTCCTCACTCTGTGCACCAGCTGCTAGTGTGCTGTTGTTGTTGTTGCTGCTGCTGCTGCTGCTGCTGCTGTTAGCCCCTATCTGTCTTAACTTGAGAGACAATGGAGTGCACCTCTGAGGGTGAAGTCAAACCACTCGCTGCATTAGTGGCACCGAACTGCCACATGTGCCTAGGTGTGACTGGTGGTTGCTGCCTCTGTTCCAATGAACTGGTTAATTGAATAAGAAGATACCAAGAGATGGGGAAATTGTCTGCTTTTGTGCATCTTTGTGCTTTTTGAAGTGGACAGCTTAATTTTTTAGCTTTGGCAACAATCCAAGCTTAACCATACAATGAGCCCAAGGAAAGACCTCTGGTGTGTGCCTCTGATTTCTGCACTATTTTTACTTACACTGCTACTAAACTAAGTTTCAAGTCTTTGAACGAGACATCTTGGCTAGCACCTTCCAGGTAGTTCAGTGAGGCTAATGCTGGTGACACACACAGCTGGCTCATTGAATGAAATTGATCACCCTTTCCTGTTAAGACACCCTAAGGGCTTCTCAAACTTTTGGTATGGTAAGCCACGAATCCAAATCTACCACTCTCTACTGCCTTGGTCAGACCACACCTGGAATACTGTGTCCGGTTCTGGACACACCACAAGTTGGCATGTTTACAAATGAGCACAACGAAAAGGATCAAGGGTCTGGAAACTAAGTCTTGTGAGGAACACTTGAAGGAGCTGGATGGGTTTAGCCTGGAAAAGGAGGCGGCTGAAGAAATATGATTGACACCTTCAACTATCTCAAGGGCTGTCTCATGGAAGATGGAGAAAGCTTGTTTTCTCCTGCTCTGGAGGGTAGGACTCAAACAAATGGCTTCAAGCTCCAAGAAAGAAGATTCTGACTAAACATCAGGAATAATTTTCTGCCAGTAAGAGCTGCTTGACAGTGGAAAAATCTCCCTCAGGAGGTTGTGGGCTCTCCTTCCTTGGAGGTTTTTAAGCAGAGGTTGGATGGCCATCTGTCATGGATGCGTTAGCTGAGATTGGACTGGTCATGTTGTGCGGATGCCTGATGATCGTCTTCCAAAGCAAGTACTCTATTCCGAACTTAAAAATGGAAAGCATAATGCTGGTGGTCAACAAAAGAGGTTTAAAGACTGTCTCAAGGCAAATCTTTAAAAATGTAGTATGTTGCTGTTTAGTCGTTTAGTCGTGTCCGACTCTTCGTGACCCCCTGGACCAGAGCACGCCAGGCACTCCTGTCTTCCACTGCCTCCCGCAGTTTGGTCAAACTCATGTTCGTAGCTTCGAGAACACTGTCCAACCATCTCGTCCTCTGTCGTCCCATTCTCCTGGAGAAGGAATTGGCAAGCCACTCCAGTATCCCTGCCAAGAAAACTCTATGGACAAAGACAACAGACATATAAAAAATGTAGTATAAACACTGACAACTGGGAAACACTGGCCTGCGAGCGCTCCAGTTAGAGAACAGCCTTTACCAAAGGTGTCATGGGCTTTGAAGAAACTCGATCTCAGGACGCAAGGGAGAAACATGCTAAGAGGAAGGCACGCTTGGCAAATCCACACCGTGATCAACTCCCGCCTGGAAACCAATGTCCCACTGTGGAAGGATGTGTGGATCCAGAATTGGCCTCCACAGTCACTTACAGACCCATTGTTAAAACTGTGTTTATGGAAGACAATCTTACTCGGCTACGAGTGATCGTCGAAGAAGAAGCTGAGATTCCTGCATTGTAGGCGGTTGGATTAGATGTCCCTCTGGTTCTCTTCCAACTGTATGATTCTATGGTATGGTGAGCCATCAACTTAAATAGCACAAGGGCAGAGGGCGTGCTTACAAATTAGAAGGTGGCAGCCCCTTGGTCAGAGGCGTCTTTCCCATAGAGGCTAGTGGCTCGTTGCACCAGGGCTCCAGACTCTCAGGGGCACTGGCGGGGCACAACGAGTCACTAAGCCCTCCTCGCGCAGTGACAGCGCAGCATGGCGAGGACGTGGAGGAAAAGAAGCACCCGCTGGCCACGGGAGGCCAACCTCATTGCCTTGGCAATTGGCTAGGCCTGCCCCCTTTGCTTCGCGCGGATTGGTGGCTGCTCAATGGAAGGGCTTGGTGTTTTCGTGATGGACGTCGCGGCAGCGGTGGGGAGCGGGTTGCCAAGGCAACGGAATGGGTGAGAGGGGAAAAGCTCAGCCCACATACAGCCCGTCCTCCACCTTCACATGCCCGCGGAGCACCCAGGGGTGAGGGAAACGAGCTCGTGGCTGCGGCCAAGCCCACGCTCTGTCCCTCACCCCCCTTGAATGACTCCAGGCCAAAGGGGCCAGTGCAACTTTGCCCCATTCAGGGACGGGGGCAGATCTGGAGCCGCTCCCACCACTACCGCTCCTGCAGCTCCTCAGACGAGAGATGGCGGCTGCTGGGCCACACGGCCTCCAGGCCGGGGCGGTGGCGGGAGCTGGGGAGCTGCCCATGCCCCAGCCGGGGTGGAGAGGGGTCGGTGCCGGAGGGAGGCGGCGCCGGGATCTTTGCGCCACGGTGCTGGATGGGCTTGAGACGGCCCTGCCCTTGGTGCTGTGGCAGCCATTTCCTGCTTGATGCATCTACAATGACCATGACCCAAACCCAGAATGAGTGTTTTTGGAGGCATCTGGGCCACAACACGGTTGTCTGCTGGCTCCCTTCGCTCCTTCTCCAGCCCAGCAGCTCCGTGCCTCTTGCAGCTATGACTGTCATGTGACAAAGGCACATGAGAGCAGAAGCAGCAAAGCAGGCTGGGAAGTGCTGGGACTGCACAATCATTCAGGCCTACTAAAGTTATTCAGGCCTAACTGCTAACTGCTGAGTCACTCTGACATGTGACTCATTCTCCTTATAAGTAGCAGCCATTTTCTCTCTGTGTGTTTAGTAAGGTTTCAGTCAGAGTCGTGTTAGTATGGAACAGAGCCTGTACTCAGTATGTGATCTCTTAAACATTTTTGGAACTATGTTATGAATATATTTATTTTAAACTTAGTAAAGATTTTATTGATTCAATGAAGAACTCTGCATCGTTAATTAACTCTGCTTGAAAGGTTATGGTGCCCAGAGTCTTAGGGATGGCAAATTGCTAAAGCTGGAGGATCAGGGTGCTGCTGGTGAGGACCTCGAGAGGAGTGAAAGTCCAGTGGTGAGGCCGCGTACCGAAGAAACAGAGCCGGTGCAGCAAGGAGCAGAAGCCATGCCAGCTCAGCAACCTGCACAATTTCTTAATATTGGCAACACTGCCCAGATGGAATGTAATGTCTGAATGATAAGAACTATTTGATTGGGCTCTCAAGCTCAAATTAGTTCTAAAACGTGATAAACTTTGTCACTGTGTGGAAACCGGTTTGGGGGCACTACCCTGTGATAAAGATTGTGAAGATGATAGAGCCAGAGCGCAAATTTTGTTGGCTCTAGAGGAACCACAGGTTTTACACATTGCAGATTTAGACTCTGCCAAACAATATTGGGACCGTCTACATCAGATACACCTGTCTAACACAGCTGGTTCAATACTTGAACTAACTAAGAGACTGTACAGAACTGTACAACCTGAAAGTTGATGTTTAACCACACACTTCCAGACTTTGCACATGATATTCCTCCAGTCGCAAAGGAGAGGTAAAAGATTTCCAGATCTGGGTCAAGTCTATATCCTACTATCCAATCTCCCACCAAGTTATAATATTGTGATAGCCTCTTTTGAAAGTATGAGGCAAGAAGATTTATTGATGGTGTATGTAACAACCCGTCTACAGGAGGAATCTGAAAAGCGTGTGGAAAAGCTGAGTGAGAAACCCGATCGGGGAAATTCCAGTCGCCCTGCTAACCAGAGACCCAGATTCTCAGGAGGAGATGGGACCAAAGAACGCTCCACGGATCATGCCATGTTGGCAAAGAAATGCTATTGATGTAACAAGTTTGAACACATAAAGAAATACTGCCATGTGAAAATCCCAGGAAAAGTGAGCGATTCACGTGAGACAGAAAAGCGGACGCATTTTGTCTCGGCCATCACAAGAAAAGAAAACATTTCCCCAGACAGCTACATTTTGGACTCTGGCTCTGCCAGAAACATAATGAACAGCCCTGACTATTTTACAACACTCAGTAAATTACCAAAAGGCAAATACAACATTTGTCTTGCAGATGGACGGCATTGCCCAATTTCAGCTATAGGTACATGTTATCTGCCATGTCTAGATGCAGAATTGAGCAATGTGTTATTTGTTGAATAATTATAATTTTCTATATTGTCAGTTTCATGCCTTTCCGAGGTTGGTTTTGCATTTATTTTTGAGGGCAATGAGTGGTTTATTAAAAAACAGGGCAAGGTTATTACTTCTACAAAAATGGTGGATAGTTTGTACTATTTACAGCATTCTCCATACAGTGATGGGGTCGCAGAGAGACCTAAAGCTGGAAAAAATGACATGTTAATAACTGAACTATGTCAGCAAAACTAATTGTCCACATAAAAACTGCATCCATGCCCTGCACAGAAAAATAGGGCATGCAAGTTTTAAATATCTGGTGAACGTGCAAAAAATATGTAAAGATTTAAAAGTTAACCAGTCCAGCACATACGGTACCTTGATTGTGCTATTAGCAAACAAGCAAAATCAAAGTTGCAACCAATAACAGGTAGAAGTGATGGAATTTCTACACACGCTCTGCAACTTGTACATTCTGACTTAATTGGTCCTTTTCCAGAGAGTGAGGGAGGATCTAGATATGGCCTACTTATTGTGGATGATAAAACAAGATATTTGTGGCTATATCTATTGAGAAACAAATCAGAATGTGCTGATGTTTTTAAGTCCTGGAAGGTATGGGCAGAAAAACGTTTTCAAAGGCCAGTCATTCAACTCCAATGCGACCAAGGAGGCAAATATTTAAGTAATCATTTCCAGGCATGGCTTAAACGCCATGGAATAGCACATCAGCTCACATGCCCAAATAGTCCCTGGCAAAATGGAGTTGCAGAGAGACGAGTGGGTATCATACAAATCATAAAGGACAGTCTGTTAACTGATGCTGGATTGCAAAATGACACAAAGCTCTGGGGAGAAGCTCTTCTGACTGCAAATTTTCTAGTGAACCGTACTTTCACTACTGCCACAGGTGATATTCCCTACAGAATGCTCTTTGGGAAGGAACCGGATTATGCAGGTTTACATGTGGGGGGGAGTTGGGCTTTTGTTCATATCCCCAAATCTCTGAGGCGTAAAGGTGAACCTAAAACCAGAAAACTATGTTTCATTGGCTATCAGAGTTATTCTACCAGGCATTATCGTTTTGCTTTGGGACATGGCCGAGTAGTCATTTCACAAAATGCCGAGTTTGCCGAACAGGATAGGTGGGAACAGGTTCATGCCAATTCTAGTATTTTAGTTCCTCTATCAGTTCAACCACAGGAGCCTCTCAGGCATTCAACTGCTGAGGAAAGGCTAGAAAGTGGGGAAAATTTGCCCTCAGGCACTGACACTTTACAAAATGCCACAAACAGTGAGCCAGAGGAACAACAAAATAATGAACTAGAGCAGGCATCCCCAACCTTTGGCCCTCCAGATGTTTTGGACTACAATTCCCATCATCCCTGACCACTGGTCCTGTTAGCTAGGGATCATGGGAGTTGTAGGCCAAAACATCTGGAGGGCTGCAGTTTGGGGATGCCTGAACTAGAGGAACAACAGAATGATGAACCGGAGGGGCAACAACAGAAGGAAAGTCCAGTGGTTATTCCTAGGAGATCCACAAGGACTACTAAGGGCATTCCCCCTGATAAATTGACTCTTGGTGCAACAAAAGTGTGTCATATTAATTGTACAGAGCCGCAGGATTTTGCTCAAGTTCTTAAGTTACCTTCTAAGGAACAAACCCAGTGGTTTGATGTCATGAAGGAAGAGTTGGAATCATTCAAAGAAAATAAGGTTTATACACTAGTCAAATTGCCACCAGGTGAAAAGTTAATCTCTAGCAGGTGGGTCTTTAAAAGAAAGACTCAGGTATCTGGTGATCCACGCTTTAAAGCTAGACTGGTAGCAAAAGGTTTTGCACAAAAGCCAGGAATTCACTATGATGAGCTTTTTGCGCCACTGCCAAGCCAGAATCAGTGAGGCTTGTCTTGTCTGTTGCAGCTGACAAGAAATTGGAAGTGAGTCATTATGATATTCTGCATATCTGAATGCTCCTCTGGACTAGGTGATATACATGCGACAACCCCCTGGGTTTGAGGAAGGAAATGATTTGGTACGGAGATTAGACAATGCTGTCTACGGACTTAAGCAAAGTGCTAAATGCTGGAACGATTGTATAAACACACAACTCTTAAACCTTGGATTTAAAAGAAGTATCGCTGACCCTTGCTTGTATACAAAGGGATCAGGTGGTGATTATATAATGGTTTTGATCTTTGTAGATAATTTTATGGTGGCAGGCAGTTCCAAAGGTAAAATTCAAAGGATAGCAAATCAGCTGAAAAAAACACTTCAAGCTGAAAGACCTAGGACCAATAAGTCACTATTTAGGAGTCCAAAATGCAGAGAAGCAGATGGAAGTTTATTAATATGTCAAGAGCAAAAGATTAAATAGGATCTCTTCTGTACCTGAGCCAATGGTCCAGTGGCGTAACTAGCCGCCTGGCTGCCCGGGGGTGGCAAACCCGGTGGGCGGGGTGTCTGCGCACACAAGAGGCATACGACGCGGCGCTGCGGCAAATCCCGCAGGCAAGCCACAGAGTGAGGGAGTATTGTTTGCATTGGGTTTTCTCCTCGATGACGGCAGCCGCATTGCACGGCAGCGGTGGCCATCGGAGGTGGTCGGGCCCCGTCCAGGGTGGCGTCCCCTGCCCCCATCATTACGCCACTGCAATGGTCAAGGCCTGATATTTCATTTTGTGTAGGTATTCTAAGTAGAAAAGCGAGTAAACCTAGTTTAAATGACTGGGCTGCTGTGAAGTGAATTTTGAGATATCTGAAAGGTACACAGAATAAGTGTATAAAATTATCTGCATCTAATTCAAGTGATTTGCAGGTGTTTGTGGACAGTGACTTCGCAAATTGTCCACCCACGAGAAAATCAACCAGCGGATTAGTGGTCATGTTTAGAAATTCACTAATTGGTTGGAAATCCAAAAGGCAAGGTTTTGTTGCCACATCTACATGTGAGACAGAATTTTCTGCTTTATCTGAAGCGTGTAATGAAGTCACATGGTACATCCAGGTGTTAAATGATTTGGGATATGAAGTACAACAGCTTGTAACAGTCTATGAGGATAATCAAGCTTGTATTGCAATTGCTAATACAGGGAACACTTCAGCGTGTGCAAAAAACATAGCAATTAAGTTTTGAAATGTTAAAGACTATGTACAATGTAATGTGATTAAGTTGGTTTATTGTCAATCACACGATTAATTTGTCTGATTTATTTACAAGAGCATTCCCTAGGGTGCAATATGTTGAATTGACTGCAAAGCTGAACCTTGTGGATAAAGTACAGTGGTACCTCGCAAGACAAATGCCTCGCGCAACGAAAAACTCGCAAGACGAAAGTGTTTTGCGTTGCACAAGGGACTCGCAAGACTGCAAGGTTTTCTATGGCCGCCGCTTCGTCTTGCGAAGCGCGGCCATAGAATGTAGCGCGGGAAGGCGGCAAAGAAAGATCAGCTGTCAGCGCGGGAAGCTACCCCTGCCTGTCTTCCGCTTGGCTCGGGGAACACAGGCGGGGGCAAGCAGCGCCCGCCGCGCTTTGGCCCCATCTCCCGGAGCCGAAACGTGGCGGTGCGGTGACTGCCTCGCCTGTCTTCCCCGAGCCATGTTTTGACTCCCTGGCTGACCATTGAAGGGTTTTTAGTTGAGTCATCAGCTGAAGGACTTTGAGGCAGATGTCTAGTGCCCTGCCAAGAGTGAGGGGGGGCCCCAAAAACAGTAGGAGACCTAACCACACCCCTGCTTTTCATTGGAATAAATGACTGAAATATACTCGGAGTCGAGAGTGAATTTCATGCTCTTTATTCAGCTCATAGTCATCAAGGAGAAGAGAAGAAGAAGAATGGCTCTTTTCCCAAAACCATCTGCTTAGGATTCAGCTCAGTACATAACAATGACCATACAAGTTACCCCGCTTAGATATGCTTAATGGGTAACAAATATTTCCCCATATCCTTGAAATGAAGCCCAATTTCCCCAGCTTCATTCCGTAAGGCACCTGAATTACAAGAGGCTCTGAAAGTAACAAAGGAACCTTTAACGAATAACTCTGCTATTGAATGGCCTGAAAGGGGTTGGGAACCTGTCTTCCCCCCCCCCCCCGGCGGGTCTGCCCCCCCCGCATGGCCCGGCCAACTTCGACACGTGAGCCACGTGATTGATGGAAGTGGGTGGTCTCGCCCTCCAGTCGAAGTTGGCCCCCGGGATGCGGTGAGGGGGGGGGGGTACAGCGACCAAGCAGCGCTGACCTCGCGGGGCTCAGCGGGGAAGTGCCCCCCCGGACCTGGGAACGGGTGGCTTCTCGCGGTCTCTCGGCGCAGCCTCTCTCCCGGGGTGTGTGAGGGCGGCCATCGAGGGACTCGCCTGAGAGCCGCGCCCGCCGCCTGCACCTTCCTGGAGGGTCGCCGGCGGCCTCTGCCCGTTGCCTCATCGTTGGGCCTCCGCCCGCGTCGGGGGCGACGCTGTGAGCTCAGGTCCCGGCGGGGGGGGGGGCGGCGGCTAGATAAGCAGCAGCGCGGCGCCGGGGCGGCAGCGGGCTGCGGCGTCGGAAGAGCGCGCCCCCCGCCCCTCCGGCCGCGCCAGCATCGCTCCCCCCCACGGCGGCCCCAGGGGCGGGGCTCTTCTGGCCCCGCCCACCCCGAGGGCCGCCGGAGTCTTCTTAAGAAGGAGCTGCGACGGGAGCGCGACGCGCGGCCACCGACTCGGCAGGCAGGCAGGTAGGTAAGTCCGGCCCGGGGGACTTTCCCACGCCTTTCCGCAGCCCGGAGCGGGGCGGGAGGGGAGCCGGATTCCGGCGGGAGCGGCGGGAATCCCCCGACCTGCCCCTTCTCCGTCCCCGCCTTCCGACTCGGACTGCTTTATGCTGGGGCGCTGCGCTCCGCACGTGCTCAGAGGCGCGCTGCTTGTTTCCGAGTCGAGCATTCGGCGCGATGTTTAATCTCCCGCGTGAAAGAAGGAATGGGGCAGAGATGGGGCTGGGGAGTCGGCGGCCAGGTCGCCTGAGCTCCGTTCCCCGTTCCGGATTTGGGGCAGGGATTCCGCCTCCGCCCTGGCTGCAAAGGGCTCGTGGAGACCCTCCCGGCGGGTCCTGAGTTGAGGGAGCCTTTGGCGCTGGGCGCCGCCCGTGGGAAAAAAGCGGCATTCGGCCGGGCGCTGTGGCCTCGCCTCTGCCTGTCCTTCCCACTCCCCCATTCAGACTAACGGGAGGGAGTAGCAGCGCAGCGCTTGGGAAGAGGCGAGGAGCTTCGGCCGCCCTTTGCGTTGCCCGCCGTGCCTGAGAGCCTGCGTGGCGACGTGGTCGAAGACGGCAGATCCAGGTTCGAATCCGCACTCCGTTGTGAAGCTCGCCTTGGGCCGCTCGGTACCTCCCAGCCTTGCTGTGACAGGGAGGATGGGCAAAGCTTTTCTTGGGTTCTGTCACTTCAGGCTGCAGGTAGGGAGGGCTTATGCGTTGACCCCCGCCTTCCCAAACCTCCCTGCAAGGAGGGGGAAATAGCTTGTCAGGAAGAAGCCTACACGCAACCTGTGTGCAGGGTGAATGCTACTCAGCATCTTCTTGCATATACGCCTTCTGCCATGAGCACTGGGCATAAATACTTGGGCATAAATGGTCCATGCTGGATCAAGACACAAACTGATCTCTCCTCTGGAGATTTCAGTGCCACTGAAAGTAGCCATCACTGCTAATAGCCACACTTTATTTTGTAAATACTGTAATCTATTTCATAGAATCATAGAATTGTTGAGTTTTTAAAACACCTCAAAGTGGTTTATAAATAAAAATAAAAATAAAATATCCAAATTATCATCATACATCTTTACAAGTACATATAAGTGGGAGGGGGGGGGGAGACTCCCTCCTTCCCTTTCTGCACAGACAACACTCAGGAATTTGAGAGTCATGTAATAACAAAATGTTGTTTTGTCTTTCTGGGGGTTCTGGCTGCCTTTGCAGCAAATAGATGTTCCCAAAAGGCCATCCAGTCCATATGGTTTTAAACTGCCTTTGGCACTGGATTTACTATCTTCTCCTTTGTTGTAAAGGCAACAAAGGTTTACCAGACTGATGAGAATGCTTCCTCTGGTGATGCACGACTTCTGGGTTGTTTTTTTGTTTAAAGTCAGTTTCTCGGACTCTCTGTTATACCATTTCTGGATGGCTATTCCTTTTCAAGTCTTTGCTATTTGAGTCGTTTCTAGAAAGCAACACTTTGAAAGATGTGTTTGTGCTATCATTTGATACATTGCTAGTGAGACGTACCCATAATGAGAAGACTTTAAGGGCAGGAAACCTTTGATTAAGAAGAGAGATAAAGAGGCAATGGAGAGTCGCCAATCTGTCCAGATGCATTCATTGCCATGCCCAGTTGCTCCCACTTAAGGTTTTGTAGTGGGCTCCATTGCAGTGGGTGGATCCACCAGAGCAGCCCTGTGTCAGCACAGGACACGGATGGGGCCAAGGAATTTTGCAAGTATCCCAGACAGGTGCTGCTGTTGTGTAGACTGTTCATGATCAATGCTGTTTTATTTATTTTGTCTATTGGGTTACTGTGTTTGCCAATGAGATGCTGGTAACAACAGCCTACGGTATTAGCCTTCCCACTTCCTCAGGTGATGAGAAATCTAGAGAGCTTTCTTTCCATGAAATCCCTCACCCAAGGCTCCTGTCCTGAGTAAACGAAGGCCACAACCACATTTAAAACACATGGCTTCTGCCACCCAAGAGCTGTAGTTCACCTGGCACAGAGATAAAATTTCAGTACCCTTAACAAACTATGGTTCCCAGGATTCTTGGGGAGGAACCACATGTTTTAAATGTTTTTATATGTGAGGTGCAGCCGTGAGCTAAGGCATCCTCATGTGGATCAATAACCAATTGAAACAGCAGGAAGCAGAATGGAAGTATGGACAGTTGTCACAGTGAATCTGTATTGCCTCACTTTGCTTTTTAACTTCCTCATAAATAGCCTAGAATCCAGGGTGAGCTGTGAGGTGCTGGATTTCCCTGATTGTCTCTCCAAAAGGACTAACTGGGAGGCCAAATGGCAAATGGGGTTTGATGTATGCAGGGGTAAAATGTTGCACGGGGGGGGGGGGGAGAATCCCAACTTTGCATGTGTTTGTGTATATGATTGTGGTCTGAATGGACAATAACTGACCACTAGAGGGATCTTTCCTGCCAACCCAGCAGGTCGAAAGCATGTCAAAGTGCAAGTAGATATGGTAAATACCGTAGGTACCGCTCTGGCGGGAAGGTAAATTGCATTTTCCTACGCTGCTCTGGTTCGCCAGAAGCGGCTTAGTCATGCTGGCCACATGACCTGGAAGCTGTACACCGGTTTCCTCGGCCAGTAAAGCAAGATAAGCACCACAACCCCAGAGTTGTCCGCGACTGGACCCTAATGGTCAGGGGTCCCTTTACCTTTACCTTTAGAGGGATCTTGGCTTTGTATTGGGCAGCTCAGTGATAATGCTGAACAGCTGCTGTGAAAAAGTCAGATTCCATGTTGGGGATCAATAGGAAAGGAGTAAAAAAACCCCAAAAACTGCTGAGAAAAGGATGCCTGGTGCAACTGCAGTTGGATTGCTGCGCATAGCTCTGGTGGCTGAACTCGGCGCATGGTTTAATAGAGGTTTGGACAACTTAATGGGGGATAAAACTATCAGTGGCCACTGATTTACCACCAGGATCAGAGGCAGGATTGTGAGGGAGAGGCTCACTCCCCCAAGGCCCAGTTCAGGGGCTTCCAGGAAGAACAGGTGCTGCATTAGGTAGGATTTTGGACTGACCCAGGAGGGTTCTTAATGAGCATGAAGTTCCCCAAGGACAGCAGGGCTGGTTTATTATCTTGTAAAGCAATTTTTTCGGATCACTTGTTTGGGCAGGGAATTAGGTGGGTACCTCAAAGAAGCTGGTCTCTTCTGGACTGGAAACAAATAAAAGACTTGTATAACAAGAAAATAATATAGTAAGGCAACAACCCACTCTGATGCAATGCAAAATAACTCAGTAGATGGTTCAGTTTTGAGTTTTGTGAGGACCATATTAGTTAAGCTGGACTGGGCATCTGCTTTGTATGGGTTTACCCGTCACAGTTAGTTAATTCTCCAAACTATTAGATTTTGGATCTACTTCTCATACTCAGTACTAGGACACAGTAAGCAAGAATACAGTGTGTGTGTGTGTGTGTGTTTGTGTGTGTGTGTGTGTTTGTGTGTGTGTGTGTGTGTTTGTGTGTGTGTGTGTGTGTGTGTGTGTGTATGTATGAGGTTTTTTTTTTTAAAAAAGGAGCCCAAATAAGTTTTTAAAAAAAATTGTATTGTTATTTAATTTCAGTTTTTGCTTGTGCCACTCTTTATCCAGCTAACTATGCAATCTGATAGCTAGAGAAGGGCAGCTATAGCTCTGTGCCACAGGCCATCATCAGATTTGCATGCAGAAAGTCCTGGCTTCAGTCCTCCATCCTCATATCCTGGTGTCGCTGGGCCTGCCCTGAAACCCCAGGGAGTTCTCTGTGGGCCAGTGGAAGCTTCCTATGGACAACATGGGCAGCCAGCCTGTGCTGCCACAGGCATTGCTGCACGACAACTTCCCTTATCCTTGACTTGTAGGATGGGACATTTTCCTAATGTCCTCTGGCACCTCAGAGGAAGGTCAGCTGTCTGCTGTTTGTCCTCCTTAAATTCAGACTAGGAACCAGTTCTTTCAAAACAAAACTTCTGCCTGCAGTCTATTTAAGAGCACTTTAAAGAGCTCCCAGTTTCCATTCAGGCTCGGCCAAGTACTACGCTGGAAGCAAGAGTGTTGCTAAGGGAACTACTGTAGATGCAGCAGCTCTCTCTTTGTGGCTCAATAAGTTATTTCTCCTTCTTTCTAATACAGGATTATATTACAGTATATACAAGCATCAGGTTGACTCCCTTCTGGATCTGGCTGGCAGGGGCTTAGGAAGCAGGTTGGAGCTGGTGGCGTTTGTACTCTTAGAACCTTTGGCTTCCTTGAGATGTGCTTGCCAAACTTAATTTCCACCCTGGTAAACACAGCTGTATCTTTGACATGTGGAGCCAGTTAGATTGCTTTATCTTTTTGGAACATCCTTGTTGTTACTGGCTGGAGAAACAGGCGCAGGCACCAGCATACAGAAAGTGGGCTCTGCCCATCATTGGCCACTGGGAACAGCAGGTGTGCTCTTTGGGTTTCTTTTTAAAAAAAAGCTGGTCAACTTTTTGTGCCGAGCACTCAGATATGCAAATCGCCATAATACTTTTCTACCATAATACAGCAATAATGATTAAAAAAAACACACAGAGAGGGCAACAGTGCAGATTAAAATCCATTTACAAAGTGCAGGGGATATAGATCATAGAATTGTAGAGTTGGAGGGGACCACAAGGATCATCTAGTCCAACCCTCTGCAATGCAGGAATCTTTTGCCCAACATGGGATGCAAACTCACTACCCTGAGTCTCCTGCTCTACTGACTGAGCCCTCTCAGTCTCTTTGCTGGAGTGCTAGTACTGAAGTGAGGTAAGGGAGACTCCCTGGGAAGGAATTCCACCATGGAAAAGGACCTTGTGGGGCCCTGCAAAATGTCACTTTGTGCAGAGCAGCCCCTTCTCTGTCCAAGGGCCTTGTTCTCTTCTGGAGAACCTTCTGGGGTGGGGGACACATGCCGTGGGGGGCAGGGACAGACCAATAAATGTGGATTTTACCTTTGCACAGGAGGCTGGTTTACACACACACACACACACACACACACACACACACACACACACACACACACACCTACCTCTCTGTTCTCCATCCCTGCAAGCTGAGAGTCACTATCAGCTTCCAAGGACACATTCCAGCCAGACAAAGAGGGTGCAGAGCACTGGCTGAAGGAAGAACTTGCTCATCCCACTTTTGCCTGTGGTTTGTGGGTTCGCAAAACTTTTTCACAGACAAAAGATTTTTTTAATTATTTCTTTTTTTACCTTTTTAAATACTTTGAGCTGGGGTGGGTGGGAAGGATGTTTACTCGGGTTTGGGAATTTGTTTAATTTTGGCACATTTGTAATTTTTATTGTTTCTGGTTTTTACTGTTGTTTTTTTAGGTTTTATTTTTTTCTTAAGGGGAGGGGTCAGGGCTGCCTGGGAGTGGGTCCCAGCCAATAAAATGACTGGGGCAGGTTCCACAGAGTGGGATGCACTGGGACAACCGATCTCAGTGATCACGGATAGGAGGAGGAGTTATGCTAAGATCACACCATGTCATTACCGAGGAGGCAGGCTGTGTCATTGTCTGAGGACTATCCCTTCCTCCGGGTCTGGTCTTGACCGGATGGATACTGGAATCGGCAAGGGATACCCACACGACCTGAAGGTGCTACTGTGCAATGCCAGGTCAATGATTCATAAGACCACTGCCATCCATGACTTGATCGTGGATGGAGGACTTGACCTGGCATGTGTAACAGAGACCTGGTTGGATGAAGCAGATGGTTGGATGAAGCAGTCTTTGCTGCTGCTTGTCCACCAGGTTTCTCTTATGCACAGCAACCCAGGCCTTGGGGGGGGGGGGTTGCAGTGATTTTTAGGAAGCCATTAGTTTGCACCAGGTGTCCTATTGGGAAGACCCAGTTCGAGTGCATGTTCTGGAAGTTGGGCAATAGGGGCAGTATACAGGATTCCCTGCCCAAGCTGCTTCAGGTCGTGGCGGATGTTCTCCTGGAGACACCTAGTTTGGTTGTCCTGAACTAGGGGATTTTAATATCCATGCTGACGTGACCTTACAAGGAGCCGCTCGGGACTTCGTGGAAAGCGTGGCCTCCACGGGGCTGTCCCTGAATAAGTCTGGCCCAACTCATAGCCGCGGACATGTCTTGGACCTGGTGTTCACCTCTATGGATGTTGGTGATCTGACACTAAGTAAAAGCAAAACTAAAGAAGTGCCATGGTCAGAACACTGGTGCAACTGGACTTCTCTGTGACCCTTCCCCTCTGCAGAGAGGTGGGACCAATTCGGATGCTCCGCCCCACCACTTAATGGATCCAAATGGTTTCCAGAGAGTGGTAGGGGGTGCTTTATCCCATGTTGATGGCCTTTCAGCCGATTCCCTGGTGGCCTGCTGGAATGTGGAATTAACCAGGGCTATTGACTTTCTGGCTCCGAAGCGCCCTCTCCGATTGCATGGAACCCGGACAGCCCCATGGTTTTCCACGGATCTGAGGGCAATGAAACAATTGCTGAGACGGCTAGAGTGCTGGTGGCGGATAACTCATTCTGAAGCTGACCGGACACGGGTTAGAGCTCAGTGTTGAGCCTACTAAGTGGCAGTAGCGATGGTGAAGAAGACTTTCTTCACCACCTCTATTGCATCTGCAGAAAACAGTAGCAGGAGACTCTTTCAGGTGGTTCACAATTTAGCGGAACCACCTGCTCCATCGGGGCCCAGCACGGGCCACATGATCTCCTGCAATGATTTTGCAAAGTTTTTTGCAGATAAAGTCGCTCAGATTCGGGAAGAGGTAGACTTCACCGTGGGAGCAGGGCCGGGGCGAGGGAGTGCTAGTGTCCTGTCTAGTCCAGTTGTGTGCGATCAATTTCAATCTGTTACCTCCGAGGATGTGGACAGGCTGCTTGGACGAGTGAAACCAACCACCTGTCTCCTTGATCTTTGCCCATCCTGGAAGGGCTGGGCGATGGGCTTTGCGGGTTGGTGAATGCTTCTCTCTGTGAGGGAGCCTTCCCAGACCCACTGAAAGAGGTGGTTATTAAGCAGCTTCTTAAAAAAACATCTTTAGATGTGGCAAATATGGCCAGCTATCGCCCAGTCTCAAATCTTCCATTCTTGGGCAAGGTGATTGAGCGAGTGGTTGCTGAACAGCTCCAGGCACGCCTGGAAAAAGCGGACCATTTGGATCCCTTCCAGTCGGGGTTCAGGCCTCATCATGGGACTGAAACTGCCTTGGTCACACTGGTTGATGATCTCTGGTGGGCTAGGGACAAAGGTGAGAGCTGTTTCCTAGTTCTACTGGATCTTTCAGCGGCTTTTGACACCATCGACCATAACATCCTTCTGGACCGTCTAGAGGGGTTGGGAGCTGGGGGCACTGTTATACAGTGGTTCCGCTCCTTCCTCCTGGGCCGTGTTCAGAAAGTGGTGGTGGGGGATGAGTGCTCAGAATCCTGGGCTCTCACTTCTGGGGTGCCTCAGGGTTCTGTCCTCTCCCCCATGCTTTTTAACATCTATATGCAGCCACTAGGAAACTATTACCATATATTCCGGCGTATAAGACGACTGGGCATCTACGATGACCCCCAAATTTTCCAGTTAAAATATAGAATTTGGGATATACTCGCCGTATAAGAAATATGACCCAGCGTATAAGGCGACCCCCGACTTTTGAGAAGATTTTCCTGGGTTAAAAAGTAGTCTTATACGCAGGAATATACAGTATCTTAAGATTTCGAAACAAAACCTTATAAAGGTGGTTAACTACAGAATGTGCATTTAATGTAGCAAAGTTAACAAAAAAACTTAAACATTTCAAAGAAGGAAGTCAAATATAAAATTAAACTAGTGCTTCCCCCCCAGTAAATGTTTAGGGGTACTCTCCTTTTCCTACTCATATTGAAATACTGCCCCTCAATGAGGCCAAACTTAGATTCACAAAATGTTTAGGGGTATGGGTACCCCTGCGTCCCCCCAGAAAAAAGCACTTGTCTTAAACAGCAAACATACCTGCTTCTCTTGCTGCCAGTCCTGCCAATGGTGGTTTTTGGTGGGTGGTGGCTGTGGAAGCTCAGGCTTGAAGAACTGCGTCTGCACTAAGAGATAGCCAAGATGGTCTCTGGCCTCTTTAGCAGCCCCAGCTTTTGTAGCTGGAGTCAGTCAGGGCCCTTCCTCCCAGGCCAGGTGGGAAAAGGCCTGCAAGGCTGGGGTCAAGTCTTCCAGGACTCACAGCCAAGATGCTCTGTAGGAGGAGACCTTCAGAAACCTTCAGTGACCTTGCTGGATGGCAGCACCTTTCCAAACCAAGTGCCCTCCAAGATGTTGGGCTCAAATTTCCTTCCAGAGATTTTGGGCCAACCCCCCCCCCCCTCAGTTTCAGCCAATTTGCCTAAAACATCTGGAAAGGCAGCTATAGAGGGCAATTTTAAAATAGGGAATGTATGGGGATAAGGGGAAGGAGAAAATAAATTCTGCCTTTGGAGGAAGACTGTTGGATAATTTAGCACCCACAGCCACAACTTCTTTCAGGGTGGGCGCGATGCCATAAATATGGCAGCAGGAGAGTTAGACCAGAAGGGCAGCAGTCAAAGGGCCTGGCTCTTGGAGTCGACTCAAAGGCTACAAGAGGCTTGTTGTGGCTGCAGGGAAGTGAGTCAAGGAGGTGAAAGCACCACCAGATGAGCAGAGAGCCAATACCACAAGTCCCGTTGCTCCCAGGCCAAGTAACCTACTTTCATCAGCCAGCCAAAGGGAGGGACCAGAATGCAAACAGCCAGCTTGGGCTGAAAATGCTGGAGCAGATGCGCCTAGCTTGGAATCTGCCAGTAAATATGTTCTGTTGCTGCGGTAACTGCTGTTGCGCTTCCAGGCTCAGCTCTCCAACTGAGAGGTCTGCTCCTGCTGCCCGGCCATCCGTTGTTGTGTGTGCTTCATGAGTCTTGGGCAAAGTTCCTAGAAGAAGCCAGTCAGCTCCCAGGCCAGAGTTTGCCATCACAACTCCCTTCCTCTAAGTAGAGGTCTGCAGTTTTCCTTACTTGCCTTCTCTCCCACCTCTTCTTTTAGGGTTCTTGATAACTTGGAAGAGAAGGCCTTGAAAAGACTTCGAAATGAGGCTGGGACAAGGACTCTCCCCATTTCTCCTGCTGCTGGGAGCGTTTGCCACAATTCAGTGCCAGGTAAGAGCTCATCCTGCCAACCTGTCTGTTCACTTTGACTTTTCTTTCCAGTCGCCTTAGCAGCGCATTAGAAGAGGGATAAGCAGACTTCCAGCTTGCGGTGCAGTTGGGTAATTTTAGACTCTGAACTTAAATCACCTTAGCAGGTTGAGGAATGGGGAGCCTCTTTAGATGGTCATGTCCTGTATTGCTTCACTTCTGTTACAAGGCCAGCTCTGCTCTGTTGGGGACCCCTTCTGCCCCTTCTGCTGACGTCGGTCTCAAAGTCCAACCCTGACAGCACTATGGGGCATGGCCTCTTGCTTCAAGCCCCCAAGAATGAGCAAGAGAGAATGTTTAAGTGTGTAGTGCTTAGTTTTAAGTCATGTGCTGCACACTGTTTGGGGGGAGCAATCTTAACTGGTGCAGCAGCTGGTGGCTGGAGAGGCAGACAATTGTGGCAGCAGCTTGAAGTACAGTAGTCCAACTGGACCCCATGCTATCATGCAACGTCACTGGGACCTGCTTGGGATCCAGTAGATCCTGGGCTGACTCAGCCCCTCCTTGCCTCTGGAACATCACCTGCCTGGACATTTGGAGGGGGGGGTGCTCTGCACTGGTGGATTGACACTTGGGTCACCCCTCAGGCAGGATGCCAGCTTAGCCTGCCGAGTGGCACCTCCACCCAATCAAACTCTCTCTGGGGTGGGGGACTAGGTTACTCAGCCAATTGATCTCTTCTTAAAAACAGTGTTTAAGTGGGTTAAACAACAAAGGGGGCACCTGAGAACCCATAACTCATTTTGCTTCACTTGGGAATGGCAGGACATGGAGCTCTCCCTATGGCACTTCCCTCCCTGCTGCAAAGCATCTCTAGCATTGCTGGTTGGGACTGATTGGAGTCGCAGCCCAAAATATCTGGAGGGCTCTGGGTTGGGGAAGGCTGCTCCAGAGCTTAGGAAGTAGCTGTGCTTGGCACAACAGGACTCTCTCTGACAATGTCTTTCTTTAAAAAAGCCAATGTTTCCCCTCTGTGTCTTGGCAGGAAGTTTCTTGGCATGCTGCACTAAGAGCTCAGTCAAAGGGTAAGTAAGGATTAGCACCCCAGTTCCAAAATAAATGAGTGGGGTGTGCTATTTTGAGCAGATCGACACAAACAAACCGGGTGGTCTATTTTGATTTTGCTCTCTCAGTCTTAGGGGTCCCCACACTGAGCCCAATTCTGTGCTCAGGATCTGTAACTGGAATTTTAAGCAAGCATGGAAACCTGTGACCTAACTAGTTCAAAACTTGGGTTTTGTAAATGGGATGAAGTTGGGATTCATTTGGCAAGACCAAAAGTAGTGTAAAAGTAGCTATTGTTAATGATAATATTGGGATTTATCCAGAGCTTAGTCCTTCTCTGAGTAGACCCATGAACGTTAATGGACATGGCTGAGCTGCTTTCATTTCAATGAGGCTACTTGAAGCAGGACTAGCATTGGATACAAGGAAACACCATTAATATTAACACTTCATACACTGCTTAATGCCAAGCAGTTTTATGAAGCTGAGGATAAATGAACTGTAGGGCCAAAGCACAATGGTCACGGGCAGGCAGGACTAGCTGCACAAGTATTCCAGGCTGCTGACCCCGGATACCCACATGGCATGATCTGCTTGCTTGCAACAAGAGTGAGCACTGGGGACTTGAAAACTACAGAGTGTATTGGAAGAAAGCAGGCTGCTTAAAGCAGGCAGCACAACGGCTAATCCAGCATTGCTCCCCCTCGCCAAAATCACCAGCTATTGCCTCCTTGCCCCCCAAGGCTCCTGTGACTTCAGGAGGCTCTGCCTGACATGGTTTTTCAAACTTTTCTCTGCAGCCATGAGGACCACGCAGAAGCTTGCTTTTGATTAATATGAGTGTTACAGGGACTGTCTAGTTGTTATGATCACTTGGCAGCCCTATGCAGATGCAAATAATACACAGCCCTGCAGGAAAACTATTTTGGATTTATCACCCTCCCTTTGTCTGAGAAGGTTTGAAAGTATTTCCAAGCATTTGGAAGAGAAGGTAGACATTTCCCTTTCTCCTTTACAGTACACATGGGCCTTGGCCAAGTGGCAGGCTACAAAATGACTCCATCACCCACAGACAACAGTGGGGCAGAAAGAGGGTGACTGCTGAGCAGTGGAGGCTGGTGCATGACGGCATATTGGGCAGTGCCCTACCACCCTCAGTCTGCTTTCCGGCAGCCCCTCTAGAAAAGGATCTAGACCAGCCATCCCCAGACTATGGCCCAGGAGCCGGATACGGCCCGAAGGAACGATCTATCTGGCCAGTGGCGACCCCCGCCGCCCACTCTTACCAGTGCGGCATGGCATGGCTGTCCACTTCCGGCACCGGAAATCACTTGCGCACATGCGGAAGCGTCATTTCCGGTGCACTTCCGGGTTGGAGGAGGCCCGTGCGCATGTGCACAAGCTATTTCCGGTGCTCCTGCGCCCCAGAAGTGTGCCGGAAATAACATGTGCGCATGCGTATGGGCATGCGCTCCCGCGCACTCCCCCGCCCTCTGGCCCACTGTGCAATCGCGCTTCGGGCACTGGCTCAAAGTGCGGTAAGTTTGGGGACCCCTGATCTGGACACTAGGAGAGGAGATATTGTTTAGTTGTTATTCTTGTTCACATTTGTAAGACCAGCAGATCAGTAAGATCCTTTGCAGCTTTTAAACTTGGAAGTTAAGGCAAGGTTAATTTAACCTTCTACAGCAATAATCCAGAATGTTTTATTGCAGACTGGATATCCTGGTGTTACTCCTTTTCTCCCCCTTAAAAACACCAATCACACAAACATTGTTTTGTGAAGAAATAAAAGTAGTACAGTGGTACCTCGGTTTGCGACTGCAATCCGTTCCGCGGAGGCGGTCGCTTCCCAAAGGCACGCTTCTGCGCGTGTGCAAAACGCCGATAGAGCACTTCTGCGCATGCGTGAGCTGCACAGATCGCGTCTGCGCATCCGACACCGCGGAACCCGTATGTAAACACTTCCGGGTCCGCGGCGGTCGCTCGCCGAAGCGGTTGCAAACAGAGGTAGACATAAACCGAGGTTTGACTGTATTTACTTACATAATCTAGGTCTTGAAGCAGGAGTTAGGGTAGCATAATGAAGGCAGGTTTAAAACTGCTAAGTTACCAAAGTACAAAGTACCGTCTGAGCAGTAGACCACAGATGTTCACGTGTGGCCAGTTTGGAAGCAGGATAAAGAAAAAGGAGACTGCAGGAAGGAAGGAAGGAAGGAAGGAAGGAAGGAAGGAAGGAAGGAAGGAAGGAAGGATGTAGTGTTACAGCTCCCTGCCAAGGCAGACAGAGGAAGTGATCTCACAGAGTTCTCTAGCAAATTTCACAGGAAAGCTCTATCAGCTTTCCTATCTATCAAAGCATGAATTGTTGGTTTGACCAGAATAACGCCCCACAACCCCCACCTGCCTGCCTTCTTATGTGTAACCCATCCAGGGGTTAGTCTGCTTCCTCCTCCTCCATCTCAGTGTTTCCCTTGTAGAGCTTTGCAGGGAGGAGGAAGATGGTGACAAACCTAGGATTTGCTGGCTCTGCCTGTCACTGGCTCCCTGGCACCACCTACTGTTGGCCTCTTGGCTTCTATCCTCCCACTTCCAAGGAGTGCCAGCCACCATTGCTGCTGAGCAGGGAACAAAGGGGAATTTGGTGCTTGGAGGGTGGGAAGTGGTGGTGTGGGACTCTCTTCTCAGGAGCACTTCCTCTCTTCTGATTGCAGTTGTATGCAGAGACCCAGTAACACAAGAGATCCACCAGTTCAGGGACAGTTGGCTACGCCAAAAAGGAAAAGAACTTGAATATTGTCGGTGTGCGATCAACAGCATCATTTGTCATATCGTGCCAGGCACAGGTGGGTATTAGATGGGTAGATATGGGAGACAGCTTGGGTGCAGGATGTGGCAATGAAGTGGGTGACCAAACCTTTTGCAGCTTCTTTCATAGAACCTGGGACCCGATGGCAGGAGGTTGACACTCTTGCCTTGGTCCAAGGAACACCTCTCCTGTGATGTTGCTCACTGTCCTCCTCCTCCTGCAGCAACTTGCAAGGCTTCCAAAGGCAGTGAGTGGGGTAGTTGAAAATGCCTGACCCACGATGTGGCTCCCTAGAACCCCTTTTAACTGGAGAGGCCAGCAAGTGGTGCACTTGAGACCACCTGCAAGCCAAGTACCGTATTTTTCGCTCATAAGACACACTTTTTTCCTCCTAAAAAGTAAGAGGAAATGTCTATGCATCTTATGGAGCGAATGTGTGGTCCCTGGAGCTGAAATGCCCAGGGGCTAAAGGCAGATTGTGCTCTTTTTTTTTAAAAAAAGAAAGAGCAAAAGGCTAACAAGAGGGAAAGAGGGTGTTGAAAGGAATCCACTCAGCAGCTGATTGCAAGAGATCAGGAAGGGAGATAAGGGACGCTAGCTCCCTTTCTGGCCCTGCCCCCTTACCCAGGCCTCCATTGCTGAATGTTCTGCAGAGGTGGCTGTTTGTTTCCCCAGCGACATGTGATTGGCTGATTAGATAATCTGTCTGGAAACTGTAGAAATGGCTCCCTTTCCTTTCCTAAAGAAGCTGCAGAATTGTGAGTTAAACCCCATAAAACGGGTTTTTTTCCCTTCGCAAGGTAAGCTTAACAACTTTGAGCTGATCTTTTAAAAAATGGAGCTTTCCCCTTGCAAAAAAGCTGCACAACTGTGAGCTGATCCACCCAAAACCAGGGCTTTCCCCCTTTCCTTCTCTAAAAATTAGGTGCGTCTTTTGGTCAGGTGCGTCTTATGGAGCAAAAAATACGGTATCTGCTCTGCCTTTTAGTTGCTTCTCCACCCCAAGAGGTTATGGGCCCAGAAACTGAAAGCACTCGACTGCTGGCGGGGGAAACCTGAGGTTCTCTTTCTTTTTTTGTCTGACAGCCTGCAGCAGGAGGAAACAGTGCTTCAATGAGGGCCGCTGCAAGCAAGCATTATACTCTTCTAACTTCATCTGCTTATGCCGCCCAGGCTTCTCTGGGAAGCGCTGTGAGATTGGTGAGTAATTGGTATGCAGTGTGGTTGGATGGCTGGTTGATTAATTGATTGATAGCATTTATAGTTCACCTTCTCCAAGGAGCTCAAGGTGTTATATGGGGGCCTCCCCCTCCTCATTTAATCCACCCAACAACCCTGTGCAGCTGAGGGGCAGTGACTGGTTTCGTGTCTAACGTGTGTGGGTGTGGAATTAACACAGTCCTATGTGGCAGGCAGGCATTATTCTCCCCAGCCTTGCTTGTCTATTATTGGATGCATTTGATGTGGGATGTACTGTATTGGCCCGAATATAAGCTGTACTTTTTTTCCCAAATTCCAATTGTGAAAAGTGTGGCTTATATTTGTGACCTTACAGTATCACTGCTGAAACAGCTGCCCACGAGGGCCGTCAGGGGCATAGCTGCCAAGTTATCCCTTATTTTAAGGGATTTTCCCTTATGCTGAATAGGCTTCCTCGCGAGAAAAGGGAAAACTTGGCAGCTATGGTCAGGGGTGTGGGACAACAGCTCCCATCCCACACCCCTGACGAGTGGGGTAGCAAGCGCTGGTGCCGACCGCCCCCCGTTCAGGGCGGTAGTGCCAGGAGGCGGGCTGCACCTGCAAATAAGCCTTGAATTTTAAAGGTGTGGCTTATTTGCGGGTGTGGCTTATATTTGGGCCAATACAGTAATCCATTGGTGCAGTCAAATACAACAATCCTTGTTTGCCTAGAGTGGACACAGACGGGGATGTTGATCCAGCCAGTTGAACTTCCTGTTACACTTGGTCTGGAACATCCTCCCCCTGCATGTGACCAGGTAGGTGGGCGTGACCCTTGCAGACCCCACAAAAGGTCCAGTCAGGCAGCCACCCCTCCTCTCTTGATGCTGCTTCTACCTCTTGATGCCATGCTCTCCTGATACTGATGTATTTTGCTGTCTGCTGGCTCTCAGCCACCAGGACATGGGCTCATTCCCATATGGGATGAACTCAAACTCTCTTCTGTAACTCTAAGCTAAAGCCTGCCTTCAGTGATCCAACTGTGAACTGAATGTGAGTAAACCTCTTCTTACTTTTAAAAGAAGCTTCTTGTGCCTTTATTCCTTTTAGGAGGGATAAAAGGGGCCTTACTAGGAACAAATTCCAATCTAAACAAAGCCAGATTGGATTTCTTCAGTGTAGAGATTCAACGGAATCTACCAACTAGCTTCCTGCTATATATTGGGGAATGAACTCTGCTGTATGACTCACTAGCGTGAGCTAGGAAGACTAATATTTAATCAATATATCCTCTCCTAGTATGTACTGTACAACATTCCCACATTTGATTTATTACCGTATATACTGGCGTATAAGACGGCTTTTGAACCCAGGAAATTTTTTTCAAAAGTTGGGGGCCCGTCTTATGCGCCGTGTCCAAGAATCTGCGGTCACCGCATACGGTGTGGGGAGCTCAAAAACGGCCGCGTCCCCACTGTATGCAGTGACCATATGAACGCAAAGAAGCGCGCTCGGGAGGGGGCTGCTCCCCGCCAGGGAGAATGGCTCCCTCATGGCTTTGTCACCTGGATCAGCGCAGAGATACAGTTTTGTGTATTTCATTGGTGTCAAGCTGCTGCCTCTTCTCTTTTTGTCAGCGCAAAGCAAAGGGATCTCTCCGTCTCTCTCTCTCTCTGCTCTCTCTTTCACTGCTGCTCAGCGTCTTTCGCTGGCTGTGTGAGCCTCCGATGTCTCTGCCCCTCTATCGCTATCCTCTCTATGGTTTCTTTCCCCCCTTTTGCTCGATGTCTCTGCTTCTCTATCTCTCCTCTCTCTGGCTTCTTTCCCCCTCTCAATAACTAAGCAAACAAACAAACCAACAAATAAACCACCATTTCCCCGGCTGCAGACTTGAGTGCTGGAGAAGACAGCCTCCCCTCCCCGCCAAAAAAGGGCTGGAGTACATCCCAAATTCTATATTTTAACTTGAAAAGTAAGGGGTCGTCTTATACGCCCAGTCGCCTTATACGCCAGCATATACGGTACCTTCCCTCAGCGTAAGATCCAAGGGTGGGTCACAACAATTTAAAATACAACATACAAAAAGCAGTTTAAAAGAAATAAAACCAATGGCTGCAGTTCTGGTCTGCTTAAGACCACATCTGCATTTGACACAGTTGAAGCCATAATATGAACTGGAAACTTCCTTGCCTGCAGCCTTTTTGGGGGAAATAGCTGTGGGTCCGCGATTTGGAGAACACTCCTGAACCAGATCAGGACCCTGCTTTGGTTCCCCACTGAAAATGGCCCCCTGCCTGGCTGCTGCTGTTGTGATTATTTAGTACAAAACTGATATGCTGCCTTTCATTTCAAAAAGAAATACCTGAATTTGGTATACCTGCAGCAGTTTTTTCTCCAAAATAAAAGCAAGCAAGTTTAGGTAGCTTTCTTCAAAGATGTGACTGTGTGGTGTGATGGTTAGAGTACTAGGTTATACTCTGGGAGACCAGGGTTCAATTCCCCACTCAGCCATAAAGCACCGTGGATGACCCTGGGCCAGTCATCATTTGTAGCCTACCTCACAGGGTTGTTGTGAGGAAGAAATGGGGGGGGGACCATGTACACCACCGTGTGTGTGTGTGTGTGTGTGTGTGTGTGTGTGTGTGTGTTTATTACATTTATATACCACCTTTACTCCCAAGCAGCTCCTAGGAAGAAAAGGGTGGTATAGAAATGTAATAAATCAATTATAATAAAAATAACTTGTATGTCGCTTGGGTGCCAGCCCCGCTGGCTTTGTAGCCTGTGAGGGAGAGGCAGCATGGAAGCAGGATCTGGCCTAAAGTGCCATGAGCTTCCTGTTTCTTCCAGTCAAAGACGGCTGGAAATAGTGGGGAAGGAGGGAGAGTGGATCATATAGCAGTGAAGATGCAGGCAGGGATTGCCTTGTCATGCTTCCACCCTCCACCCCATCTAGCAGGGGGCAATGCTCCATTCTGGGCAAAAATGGGCACAGTAGTGAATATGAATTTTGCTTTGGTTCATGAGGCTGGTTTCTACACACAAACTGTGGCATTCCTCTCTTTCCTCCAACCAGGCAAGCAAGAACCTTTATCAGAGTTCAAGACCACATTCCAGCAAGACGAAAACATTTGAGGAGAAGCTGCAAAGTGCAAAGGGCTAGTGAGAGGGGTGGAGATGCTGAGGGCAAGGGGGCCTGGAGAGAGTCCCAGGGGCTAAAGAGAATAGACTTTGTGGGGTGGTCACATGTGGCCCACAGGCCTCTGCCCAGTGACCATGGCTGCAATCTCCCATCCTGATTCCTGCAAGATGTGTGCAGAGACTGATACTCTGCTCCTCCTTTTTCAGATACCAAAGCCAAGTGTTACGAGGGAGCTGGAGAGAGCTACAGGGGGACAAGCAACACAACTGTGAGTGGAGCCAAGTGTTTGAACTGGAACCTCAATTCCTTGAGGAATAAGCGGTACAATGCGTTCCGGGCAGATGCCGCTAGGTTGGGCCTTGGAAATCACAACTATTGCAGGTGAGAAAGTGAGTTTGGGAGGGGCCCCTTCCTCTGACCACCCATCTTCTTGCCCCCCAATACTGTGGGACATTATTGCTGTCAAACCAATAATTCATGTTTTACCAGATAGGCACATGAAGGGGCGGAGGCTCATAGAGCCTTCCTGTCAAATTTGCTAGAGAGAACTCTGTGACATCACTTCCTTTGTCTGCTTTGGCAGGAAACTGTAGCACTACATCCTTCCTTCCTTCCAGTCTGGGCAGCCTCCTCTGTCTTTGTCATGCTTCCAAGCTGACCACATGTCCATATCTGAGGTCTGCAGCTCAGACACAATTCTGAACTTACATTTTGTACTTTGATAACTTGGATAGTATAGTTGTACCTTGCTTTTGAAACAGCTTAGCTCCTGAATGTTTTGGCTCCTGAACGTTGCAAGCCCAGAAGTGACTGTTCCGGTTTGCAAACCATTTTTGGAAGCCGAACGTCCAACAGGGCTTCTGCAGCTTCCGATTGGCTGCAGGAGCTTCCTGCAGTCAATCAGAAGCCACACTTTGGTTTCCGAACATTTTGGAAGTCAAATGGACTTCTGGAATGGATTCCGTTTGACTCCCAAGGTACAACTGTAGTTATAAACATGCCTTTATTTGGTGCTGCAATTGCTGCTACAAGACCTAGATTATGTAAGTAAATACTACTATTACTTCTTTACAAAACAATGTGTGATTGTTGTTTTTAAGGGGGAGACAATGGGTAATACCAGGAAAATCCAGTCTGCCTTTAGAGCACCTTGGGTTATTGTTTGTAGAAGCTTAAATCAAATTTTTCTTAGCTTCAAAGTTTAAGCTGCAAAGGATGGTACTCTGTCGATCTCACAAATGTGAGCAAGAAAGGATAATAACTAAACCATGTATCCTCTCCTAGTGTCTAAATCCATTCCCACAAATACTTCCTTGTAGGTAAAATCTACTCTGAGCAGGAGAAATATTGACATTGTCAAATAAGGATGTTGCGAGCTGGAAAAGATTCAGAAAAGGGCGACCAAAATGGTTGAGAGCATCTCCACTGTGAGGAAAGGTTACAACATTTTAGTTTAGTATAAGTGAGACTTGGGGAAGACACACAAGGTGGAGGTGTATAATATCATCCTATATAATAAAGTGCCTGTGTCTCTGCGTCCAGTCCCTGTGTCCGCGCTACTGTGCATGTGCCCCATGGACACAGGGACTGGACGCAGAGACTGGACGCACACAGAGCCCCATCCCCGCACACTCACTCGCGCCCTCAAGCGGGGGCGGGGTGGAATGCGGTTCTCTCTCCCTCAACGGCTTCCCCTCCAAACCGCCTCGCCTCCTGACTAACGGCACGAGGGGAAGAGGGAAAGGGACCGCGAGGGATTGTGACGCGAGCGTGCGATGGAGCGTGTGTGTTTGCGTCCCCGCCGCCGCTCCCCACCCCCACCCCATCGCCGCATCCCAACCCCTCCCCTCACCTGACGTGAGGTAAATCCTGGGCCTGGTCTGGCTCCCGCCGCGGCCCCGGAGCCCGATGCCGCCATCTTGGTCCACCGCCTCCTCCTTCTGACAACCCTCCCTGGCCCATGAGAGGAGCGGCAGGGCCGTGGCCTTCCCTCCTCCTCTGTGCTCGGCTGTGGGGCGCGCCGGGAGAGCGAGTTTGTTTACTTGTGTTCCCGGCGCGCCGAGCGCAGAGAGGGAGGGAAGGCCGCGGCCCCGCCGCTCCTCTCACATATGTTCTAGCGCCCGTTTACTTAATGGGCTGAATGACACTAGTTTCATCATAATTTCATGAAACTGTGTGCACTTTGTGGAGAAAGGGAATAAATAGGAAGACATCTAGGCCATATAGTGAAGCTGAATATTGGAAGATTCAGGGCTGACAACAGGAAGGGCATCTTCCCTCAGTGCTTAGAATTAAACTGTGCAGCTCCCTCCCCCAAGGCATAGTGTCAACCACCAACAGGCTTAGAAGACCTAAGAAGAGCCGGTGGGGGCAGAACATAGTCCAAATGGCCAGCAGCCATCATTAGCCCTTTCCTCCTCCATGAATTGGACCAATCCTCTTTTAAAGACATTCCGGTTGGTGGTTACCACTGTCCCTGTGGGAGTGAGTTCCAGAGCTGAATTTTGCACTTCATGAATAAATGCAAGACTCTTCCTACATCCTTAAAATTATCAGTGCATTATTTTCAGTATAAATGTTGGCCTTTCACCCCATTGCCCGCCTACTTTTTGAGGTTGCAGCTGAGTCTGCAGCTGTCTCCTGTGGTGCAGTGGGCCAGTGCATCTGGCTATCAACCAGAAGGTTGGTGGTTGGACTAGATGACTCCTGGAGTCCTTTCCAACTCTACACTTCTACGATAAATGTCTTAATAGTACAAAATGCCCAGTGTTTGCCTTACCTTTCCTTTCCTTTCCTATAGAAACCCAGATTCCGACACCATGACCTGGTGCTTTGTCTACAAAGGAAACAAGTACAGCTCTGAGTACTGCAGCCTCCCTCCCTGCGCCAACAGTAGGTTCAAGGCTGGCTCCTCTGCAGTGGGGCACAGCCAGGTTGGGTTGTGAAAATGTATAGTTATTGCCACGCTTGCAGGAAAATGGAGGTTGCTGGTGACACAATTTGAAGAATGGTTAGAAAACTTGTGGTAGTTGGCCTCAATGACCAAACTCGCTCATTACGCTAAAAAAAGGAGACAATGAGAAGATACAATATACACTAAAAGAGACTTGATTATGAATTAAATAAAAATGGGAGGGTACTGGCTTCAAATAATCATTTTGCAATGTTTTGATGGCATTCAACTTAAACATTTTCTTACACATTTTGCATAAGAAAATGGATTGCATTTTGGATTTTGATACCTTCATGTTTGCAGGGAAAATGTATTTTGTTTATTACAAATTATTTAATAGGGCTCGTATTCATAAGATATGTATAAGCTTTGTTCTAAGACATGTAACTTTTGGCTTTTTCTTCTGTATTGGTTTTCTAGTTAAATAAAAATAATTTAAACCTTTTTTAGCTAAATAAAATATGTAATAAAACCAACCCCATCCCTTGCAACATCTATGGGGCTTTACAGATGAAAAGTGGATCCCTGCCCCAAGGATCATACATTTAAGACACATTCTCCCCCCCCCCCAAAAAAAGGAATCTTGGAAACTGTGGGTCATTAGGAGTGCTGGGAATTGTAGCTCTGTGAGAGGTAAACTATAACTCCTATGATTCTTTGGGGGGGGGAATGGGGAATGTGCTTTTAATGTGTGCTTCACAATTGAAAATCTGTAGTGAGAAAAAACCCTCAAACTATATGCCCCATGAATGTGGTTCGGGACTGATTCAAACCTGCCATTTTTGTCACAGAAAGCCACACTTGCATTTCTGGAAGGGGCAACAACTATCGAGGCCCCCACAACCGCACAGAATCCGGTGCTGCTTGCCTGAGGTGGGATTCCCCGCTCCTTACTGGGCTGGTCTTCAATGCCCATAGAGAGGATGCAGAGCAGCTTGGTCTCACTAGCCACAACTTCTGCAGGTAAGCAGGCCCCCCTCACCTTTTCTCCTTGGAGTTTCTTTTCCACAAAAAAAAAAACCCTAAACGCAAAACATGGCTTATTGATAAGATAACTGAGAAATGTGTTTGGTCCACATCTTATAAACTGAGGTTAATACGCCAGCCTCCAACTTGCACAACTTGTTGGGTACAGCTCCAAATTTTGCAATGCAAAATTGTGGTACAAGTTGGTACAAAAATGGGTGCAGAAATGTGTTTTGGGGGAGCAATGGATATTTTAAGAGTAAAATGTGCATAAAATTTGTACAATTTGAATATTATTTTTGGTGCATTCTTTTGGTGCAGCTCCCTCCACCTAAAAAGGGGATTTATGATAGAACACACGTGAAACTGACCCAGAAAGGCAATGAGCTGATTTGTCCCTTGTTACTAAAACCCATTGAATGGGTTTCATATGACCAGGGCTGCAGAGGGGAGACATTAAAATCCTGGATTCATTTCTAGAGACCATTACTGTATGTAAAGATTATAAAACAAAAAGAAACACAGGTGAAATATTGGGTGAGGGAAGCAATAACCAATCAAAAGCTTAAAGAGACCAAGATCAAGGCAAGAGGAAGTATATGGAAAAAGAGGAAAATTTATTTGTTAGATATGTTTAAGAGAAATATTAAGTGTGTGTTTTTTATTTGGATTTCATAGAGGAAAAGACTAGACAGGAAGGTTTAGTCGAATTATGTTATATATATCAATTACTTTTCAGATGTAAATTTGGAAGTATGATATCTGTATGAATTTTTATGTTTTGAGTTGATTTGTTTTAATTTGTTTTGTTATGATTTGATATGTTTTAATTAAAATTTCAATAAAGTTTATTTTTTTAAAAAATGGCCAAGGATGTTGGGAACTATAATTCAGCAACATCTGGAGGGCCTCTTGAAACAGTCATGCCTTTCCCCCAAATAATTCTGGGAAAGATGGTTTGTTAAGGGTGCTCAGAGTTGTTAGGAGACTCCTATTCCCCTCCCAGAGCTACAATTCGCAGAGTGGTTTAACTACTCATCCCTCTTCACAGGGAACTCTGGGAATTCTAGCTCTCAGAGCAGGAACAGTAGTCTCCTACTAAACTTCAGGCCACTTAACAAACTGGAGCTCCCAGAATTCTTTGCAGGAAGCCCTCTAAAGTGGTATCATAGTGTTTTAAAGGTATGGTGAGAATGTGGCGCCTTCGTTAGAGCCTTGACCAATCTGCATTGAATGGGGCTGATGGCCAAAATGTCAGGAGTGTTGGGGAAAAGCTGTTCTAAGTACAGGCAAAAAACAAAGAAGGGTATAAAGCTCCAGAACATCCTCCTCAGGGGACTTAGAAACCTGGTTGCCCCACACTGCTGCTCTTTGCAGGGGGGCAGAGAGGGGGGAGCATTTGATCTCTGAAGTAATCCTGTTTCACTTGTGTATTGCAGGAATCCTGATAATAGTACCCAGCCTTGGTGCCATGTGCGCAGGGGTGGCAAGAGGAAGTGGGAATACTGCAATGTGCCGGCTTGCTGTAAGTGCCCGCCCTATCCGTAGGGCAAGATGCCAGCAAACTGCATTTCAATTGCTGGTTCTGATGGTGTTCTGATGTATCTTTTCTATTGTTTTCATTGCTTTGTATTTTATAATAATGTTTCTAAATGTTGTGAGCCACCTTGGATCTAGCTTTGGGAGGAAAGGTGGGATAAATACTACTGCTGTCTGTTGTCTTAGGTAAAGGTAAAGGGACCCCTGACCATTAGGTCCAGTCACAGTCTGGGGTTGCGGCGCTCATCTTGCTCTATAGACTGAGGGAGCCGGCGTACAGCTTGCAGGTCATGTGGCCAGCATAGAATCATAGAATCATAGAGCATTCTTGACATATGCCTGTCAAGCCTCTGCTTTAAGACCTCCAAAGAAGGAGACTCCACCACACTCCTTGGCAGCAAATTCCACTGTTGAACAGCTCTTACTGTCAGGAAGTTCTTCCTAATGTTTAGGTGGAATCTTCTTTCTTGTAGTTTGAATCCATTGCTCCGTGTCCGCTTCTCTGGAGCAGCAGAAAACAACCTTTCACCCCCCTCTATATGACATCCTTTTATAAGCTGCTTTTGGCGAACCAGAGCATTACACGGAAACACCGTTTACCTTCCCGCCAGAGCAGTACCTATTTAACTACTTTCGAACTTCTAGGTTGGCAGGAGCTGGGACCGAAAAACGGGAGTTCACCCCATCGCAGGGATTTGAACCGTGTCCCCATTGTCTTATGAGCACCTACCAAAGACCTCTCTTCCAACTTTCAAGCAGAGATCTTTCTGTGTCTGCATCTGTATTGGAATTTTTTTAAAGATGCTTTTATCATTAAACTGTTTGCCACCCTGGGCTTCTTTGGGAGGAAGGATGGGATAGGAATGTGCTAAATAAATGGATGAAGAGGTCCACCCTGTTAGAGCATTTTGCCTCAAACTTGAGAGTTAACGTATCCAAGTCTGGGGTACATTTTCCTTATTTTCCTGGCCACCTACAGCCACGTGTGGAACGAGAAAGTACCGGCAGTCTCAGTTTCGGATCAAAGCAGGCCTCTACTCGTACATCCAGTCGCACCCGTGGCAGGCGGCCATCTTTGTCAGGATGCGAAGAATGGATTCCTACCTCTGTGGTGGGGTCCTGATCCATTCCTGTTGGGTCCTCTCAGCTGCCCACTGCTTTGAGGAAAGGTAAGAGTTCAGCGCCTGATTTGCCATCTCTTCTGCATTTGCTGCCCCCCCAGGAAGCCTCTTGAAGTCAGAGGCAATTTGTGGTGCTGGAGACAGAGGGCCAAGTGGGAGGCAGCAACATTCGTGCACTTAGCAACTGTGCGTTCATGCAGGTTTTTCTTGGAGTAAATAGCAGGTGGGATTCTCCTGTGGGGAGGGTTTTTAACCCTTGGCCTTGCTGCTGCAGTCCAGATCTTCCCCACTCCTGTTCCTGCTACAGTGGTGCATCGCTAGACGAATGCCCTGCTAGACGAAAATTTCGCTTAACGAAAGGATTTTATGATCGGAGGTTGCCTCGCTAGACAACGAGGTTTTCTATGGCCACCGCTTTGTCGTGCGAAGCGTCGCCATAAAAACCTCTGATCAGAAAATCAGGGCATTCATCTAGTGAAAGGGGAACCAGCTGTAGCAAGGGAAGAAGGCAAAGGAAGATCAGCTGAGAGGCACTGACAGCTGACAGCTTCTCAAGCCCCCTACGATCCCTGCTGTGTGACAGGCGGGATGGGGGGGGAAGCAGAGGATCGGCGGATGCTGCGTGGGGAAGGCAGGCGGGCAGGTGGCAACAGCCCGTGGAAGCTTTGGGGCTGTTGCCATCTCCCTGCCCGCTTCCCCGAGCAGAAGCGCCCAGGGGACGGAGCCAAATTGCGGCGTGGGGGGGGGCCTTTGCCGTTTACCTTCCCCGAGCTAAGGGGGAGGCAAACGGCGAAAAGCCCCCTCCCGCGCCGCACTTTGGCTCAGGGACTGGCTTGGCGGCAGCGGGAAGAAGGGGAGGAATTGCGGCGTGGTGAGGGCTTTTCGCCGTTTGCCTCCCCCTCGCAGCGCGGCAATTCGGCTCCGTCCCCCAGGCGCTTCGGCTCGGGGAAGCAGGCAGGGAGATGGCAACAGCCCGGGAAGCTGCGGACTGTTGCCGTCTCCCTGCCTGCTTCCCCGAGCCGTAGCGCATCGGGGGACGGAGCCAAAGATCGGCGGGTGCTGTTTGCCGGGGTTGACAAGCCCCGCAAGCAGCGCCCGCCGGTCTTTGTGTGACAGGTGGGGCGGGGGAAAGGCGGAGGAACGATCCTCCGCTTTCCCCTCGCCCCCGCTTGTCACACAACACAGATCCGAAGATCGGTGGGCGCTGTTTGTCCCGCTGTTTGACAAGCCCCGGCAAGTAGCGCCCTCCGATCTTTGTGTAACAGGCGGTGGGGAAGGCAGGCAGGCAAGAGAGCAAGTGCCTGCCTGCCTGCCTGCCTTCTCTGCCGCCAGTCCCCTGGAGCCCATAGGAACGCATTGATTAAGTTTCAATGCATTCCTATGGGAAACCGGGACTTGCTAGACAAAAAATTCATTACACGAATTGACCCGTGGAACGAAGTAATTTCATCTAGCGAGGCACCACTGTATTTGTATTGGGAGGCAATTCCAGTTCTCCATCTATCTCAGTACCACCCCTCTGACAGGGAACATCCCTTCAAGGTCTGGGGCAGGGTTGTTGTTGTTTTTCCCCAAGACGCAAAATGTTTGCTTTGTTATATGAAAGTAATCCATCCAGCAACTTTGCAAGGGAGCCAGTTTTCTCCCCCCGGGGAGAAGAGGGGGATGAGAGCGTAAGGGATGTTACACATGGTTGAGCTGAAGCTTGAGCAAAGGCCTTCCGGTTCCTCTTCTAGACAACCACGGTGGTCAGTTAGCTGCAAAGCCATGGTTACAACTGGACCTTTGAAGCCTTGAATGCTTGAGCAAGGAAGTTGAAGTCTGTCTTTTTAGAAGGAGCATAAATTACACCTGAAGTTGGCAGTCACCAAAGCTGTCCTCCCTCCCCCCTCTGATTTTGTAGGTTTGACACCAGGCGTCTCAAGGTTGTGTTGGGCAGGACTTCCCGCAGAAAGCCGGAAAATTCTGAACAGACATTCTCAGTAGAGAAATACATCGTACATAAAAGCTTTGTGGAAAGCACCTTTGACAACGATATTGGTAAGACCTTTCCCTCCCTGCACACAGACCGAGATCTGCACCAGTCCAGCCTCTTGCCTTGACCCACCCTGCCTTTTTCTTTGCTTTTTTCTCTTTTTGCTAGCTCTTCTGAAGCTGAAGTCCTTGTACAATGAGTGTGCAATGGAGACAGACTCCGTTCGTCCTGTCTGCCTCCCAGAGCCTGGACTGAAGCTGCCTGACTGGACAGAATGTGAGATCTCCGGCTATGGAAAGCATGAAGAATGTAAGAACGTCTGGCTTGCTCCAAACAATGGCCTCTGATGAGTGTTGTGCTCAAAGGACTGAGCCCCATCCCAATAGCTACGGTAGCTGGGGAGAGACCAACCCTGTCCATTTCTGTTTCGCATCTTTCCAGTTTGTTACACTTCTGTATCAGGTTGAGGATTTTTGTACAGGCCCATTTTGTAAGCAATTTCCCCTAAAATAATGAAAGTAATCTTATTTTAATTAATACAGGCCTTCCCGTGTCTGATTTTTCTAATGTTTGTTTATTAGGGTGTATGCATCTTTTGTATGGCAAAGTGCTTTGCAAAATTTGGAGAAGGGTGAATCTCAAAGGATATCTGTATTGTGGTTTGGGAAATGCATATATGTAAGTTAGTTTTGCAAATCAAACCAAGCAAATTTCTCCCTCTTCCCTCTCCTATTCTGCATCTAAATCCCTTCTGCATTTTGAGCAATGTTGAGCAGTGTTGGAGAACTTGCCAGTGGATTCTGGGTTGGTCTCACTGCCACCTTTGACAGCCCCCCCCCCAAAAAAAAACTCTGCAAACTTCCCTTTCCTTGCAGTAGTCCTAGGCCAGTGATGGTGAACCTTTTAGAGACTGAATGCCCAAACTACAACCCAAAACCCACTTATTTATCGCAAAGTGCCAACATGGCAATTTAACCTGAATACTGAGGTTTTAGTTTAGAAAAAACAACTCATACATTAACATCTTTTGTCTTAAAAGGAAAACACAATAACAGAGCAACTTTTTATTGAAAGGTAAAAGTTTGCATTATCCTTGTTTGGGAAATCATGAAAAAGGGAATTACTCCCAGACAACATGGCTGTTTTGATAATTTCCCTTCAAGAAACTCTTCTTTGGGAGATTTCAAGCAGAAGCTGCATGGCCATCTGCCATAGATGCTGTTGTTGAGATCCCTGCATAGCCGGGGGGTTGGGCTTAGATGACAGAGGCAGAGGCTTGACAGGCATATGTCAAGAATGCTTTGATGGTGTTTCCTGCTTGGCAGGGGGTTGGACTGGATGGCCCTTGTGGTCTCTTCCAACTCTGATTCTATGATTCTATGACCCTTGGATACCCTTCCAACTCCCCACAATCCTATGAAAAAACCAAAACAGTCTCTTCTGCCCTCCGCTATGTGTCTCCTAGAAGGGAGGATCTTGCACTTACCCATGGCGATGGGAGAGAGTTCAGCTCAAACGTTTGCTTCCCGGCCTGACCCAGCAGGCGAAAAGAAAATCCCAGAGTGAAGCCTGGAGACGCACAGCAGTTCAGCACTCCGCTGCTGTTGGTCGCAGCCTGGAAGCGAGGCGCCCCAGCACAGAGTTCATAGGGGCAGCACGCATGCTGAATAGAGCTGCACATGCGCGGGCTGCAGCTGAAACGTGAATGTTCTATTCCGCTGTCTTAAAGCAGCTCGGTCCAGAAGTGCCAGTGAGCCCAGTGGCATTTTGCTCCCGCCTGCACAAGCAGGCTTTAGAAGCGCAGCCTAGCGGGCTAGCCATTGAATCTGGAAAGGGCAACGGTGCACATGCCCACAGAGAGGGCCATAGGTTTGCCACCACTGACCTAGGTGGCAGCGGAGGGGGGGCGTTGCTTCACAAATGTTTTGTGTACTTGCTGAAATTAAGGTCACTTGGTCTAGAATGGGACTGTCCAGTTGCCAGATTTCATCTGTTGCGCAGCTGCAGAATCAGCCTCTCTCAACAAACATCTCCCCGTTCCTAATTTGATGCAGTGTTTGTCTGTGACTTGAATTCCTATCTGCTTACTAACTGATCAATATGACTGAACCAAGTTTACACCAGAAGAGCATCTGGCTTCTATTAGAGCCAGCCAGATCCCGAAAGTGGTTACCTTTATCGTAAGTGTTTTGGGAACTTCCTTTCTTCTCTTCAAATTTCAAAGCCAATGAAAAGGCAAGTACCTAGAGCAGAGGCACCTGTGTCTGGGATGCCTCTCTTCAGAGGGCTGGCTTGCATGGTGGAAAGCTCATTCAAACAAAAGCATATCTCTATGCAGACACCTGGCTTTTCTCTGAAATCTAGTTTTCCATGTGCAGTGAATTCTTTCTTGTTTTTCTTTGGTATTGAGGAACATTCTGCCATTTGAGCCTCTGACTCTAACTCCCTTCATGGCTGACTCTGCATTCAGTGATCCTATCCAGCAGTATGCAGAACATGGTACAGAAACTTGTTGAATCGGGTGGGGAACCTTATCTGACTGGGGGGCAATATCTTTATCTCCCCACCCCTGCCTGGCCAGGCATGTGCAGTCGCATGACATCACTATGATGTCGGGTGATGCTCCAATTTGCCAGGACTTCAAAGTGCAGCATGGGACTGTTTGAAAGCCTTTTGCAAACAGTCCCAGGGCTGTGCTTTGGCTACATGCACCTGTTCTTTTTTCTTTATTAAAAAAGATTTTACCGGTATTAATACTTTTCATAATACATGCAATTAAACAACAAACAAACCAATCTAAACAAAAACGAAGGGAAAAAAGGGTGGAAGAATGATTCAAAGTCCTGTTTCCAGCTGTTCTTCCCTCTGCTAGGTGATGTTTTCCAGTCTTCAATTCAGGCATTCAATTTTCTTTCAAGACAAGAAGTCCAAAAGAGGTTCTCTGATTATTATTAAAGATAAACATCATCTGTGAGGGGGTGGGCTTACAGGGAACACCCACCCCCCATCAAATCCAGCTCTTCTAATGGCTCAGACAGCAGCGGAAGGACAGGGGACAGGAAGGAGGAAGTGAGAGGAGCGGGCCCCGTGGGGCTCAGGCAGCATCCAAGAGCCCTTCCTGCAGCCTGTGATATCAGCAAGGAAGGAAGGGCCAGCAGAAAGTTCCAGCGGGGAAACATCAGAGGGGCGTCCTTTCAAATTCACCCCGGAACTGAGGCAATCAACGGCTCACAAACGCAGGGGGAGGAGATTTGTGGGTCCCCAAACTACTCTGCTGGGGGAGGAGCTGAAAAGTGCCATTGGGAGAATCTGATAGCACTGAGTAGACATGTTTTCATGAAGCTCTTGCATTGTAAATAGCTTCCACAATAAAAGCACTAAAGACAAGGTGGTTTGGAGCAACCGCCCTGACATCCAAATCACAACTTTTACTTTAATATTAAGAAGTATTCCGTCCTCGTTCTTTATTCACTCCAGAGTTTCTCCACTGTGATTATGTATTAAGACAATAATCCGGATGAATATGTTCTCTTTCTATCTACAGTTTCTGCTTTCCATTCGGAGCGTCTGAAGGAAGGACAGGTGAGGCTGTATCCAGACAGCCAATGCACACCCAAGCTCCTTTCAAACAGGACGGTCACTGCGAACATGCTGTGTGCAGGAGACACCAGGGAGCTTGACGATGCCTGCAAGGTAATCCCAGTTCTAGGAATGTTAGGAATTGCCCTGCTGGATCAGACCAGCATCCTCTTTGCCATGGCATCAGTTGGGTACCCCTGCAAAGCTCACAAGGGGGACATCAAAGCAATGTCCTATTTTTTGTCTCTAGATTCTGAGGATCAGAGGTAAATACTGTAACATCTGACTTTGGAGAGCCCATATTTTAGAGGGGGTGGGGGAAGCTGGAAAAAATGATTTTTTAAAAAATAAATAGCCATTGTGGCTTATAGCCATTGTTTGATAATGATGATGATGATGATATTTATATACCACTCATCTGACTGGATTGCCCCAGGCACTCTGGGCAGCTTTCAGCAAAATATAAACACACAATAAAACAGCGAACATTAAAAACTTCCCAGAACAGGGATGCCTTCAGATGTCTTCTAAAAGTCATTTGTTTATCTGTTTGACATACAATGGGAGGGTTGGGTGCCACTACCGAGAAGGCCTTTTATCTGCCATGAATTTTTTCTGCCTAAGCTGCCGACCACCCCTGCACTTTGCAGTAGTGAATCCCATAGAGCAGTGTTTCTCAGACTTGGGTCCTCAGCTGTTGTTGGACTTCAACTCCCCTCATGGCTGACCACTGGTTCTGCTAGCTAAGGATGATGCGTGTTGTACAACAACAGCTGGGGACCCAAGTTTGAGAAACACTGCTAATCAATTTAATTGAGTAACCTCTTGAGTTTCGTGATGATGAACTCTACAATTCTGAGATTCCGTTGTATTTCCTTTTGGGGGCCTTTTTAAAATATAGTTTTTTGAGTGGATGCAAACATCTTGAACTAGCCGAAACAAAATAAAAAAAAAATTTTTTTCCAGTAGCTGGCAATTGATGGCATACACAGTGTTAGAAGATGAGCAGTTAAATAGTCCTGAGATGGTATGTTTGATGTTGGGGCCAGTGATGGTGTTGTCCAGGTGTATGTGGCAGCAAAGTTGGCATCTGGGTTTATTGCAGGCTCTAGTACCAGTCTCCATGTTAAGTCTGGTGGTTGTATCATTGTAGGTGAGAAGTTGTTTAAGATTGGGTGGCTGTCTGTAGGCAATGAAAGGTCTTCCTCCCAGAGCTTGAGAAAGAGAACTGTCATTGTCTAGGAGAGGTTGTAGATCTCTGATGATGCACTGTACTGTTTTAACTTGGGAGCATAGCTGCCAAGTTCTCCCTTTTTTTAAGGGAAATTCCCTTATGCTGAATAGGCTTCCTCGCGAGAAAAGGAAAAATTTGGCAGCTATGCTTGGGAGCTGCATGTGATTACTAGTATCAGTAGTGTTCTGTTATTTTCTTTTTGGGGTTTGTCTTGCAGCAAGTTCTCTCTAACATTGTGTATGCCATCAAATGCCAGCAATGCCCTTCAGCTCTCTATATTGGACAAACAGGCCAAACCCTACGCCAAAGGATAAATGGACATAAATCTGACATCAGGAATCACAAGACAGAGAAACCAGTAGGAGAACACTTCAATCTCCCAGGACATTCTATACAAGATCTCAAAGTAGCTGTTTTATTACAAAAGAATTTCAGAAATAGGCTGGAAAGAGAAGTTGCTGAACTGCAACTTATCACCAAACTTGAAACCATGGAGAGACCTGGCCTGAACAAAGACATTGGATTCTTATCTCATTATACATGATAAAGCTATCTTTAGCCATCTCACCCATTGCTTTTTCCTGTAAGACAAATTGCAGTCGTTAACAGTCATCAATGAGTTTCCACACCTATCAGTCACACCCATTCCCACCACCCTCCTGAGAATACCCCTCCCCACCCTCACACTATCTATAAGGGCCAAATGGGCAGGGTATAAATAATAAATAATAATAAGTGTGCATGCACACGAAAGCTCATACCAATGACAAACTTAGTTGGTCTCTAAGGTGCTACTGGAAGGGGGAAATTTATTATTATTTTGTTTTGACTACGCCAAACCAACATGGCTACCTACCTGTAATTTTGAACTAGCCTTCAGGTTACCAGCCTGGGAAGGCTACTTTACCCCTTCCTCCTAGAGCACAATGTCTCTTTGGCATGGACCTTTGCAAACAGCGTTCATGAAAGCAACAAGGAAGCCCACTGACCCACTTAAAGGTCAGCTCATTTTGGCGCCTGGGTATAGGCAGCTTATTTAGATACTGGTTCCTGGATCTGCTGATCGTAGGAGGACTAGGAGGCTAACTGTGGCTAAAGACTTGTCTCCAGTGAACTTTAAAATGAATAATGAACCTGTTGCTCACCTAATTCAGCCCTCCCTTTTCTTTTTTCTTTTCTTTTCGCAGGGTGATTCTGGTGGGCCTTTGGTTTGTCTGAACAATGGCCAAATGAACCTGCTGGGGATCATCAGCTGGGGCGTGGGTTGTGGGAAGAAAGGCATTCCGGGCGTCTACACAAAGGTGGTTCACTATCTGAGCTGGATTCAGGAGAACATGAAGCCTTAATGGCACCTGCAAGCCAGTCATTCTTCCCCCTGGAATCTCCTTGCATCAGGGAGAGACAGTGGATGGCAGAACAAGAATCTTGTTTCCATATGTATGGAGTTGGAGCTGGCAGAAAGCAGGGGGGGGTGCATGTCTGAATGCACCTGCATGTCCAGCATGCATTTGACCCCGACATGCACTTTCTATGAGAGGAATGAAATCTTCAGCATAACGCCACACTTGCATTGTTTAAAGGAGTGTATATCTTTCCCACTTCCACCCAGTAAAGAACTTTTCAAACCAGGAAGTACTCTAAAGAGCAGTTGATGAACAGGAAAAGACAGAGAGTATATTACTCTATCAGCAGGCTACACAATAATGATATGTGGGCAGCAGCCAGTAATAATAAATTCTCTCTCACATGCTTAGCCTGCTGAATGAAGAAAGCTCCAGTTTCTTCACACAAAGGTATGCGAAGAGAGTGGGGACATTGCAAAGAAGGGCTCTGATCTGCCCACCATTTCTCCAAGGCAGGTTGCCACTTCTCTCCTGCAAGCCCCCCCCCCGAAAGACCCAAGGCTCCCCCAGCTGGGGACCAAATCGCACTTCTAGTCAGGAATGCATTCAGGTCCTTTTAATCCAAAAGTTTATTTGTTTGCAGGTGTTCAACCTTTCTGTGTATGTTTTATATAAATCACTCTTTAATACAATGTTAACCATCTGTCCAAGGGCAGAGTTGACTTCTGCCGCTACTTGAAAATACTCCTGTGCTGAAAATTATCCTTCTCTGTGTGATTCCTAGGGCATTAAACTACCTTGTCTTCGAATTAATTGGTGTGTATTGTATTAATTTGCTTCAATGTTTTTTTCTTTCATTTTTTTAAAAAAAGGGTTACAAAGAAAAGACACAGGCTCAGTGTGTATCAACTGATCCAGAGTCCCACTGAAATCCAGAGCACACGGTAGTTCTGCTTGCCCAGTTCCCACGCATTTTGAGGTGGGTTGTGCAGGCGATCTTTCTCCTAGGTTGGATGGCACCTTGTATGCCTCCTTCCTTTGGACCTTTGGACCATGTTAGCGAGGCCCAGAACAGGGTCTTGTCGCCTGGGCAGCCCAGGACCTCCAGACACACTGTCCAGGCTCGTGCCCCAGGGAGGTCAGGTTGACTTCACCTCCAGAGGTGCACTCCATTGTCTCAAGACTGAAGGACGCTAACTTCCAATGTTAGCCTGCATTTCATACCCCAGCTCTCGTATGCTGTTTTTCAGCACTTCGTTTTTTGACTTTGCTGCTTCATAAGCCTGGAATATTTCTCCACCTTTGATCCAAACAGCTACTTAATGAAAGCACATTCTCTCTCTCTCTACTGCTGTTTTTTCATGGTCTATCTTTGTCTCCTCTGCATTCCCTTTCTCTTGCATACCATAGTTTATTAGATTGCAAGTCTGGAGGTCAGAATGTGCCCCTCTTTGATTTCTGTGTGGTGCCTAGCAGGATGCTGAGGACAGCACAAACAGCAAATGTTGACGAAAGATCAGCTGCAGGAATCAAACAGTCCTTGTATATAGAAATGACAGAAATACGGTAGACAAAAGGAGAAAGAGAGTAGCAAGTAAAGGCAAAAAAAGAAATAGAAGTCATTCCAAAAGTATATTACAGTACTACTATTTCTGAAAAGAAATTGATGGCATACACAATTACTTGGGGATAAGTCCCACTGAATTCAGTATTGAGGTATCAGGGTTGGGAATTCCAGGCTTTTCTCCTCCCAACTTCACAAGGTCTTTCTGCTCTGCTGCTGTTCAAAGTTCAAGCCAGGGCTGCTTTGGCCTTCTGGTGATTTAGCCTTTCAGGAATGAGGGCCTCACTCCAACGCAGTGAACAAGGCGTTTGGCGGGAGGCTTGTTGACTCAGAGAAATGAGACTGAAGGAGCGTCTCCACCCCCATCGTTCTGCCCGGACACTGAGGTCCAGTACCGAGGGCCTTCTGGCGGTTCCCTCGTTGCGAGAAGCCAAGTTGCAGGGAAATAGGCAGAGGGCCTTCTTGGTGGTGGCGCCTGCCCTGTGGAATGCCCTCCCATCAGATGTCAAAGAGAAAAACAGCTACCAGATTTTTAGAAGACATCTGAAGGCAGCCCTGTTTAGGGAGGCTTTTAATGCTTAATGGATTATTTTATTTCATTTTTCTGTTGTAAGCTGCCCAGAGTGGCTGGGGAAACCCAGCCAGATGGGCGGGGTATAAATAATAAATTATTATTATTATTTCTCCCTCTCCAGAAGCCCCAACAACAGAACAAATGACGGCAGTAATGTGGGCGCTTTCTTGACTACCTCTGTTGTGTCCTTGGCATAGATCAGTGTTTCTCAACCAGTGTGCCTCCAGATGTTTTGGGACTACAACTCCCATCATTCCTGACCACTGGTCTTGCTAGCTAGGGATGATGGGAGTTGTAGTCCCAAAACATCTGGAGGCACACTGGTTGAGAAACACTGGCATAGATAAGCCATGGTCTTCCACATGATGTTGAACTACAACTCCCATCAGCCCGTCAGCATATCTTAGGGTTGCCATATTTTTTGGGAGGGGGCGAAGTTGTTGAGCTTTTCTATTTTTTGCCAAAGTTGCTGAGCTTCTTTTGCAAAATCTAAAAAAAAAGTTTTGAGCTATTTTTAAGGAAATTAGCCAAAATCCACACTTCCAACATGGGTTGCCATACATCCGGATTTTCCGTGATTTCCAACTGTTTCCAAGGGATGGATCCTGGCTATGTCCGGGAAATTCCGGACGTATGGCAATCCTAGCATAGCTAATAGTCAGGGATGATGTGACTTGTAATCCAGCAATTCCTGAAGGGGCACATCTCTGCCATAGAGATCTGGGGGCAGGGGCTGTCGATTTTGTGTAGTACCAGAGGTGTCTCCTTTCAGCAACTCCTGCAGCCAAGCCGGTGCCAAATGTATTGCTCTGTTTTCCTTTGGACCCCACCAGTGAGGCTGAGAGGCAGGTCTTATCGTCTGGGAAGCCAAAGACCTCCATTCACATGGCCCAGGCTGGCGCCCTGGGAAGGTCATTTTGGTGCTACTAAAGCAGCAAAAACAAGGCAGGAGGCAGCAGTCACGAGTTACTGTTCTCAGCAGCCACAGCAGGTGCTGTGATTCTCCAGTGGTTTGATTCCCACCCCTGCCAAGGCATATGCAGATGGCCACAAACTGATACACACCACCACAAACGGTGTGAAATCTGACCCAGCTGGGTGGGGAGGACACCTGTTTGTAGGGAGGCTCACTCACAAAAGTTGCTGGCGGAGGGCCATAGCTCAGAGCACACACTTTGCAACTGGGTCAATGGAATAAGGATTTGTCTCCTTTAAACCAATCCCTTATTCAAAATCACGAGGGCTGGAATCTTTATCTTGAGAGGGAAGGGTTTTATTTTGGAGGTAGTAGAGTGCACACAGAAGGTTCCCAGTTTCAGTCCTCAACATTTCCCTGCCCCAAACCCTGAAGAATCACTGCCAGTCAGTGTTGGCAACACTGAGCTCAATGGGCCAACTTGGCAGGAGGCAGCTTCCTATATTCCCATTGGACTGAAGGTGAGCAGCACAAGACCATCAGATCCAGCAACTGGAACCAGGCTCTCAACGGGCACCAGGAGACAGCAGCACGGAAGGGAGCAGCAGCAGCATCACCTGGCAGGCAGGGCAGCCCAACACTAATCTTTCCAAGGTCAAAAGCAGAAAGCAGGCAAAGTCGTCTCATGAAGAGGATGCAAACTCATCAGGAAGGCCTGATGATGATACAGAACTGGGTCATCCCAGGATTCAACTTGGAAGCAACATCACATTCCAGGCCTTTGAGCAAGCTGAACTTGCCCTCGGAGATCAAAATCAACAGAATGCTTCCAAATTACCAGAGTAAGCATACTGGTTTGTTCTTTTGTTTTTATAAGTTTTATTGGAAGTTTTCCACATAAAATACAATACAAGCCAAGCTTATCTAAAGAGAAAGTGAGAGAGCAAGAAAAGCAAGAATAGAATCGCAGAATTGTAGTTAGAAGGGAGCCCAAGATTCACCCAGTCCAGCCCCCTGCAGGGCAGGAATCCCAGCCAAAGAATCCATGACAGATGTCCATCCAACCTCTGCTTCAAAACCTCCAAGGAAGGAGGGTCCACCAACTCCCCAGGGAGTCTGTTCCACTGCCAAACTGCTCTTACTTCAGGCTCTCCCTGCCTGAAAACTTGGGAGAGCTGCTGGCCAGCCAATGTGGACGAATGAATCCACTGGTCCATCTCACTCAGTACTGTCTGCACTGACTGGCAGCAGTTCCCAACCATTTCAGAGGGGGTGTTCTCACCCCTACCTGGTGGGGATTGAACATGGAACCTTCTGCATGCAAAGCAGATGCTCCGTCACTGAGCTCTGGCCCTTCCTTAATACTGGGCTAGAAGGAACGCTGGTCTGGCAGGAGAGTAGCATCTGCTGCTCCTGCCTAGTCCATCATCCTCTTGTGGCCACCGCAGGTGTCCCTTGGGAAGCCCTCAGTCGGGACACAAGTTGTTTCCCAGCAAGTGACATCCTGCAACCCTGTCATTAGCTCACATAGGGCGCAACATCTACAGAAGTGCTGCACCTGCTCCCTTGAAATGAAGCAAGACATTTCCATCCATGGGAGGAGCCGCGGAAGAGCCTGGTCTCAAGTGCAGGATTTCCTCCTTGTTGTACCTGATGGGCCAGATCTGTGCACCTCCTGCTCTCCTGTCCTTAAATGGTGCCAAACATCACCCACCCACCCAAACTAGGCCTTCCTTTTGGCTCCCACCTGAGAAGGCCCACTGGTTTGTAGAAGGAGAATAACTATACAAGGGCACAGAATCACCATTCCTGGAGTTGCAACTCCACCTATTGAGCATGGGAAACAAGCACATCTCTCCCTCCCACAGAAAGAGTAGAGTGCACTTCTCACGCGTGCCAAAACCACACCTAAGCCGTGGCTTTTCTTTACTTCCACACACTCTCCCATGGGTGTGGGCTTCAGCCCCGCTGTGCAGATCCAATTCCATTGCTAATTACAGCATGCATTGAATATCATCCTTCCATATACGGTGCTTTAGGACCCTAAAGGATGGCTTTCTTCTGCGTAAATCGGCCTGAAAGTCTAAGATCATCCTTTGAAGCAAGCAGGGAAGGGCTCTGTTCCATTGTCTTCATGGAATGCTCTCTTGACACCACCTCTGATTTCTTGCCTGCACCAAGTGCTGAAACAGGAACAGGCCTTCTACCTCATGTAATCCCTGACCGCTTCATCCTGGGCTCATAATTCTTTTACATCTAAGTATATGTCTTTTGTACTTGTCTCCAGTTGACAGATCTTGAGGCTATAGTATAAATAAAACACACAACAAAGCAGATCACACAAGCCTGAAGCCTTGCTGTAGATCTGTCTTTATGCCAGAATTCATTTGGTTTTATTGAGATTTTGTTGTTTTTAAATAGTTCACTACTGTTATGCACTTTTATATGAAAATATCAGAGACCAGAGTTGCTTTCACACGAGCTGGGCATGTTTAGCCTGGAGAAGAGAAGGTTAAGGGGTGATATGATGGCCATGTTCAAATATATGAAAGGATGTCATATGGAGGAGGGAGAAAGGTTGTTTTCTGCTGCTCCAGAGAAGCGGACACAGAGCAATGGATTCAAACTACAAGAAAGAAGATTCCACCTAAACATTAGGAAGAACTTCCTGACAGTAAGAGCTGTTCGGCAGTGGAATTTGCTGCCAAGGAGTGTGGTGGAGTCTCCTTCTTTGGAGGTCTTTAAGCGGAGGCTTGATAGCCATATGTCAGAAATGCTTTGATGGTGTTTCCTGCTTGGTAGGGGGTTGGACTGGATGGCCCTTGTGGTCTCTTCCAACTCTATGATTCTAAGGATTGTAGATGTGGGGGGTGGAAATTGTAGGTAGAAAAGGGCTGCACTCAAGGTTGCAGACACACACTGCCGAAGCCACACCCCAACATTGGCCTCCTCCACACCCACAAATTGTTGTTTAGTCGTTTAGTTGTGTCCGACTCTTCATGACCCCATGGACCATAGCACGCCAGGCACTCCTGTCTCCCACTGCCTCCCGCAGTTTGGTCAGACTCATGTTCGTAGCTTCGAGAACACTGTCCAACCATTTCATCCTCTGTCGTCCCCTTCTCCTAGTGCCCTCCATCTTTCCCAACATCAGGGTCTTTTCCAGGGAGACTTCTCTTCTCATGAGGTGGCCAAAGTATTGGAGCCTCAGCGTCAGGATCTGTCCTTCCAGTGAGCACTCAGGGCTGATTTCCACCAATTAGGCATTTGCAAAGGAAAGCCTCCCCATGTTCACATCTAGGCAGGATGTGTTTGGAAGTCTAGACATGTAGACTTTCCTTTGCAGGTGTCCACTCTTAATGTGCAGGAGTGATGCACAGTCTTGGGGCTGAGGACAGAGGGCTGGCCCTGCAGCCTGTCTGGATGTGGACTCCCCTTTGCATGGGGAGCTGAGGCTTAAGTCAGGCAAAGGTCTGTGGAAATGCTGAGGCAAGAACAGAAGGGCAGACCTATTGCTGGTGGGGTTGTGCTCCCTCTGAAGGACCCAATTCAAGTTTTGTAGGTGCTCTCAGATCTGGAGCTGCTTCTAGATCTTCGGGTGCTTTGGCCCAGTTTCAGCAGGTATGTCACCAGGGAGGGGTTCCCTGGAGAAAGCAGATCTGGCCGTGACCTTAAGTCACATTTGGATCAGATCAACACATGGAATTCCTATTCAAAGGTGTTTGGAAATGACAGCTGGTGCAGATTCATGCAGACAGACAGAATACCGCATTACAACAGTCTGCTAAAAATGGCCACCACCTTACAATCTGTTAGTGGCTGCAATTCAATGGGCTGATGAGTACATCTGGGGTCTTACTCTGTAGGAAGGTGATCATTGAGGGTGGAGGAAGTTCCTTTAAGAGAAAACATCCATTACTACAAGGGGATGCACCTCATTCTGTCTTCTTTGCACTCAGAGAGTAGCAGGGATCTGACGGGTGAAAGGGTCTTCTGAGATTCTGACCCACCAGAGTCCTGAAAAAGCGATCCAAGGTACACTGCCATTTTAATTTTTTTTTTTAATGGGCACTTGAATTGTGAAGTCCAGCGTGCAAGGATTGTTTTGGCACAGTAACTAACCAGCTTCATGGATTCTCCCCACGTGGCTCACAGCTGCATGCTGTGCTTTTAGAGTTCTCAACAATGGGGACATTCAGAAGATGGTTTGCTGTGTCAAAAAGGAGACAACCTGGCTTTGCCACTTTTTATAAAACAAACAAGCGTGCAAATTGATGTAAGCTCTGACTTGTATAGGAGCGATATGCGTAAGAGAGAGGACAGCCAGGAGAGCAACACACAAGTGCCTGCATGCAGGAAGACGAGCCACAGTCCAGCAGCAAAAGCCCCAGGCTCCCCCCCCACTCCACTCCACTCCCTGAATCCAGCCTTCACTGTCTTGGTGCCCTCCAGATGTTTGGGACTACAACTCTCATCAGCCCCAGGGTGGTCCAAAGCGCCTGGAGGTCAACCAGGTTGGTGAAGGGGCTGCCTTAGCAAAACGTAGGACACATGGGACACAGCCTCCCCTCTCACTACAACCCTTCAGTCAAGAAAATAACGGGGATTTTTTGGACAGTGAAAGATGGTACAGCAGCAGCACCAGCCCTGAACACAGTTGCATTTTGTGTCCCACTGCTCTCTGGATGAACAGGCAAAATCTGCAAAAAGCCATTCGAGGCAGATGTGTGTTGGCCCGGCCCTTGGCAGATCTGCAAGGAGCTCAAGTGCCTCTTCCATGCGACCTTCAGGCCCCCGCAAGACTATTAGCTCTTTCCAACCTCTTCCCCAACCCATACATTTAAAAGGGGAAAGGAGGAAATGAGGAGAGTGTCCTGTTCCCCCATCCAGTCCTCTTCAGCCAGCTCTTTGTCAAGGATTTACGGGGTGGGGAGTTCTTCCCTAGGCAGTCTTTGAAACAAACAAGAGTCCCAGATGCAAAAGAGCAGGAGTGTTCAGGATTAAATCCCTCAACCTCTAAAGAAGTCTCCTCCTCCTGTCTTCAGAGGCCACTGGAACTCCAGCCAGCAAATAACTAAGCAAATGCCAGCCAAAATATAGGGAGAAGGGGGCAGGGTTTTCATGAGCTGAAACATTCGCTGGTAAGCTGGGAAGATGGTTCAGTTTCCCGTTTGCTCTTCAATCCCACCCAAGAGCTTCACAATTTAAGATCCAGGTGTAATTGCTAGGTGGGGGTGGGGGGTGGGAAGAGATACCTGCCTTGACCTACTCCAGGTGGGCCATAGCAAGGAGCAGCTCTGGAAGATGGGACAGAGTTGGACTGAAAGTCAGGGCAAACGCAAGCCTTTCTGTGGGCAGGACCACCGTTAGGTTCTCACTTGGAACTTCCCAGCTTTGGTCATGTACTTGATCCCTTTGAAAGGCTTGTATTTCTCTCCGTACATGTCCAGGCGATTCACTTTCAAACCTAGGAGGGTGGAAAAGGTCAGGAGAGAGGTTGGGGGAGAGCAGACATGGTGGCTCTGTTCTGCCTCCACTGATGGAGGTTTCTGGGAACCACAGGTGAGGAGAGTGCTCTTGCACTCAGGGTCACTTCCCAGGGCATCAGAGTGTGGGACTAGATGGGCCACTGGCCTGATCCAGTGGGCTTCTCTTAGCCCCTTAGGATATTGCGACTGTTAAGCACATACCCTGTATCTTCGAAAATAAGACGTAGCCATAAAATAAGCCGTAGCAGGATTTTTAGGCATTCAAGGAATATAAGACATACCCTGAAAATAAGCCATAGTGTGGTTTTTTTGAGGAAAAATAAATATAAGACAGTGTCTTATTTTTGGAGAAACACGGGTATGCATAGAACTGCTGAATCTGCATGAAACCTATTATGCTAGAGATGGGAAGGAGCAAAGGAGGGGACTAATCGTCTGCTGCAGTCCACTGAGCCATATAGCTTCTTTCACATGTCCCCCTGTAGCAGTAAGATTGCTGCTTTGTACATCCCTGTCTTTAGGCACCAGGCAAAAAAAAAAAAAACCTCTATAACCAGGACTTTGGCCTTTAACTATCTGTGGCCTTTTAGAAGGGGGTGGGATGTTTTAAATGTATCCCCTCCCCTGGTTTTAGTGTATCTTTTAGTGTATCTCTGTGGGGTGGGTGAGCGGGTTGTTAAGTCACTTTAGGTTGCCTTAGGCAAGATAATGCCACTAACAAGTTTAATAAGGACCACAGCAGGCAGGAGGCCACAGAGCCTAGGAGAAGTGGCCATCTTCCGGCCAGAGGCTGCCCCTTTAAGGATACTGGTTCCCCAAAGGACGTGGAGCTAGAAGAGGCAGGACGGAAGGCAGAGGCTGAAGAGGCCTCCATTCACTCCCAACCTTCTCGTAGCAAGTCACTCACTGGGCACGCTCCGTGCTGCTGAGCCAGCTGACCTGCCTGGATGCATGAGCTCCTGCAGGAGAAAGGGGATTCTCTAGGATGGTGTCCAGGATAGAGAATGTTTGGCCTAGAAAGACCTACCTGCTTTGGTCAGGTGTCTCTTTTAAGAAACTGGCAAAGGGGACACTGGGCATTCATTCAAACACTGATCCCCCCCCCATCTATTTGCCCAACAGAGTGGGAGCTTTTCAAGGTGGCTCAAAGCACCATTAAGATAGAATAAGGGTGGCTTTTGTGTCAGCAACAGGCTGTTAAATTGCCTTGCAGGCCCACCATCCTGTGCTGTCGCCTGCTTTGCTTTATCCCAATTGGATCAATCGGGAGAGAAATGTTCCAAAAGGAAGTGCGTAAGTTCAAAAAAGTATATTGTCCCTGAACTCTGGGCCCACATACCGGAAATGGCCAGCTGCTGGATTTTGAACTGCAGGTTGATGGTGGGGTTTTCGTCAGGCTTGGAGGCTCCTGCCTGGAGGCCCAGGGTCCCCTTCAGGTTGGGCAGCTTTTGGGGGTTGATCTTGCCCACATCCCAAGACAGCAGCTTCACGGGAGAAACAGAAGACAGGAAACCAGAGAGCTTGGAGTCAGTAAGCCAGAGGAAGGTTGAAAGCCAGTGTGATGTCGTGGCTAGAGGGTCAGACTAGGACCTGGGAGAGACCAGGGTTCAAATCCCCACTCGGTCACTGGGTGACCTGGGGACAGTTGCTCACTCTCAGCCTAACCTACCTCACAGGGTTGCTGTGAAGATAAAATGGGGAGTTCCTTGGAGGGAAGTTGCGATATAAAGGAAATAAATGAATAAATAAAATAAAATAAGGTTTGGGGCCTGGAAAATGTAGGACTTGCGGTGCTGACACACAGGGAGGAAGGGTATCAGAATATGCCTCTTCCTTGATCTCAGACGTACAGACCAATCTGCAGCTAATGCACTGTGCATTCATTTGAGTTTACATCTCAACCCTCCTCTTGTGTGCTTATTGAGAAGCAAGTTCTTGCTCTATTCAGGGGATGTAAGTGTGGATAGGAAGCTTTAGTTAATCATACAAGACACCCTTCCCTTTGGAATCAGAGGGTGGGGAGGGCAAAGGGAGGAAACAGTAAGAACAGGGGCTTCTAAGCAGTGGTGCCCTCCCTGGGGAACTCTTTGTTTGCTCACTGGACAGCCTCTAGTGGGCTGACCAAGACCTTTCCTCTGTTAAAGCAAACTGGTGATTCCTATTGCTGCAATCTCCAGTTCCACTCTACTCACTTGACGGCCTTGGCGAATGCAAATTGTTTTTAACTTGGTTTTAATCTATCAGTGCACATGCACATTGTGTGGCCTGTCTTCGAGTGTCTTGGCTTTGAAGACACTCGAACTCAGGACGCAAGGGAGAAACGTGCTAAGAGGAAAGCACGCTTGGCAAATCCACACTGTGATCAACTCCCGTCCAGAAACCGATGTCCCCACTGTGGTGGAAGGACGTGTGGATCCAGAATTGGTCTCCACAGACACTTACGGACCGTGTTTATGGAAGACAATCTTACTCGGCTACAAGGGATCGCCAAAGAAGAAAGAACATTGTGTGGCAAGCAGGAATGCATCTCAGGTTCTCATTTTTTCAGTTGTAATATCTGTACTCCAAATTTCTGCAGCAACTTGTGGATTATTATTTTTTAATCCTCCTGAAAATTCACCAGTATTTTAGTGCTAATTTCTCCTAGTAAACACATTTTGGTATTCTATTTTTAGTAATATACACAATTTCACAAGCACTTTCCTGTAATATAATGCATTATTGTATGTTGTTTTCACTAATACACGTGTTTTTATGCACAGTTTAGTATACATTTCTGTACACATTACAGTGGTGCCTCGCTAGACGAATTTAATTCGTTCGACGGGTCTTTTCTTATAATGAAAAAATTCGTCTAGCAAATCCCATAGGAATGCATTGAATTTTTTTTAAATTTTTTTTTGCCCATAGGAACGCATTAATTGAATTTCAATGCATTCCTATGGGAAACCGCGATTCGCTAGATGAAAACGAATTCGTCTAGTGAGGCAACCTCCGCTAGAAAAAACCTTTCGTTAAGCGAAAATTTCGTTAAGCAGGGCATTCGTTAAGCGAGGCACCACCGTACTTGGCTGGAGAAATGCATGCAGAAATTGTGCCACTTTAATTGCCCTACTTTGAAAAGATGTTGAAAAGCATCTACAGTAAATGGGTCAAGAGGCTCTCATCTCTCTTCCTGGAAGACAAGAGAAATTGTTCAAGAACCAGACTTTGCTGCCCCATTCCCACCTTCCTTCTCACCTTTGTGACAGGATCAAACGTGTGTGTCCCCTGCGAAGGCGTGAGGGTCATGTTTAAGACGCCTTTTGGCATCTGGCTGGTGACCATCACCCCCTCCACGGTCTTCCCCATCGTCTGCTTGGGACCCACTGTGATCTCAAAGCGGCCCAATGAGTTGCTGTCCCGGAAACTGATGTTGTGCTTCACATAAACAGGGATGGACACCAAGCTGGAACAGAAGAGACACCATTGCAGCAGCAGTAAAAACCAGCTCCCCCCAACCTGGTGTCCTGCTCCATATGTTTTGGAAAACAACTCTCATCAGGCCTAGCTAGTAGGGTAGTCACGTTTCGGCGCTGTGGTCCAAACCTCCCCCTCCCCTCCCCCCACTGTGCTGGCCAACGATGATGGGAATTGCAATTAAAAGCATCTGGAGCAGGGCACCAGGTTGGAGAAAGCTGCCCTAACCTGCCCGGTCCTGTGTAGCAGGCTAATGTTAAGCAGTCACATGTGATGGTGCTTCCCAGAGGATGGTGATGCTGGCTGGTGTCTGTGGGGAGCAGGGCAAGGAGGGGAGAGTCCTTCTGGAGTAGGCTCCGATGTCTTCCTTGCACAATGATGTCTATTATATTTTAAAGGTTTCTAGTCCTTATGACTGCAAAGGAACGCCTGAAAGAATACCTTCCCCAGGTTTTCCATGGTAATTTCAAATACATTGGCAGTAATATGCAAGAAGCCAGAAGGGACTGTTGAGCAGCACTTTTAGTGGTCTGAGAAGTGGGATTTCAATATCCTTGGGCAGTTCCTTCTAGACTTCTAATCTTCGCCAAAAATATATCCAGTACAGGCAGTGACTGTTTTAGGTGCATCTAATATGTGCTCGATCGCACATGCGTGAATTGTGCTAAACTTTGATGTTACCCAAAAACATCACAAAAAGCGGTAGGGTGGGGCAGAATGAGGTGTTTGCAGGCTTCTTCAATGGGTGCTCTGGTTAAAAAAAGTTTCACACAAGCACACAATGGCAAACAGAGTTGCTTGTAGGCTTCCTTTGCACAATGTGTTCCAGGTGCATCATTTGGGAATGCCTCGTGGAGGATGAGGATTTTTGTGGAGCCAAAGATGCACTGTAGATCTGAAACAAAAAAATCTTGGGGGGGGGCAGGGACAGTAGCTCCCAAGTGCTTTTTTCATTTTAAAATTTGGCTTGCAAAACTTACATTGTCAGCATTCCCAATGACAACTACTGTCAGATATATGGATTTTAGACAGTCAGTCCCTAAGCATCATCACCTTAAAATTCATGAGTACTGCTCTAAAAGCATCTCTCAATACTGAATGGCAATGTCAACATTCTTAGTTTGTGTAAGGTTTTGTTTCAGCTCTACTATAGAGCAGATTAGGTGTGTCATCTTGCTTTTTCAAGAGCCAGTCTAACTAGGGGAAATGGCACTCCTGAAGGTCACTGGCAGGGAGGTGGGGTCCATCTGTGCACACCCCTAGCACCTAGTCTTCCCACCCTGATCCAGGACGTTCAGGAAGAGCTGCTCTTTGTCTTAATTCTGCTCTTCCTGTACTCAGTTTTAGCAAAGGGTCTGCAATACCCCCTTCCATCACTCCCTCTATTTCCAGCATTCAGGGATGTCACTGCTTATGGAGCAAAACCAGAAACCCCCGGGACTGAGAGTGTATGCAGCGGCCACCGAATACTGACTGACTGCTGGGGATGAGGAACAAAGCAGAGTATCCTGAACAGCAATACACCATGCTGTAACATTTCGTTGCAGGTTCCATGCGACACCTTCCAAGCCAAGGTTGACTTTATGCTCCACAGTTGCTGATTGGTTTCTGGGCCCAATTCAAGGTGCTCATGTTCATGTTTAAAACCCCAAACCCTAAATGACTCAGCCTCAAGTATATATATAATACCTGGCATCCTTCTTTAGACTGTCCCAGGCAGTAAGACCAGCAAAGGGGGCCCTCTTGGTAGTTCCACTTTCCTCAGAAATTTAGTGGGTATGTGGCCCAGAAGGGAGCATTCTCTGGGGTGGCCCCCCAGTTATGGAATTCCCTCCCCACACAACCTAGCTTTCGGCGAATGCTGGAGACATACCTCTTTACCCTTTGACACCTGAGATGTATTTTTTCAGGACCTACCGTATTCTTGTGAATGTAGTATGTTTTAACTGTTTTTAATACAGAATTTTAAATTGTTGTAACCCACCCTGGGACTTGATGATGAAGGGTGCACAACGAAGAGAAGAGAAATAAAAATAAAATCAAAAGGGGAATGGAGCCAATAAGAGGGTGGCAGTTCCCCTGGGTAGGGGGAGAGGCAGAATGTCACCCTGAGGGATTCCTTTTCAAACCAAGTGTTTAGGGAAAGATCCTGGACCTTGGGGGGGCAATGATTGCTCCCAACCCCGCTCCTTACTTCTGAGCACTGACATGATAGGACAGCAGGCGGAAGTTCCCATCTGGAGGGATGAAGGAGAGGATTCGTTCTGATTCCCAACGCTTGAAACGGACGCAGGGGTGGAAGCTGACATCGTCCAGCAACCTGGGATTCTAATGGAAGAAAGATAAAGACAGCAGAGATTTCTAACCAGACTGTTCTCTCTCCTGAAATCAGTGGGTTGAACCTTCTGCTGCCTGTCTCTTCCCCACAGTCCCTGATGGATTCCCAATACCCATTTCAGGGGTCTAATTAAGGGATAGGCCGTTGGGACTCTGCCCAGGTAACACACCCTCCCTGGCCATGCATTGCACCCTCCTTGGGTGCTTTCACTTGGATAGGTACCCTTTCAGGGGCAACTTAGCCATAGAGGCTAGTGGTGCGGGGAACCACAGCACCACATTCTCGAGAGTGCCACAGAAGAGGCATAGGCTGGACGCGGCATCTCCCCGCATCAGCTTGCTGCCCTCGCGTGTCTCGGCCATGCCGCGCAGCGCCCGGAGCTTCCGTCCCACTGGAGGAGCGCCAAGGCGCACCACAGTGCGCGCGCTTCGCCAGACCCTCGCAGTACGAGAGGGCTGACAGGAGGCGGCCGCCCGCCGAGGGCAAGCACCGGAGCTGCTGCCTCTTCCTTGCCGCCAGGAGCCCGCGCCTGTCCTCAGCACAGCAGCAGCAGCACCGAGGAAGGGAAGCATGGCACGGGCTCCTCCTGGGCTTTCCCGTCTCCCCCTCGGCGAAGGGGCCCTCAGGGCATGGCGGTGGGAGCTACCGAAGCGCCAAGGCGCACTGTGCGCGAGGGCTGACAGGAGGCAGCTGGCCGCTGAGGGCGAGCCCCGCGCCTGTCCTCAGCACAGCAGCAGCACCGGGGAGGGGAAGCATGGCGCGGGCTCCTCCTGGGCGCTGCCCGTGGCAGAAGGAGCCCAGCGCACCTCAGCCCCACTAATGAGGGGGATCCATTTCACAGGATCCATTGGACATTTTTTGCTTTTTCTAGCTTTTTTGCTTTTTCTAGCTTTTCCAAAAGGGCTTTTTTGCCCATCCAGAACAAACGCAAGGCAGAAATTCAGCAGGTGCAGAGAGAGAGAGAGAGAGAGAGAGAGAGAGAGAGAGAGAGAGAGAGAAAGGATGCTGGACTAGGTGGGCCACTGGCTAACAACAGGGCTTTTCTGATATTCTGATGGAACCTCCAGATCTAGGGGCAGTCTATCTAGAGTCTTAGATTCCTTGGGGCATTTGGCCACTGTGATAATTAATAGGGCGATGTGGACCTTTGGCCTGATCCAATGCCAGGGATCTGCTGGTAATCTTCTGTCCTCTGGCTGCCCTCCAAATGGAGGAATTGCCCTTCTTTACCCTAAATTTTGACACCCAAGTTCTGTATCTAAGGACTCATCTAATTCTCTTGACTGTAGTTTGCTATAAACTGATTTTAATGTGGCATTTTTAAATAGTTCCAGCCCACACTGGGACCTTATGGTGAAGTGCAGGTAAGTAATCAATATATATATAAAAAATCAACAATAACCCAAAACGGCCTGATCCCTCATATTCCACTGAGATCTCTGGGGGAGTTCCTGCTACTGACCCACTAGAGGCCATGCATTCAGTATAATAGGCCCCAAAGCCATTGGAACTCCCACCCACCTGAGATTAAGACAGCCACCCTCCTTGAACTTCAGAACATGACCTTCAGAACATGACTAAGCCTCTTTTTTTTATTCCAGCAGGGATTTTAAGGCAGGGTTTGGTTTTACGATAAAATTTTATTGTTTCCTTTTGCTGCCTGGGTTGCTTTTCATGGATGCCACTTAGAAATGCCAATTATTTGGTGGCACATAAATGTCTCCGGGGGAAAAAAAGATCAATAAATCCATGAGGTACCACTGTATTTGACTTCCTTTTGATTTTAAAATGTTTAAGGTTACTTTGTTGTTAACTTTTCTGTGTTCAACGTGACCTCCATTGCAATGTTTTGTTTTGAAACTTTTAAACATAATATTTTAGTTTCCCGTGAATTACACTGCTTTGAACTTTATATTTGACTTTCTTTTGGATTGCGTTATTTGATGTTTTAATGTAGGGCTGTAAACCACTTTGAGATTTTTGGCTTGGAAATAGAAAGCAGTACAGAAATGAATGAAAAATAATGATAATGTCTCCCCACGCGCGCACACACACAAAGAATGCCGGGGACTGAAGTTTGTGAAGGGTTCTGGGAATTGTAGTTCTGTGAGGGGTGGAACTATAGTTTCCAGGATTCTTTGAGGGAAGCCATGTGCTTTAACTGTTTGTTGTGGATCTGACTAGAGAGAGGAAGGGTGACCTGACCTTACTACGCTTCTGGTTATTGCCCCCTGCATCACAGGAGTCCTGGGCCTGTGTCAGGTCGACAACTATGGGAAACGGGGGGGGGGGGCGCCAGAGGGATCTTGGCAACCCCAGGGGGTTGCCAAGAAGGAAATATGGCCCTTCAGCTGAAAAAGTGTCCCCCACCCCTAGTCTAAACCCTCCTTCCCACCACAACACTCTGCAGTGCCTTCCACCCCCACCAGCCAAGCCTGCATAGCAAGCCCCCCTTGAAACACTCATCAAGTGATGAAGGACCACACAAGCCCCCTTGGCATTGATGGCCATCAGAGGTCACCTGAAGAGAGGCACGGAGAGAGCAGGAAAAAGGTATTTCTCTGTTGTTAGGCTCCATACAGCCAGACATGGAATGCCTTCCCTAGGGGGGCCTGCCTGGGGCTTACTTTGATGCTGTACTGATACCAGGCAAATAAGTTTAAAATTTGCCCAAGCATCCCAGAATGCAGCAATTTTCCTGCTTGGCTCCTCCTGCTTTTTTACTATCTGGCATGTGAATGTTTTTATGCACCAACTGTTCTACTATATTACATATGCCACCCTCCCTGACATTTTTATACAGAAGAGCAGCACAGAGTTGTATCCAATTAAACTGGAACCATTGAGTTTAATGGAGCACCCACCCATGTCATTCCACTTCATTTGTTCTGCAATGTTTGCCCAACACGACCACATCATTGCTGCCCGGTGGGCCATTATTGCACTATAGCGCAATAAAAGAAGGATAAAAAACAAACAGAATATTTACAGTATAAAAAAATTATAAGTTTTCAGCAGAAAGTTACAAGACATGCATGGATTGGAAATGAAGCAGGATTTCTGCCCCGAACCCCAAACGTTTTGCAGGCAAAAGCAGTATAGCAAGTGGGATTGCATATAACTGCCCCATCAACATCATGAGTGCAAATAATCATGAACACACAACAGAAAGGACATACGGAGGGTACCATAAGCTTGTGATAATCCTTAATTCCAGTAGCAAGAAAAAGAAAGCAAGCAAGAGGTCCTTCCTCTCAAACTTTACCATAAAGGAGAGGGTAAGGTCTGGCATCCCAGTTAATTTCACACAAGCATCAATCACCCCTTGGATTTCAGCCGTAATCGTGGAACCTGCCATGGGAAATAAAAGCCAAGTGGGTCACAAAGGAGGCCAGGAAACCCCAGGGAAATCACTTTGTAAGTTACGTCTGAAAAGAAGCATGCAAACACCATCACTGACGAGGGAAATTAAATGAACAAGAGGAGGGGAATGCGTTGAAATGTGTCTTCCTTTGGCCCCAAATGCTGCTGCTTCTGTTCATTGAGGCAAGGGCACTGCTGCCTAGAGGCGATGCCATGCAAATATAGCTCTATGTACCTGATTTGTCAATGATGACATCTATCTCCTCAATCACATCAAAATAGGCCTCATTGTTGGTGTACTTCACACCAGTTCTTCGCCAAGGAACGACCGACAGCTGTCCTGTGGGGAGCTGCTCTCCCACATTGGTGCTTCCTGAAAAGGGTAAGAGAGATGGCAGTAGAAAAGTGGACAGCCACACCCATTTCCTAATTTCTCATACCCATATAACACAGCAAAAAACTGCTATATCCCTCAGAAACGACAGTATTTTCAGATTGCATTTAGTGCAAGGAGTTCCCACCAAGAAGAGCCAAAATATTTTTCTTCTGCATACCAGATTCATAGGGCAGAAGCTGTATGTATATGGAAGTTTGCAACTCTTGCAGCAAAATATCCCACAACCCAAAGGGAGCAGCTAAGTCTCACTAAGGTTAATGAGAGCTACTCACACATAAATTTGCTCACATTTTTATGGCAAGGAAGGCACCAAACTTGGGGGTATTTGTGTCTTCTTGAAAAATCTTCTTTGCACATGTTATTGCAGGTCTGTTAGGCATTCGCCCTCCAGTGACACCTTCTGGAGGGATGTTCTGGTACAGTAGGAGAAGTCATGAACATTCCTATGCTTACTAAAATTGTGTATAAATCTTACAGTGTGGGAACATGGGAGGGCAAGATCCCCGCTGGGATTCTGACTGTTCGTTTGTGGATCGGAACAAGTTATAAATAAAATAAAATTAAAAATAAAATCTTTTCCCCATTAGCAAGACAGATCCCATCATCATTAGCCCTGAGAACATTGTTCTCAAACTGAAGCATAAGGTCTTGGCTACCTTCATCCTCACAGAGATCTAGGATGAATGGGAGAAGTTGCTTTTTCAGGTAAGCTTTGTTTGGGTCCCCAAGGCTACAGTTGGAAACAATGGGTACGTGCAACAGTTAACCATAGCTTCTACTTATATTCAAACCAACAAACTATGGTTAACTGCTTCCAAGCCAACCAACTTTAAACGGTGTCTCCACATTCTGGCTTGCTGAGAAGCCATTAATCATAGTTTGCTGGTTAGTACATAATGAGAAGCTATTTTTAAACTGTGGCTTCCTGGCTCATTTCCCCATCATATGAAGGGAGCAGCAAAGCAGCTGCATGTGAAGGAACAACGCTGGCTCATAACGTGGTGTATTAAGCCAAGATTTGATCATCCAAACACAGCGACTGATGACCACATAAGACTATTTGAAGGTAGGAGCTGTGGGGGCTTTTGCAGGCATACAATTTGCATGCAAACCAGGAATGGGATACCCTCTAGATGTTGTTAAGGCTCCAAATCTCCTCATCTCTGACCACAGGCCATGTGAGCTGAGGCTGGTAAGAGTTGGAGCCCAATGATATCTAGAGAGCAATAGGTTCCCTGCCTTCAGTGCAGACAATCAGCTCACTGTCTGAGGAAAACTTATTGACAAATATTAGAAGTGGAAAGCGGTCAAACCCAAATATGGAGAACAGGTGTTGAACTGAATATGGGTCAGTTGTCAGCGAAAAGGTTGTCTACATGCAGAATAGTGTCTCAGAACCATTCGGATGTCTTGTTCATGAGTCTTCATGACATCATCTGAACTGAGCTAAAAGAGCTGCCTCTTCCATTTATTCCAGCTGTTCAGGAGGATAAACCTGGCTGTGCTCTTTGTCAAGAGGAGGTCCCAATGCCACATGCACTTCCCCAGTGAAAACAGTCAGCCATGGAATCCATCTAGCACATGCAGTGAAGATTCTTCATGAAGTTATGAACCACTGGCAGTAATCTTTGAGAATTCCTGGAGAACAGGCGAAGTCCCAGCAGACTGGAGGAGGCAAATGTTGTACCTATCTTCAAAAAGGGGGAAAGGGAGGACCCAAACAATTACCGCCCAGTCAGCCTGACATCAATACCAGGAAAGATTCTAGAGCAGATCATTAAGCAAACGGTCTGTGAGCACCTAGAAAGGAACGCTGTGATCACTAAAAGTCAGCATGGGTTTCTGAAAAATAAGTCATGTCAGACTAATCTGATCTCATTTTTTTTATTTTGTTTCAACTACGTCAGACCAACACGGCTACCTACCTGTAACTAGCTCAATAAATAGGTTATCTGGAGACCACACATACACAAAATCACAGACCTGTAATGGTGTTGACGACTGTCCGTAGGATGGTCGGGGGCTTAATCAGCTCCTTCAAAATGTTGGACTCAGTAGCCAATGGGAATCCATTGTCCAGCATCTCCTCCAGCACCTCATAGACCACCACGACATTGTCCTTGATGACAATCTCAGAGCAGACTCCAAAATAATCCTGTGTGTGGAAACAAGGTTGACAAGCCTCCTCAGGGTGTCTGCTGAAACAGGCCAAAGAGGGAGAGCTCCGCTTATTCCCCATGAAAATAAAAGCCAGAGGTGGCTTTCCTGTGTAGTAAGGTGAGGAAGCCACTTCAAACAGGAGTTTTGAGGTATCACTGGGAGCAGCAAAGTGAGAGATGGAAAGTCCTGGCCCACGGGATACAATCCATGGAGATGTTCTCTTGCACAAGATCACAAGGAATGAATGGGACAGCAAGGGACCAGGTTAGCTCAGCCTTTTCCATCCACAGTCCATGCAGGTGACTGCGATCTATGGGGGGGGGCACTGCTACCCATACCAAAGACCATTTGGCAGGGGTTCAAAGGAGGGCCTTTTCCATTGTGGAGCCCATTTTGCGGAACAAGCTCCCTATAGAGACCAGGTGAGCATATACAATGGAGGCCTTTTGCAGACAACTGAAGACCTTTCTGGTATTCCTTGACCTTTTGTATAGAACTCTTTTAAGAACATTTTAAGAACCTGCTGGATCAGGCCAATGGTCCATCTAGTCCAACAACCTGTGGCCAACCAGAGGTCTGTGGGAAACCCGAAAGCAGCACAAGAGCAGTCTCACCCACTGTGGTTTCCAGCAACTGGAATTCAGACGGAATTTTGCTCTCTTGGTTGCTGCTGCTGTTGAAAAGTTTATGGCTTGTTGATGTTTTAACTGGTGTTATTTATTGATTTTATGTATACTGTGTAAACCATTCTGAGATTTATAAAATGTATAAATGAAGAATAGCATTTCAGTATTTTAAAAAACCAAAACACAGTAAAGTAAAATAATTGGGGAACAATGTTGGTCTACCTGGAAGTGAACCAGAGCACTCTGTAATAGTGGTGAGAATTCTGGAATAGGGCCATGGAGACAAGTGTTTAAATGTCACCCAGCCATGAGGCTCACAAGGCACCCTTGGAGCTAGTGACTATTTACTGACCTAATATCTCCTACAGGGGTCTTGTGAGGATAAAGTGGGAATATTTTGTGTGGTGGGGGGCAGGGACAGGGCAGGGCGGAGAGACCCATGTTTGTCACCACAAGTTATTTGGAAGAATTGCAATATAAAGCTATTAGAAGTTAGGAAGCATCTGGCCTTGTTCATTTCAATGTGGAGAACATCACCCTGGACTGTGACCCAAGTTGGTTTGGAGTTTCCCAGATTTGGGAGGGTGGGCTCTCCTTCCCCGTCTTCCCCAGCCCTTTTCTTCCAGACACCAGGAAGCTACAGTGGTAACTGGAGGAGGAGAAAATGAGGTACATAAATAATGAAAGAGTGCAGAGAAGCATCCCTGATGCTCAGCTCATCAGATTACAACTCAGATTCCATCACTGTTTCTCATATGCTGGCAGGTAGTTAGAAAATTGTGGTGGGTGTGCAGTCTGAGCATGCCCAAAGTAAGAAAGGAGGCGAAAGCCATTTTTCTGTAAGGAAGGGTAAAAAATTAGGAAGGAGAACTGGAGCATCTCTGAGGTGGCCTTTTAAATGGGGGTCTAGGAGTCTGCGTGGCCAAGAGCCCAAAGGAAGGGTGGTTCTTCAGTGGTGGAGCACCTGCTCTGAACGCATCTCCAGGTAGGGGGGCAAAAGACTCCTGCCAGAAGCCCTTTAGAGCTGCTGCCAGTCAGTGGGACTGGTGGCAGGCAACCTCTGGCCCTCCAGATGTCGATGGACTCCAACTTCCATCCTCCCCAGCCACCATGCCCAATGGCAAGAGATTGCATGAGTTGCAAACATTTCCTGAAAAGCGGTCTGAAAGCTTAACAAAGCTTAACAAATAGGTTGTCCAACAACAACCTAACAAACAACCTAACAACCTAACAACCAAACAAATAGTTCACCATCTGGAGGGTTTTGAGCCCCCCCCCCCACTGTGTAGACCATGCAAAACTAGATGGCGCAGTGGTCTGACGCTGTATAAGGCAGCTTCTTATGTTCCTGATCATGAGGTGCCCTGTGACAAAACACAGAATCCTGCACCAGTTTCTAGTCCTCATGCCATTTTACTTACCTGAAAAGTATCCACAACCCGATGAAGAAATTCAATGACAAAAAGTGGGGGTACCTCTGTCTGGATCACTGCCACAAAGAATATCTTGTGTCGATAGACACTCAAGAGATAGTGGTGAGGGGTGGGGATCACGGGGGGCACATTTTCTGCCTCTGAGGCTCTTTCTTGTGCCTCAAAGAAATAGTCACAAACCGAGCGGCTAACCACACTTTTCCAGTGTTTCTCCAGGAAGATGTCTCCAGAAGAGTTGATCAGGAAGAGGCTGTGAATCATGGCTGGTCAAACAGGGAAGCCCAACGCTGGAGATGCCTTGCCAAGTCAAGAGGAAGATGCTACTTCCGATCTTTAAAAAAATCAAGTGACAAAATATATATTACTTCATTGAGCATTATTGAGGAAGGCCACCTCACAAGTGTTGTAATAGAACCTGGGAGACCAGGATTCAGATCCCAGCTCAAGCATGAAGCTCACTGGGTGATCTTGGGGCAGTCACTGTCTCTCTGCCTAACCTACCTTACAGGGTTGCTGTGAGGATAAAAAGATGGGATATAAAAGGAGTAATCAGAATAAATAAATCTCAGGACCAAAGGAATTTCATCCCACCCAGTCCTTATTGCCCAGCAGTCACAGCAGCTCCCATCTAGCTGCTCATGATGGTTCACTGTTAATAACCATGATGGTCATGATGGTTCACTGTTAATAACCAAGAATAACCAAGGAGGTGGAATTATGTGTGGCTGGTCTAGTATACAGTACATCCACCATTAATGCCCCATTACTGTGTCAATGACATCTCGCAGAACAGATCTTCTTCTTCTTTTCCAAATGATATTTATTGATTTTCAAATAATACAAAAGCTACAAAATACATAAAAACAAAAATATCAAAAGACAAAAAGACAAAAATAAACACACACACACCCCGCTTTCTCTAGGGGAAGACTGGCAAGTGCAATTGTGGATCCCTGAATAGAAAAACAGGAATGTGGATGCTGGAGACCCTGGTGATTATTCCCCATTGGCGAAATCCCTAGAGACTATGGCTCTGAAGTCCACACACTGAATCCCAAGTGGCCACAGCCCCCATCTGCAGCATCCCTGACTATGCAACACCTGTCGTCCCGGTGCATCCTTTGGACCACCCTGGGGATCTCAGCCTGCAACCTTCCCAACCCATTATTCTACGAGGCTACCCGCAGGTCTCCAGAGTCCCGACCCGCGCCAGACCCCGCCAGGGCGGGGGGGGGTGAGATCCCTGAGGATCTTCGCAGGCCTCGAACAAGCAGGGATCTGCTCCCCGGCTGCTCCGAGCTTCTCCTCCAGCCCTCACGCGCCTCCTCACGCTCCCCAGTTCACAGCCCCCACCCGGTTCCTCCCAGCCCCGCATGCACCCCGGAGCAGCCCCTGCCAATGCTCCCCTGACCCCCCCCACCCGTCTCACCGCTGCCGATCCCCGGAAACCCGACTATTCCTCGCCAGAGCCAGGTCAGCTTTCGTCGGCAGAGACGGGAGGGGGGCTCTCCTTCTCCCTCGGCCCCGCCCCTTGCCCCGGCTCTCTCCGCTGATTGGTTCGCGGCAGACAGCCCCCTCGTCCTCTTGCCGCCAGCAGCACCAGCTGGGAAGGGGACGGCGGCGTGGGGCGGAGCTCCTCCACGTCGGCCGCTGATAGGCTGGAGCGTAGGGGCAATAGCGGGGCGACGTACCCGAGTGGCAGCCGCGGCCGCCCGTGAACCTCGACCATAGCGGAGAGCGGGGCTGGAGATTGGTCGGCAGCGTCGCCCGAATCCGCGTCTCGTTCGCCCACGCACGCGCGGCGCGTGACGGTCAGGTGGGTCTCGCGCGCCTCCCGCCAGTTCCCTCAGGCGCGAAAAATGGGCGGGGCAGTTACGCACAATGACGTCATCGATGAGCAGCAGCAGCAGGCGGATTATTATTGCTCTTTTATAGGCGCCTGAACAGCTGAAGGGGGGGGGGTTATACCTGGGCAGTTACCTTTCCACAAGGGCCAACACTGCTGTCCAAATCCAGCATCGCCTGAGCTCTGCCAGCGCGGCTTTCTTCCGATTGAAGTGCAGAGTGTTTGAGGACTAGGACATTCGCAGGGAAACAAAAATGCTTGTTTACAAAGCTATTGTACTACCAACCTTACTATATGCTTGTGAAATATGGACCACTTATAAATGTCATCTCCAATTCCTTGAAAGATTACATCAACGGCATCTCCGAAAATTTTTACACTTCATGTGGGAAGCTAGAATTGCCCTCCACAGTCACTTAGGACTCATTGTTAAACCTGTGTTTATGGAAGACAATCTTACTCGGCTACAAGGGATCACCAAAGAAGACGACAGGGAACCAGGCAGAGGGCCTTCTCGGTAGTGGCACCCGCCCTGTGGAACACCCTCCCACCATTAACTCTTGCTGTGCTGCACTGACAGATGGCATGAAATTAAACTTCTGTTTGAAGATGAGATCAAGGAGGCTGCTTTGATTTCTTAAGCAAGTCCAAAGCAACTGCACTTTCTCCTCCCTCTTGGGTTAGTGGGAAGTGATTAGAGCCCTTGGTATTATATCTATTTCTAATATCTATTTTAATTATGTCTAAAAAATTCTCTATACACTGCTATTCATAAAAAATAATATCAGAGCAGTTTACCACAATTGTGCATAAAATCATACAATCAAAAACGGAAAAAGGACAAAATCAGAAATCAGCTACAGTATTGTGAAAGGATGATCACCCGGCTGTGAGGCATGAAGGCCGCTCCCTGCAAGGCCCTTTCCACCTGGTCTAGGGGGTGGGGCCCAGACTCACCAGCCCCCCTGTCTGAAGAGGCTCCTCATGAGGCCAGAGGAACATCGCTATGCCTGGCAACCAGTCCTAATTATTGGATTCTTCTGCCCCATCTTTTTGTGCCTGCCAAACAGCCGTGTCATGCTTATGATAATATTTTATTATTTTGTTAACGATGCTGTTTTAAATGTGTATTTTATATTTGACTTCATTTAGCAATTTTTAAAAAATGTTTGAGATATTTTTGTTAACTTTGTTTTAAATATGTATTTTATAGTTGACCTCCTTTGTAATGTTTTATTTTGAAATCTTTAAGATAGTATTTTAGTTTTCTGTTAATTATGTTGCTTTGACTGTATACTCTATATTTGATTTTCTTCAGAAATGCTTTATTCTGGATTGTTTTATTGATGTTTTAATATGCTGTAAACTGCTTTGAGATTTTTCTTAAAAGTATAAAGCGGTATAGAAATGAAATGAAATGAAATGAATAATAATAATAATAATAATAATAATGTACTCTTAATTGCCTGCATGAGCCTGGCTGAACAGATTTTTTCAGCAGAAACAGAAAGCGCCTACAGAATCTCTGTTGGCAGAGCAGCCAAGAATACTGGGCTAATCACACGAAAGGATGGGTTTCTTGTGAAATGAACCTCCCCAATTTAGGGATCAACCAGCAACACTCCTGCAGATGTGTTTTAAACAGGGGTCCCCAGACTACGGCCCGGGGGCCGGATGCGGCCCAATTGCCCTGCCAATCCGGCCCGCGAAGACCCCTGCCACCCGCTCTTACGGCGCGCAGCGCGGTAGCGCTCTTCCAGGTCGGGAAAAAAGCGACGAAAATCCTATGTGCGTATGCGTATGGGCCTCTCCCGACCCGGAAGAGGTCATTTCTGGTGCACTTCCGGGTCGGGGGAGGCCCATACGCATGCGCACAACGGATTTTCGGCGCTTTTCCCACCCTGGAAGCGCGCCGCCGCGCCAGTAAGCGCCCATGCGCATGCGCACGGGCACGCACTCCCCCACCCGCAAGCCCGCACAGGCGCGCGCTCCCCCACCCTCCGGCCCGCCGCGCGATCGGCGCGGTGGGAACCGGCCCAAACGCCGGTAAGTCTGGGGACCCCTGGTTTTAAATATTTGCAGCCATAGTTTGGATACAATTAGATGCCATTTTGAATCAAGATGGCAGACTGAATCAAACTGCACTGAATTTAACCACTGAATTTAAAAACTGCACTGATTTTTTGGTTTCTCAGAATTCCTGAACAATGCTGGGTTGTTATTTGCAGCAGTCAGGCTAATCCAGACTTGGATGAGATAAATTCCAATATTCAAAGCTCTTGTGTGTGTAAAGGATTCTCCATTCATTTGATCAAGGAAAAGGGTTTGCTTTATTTATTTATTAAAAACATTTATGCTCCAACCGGGGCAGCTAACAAGCAAGTTAGAAAGAGAGCAGAGATTGTTATCACCGCTTTTGTTTATTCTGGTCCTGGAGGTTTTAGCAAGAACTATTAGAGCTGACAAAGATGTGGCAGGAATAAAAATAAAGAAAAATTAGCATAAATTGAAAGCCTTTGCGGACAATTTGGTTATCACTGTAGAAGATCCAAAGAATTCTCTTCCTAGAGTAATATAAAAATATCAAAAGTTCACACCCGTGGCAGGGTTTAAACTCAATAAAAACAAAACTAAATTGTTAGTCAAAAATCTTAAAGAATCAGAAAAGAAAGAGTTATCAGAATTTATAGACATAGAAATTCAAAAAAGGTAAAATAGTTTTTGTCAACCGACAACAAAGAATCTTAATATCTACAAAGATAATTATGAAAAAGTGTGGAATGAAATAAAAAGGAATTTAGAAATATGGAACAGGGTGAACCTTTCCCTTTTTGGAAGAATTGCAGCAATTAAAATGAATGTATTGCCCAAAATGTTGTTGTTCTTTCAGACAATACCGATAATAAGTAACAATGCCTGCTTCAAAAAATGGCAAAAATATATTTCAAAATTTATCTGGAGTGGGGAAAAGGCCAAGAATAAAACATAAGATACTTACAGATCTAAAAGAAAGAGAAGGCTTTTCTCTTCCAGATTTTAAAGTTTATTACGAAGCAGCATGCCTTACTTGGATTCGGGATTGGATTAAATTGGAAAAAGAAGAGACAACAGAGTTAGAAGGACATGATAACAGATTTGGTTGGCACGCTTATTTGTGGTATGGGAAAGCAAAAGTACACAAAGGATTCCACAATCATATAATTAGAAAGTTCTTAATAAAGGTATGGGGAAAATGCAAAGAATTACTGGAATCCAATACCTCGTGGTGGCTATCATCCATTGAAGCATTATCATTTGCATTATCATGAAAGGAACATGGCCAACGTATAGAGATTTACTAATAGAGCAAGAAGGAAAGTTGAAATGGAAAGATGAGCTAAAGGAACATTTTCTTTTTTTTAACATAATTTTTATTGATTTTACAAATTACAAAAAACGGTACATACATAAACACATTTTCCACCTTCTTCCCACCCCCCTCCATGGGTCCTCCCCTGCCACAGGAGTATCCCATGCAGGTGAACAGTCAGAGATGGTCCATTTTATAATTGGATTTCTGTCCTCCTCCCCCTCCCCTGCCCCAGAGCCCCCCCCTGCCACCAGAGAGCTCCAGGAGGTCAGGGCAGGGAGCAGGAAGGCATCCATCCAACCATCCATTCTCATACCAAAAAGAAAAATTCTACACCAAGAAAAGAAAAAAAAGAAAAAAAAGGAAAAAAAAAGAACAAAAATAATCTTTTTTCCACTCAACATTGATAAACCATATTTTGTGGGCTTCCCCAACCTCCCCCCTTCCCCGGTTTTCATCCCTTTTTTATCCTCTTTAACAGTTTCTTAATCTATAAAATAATTACCTTTATACCTCATACAATTTTAAAGCTTAACTATTATCATTTTCACCAAATATCTTAATCACTAAAAATCGAACTCCAATTTTTCTTCCCGTGCCTAATTTTACCCCCTCTATAGACCTCCTTAATTTAAGCTTTTTCCAAAATCAATTCTCATTTAAACTATAACTATTCCCAATCTAACCTTTCTTCCCCAGTTTCCGGCTACGTCCCCCCAATCCAGCAAGTTCCATGGTCAGCAGTCCAGTTTTAATCCTAATAATCCTGATTATCCATCCTATTAATCACAACCCCACTCTCCCTTCATCCCACCCCCTTTTTCCAGTGTTTTGCCATCCGGGCCTCCATACAACCCCCCTGAGTTTCTCCCCTTCTTTGGTTATTTTTTTCTTCTTCCCTGTGGGCATTCTGAAGTTCCAGTAAATCCAATCGTACCCTCCTCAAAAGAGGGGCACTCCACATGTCTTTTTGTAGAAAAAAGTCATCTTTTCCTTCGTGGTGAGCTTCATTTTGTATTATATTGTCACAGTCGTCATCATCTTTACGTTCCAAATCACAGTCACCATCATTGTCAAAATCCTCCAAATCACTGTCACTATCATTTTCACACTCGTCCTCCTCAGTTTCAGTAGCTTCATCCCCTAAGAAATCATATTTCGCAATCACCATCTGAAATTGTTGCCTTAACTCTTGCTGTTGTGTCTCATCTCGACATAGTCCTATTCTTACGTCCCACAGGGTTGTCAAAACAATCCGCTGGAACTCAGGCGAATACCTTTTTGTTGACATAGTTCAATCCTGTCAAGGTCAAAACTTGTCACATGGGGTGGAAAATGGTCGCAGTTTGTTTTCTCGACCCCATTTTAACGAACTGGCTGCATTCTCCAATTCTTAATACATAAAAATCCAAACTAATATTTCAAAGACATATAGACCAAAGATTCTAAAAAGTCCAAAAATGAAAATAAAATTTCGCTTATAAGTCCTAATCAGCTCACTGGGCTGTCTGGGCTGCCGGCTCCCGGGGGGAGGAAAGGTCTTTCTGAATCTTTTCCTCTTTCTGCAGGGCGTTTATATCCACAGTCCTTCTCCTCTTTTACCCTGCATCTAGGGGAGATCTTTTTCAATGTCTTTAAGGGAACCTTTTAAATTAAAGTCTTCTGTTCGCGGCTTCGGGTTTTTGTTTACTGTTTCTTAAGTTGCCGGTGGGGGGTGGTGGCTTCCGTTTCCCCCCCCTCTCTCCCAAATTCAAATTAATTTATAATCCAATCTTTTGAGGTTACTTACATTCTTGTTTCCAAATCGTTTTTTCGAAAGAATCCAGCGCTCTCCGCCTTCGGCTCGGAGCTTCTCTCCGCTAGGTTAACGCTGTTGTTCAAGATGGCCCCCGCGACTTCTACCCTCCTCGCTCCGGGGCTCTTATTAGAGCTTGCCAGAGAGTTGGGGAGTCCGGATTGGGGCTCCGCTGAACAAAATTCGCCCCCGGGACGCTCTTCCCGGGGTTCTAAGGGGCGCAGCGTCGCTCTCGCTGCCCTCCCCACTCCTAGCAGAGACGGGTCGCCTCGGAGACGAGACGAAACCCCGCCGATCGGCGCTGGCGCTGAACCGGAAGCCCAAAGGAACATTTTCAGAGATGGTTGCACTACAGGCAATTAAATGAAATCTTCAAAGAAAATAATAAGAGAGGATTCACTTACACACTTTCCAAATTCCAAAAGGATATCATAGATGATAATTCCAAATTATTAAAGAAGGCGTATAATATTCTGTTGGAATGGGAAACTAAACATAAGGAAGTCAAATCAGTAATGATTAAGTGAGCACAGCATTTAGGTCACAAGATACAATCTGAGGACTGGGTAAGGCTTTGGAAAGTGAACTTGAAATTTACGGATTGCATATTGTTGAAAGAGAATTTGAAAATTCCTGGAGAACAGGCGAAGTTCCAGCAGACTGGAGGAGGGCAAATGTTGTCCCTATTTTCAAAAAGGGGAAAAGAGAGGACCCAAACAATTACCGCCCAGTCAGCCTGACATCAATACCAGGAAAGATTCTAGAGCAGATCATTAAGCAAACGGCCTGTGAGCACCTAGAAAGAAATGCTGTAATCACTAAAAGTCAGCATAGGTTTCTGAAAAATAAATCATGTCAGACTAATCTGATCTCATTTTTTGACAGAATTACAAGCCTGGTAGATGAAGGGAACGCTGTGGATGTAGCCTATCTTGATTTCAGCAAGGCCTTTGACAAGGTGCCCCATGATATTTTTGTAAAGAAGCTGGTAAAATGCGGGCTAGACAATGCTACCATTCAGTGGATTTTTAACTGGCTGGCTGACCGAACCCAAAGGGTGCTCATCAATGGCTCTTTCTCATCCTGGAGAGTAGTGACTAGTGGGGTGCCACAGGGTTCTGTCTTGGGCCCAGTCTTATTCAACATCTTTATCAATGACTTGGATGATGGGCTTGAGGGCATCCTGAGCAAGTTTGCAGATGACACCAAATTGGGAGGGGTGACATGAGTCAGCAGTGTGATGCAGCAGCTAAAAAAGCCAATGCAATTCTGGGCTGCATCAATAGGAGTATAGCATCTAGATCAAGGGAAGTAATAGTACCACTGTATTCTGCTCTGGTCAGACCTCACCTGGAGTATTGTGTCCAGTTCTGGGCACCACAGTTCAAGAAGGATACTGACAAGCTGGAACGTGTCCAGAAGAGGGCAACCAAAATAGTCAAAGGCCTGGAAACGATGCCTTATGAGGAACGGCTTAGGGAGCTGGGTATGTTTAGCCTGGAGAAGAGAAGGTTAAGGGGTGATATGATAGCCATGTTCAAATATATAAAAGGATGTCATATAGAGGAGGGAGAAAGGTTGTTTTCTGCTGCTCCAGAGAAGCGGACACGGAGCAATGGATTCAAGCTACAAGAAAGAAGATTCCACCTAAACATTAGGAAGAACTTCCTGACAGTAAGAGCTGTTCGGCAGTGGAATTTTCTACCAAGGAGTGTGGTGGAGTCTCCTTCTTTGGAGGTCTTTAAGCAGAGGCTTGACAGGCATATGTCAAGAATGCTTTGATGGTGTTTCCTGCTTGGCAGGGGGTTGGACTGGATGGCCCTTGTGGTCTCTTCCAACTCTACGGTTCTATGATTCTATTCTAACAGTAGTAGTAGTAGTAATAATAATAATAATAATAATAATAATAATAATAATAATAATAATACAGTGGTACCTCTGGATGTGAACGGGATCCATTCTGGAGCCCCGTTCGCATCCAGAGCAGTACACAACCCGCGTCAGTGTTTTTGCGCACGCGCGGGTCGCAATTTGGTGCTTCTGTGCATGAGCATGACATCATTCGATGCTTCTGTGCATGTGCGAACCACGGAACCTGAAAGCAACCTGTTCCGTTACTTCTGGGTTCGGCGTGTTCATAACCTGTGTTGTACGCAACCCACAGCATTAGTATCCAGAGATATGGGCAGCTAACACTAAATATAAATACAGCAAAAACATTAAAAAAGGATAAAAGCATAAAAGGTCTCAAATGCCACTGCAATAGAGAAGTGTGCATACACACGAAAGCTTATACCCAGAACAAACGTAGTTGGTCTCTAAGGTGCTACTGGACAATTTTATTTATTTTGACTGTATCAGACCATCACGGCTACCTACCTGAATCTAAGACAACAATGTCAGCTTTAAGATACTAAAACTCTTAGAACTTTTAAAAAAGGGCCTAGGTGAAACAAGAAAGATGTCACTGAAGGGCCCAGGTGAGCCTCGCTAGGGAGAATATCCCATGGTTGGAGACCACCACTGAAAGGAGTCCCTTTGGCTACCACACTCTGTGCTTCAGATTAAGGGGAATCTTGTGGAAGAGCCTCAGGACTTCTACAAAACAGAGCTTTGCAGTCCCACTTTATTTGTGTAGTCCATGCCCTCAAAAAACTCCAGTCTTGATGCTTTCCCCCTGTAAATTCAGATTGACCTGTAATCTGATAAATTTCAGGAAATCAGGCTCCAAACTATCCCTCTTGGGATAGCCAATGATTTGCTTCTGTTTTTTGGGTGGGTGAATCAATCATCACTTTCTACTTCTCCCTTTCCACAGCTACAACTTCCTCAATGCTTTCATTCCCTGACCCCACACTCATAACTATTATATTCCCCTGCTGCAACTTTTGATCCCTCAGATTTGCACAAAACTTTAAAACTGTACAAGCAAACTGCTTTAAAAATTCCTACACCAGACATTACACAGCAATCTAAAAGGTGTGTGCTGAAAATTCAAAACTGCTTTCATTTCTTTTCTGGCATGCCCCAGAATGCTTTGCACAAATCCAGAAAACAGCAAAAGTGTGTGTGTGCGTGTGTGTGTGTGTGTGTGCGTGTGTGTGTGTTTAAAGGAATTTGTTGTTGTCCCTGTATGGGGAATTTTTTTAACAAGGTGTGCACATTCAGCTACCTGCACACCTGCCTTGTTGGTACAGTTGACTTGCAGATTGCATGCATTTAACTTGTGCGACTACAGTTTTACATGCTTGGCAGCTGGCCATGCAATTACACAAGGTGGAGAACTAAAAAGCTCTTTCCATGGCAGAAAAACCCAGCATTGAAACCACTTTCAAGCTCTCTGTGCTGCTTCCTGGGCTTTGGGGAGTTCTTGCATGGGCTCTGGAGGCCTTCACAAGATATTGTGGGGCTGTACAAGATCTCACAGGATCTTGTGAAGGCCTCCAGGACCCATGCAGGACCTTCCCAGAGCCTCGTAAGAAAGGCAGGGAGCTTAAAAGTTCTCTCCATGCTGGGTTTTCCTGCCTCAGAAAGAGTTTTTAAGTGCCCCGCCTTGTACACACCTTCTAGATCAGGCACCCCCAAACTGTGCCCCTCCAGATGTTTTGGCCTACAACTCCCATGATCCCTAGCTAACAGGACCAGTGGTCAGAGAAGATGGGAATTGTAGTCCAAAACATCTGGAGGGCCAAAGTTTGGGGATGCTTGTTCTAGATGGTGCTGGAGAACCACCTCCATCCTCCTCCCTGGCCATAGGCTGTCTGGAGCTGATGAGAGTCCCACAACACATGGAGTGGCAAAGGTTCCCCCTCCCTGCTTGAAAGTCTGTGGATATTACTTTTGAGTAAATATGCACAGAATCAGATTAGGAGTTTGCATGCTGCACAGAAATGGCCATCTCTGGTCAATTAGCAGAGCAGCCATGGACTTGGTGGAGAAAGCTACAAGATCTCTGGGAATGGATAACAGAGATGCTGTAGCTCAGAGGTAATTGCAGGGGTACCAGAGCTGACTGTGGAGAAGAGCAGGAGGAAGAGCCGCTCACCTCCTGCTCTGCATGTTGGTGGGAACTGTGCCCAGAGGAATTCATGTATGAGTAAATGTGTGGTAAGGCCATAGTGAGGATTCACTGAGGTGACCTTGCCCAAGGGCCCTCCAATATCAGCACAGATTTTGACTCTTTAGAACTCTGAATCCTACTTCCAAGAGGTACCTCTGCCAAACAAGGAACTTGGGAGTCAGACCATGGCTCCACCTGGTTCAGCCTGGTCTCCTCCTCTGGCAGGCACTGGCTCTTCCGTGTCTTGGGAAGACGATCCTTGCTACCTGGCCTCCATTTTTGGCTAAAGCATGAACCTGGGATCTTCTGCATGCAAAGTATCAAACTCACATTTCTCCCCTTCTCCACGTTATTCTCACAACAACCCTGTGAGGTAGATCAGGCTGAGAGATGGTGCCTGATCCAAGGTCATGCCCAGTGGGGTTCATGGCTGAGTGGGGGTTTTGAACCCTGGTCTCCCAGGCCCCAGTCCAACATGCTAATTACCACACCACACTTAGGGCTCCAAAAATCCCATTATGTCAAAATAAATTGATTTTGAAGTGTGCTGAAAACATATTTCAATACTTATTATGAAGGGGGGAATATCATCATCACCACCACCATCATCATCATAGACTTTCATTGCGCTAGCCATAGACCATGGCATCATTCAGAAAAATAACAAAAGGAAAAACAGCAATAACCATAAAAATCATCAGGCACCACACATACAATATAAACCACAGTCACAACTACTAAGATTGTTTGTTGCATAAAATAGAATAGCAGAAGATTCTCTAGTAAAATGTGCCAAAATAAATATACGAATCCCCTTTATAGTTGAGCACTATTTTATCTAGTTCTTTCCTCCTGATCTTCTTAGCTGCCAACACATAAGTTACAAAGTCATCAGTATCGCTCAGCAGCCATTTCACCCTTTCCACCCTATTCAAGTGAGTTCCATTCGGAAACAGGGGTTTTATGAATCGGGCACTGCAATAAATAGTGGCACAGGTCCTCCACAGAGGAGTTGCCCACACAGAAAAGCCTCTCTTCATAATGTACTTTGCCATAACATCCATCCAACACCACTGAGGGCATCGATTGGAATCATAATTCTGTGAAAGTGATTCTAAGCATGACAAGTGGGAGGTTTGACAGGTAACTGGCCCAGGTATGCTCTGTTTTAATAAGTGGGAACCATGGCGAACTCTTGGTAGAAGTCATCATAGTTAGATCCCTTTCTGCATCGGACCAAAGGTGGGATATGGAAAATGACGACAACAAAAGTGGTCTCCCCCCTCCCTGCTCATAATTCAGTTTAAATGTATTCCTGATCTGTCCTTTGAACTTCATTATGGATTTCATCTCCCAATCCCCAAATTTAAAATGCTGTCTTGGGTCAGCTAACAAACACAAACAGGTCAGTTATTACCTCTCAATGATCTTTTTGTTTAAACTGTACAGTCAAACAAAAATTCTGGCTTCTTTGCCTGTATGCCTTTCATGGCATATTTATGCAGTTACTACCGTTGCTCGGTCCCAGCTCCTGCCAACCTAGCAGTTCGAAAGCACATCAAAGTGCAAGTAGATAAATAGGTATCGCTACAGCGGGAAGGTAAACGGAGTTTCCATGTGCTGCTCTGGTTTGCCAGAAGCGGCTTTGTCATGTTGGCCACATGACCTGGAAGCTGTACGCCGGTTCCCTCGGCCAATAATGCGAGATGAACGCTGCAACCCCAGAGTCAGTCACGACTGGAGCTAATGGTCAGGGGTCCCTTTACCTTTAATACAGTAATACATTAGTAACACAAAATCAGAGGTGATGATTATTCCAAGTGCTCAGTTTCTAAAATCAGCTGTGAGGGCTAGAAGCATGCATGAGCAGCTCAATCTTTTTTAGGGGATGAGATGTCTGGGGCTTGGCTTTGGTCTGCCCAGTGCAGAGAAGGAAATGCACTCTGCACACGCTCCAAGTGTCCTTCCCGAGTCCACTACTCCAGGGTTAGATTGGCAGATGGATCCTCCACGGAGAGCGCCGTTTCCAAGGAAGCCTACATGCTTGAGATTACTTAAGGCCAGTGCTCCCCCCCTAAAAAAATGTTTAGGGGTACTCTCATTTTCCTACCTCTCTTTCAAATCAGAACCAGTGAAGGTGGTGAAGGTCCTGTGTGAGTGTCTGGAGGCAGTTGGAGGATGGATGGTGGCTAACAGATTGAGGTTGAATCCTGACAAGACAGAAGTACTGTTTTTGCGGGAGAGGAGGTGGGCAGGTGTGGACTCCCTGGTCCTGAATGGGGTAACTGTGTCCCTAAAGGACCAGGTGCGCAGCCTGGGAGTAATTTGGATTCACAGCCTTCCATGGAGGTGCAGGTGAATTCTGTGTCCAGGGCAGCTGTCTACCAGCTCCATCTGGTACACAGGCTGAGACCCTACCTGCCCACAGACTGTCTCGCCACAGTGGTGCATGCTCTACTGTACTTATCTCTCGCTTGGACTACGGCAATGCTCTCTATGTAGGGCTACCATTGAAGGTGACCCAGAAACTACAACTAATCCAGAATGCAGCAGCTAGACTGGTGACTGGGAGCGGCCGCCAAAACCACATAACATCGGTCTTGAAAGACCTACATTGGCTCCCAGTATGTTTCCGAGCACAATTCAAAGTGTTGGTGCTGACCTTTAAAGCCCTAAAGGGCCTCGGTCCAGTATACCTGAAGGAGCGTCTCCACCCCCATTGTTCTGCCTGGACACTGAGGTTCAGTGCCGAGGGCCTTCTGGCGGTTCCCTTGCTGTGAGAAGCAAAGCAAATCTTAAAAAATGTAGTATAAACACTGACAACTGAGAAACACTGGCCTGCAAGCACTCCAGTCAGAGAACAGCCTTTTCCAAAGGTGTCATGAGCTTTGAAGAAACTCAATCTCAGGACGCAAGGGAGAAATGTGCTAAGAGGAAGGCACACTTGGCAAATCCACATCGTGATCAACTCCTGCCCGGAATCCAATGTCCCCACTGTGGAAGGACATGTGGATCCAGAATTGGCCTCCACAGTCACTTAGGACTCATTGTTAAACCTGTGTTTATGGAAGACAATCTTACTCGGCTACAAGGGATCACCAAAGAAGACGACAGGGAACCAGGCAGAGGGCCTTCTTGGTAGTGGCACCCGCCCTGTGGAACACCCTCCCACCAGATGTCAAAGAGAAAAACAACTGCCAGACTTTTAGGAAGGCAGCCCTGTTTAGGGAAGCTTTTAATGTTTAATAGACTATTGTATTGTAATATTCTGTTGGAAGCCGCCCAGTGTGGCTGGGGAAACCCAGCCAGATGGGCAGGGTATAAATAATAAAATAATAATAATAATAATAATAATAATAATTACTCATATTGAAATACTGCCCCTCAATGAGGCCAAACTGAGATTCAAAAATGTTTCTTCTTAAGTCCGAAAGAAAATGGTCTGACTCTGGCGTGTACGATCGGATGCCCTGGTTTTGGTTTCCTTGTGGCAGAAATCCTCCTCGCTCCATTCGACTCGGGGTGACGCTGGTTCCGGGGGAATTATGCACATAAATGGGTCCAATAGCAGGGCCACCATCTCCGCGCCCCTCACACTAAGGGGGCGCAAAAATTTGAAGCGCAAAAACAAAAAACTAAACGCGACACCCCCTTGGGAACTGTAGTTTCCCTTTCCCAGCAGCAGCACCCAGCCAGTTCGCGGCGTGCTCCGTGCGCAAGTGCTTTCCAGGGATGGAACCAAGTCCCGCCTGAAGTTCCGTCGCAGCGCAGCCGCTCGCGCCCCGGGAGAGCCGGCAGCCCCCGCGGGGCACGGAGACCGCGGCGACTCGCGAGGCAGCTTCCGCGGCACTGGCGCGGGATCCCCCCGCACGGCTGCGCCTCCCGGCTCCCGGCGGCACACGCTCTCCCGCCCGCGTATGCGCGTCACTCGGCGCCGCCGGCGCGCACGCGCCCTGTCTCTCTCCGTCTCGGCCGTTCCGCCGGCCAGGCTCCCCTCCCCACGCGGCGCGCTCCCTCCCCGCCGCGGCTCCGCCCCCTCCGGCTGTTCCGCTGCTCGACGCCCCGCCCTCCGCCGAGCTCCGGACCCAAGATGGCCGCCGTGTCAGTTTGGGTCTTCGCCGCCGTCCGGCCTCAGGCTCCTGGGCTCCGCCTCGCTTAGGCCCCGGTAAGCAGCGGGGGTCGCGGTGCCTCTCCCGCTCGCGGAGGGCGAGGGCGGGCGGAGGGGCGGCTCCGAGCCGGCAAGCGACGGCGGCGAAGGCAGCGGTGGCGGCGGCGGCGAGAGGAGAAGCGGGAGGAGGCGGAGGCGAAGCCGAGGGAGCGAGAGGCTGCGCGCGGGCGGGCGGGCATCGGGCGGGCTCCTCGCGTCAGGCCCGCGGCCTGCTCCGGCCCGGCCCAGGCTCGCCTGCGCCAGGCCCAGCTGCGGCCTCGCTTGCCTGCCCGCCTCCCTCGGCGCTCGCCCGCCGGCGGCAGGTGCAGGCCAAGTCGGCCTCCGCGGCGCCAGGGTGAGCGAGCAGGCGGGCGGGCCTAGCCCGGCGAGGCCGCCGCGGGGCCGGAGCGACCTCGAGCAGCACCTGGCAGGCCGGAGCGCCGCTGCTTGGCATCCGGGCTGCCTCGGGCGAGGCCTCCTCGACTTGGGCCGCGCTTCGCCGTCGGGGACCCAGTCGCGGGCGAGGCGGACGGGCCCGCTTCCTTCTGCTTGCAATGGGCCTGAAAGTGCGAGAGGAGAGAAGCGGCCGAAGGACGGAGACGGCCCGCCGCCTCCGGACCCAACTTGTGTTGCTGCTGCTGCTTCTCCTCCTGCTTCTCCTTACATAACGTCTTTCCTCGCTCGCTCTGGCGGCGAGTTGTTTATTGTTGCTTTTTTTTTGAAACACGCACGTATACCGGTACGAGCGACTTTTCCTTTTCTCGACATCGTCTACGGAAGATGCTCGGCGCTTCCTTAGGCTTCGCGGCGACCCCAGATCTTGCGGTGTTCAGATCTGAGCGCCCCTTGCAAACTTAAAAACGGAAAAAGGGACTCTAAAGAGGGTAAAAACTTTATCCTGTAAAGTTAGGATAGGCGGCATTCTGGCTTATTTTTGGGCTCAAGGCGTGCAGTGCATTACGCTATAGTTCTTCTGTACATCTCTTGCAAGTTAAGGGAGTTTGAAAGTTTGTTTTCTTACATCTTGGAGCCTGAGGTGGGATACATGTGATTGCCACTCAGGCACTGACCAGACCCCAACCCTGCTCAGCTTGAGCAGGTGTTAGGATCCTATATGTAGCTGCAGCCTTCATGTAGGTGTTGGGTTGGCTCAGCTGCTGTGAAAGGTTGGGCTAGATGGGCTTCTGCAGCTTTCTTGTTAGGCAGTTGCCTTTGCCCCTCCCCAACTTACCTTCTTTCCCCCCCAAATGATGGTGACTTCTCCAACCAGCTTGTTTTCTTGTACCGGTAGTAATCCTGCAAGTCTCTTTCCGGGGTGAGGAGATAGAATGAGCTGGCTTTTCTATGAGATTTTCTTCTCTACTTTTGGATGATTTTGCCTCAGTTCTTTTGGTGGCTAGTGCCTTCTAAATGGTGTTTTGCTTCAAGTCCGGACTTGTTGAAGAATTGGCCCAATACATTGCCATTTTAAATGCCAAATCTTTAATTGCTTTCAGATTTTTTAAAGACCAAATATTCTTTGACACATTTTCCTTTTTTAACACAGCTATGTTGCCGCTGTTGTGCTGAGGGGCTAGCAAAACTTTACAGTTTGGAGCTGCTTGTTAAAAAGTCAAATAACTCGTGTTTTCTCTTTTCTCTTTCTTTCAGGCGTACCATTTTATTTACTTGTATACCAGATTGGGAATGTAAAGAGCTGGATTGAGATGTGCTGAATTCATCTCACCTGTATGATACACCTGCTGCTTTTTTTCTGGAGGGGGGCATTGGAAAATATGAATTGGTTCCTAACAGGATATATATTTTTTAATGGAAAATAGGAAATCTTATGTTTGAAAAAGGAATTTGGGGCAAACAACGTGTATGCTATGGTTAACTGGTCCCTATCCTCCGATCATCTGTTTTCCCATTCTGTGAAACTCCTTCAGTATAGGGATAAGGGATAACGACTCTATGGATATACAGAAATCTTCATCATGGTAAAACTTGCTAACCCGCTGTACACGGAGTGGATTTTGGAGGCAATTAAAAAGGTCAAGAAGCAAAAACAGCGCCCTTCAGAAGAGAGGATATGCAATGCTGTGTCTTCGTCCCATGGTTTGGACCGAAAAACAGTTCTGGAGCAATTGGAACTGAGTGTTAAAGATGGGACCATATTAAAGGTTTCCAATAAGGGACTTAATTCCTATAAGGATCCTGATAACCCTGGGCGAATAGCACTTCCCAAACCACGAAACCATGGAAAGTTGGATGGTAAACCAAACGTGGACTGGAATAAACTGATTAAACGGGCAGTTGAGGGCTTGGCAGAGTCCAGTGGCTCATCCTTGAAGAACATTGAACGCTTTTTGAAAGGGCAGAAGGATGTGTCAGCTCTATTTGCAAGCAGTGCCCCTTCCATCTTTCACCAGCAACTGCGATTGGCTGTTAAGCGGGCAATTGGCCATGGGCGACTCCTTAAAGATGGACCTCTGTACCAACTCAATACTAAAGCAGCCACAAATGCAGATGGGAAAGAGAGCTGTGAATCTCTTTCTTGTCTTCCTCCAGTATCTCTCCTTCCACATGAAAAAGATAAGGTAAGAACCACTTGCTAACCAGCTCTTGGGTGCTGAATGGCAGATTCAGTGCTCCACATTACTTTTACAAAAGTAACTTGTAAATGTGTTGGTTTGTTAGCTAAGAGTATGAGCTGAGGACCCTAAAGTGGCTTTAGGCAAGGCCTTATCCCTCATCTTTCAATTTGCAATATGTGTGTGTCGGTGGGGGGTGGGGGTGGGGGGTGGAGATAATGCCAGTTTACCTCTATTGCAAGGATTACTAAGAGAAGGCAGTTTTGCTCTGTCAGTTTTAAGCAGCATTATTAAAAGCACTACAGATATGCCTTGTGCATATTATGGTGCATAGATTATTCTTTCCAAGCATTGGGTATTTTGTTTGGAGGAGAGCAGATCAATTTTAACCAGGCAGATTCGCAGGGAGACAGATATGTGATGTCCCTCTTTAAGCTACATGTTAACTGCTCCTGGTTGGGAAGGGTGTGTGGTGGGGGGCTTTTATCCTCTTCCAATGGGTGAATTTAAATTACACTTGCATTTTGAGCTCTATGTGTAGGGCCAGTGAATGAAGATAGTGAGGATGCAGCAAACCATAGTTTATACCTCCTCCTCCTCCTCCTCCTCCTCCATCATCATGAGCTGCTTCCCCCACCCTTGACAAAGCCCCCTTTTGCCTTGTACTGGTGTTACTTTCCCCAGCAGGGCTTTTCTTCAGCCCGTGTAAGTCCATGAACTGGGTAAGCTATTTACACTCTCTCAAGGCCAGCTAAGTTGGGGTGGAGTTAATATGCTTCATCTTAACTTCTCCCAGATAGTGTACATCAGGTTTAGGATCATAAACCTCATAACTTCAGTATAGGTAAAGGGACCCCTGACCATTAGGTCCAGTCGTGACCGACTCTGGGGTTGCGCGCTCATCTCGCATTATTGGCCGAGGGAACCGGCGTATAGCTTCCAGGTCATGTGGCCAGCATGACAAAGCCGCTTCTGGCAAACCAGAGCAGCACATGGAAACGCTGTTTACCTTCCCGCTGTAGCGGTACCTATTTATCTACTTGCATTTTGACGTGCTTTCGAACTGCTAGGTTGGCAGGAGCTGGGACCGAGCAACGGGAGCTCACCCCGTCACAGGGATTCGAACCACCAACCTTCTGATCAGCAAGCCCTAGGCTCAGTGGTTTAACCACAGCGCCAACTGAGGGCCAGCTAAGTTGGGGTGGAGTTAATATGCTTCATCTTAACTTCTCCCAGATAGTGTACATCAGGTTTAGGATCATAAACCTCATAACTTCAGTATACCGATACTTTATTTCCCAAATACACAGTATTGAATTTATCGTTAAGACCTTCCATGTCCTCTCAAGTTTTGTCCTCACTGGGAAAGAGAGAGGGAAGCTGCTTTTAAGCAACTTTGGAAATGCAATGGGTGTGTATTTTAAATGGGAAGGAGGGGTTTGTATGTTAAAGAATGAGTAGCTGTTGATATAATGAATATGATAATCATAGAGACCTCTTACATTTGTTACATTAAAATGAACACGTCCTGATACTAAGTTTGGGAAAGCCATAAGATAACTAACATTAGAAATTAATATGTTTATACCCTTTGCTGTATCATCTGACTTTTCAGTTAATATTGCAACTCACTCCTTCAGAATCGGCTCTGCTTTCTTGCTTTGCCACTAAATAGATCAATAGATTCAAATAGATTCAGAGGCAGTAATAGATTCTGAGAGTGCTCTTATTCTCAGCTCCCCTGGTTGGTCACTGTGAGAGCAGGTTGCTGGGTTAGAGGAACCATTGGCCTGATCCAGCAGGCCCTTCTTACATTCCTATCACCACGTCTCTGGACTGCTGGATGAAACAGGTCACTTGCCAGCATAGAAAACTTCAAAGTTGTAGTTTTACTTTCTGAGTTGACCATTTTCTTCGATAGTGTACCAAGTTTTATGTTACACAGTTTCCCCTCCTTCCTCAAAATTTGTTATTGCTAGTAAAAACCTGGTAGGTACTTTATTCTATCAGCTAGTCCTAAGCTACCATTTCTCCTAATTGGGAGGAAGATTAGATTACAGTACAGTGGTACCTCTGGATGCGAACAGGAACCGTTCCGGAGCCCCATTCGCAACCTGAGCAATGCGCAACCTGAAGCGCTGAATCTGTGCATGCTCATTCAGCGCTTCTGCGATGCGCATGACGTCATTCGGCGCTTCTGCGCATGCGCAAATCGCCGAACCTGGAAGTAACCTGTTCCAGTTCTTCTGGGTTTGGCTTGTTCGTATCCCGTGATGTACGCAACCCGCAGCGAACGTAACCAGAGGTATGACTGCAATGTGATTGTAACAGCTGAAAGTTTTAATGCTGATATACGCTAGAAAGTCTAGAAATACCTAAGGACCCATAAATGTAATTCCAATTGATCTTGGATGATGAGGCAGACAGTGACATGTCTAGTGCAGAGAGCTGGCAGACTAGAGTTCACATTCTTGCTAAGCCACAAGCTGATTGGATGACAAGTATTTGCCTATTTGACAGTGATGTGATTAAGAGCTTTGATTGTCATATGTAACTTACTATAGTGAACTTAGCACATGGGATGAGGAAAAAAGCTGGGGATTTTGTGAATCAGTTATATTGCCAGGTCTGTGACCATATAATTTATTGTTGATATCAGATATTGTCATTCTCCTAAGACAGGAAGTTTCTGTCTTTAGCCTCTGTTCCTAGCTTTTGTGGGCTTTGGAAAATCATGTTGAACATGCAGTTATACAAGATTTAGATATTGTATATATCTTAAGTATAGAAATATATGATTTCTGTTGTACTTTATGTTCTGGTTTAAGAGATACTTCATTAGAAATGAAGCAGACATTGGTTATTTGCAAATGAAAAGTAAAGTGTAGCACCGATAATTTTTAAACGGTGTCCTGTCATTCTTAATTTCGTTGACTGTTTCAAATAGTCTGCCATCCTCATTTGGTCTTCTTGGTAGATATAAGCTTGAAATCTATGGTTGTGATGTGAATATGTTACTAAGGTACAAAGGTGACCATTGTCTTACTCAGTTGATACCGGTAAATAGAGTAAACACTGTTAGTCAATAATGCTACAAACTTGTCATCTTGGAAATCGTAAATATTGGGATGCAGGAAAAAGATATTACATGATCCAGTGATCCAGCATTGGTGAAGGCCAGAGCAAGTCTATAAAGTTTGGCATAGTAGCTGTTCTCCCTATTGACCTCATTTGTAGTAGTTTGGGTTGCTTTTGACATGAGGCTATTCTTCCTGACTGTTCTTACAGTGGTAATGGGCTGTCCACTCTCATGAGTGCACCCATTCGTTTTGGAAACCTTAATAGTACTCTACCTTTCTTCCAAAGAGTAAAGGTGGTGTAGAAGGGGATTATCTAGTTTTACATCCATAATAATATTGTCTGGTAGCTGAGGCTGAGAAATAATGAGTGCTCCAAGGTTAAGCAGCATTTTGAATCCACTATTCCTTTTCTGTTGGCCATTTCCATTTCCTAAGGCAACTAATGCAACTAATGTGGAGTGATGCAGGATTGTGCATATGTGTTGATAGGGACCAATGAGACCAATAGTAACATTTCAAAAAGAGTTGATTCTCTTTGTAACTACAGTCATACCTTTGATCCCGAACGCCCTGAAACTCGGGTGTTTTGGCTCCCAAGCACCACAAACCCGGAAGTGATTGTTCTGGTTTGCAAACATTTTTTGGAACCTGAACGTTTGATGGGGCTTCCGCGGCTTCTGATACTTCTTTCAGCCAACCAGAAGCTGCAATTTGGTTTTCGAAAGTTTTGGAAGAAGTCAAATGGACTTCCAGAATAGGTTCTGTTCGATTTCCAAGGTACGACTGTACTAAGATTGCAAGGCTCCCTCTGGGCGCAGAGGGAGTCCCTTGGAGTCCACCCCGCCCACCCCCACCCCCAAAATATCTGGAATACAGCTGCTGAATATTCCATGGAGAGAAATGAGAGGGCCACTGCTTGATGGGGAACTGCTTGTGGCTAATGTAGGGGAGGTAGCTGGAGCGGGGTGGTAGGTATGCTGAACTTCTAAGGTAGTCATTTCAAGCTATCTTACTAGAAATAAAAATTCTGTTGAATTCTGTTCTGAAATAATTCTGAGTAGAAATGCTTTGGAGGGGGCTGTGAGAGCATAGCATTTACCTAGAATGGATCACATGTCTTGTCTTGGGTTAGGTTTTGAACATGGGAACAGATTCACACACAAAAAAGTTCTTTTGAGCATTTGGGAAAGCTTTCCAACTGACTATGTCTAAATCCCTGCTAAGTTTCAAATCTGTATGCTAACCCTTTATTGATTTTTTTTCTCAACAAAGTGATGCCATAGATTTAAGTAAACTATATTTCATGCTGTCTGGTATTTAACTTCCACTTCAACAGTGAAATACTTTTTTGTACATTCTTGCCAGCTTTATTTCTAAATTCTCACTATGCTGTTGTAGGTGCACCATGTCAGTGCTTAAAAGGATTGCCTGATATAAAGGGATAAAAACATTTGGCAATCCAGCATATGTTAGCGAAAAGGTGTTTTGAGAGACACAAACATTCCCTCCAAAATAAGATAATCTAAAAGTCAAAGTCATCAATATCTTGGGACAGACAGTTCAGTCACACTGGTCTTTGGTTAACTCTCTGTCCTGAGCCCTGCAATTCACTGGCTGGTCTCAGGCAAATAACATCCTTATGGTGACTTATTGATACCGTAAGTTGCAAAGTATATAATACCCCCCCCCAAGTTGTATACAGTAAATTGTTTTCGTAGTCTTTTCAATATCAAGACCCAAATATTTAAATGTTGTAGCAATGGTCTCCCAGTGATGTAATGCTAATCCCCATACTCTTAAGTGTTTCATAGAACATGTTGTCTGTAGTGGTTCTTGAATGTTTTAGAGGGATTTATTTGAATAACAACCTTGTTCATTCATATGGTGTCTAACCTCTGACATTTTAAGCACTTGTTCACACTGTAGCCTTGAAGGCTGAAACCACTCTTGTCTTTTTAATCTAACTACTTGGTTAAAATGCCTAGTTAAAGAAAAGGATGGCTTTTTAAATACTTTGTACTTTATGAAAATAAATGGCAGAGGAACCAATTTTGCATAATTGCAAGTAAAACTCTATGTACAGCAGTAAGTACATACTGCAAGTTTTAGGTGTGGCTGAATTACCGGTTGGGTGTTGGTTGTATAGAAAAGAACTTGGAAGTTATTTCTGTGAGACTTCTTGTGTCTGTGTTGGGTGATGTAATTACCAGTTCAGAATTTTTCTAGTTCCACAGAATCCCACCTGACATTCCTTTAAGGCTGTTTGGATATAGCTGAATTATTTTAATCATGATAAACCTTGGTAGCTGTTGGATACATTTGGATATGGCAATACCTGAAGTTATGGTATATTGTGACTACTTTGAATGATGAATAGCTTTCATACAAGGAAAGTATTATTTTATTTAAAACTATGACTATTGATTCATGGATTCTTTGGAGGAAATTATTGTGTAGATGCTTATGCTTTAGAGAGATTCCTCAAGTTCTGCTCCTGTTTATCATAGTAAGGGATTTCATTGACAACTGAAAACTTGAATACAGACTACTGTATCTGTAGACATATTGCACAGGACTCCTTGATCACTAGGTGGCGCTCTTGAGTCGCAAAACTGACTGGCGACCAATTAATTTCGGATGCTGTTTATGTACAGTACAGTAGTATCCTGAGTGTTGCAGTCTGTTTTGAAACAGTGGCAAATTGTGCAGAAGTTTGGGTGTGTTGTGTTTTCTGTGATGCAGCCTTCTCAGTAGTTTGCTTTTTTGCCATCTGAGATTTTAAGGCAGGGGTCCCCAAACCAAAGCCTGGGGGCTGGGTGCGGCCCAATCGCCTTCTAAATCCGGCCTGCGGACGGTCCGGGAAGCAGTGTGTTTTTACATGAGTAGAATGTGTCCTTTTATTTAAAATGCATCTCTGGGTTATTTGTGGGGCATAGGAATTCATTCATATTTTTTTCCAAAATATAGTCCGGCCCCCCGCAAGGTCTGAGAGACAGTGGACCGGCCCATGGCTGAAAAAGTTTGCTGACCCCTGTTTTTAGGGTTCAATTGTGCATCCTATGCCTTTCAATTTCATTCTTTGTCCACCACTCTAGTAGCGTCTGTTGAATGCAAAAAGGTGAATGATATATCAAGGCAGCAGTGTTTCTAACGTTCCCTGTCATAGAACTGGTTGAACAAGTGGGATTTTTTTTAGAGTTTGACTTTTGATCTCAACAGAAACTGCTGGAGGAACTGCCCAGAATCTGAATTTGTGATCCCTGTAAAACACATCCTTATCCTCATTTTATTATTTATACCAATCCATCTGGCTGGGTTTCTCCAGCCTCCTCATTTGAGATGATGCTGTGACCATTCTCAGAGAAGAACCATGTGGCCAGATGTGTTTGGCTCCTTCATGGTCTACCCATAGCCATTTATCTCCTTTCAGTTGGAAACAATAGCACCCACTATCCATGGGAATCTGAAGTTTGGGGTGGGGGTGGGGAGGAACAACAAATATCAAGTATTTTTTTCTCTCTGCTTTCAGTTGATTATAGGGAGTATTTTTGAGAGCACACTGTCTTGTCAGGGAGATCTGGAATTTTAAGTTTTTTATCTTTTTATTCTTTCTGGTTTTTTATTCAAGGTTGCATACACTTGTAAGGTCAAAATTTCTGAAGGATAATGTGATCTGCCAGCAAAATTCAGGTTTTTTAAATGTTTATGTTAACGTAATGTAAAAGTAAGTTCTGACTTACTTTTGACAGATACCTTATTTTATACAAAACTCTTGATTTGTGAAAGTCTGATGACTAGGTGCAAATTGCTTATATTGTTTATCTCTGCCCCCCTATACCTGCAGTGCCAGAGGTAGAGTGGAACTCCAAATTCACTACTGCCGATTATGCAGCTGGTGGCTTGCTTTTCTTTTTCTTTTCTTTTTGCTGGGAGCCAGAGGAGTTTCTGAAGGCAATGATGTTGGAGAGAAGTCTTCCGGCTTCACTTTGTGATAGAAAGTGAGGGGTGGTGGAGGCAAACATACTATGTGCCAAGTGACAATCTAGGTGAGCAGAGAAAGTTCAGTGGCTAGTAAATAATTTGAAGGAGAACTGTCAATTCCAAAGCCCTTCCTAGCTTGCTTGGGCCCAGGGGTGGTGGAGGGGCTCCCCATTTTCCTTTCTCCTGATTTTATTTTTTAATTTCTCCTCTCCCCTCCCCCCCCATGGCCAGGAAGGGCTGGGGAGCTGCAGGTGGGGGCCACTTCCCGGCATTCCTGGCAGCATGACAAGCTGAGGGGGAGCCGTGCCGTGGTGCTCCCTCCCCTGTGTTCTTTCCTAGCCAGCTTTGGGGGAGGCTGGGGGAGCTGCAGACAGGACAGGAGGGGGGTGATATCATAAGAGCCAAGTTTTGTAAGGTCGCAAATTTAAGCCGCACTTTAACTTTTCGCGGTTGGAATCTGGAAAAAAAAGTGTGGCTTATATTCAGGCCAATATGATACTCCCTATTATTGCTGATGGCATAATATTGGCAGTAGAGCTGCACCCATATGACTTTAGGCAGGCATAGCAGGGCTCCTCTGAGTGCAAAAGTGTTGGGGTGCCAGTGGGGGGTGCAGGTTAATGTTGTGCCCTGAGGATGCTCAGCCAGACTTTGGCCAGCTTTAGGATTGTGGTAAGGCAATTTCCATTTAAGGTCTTCAGAACCATTAGGTAAATACTTTTTGATCCTGATGACACTGATAAGAGGTTTTAGCTTAATGCTACACTTTGATTTTAAAATTTGTCATCTGGGAAACAGTTTAACTATTATTTAAAGTAATAGTTTAAGTTAATAGAGAGTAGCTGTAACTTGCTTCAAATAGGTCTCCTCTTCAGTATTTTTGTAAAATTTGTTAGATATCAGGCACAGTGGACCATTTTCACCAGTGTTCGAAATTAATGGGTTGCCAGTTGTTGTTGTTTTTGTAACTCTGGAGCACTACCTAGTGACCAAGTTGATATTTCCAGTCTTGTGGTTTGTGACTGTCCTTGGACTGAAGCCTTCCCTTTCTGCCTGCTCCTCAGGAAGCCTTTTAATGTGCTAAATGAACTGGGGGGAGAGGAAGATAGTAGCTTTGGAGAAACAGAACAGCTGTGTGGGAAACACCTTTTAAACTGGTGCATATTCTATGAAATATAATCTTTTAGAAATACAGTGGTACCTCGGTTTACATACACAATTGGTTTCGGAAGTGTGTACTTAAACTGAAGCGTACTTAACCTGAAGCGAACTTTCCCATTGAAAGTAATGGAAAGTGGATTAATCCGTTCCAGACGGTTCCACAGAGTACTTAAACTGAAAGTACTCAAACCGAAGCGTACTTAAACCGAGGTATGACTGTAGAAGAAAGAGGTGTGTGTGAAATTGTATGATCTTTTAAGTGAAAGGGATTTCAATATGACCTATCAACATTTATAATTCAAACTGCAAATGGTCAGTATTACTTGCACTGTTTTTTTTAACTGGAAGTGAATAAAGTGTTTTTCTTAGGGAAATCCCATTTTTTATGTCAGAAGAAATGACATGTTAGGGTTTGTATAAATGTATGAGGGTTTTCATGCTAAATCCTAGTTATTAATATAGAAGGGTAGCAAACATTTCCCACAGACTTCCTCTCATCTACACTCATGGAGTTAAGACACTACAGCTGCTATAGTAATGTGCAGTGGGGGCAAATCTTAAAAAATACCAAGGATCTTGAAATGGACTTAAGTGCTCCTGTACTACCGTATTTACACAAGGAAGTGCTTTCTTTAAAGTAATAAAAACATTAGAACTTTGAAAATAATCACGTTATGTGGGGATGAATGGACAGAGTGAGACAATATCCTTCACTGGCAGCTCCACCTATCACAGAAGCTGTGACTTTGCAAACTGAAAGAAAATAGTTCACCTTAGTGAGAGCCAGTGTGCTGTAGTGGTTAGAGTGGCTGTAGGACTAGAACGTGGGAGACCCGGGTTCAAATCCCCACTCAGCCATCAAGTTCACCGAGTGTTACTGCCTAAACTTAAGTCTCAATGTGCTCTGTGTACGACCTGTTTTGCTATGGCTGGTTACAACCCTCCGAATACCACAAATTGCAAAAAGAACCAAATGAATTCTCTACGAAAAAAGAAAGAGGAAGTGCTGCTGCATTGGGGAGGGGGAGGGAGGATGGTGACTAGCGATTCTGTTTTTCTCTCTCATAACAATAGCTTTTCTAACACTGGTTTTCACATGTAACACTCAGGCAAACCATGGCTAAGTGTGAATGTGCAGGCACTCACAGCACAAATCATGGTTGCTTCACTCCTTCCCTGCTGGTTTGTTGTTTAGTAGATTAGTTGTGTCTGATTCTTTGTGACCCCATGCATCAGAACACACCAGGCACTCCTGTCTTCTACTGCCTCCCGGAGTTTTGTCAAATTCATGTTGGTCGCTTCTGTAACACTGTCCAACCACCTCGTCCTCTGTCCTCTTCTCTTTGTGGCCTCAATCTTACCCAACATCAAAGTTTTTTCCAGGGAGTCTTGTCTTCTCATGAGGTGGCCAAAGTATTGGAGCCTCAGCTTCAGAACCTGTCCTTCCAGTGAGCACTCAGGGTTGATTTCCTTCAGAATGGATAGGTTTGATCTTCTTGCAGTCCATGGGACTCTCAAGAGTCTCCTCCAGCACCATAATTCAAAATCATCAATTCTTTGGCGATCAGCCTTCTTTGTGGTCCAGCTCTCACTTCCATACATCACTACTGGGGAAACCATAGCTTTAACTATACGGACCTTTGTCGGCAAGGTAACGTCTCTGCTTTTTGAGATGCTGTCTAGGTTTATCATTGCTTTTCTCCCAATAAGCAGGTGTCTTTTAATTTTGTGACTGCTGTCACCATCTGCCGTGATCATGGAGCCCAAAAAGGTAAAATCTGTTACTGCCTCCATTTCTTCCCCTTCTGTTTGCCAGGAGGTGATGGGCCCAGTGGCCATGATTTTACTTTTTTTGATGTTGAGCTTCAGACAATATTTTGCGCTCTCCTCTTTCACCCTCATTAAGAGGTTCTTTAATTCCTCCTCACTTTATGCCATCAAAGTTGTGTCATCTGCATATCTGAGGTTGTTGATATTTCTTCCGGCAATCTTAATACTGGCTTGGGATTCCCCCAGTCCAGCCTTTCGCATGATGTATTCTGCATATAAGTTGAATAAGCAGGGAGATAATATACAGATTTGTCGTACTCCTTTCCCATTTTTGAACCAATCAGTTGTTCCATACCCAGTTCTAACTGTTGCTTCTTGTCTCATAGAACTTTCTCAGGAGACAGATATGGTGGTCTGGCACTCCCATTTCTTTGGGGCTAAACTATGGTTAGGCTTAGTATTAACATTCAAAACTGGGCTGTGGTTTGTCTCATTCCAGACAAACCATGAACTGTAGCCAGGGTTTGTTCTTGACTTGTCACTTAAGCTTTGTCCACAGGAGCGGTTACGGAGAAAGGCTGTGATCTCTGCGCACGCAATGCCTAGATTTTTATATATATAGATATTAATATTGAACAGTAACAATATTCTTAAATTCTTTATTTGGCTTTACTGGTAGTTTTTGGTGGGTCATTTAGGAGGATTGAGTTAAACTAAACATTATTCTGTTGGACTACAGCAACAGTTCCTTTTGGCAAAAGGAGTATAGTTTAATGCTGCTTAGCACAGGAAGTAAACAAGCTATTTATATCTTCATTTATAATGCTGGGGGTTGGCTCCCTGATATAGGGGATATGCCAAGAGATATCATGGCACAGGGCTGCAATCCTATCCCCACTTGTGAGTAAACCCAATTAAATTCACTTGAACTGACTTTTGAGACAAGCTGAGTTTTCCCAGTTAAACTAAGACAAAACAAACTCGGATTGCTTCTCTAAGTCTAGACAAAGCAGATCTAATTGGAAGGCCTACAGCAGACTTGGAGGTTCCTGATGAGGCTTGGAGGCCTTCCTCAAGGCAAAAGCAAAAGCAAATGGAAATTAAACTGACTCTGGTACTAAGCATTTACCCTGGGTGGGTTGTGCATCCGACTTATTTAAATCAGATGCTGGGTGGATGGGAATCAGTCTCTTATAAATCTAAATGAAACCTGAGCTTGAGTACATATTAACATTTTTGCATTAATCTCTCAAGAACTTCATCAAAGGCTCGAAAGTCTGCTTTTCTGTGTTAAAACAAGATGGCAGCAGGAAAAGGAGCCCTGTGTCCTTCCTGGTGGGATTCTGTTGGAGGCAGCTGAAGCACAGCATTGGGCAGGTGCTCTGTTGAGGAATGGCAGGTAATAGCCCTACACAACACTGAGTTTATTGACTTGGACAGTTGGGATGATGAAATGAAGAAGTGGATCCCCACCCTTTTTCAGGCTGAAAGTTTACTTAAATAACCAGTAAAAATCTGTAAAGACTAGTCTCTCATGGGTTTTTCCAAAGCTTGATAATAATTCTTAAGTGGTAATGAAAGAGTGAATTACATTCTTGGGAACAAAGCTGCCCCAATAAGCTTACTGACAACCTGTGCAGTCAGGACAGAAGTTTGACCTTGCTAAATCTCTTCAACTTTCCTGTTATGTATCATTAATCCCAATACTCTTCTAAACTGGAGATTGGGGCCATTGCATTATAGTGGTTCTGTACTTTTTCAGAAGATTGAGTCCAGATTTTGTGGTTCCTTTTATTCCTCCCCCTCAGCAGCTGTCCACATGAAATCTCTGGGTGAGATGAGCTTCAGTGTTATCAGTAAACTTGATAATGTTCAAATCTATTTTTTCCTATTTTTCCTTTATATTGGCTCCATATGCAGTATGATGTCTATAAACTTTGCATGCAGTTGTTGTTGGGTTGATGAGTTGGGAACTGTCTGGGGATATTGTTAAATTTCCAACTTGTGGTTGTCGCCATGAGTGCCATTTATCATCTTTAGCTAATTTTACCAGAGAAACCTAGGCCTTGCCAGCTAGATTTTGGCAATGCATTCTATGTGGAACTGCCACTGAAAATGGCTTGAGAAATTCAGCTGGTGCAGAATGTTGTTTGCTTCAGTTACTCTGAAACAGCTGCACTTGCCTGCCTGTTTGCTTCCATGCCCAATTCAGGTTTTTAGTTTTGCCTTTAAAGTCCTAAGTAGCCTGGGTCCTGGTTATTTCAGGAAATGATTACTCCTGTGTGAAGATCATCACACTTAAGCTCTGCAGGTGAGGGACTTAATTCAGATTCTTTCTTTTGCGAAGGCTTGGATGGGTCGGCCTTCCAGTGTAAAGCAAGGCCTATCACAGCACCAACATTGTGCAATATCCTCCTGCTTGAAGTATGTCTTGAGTCTCTCCTGTCACCACGATCTACTAACTGTTGATTTATCCCACTGCTGCTGTTTTTGCTGCTGTCTTGTTTTTGTAATAATTTTTTTAATGAAGTTGTTCCTGCTCTTTTCATTTATTTTAACTTTGCTGTGTTGTGTTGTATACCACTTTTTTGTTATGGGAAAGATGCTTTGAAAATCTTCCCCCACACCCTGGAAAGTTGACTTATTGGAGATACATAAATATAATAGTCTCTTCAGCCTTTGTCCATATGATTAATGCTGCTTTTCCTCTACAGAGACTTCATAAACAAACTTTGGAGCCAAAAGCTATCTAATAGAAAGTAGACATGTTTATGGAATGGTTTATTTTGGGTGGAGCCAGTATAGAAATGATTTGTGGTGGCTAGTACTGTAGTGTAATTAGATAGGAGAGACCTGGCCCGTGTGAGCAGGGGCTGTCGCAGCTGGAGCACGATTAGGGGAGTTGCTGTATTTCATCTCCTTTATCTGACAAGGGGAGCCATGGCTCTGAACAGATGGCCGCCATCTGTGTGCAACTCTGGAAACCCCAGTGCCAGAAAATTAGTCTGAATTTGTTTCACTGGATTTGTGAACAGGTGAAATGGTTCCTAAAAACCTATCATATTGTGTAAATGGCACCCTTTCACAAGTTTCCATAATAGTGACAAGAAGCAAAGCAACAAACATGGCCTGGTTGGAATTTTAAACAAAGCAGATGGCAGCACATTGGCATTTAGTCTGAAAGGCCAAACTATGTTGCAAAAATGTAGAAGCTGGTGGCAGTGGAGGTATATATTTTTTAAAAAGCTGCTCAGAAAGTGTTGGGTTTAGGGACAACTTTGGTAGGAGCTAAACACAAAAACTTGCAAATTAACCTGAACCAGTATGCTGAATAAAATCCTATTGCTTAGGACTTTCTATTAATGTGACTGTTGGTGACCACAGAACAAGCCATCCCCAGGGGGCTGTAATACACAAACCATTTATTGTCAACAGAAGCATTTACAGTAATGTTGCTAGACTGGATTAAGTCAGCCAGTGTGCATGGTTTCTCATGTGTTAAGAGTTTTGTTCAGGCCAGTGAGACCAGGTAAATCTGGTGAGTGATCCTTTCAAGCTGTCAGTGTATCACAAATAACAGCCATAGATATATGTGAAGAAGTTGACTACTGTACTATATTTTTTGTGGGCTAGTAACTCTTTCCTGGATATATTTGCTAGGATTTGCAAATAAGAACAACTTACAGAGGAACAGTAGGGTATCCTTTTCCCACTACCACTGAAGAGATTTGCCCCCCCCTCACTTTCTGTAACTTAACCTGAATGTTGGTGCTGAGTAGTTGGTAGCAAATGGGTAACCCTGTTCAAGATGCTTGTTAGAAACATTGTCCTTTTTGTGAGAGGGAGGATATTAATACTGTAGTGTATTCACCTTTCAATTAAAAAAAGGTTCGCGGTAGTTTGCACTTAAAAACAAAAACAAGAAACATTCATTCTTCAAGGAATTGGCAAAATAAAACAGAGTAGAAGTGCTGAACTTAGCACCAGGGACAGAACTGTTTGCCAACCCTGTTCCTTTCTTTCTCCGTGAACTCAAAATGGTCCTGTCAAGTTCCACATTGTATTGTGGCTACTCTTGTGTGTTGCCTGTCATCTTTCCTTTCCAACTATTATGGTGTTGCTCAGCAATTCGTTCACTTCAGGCCTTAAAGAGCTACTGCTTCCTTTTCATATTGTAGCCAGGAATCTGTGTGTAAAAGAGTATGCATACTTAAAAAAAAATATTTGTCAAGGAAAGCTGAAGTTTGAGACATGCATGCACAAATTATCAAAACTGGGCAAATCTGCTTGGCCACTTAAAGTTTGATAATATATATTTACAGTAATGCTATGCAATGTGTGTGAGAATTGGCAAAAGGAGGGCAGGGCTGTAGCCAGTGTGGGGCAGCATCAGGCTGCCCCTATGTGTGTTGACTGCAGAGGGCAGAGACAAGATATGAGATTGAATGAGTAATTTGGAAGAGTTGGGTGCTGAATCATGGGGCCATCTGGCTACTTTAAACAAAAGTATTGTGGATTTTGAGCAGACTCTTGGAGAGGATACCTATATCAAGAACCAGTTTTTCTGAGAACAAATTTCTGGTGCTTATTGAATTGGAGAACTGACATTCCTGTTCTTTGACTTTAACTCGCCCTCTTGAATGTTTGGGAAACCTACCAGGAAAATCTGTTCAGGGAAGTGATATGGAGCTGTGACTAAGAGCTTGTCGTTCTTCACTCCATGTATTCATTTACAGTTTCATGTGTAACTGCACTGGTATTGCAAAATCTCTTACATCAGTTTTGTGGCAAAATAAATTTGGCAGCAGTGTCTTTGCCTTATTCACAAGCAAGAGTGCCCCCTACCAAGACCTGTTTTTTCACCTGTTTGGTTAATGATTTATATACCTACTAGTGAAGATGCAGCCTACTAGTGAAGATGCAGCCAATGTGATTGCCCTTAAACTTCATCAAAATGAGAACATACACCTATCTCTGTGATTTGGGGAAAGAATGAAAAAATTGATAGGTCCAGCAAAGCAAGACCAAAGCAGTCATGATAAATTGCAGTTATTTGGTTCTTGAAGGACTAACAAAATACTGCTTAGCTTCAATTTAGCACTCACAGTAGTTGTTTGATATAATCAGTGGGCAAAAGGATTTCAATGAAAATAGATGTATACAGTAGTTGTTTGGCAATTATTTTTAATGGGCAGATTCCTAGCACAGTAATTTGTGTTCTAGATGAAACAGTTTTCTTTCTAGTGCTGTGTAATCATGTTTAGGTGGCATACTTAGTGAGCATCTACTTATGAAGGCCTGTCACATTTGACCAGCATTGGTTAATAGTGTGGTGATATACGGTATATGGTTGGGAGGCAAAAGCTGAGAGCTCTTTATAGTGCAGAGCAGATGCAACAGTCCCAGGGAAGGTTTCTGCTGCTCTCAGTAGTGCAGACTGAGGAGACAAATACTCATGGCCGCCAGCAGAACACAAGATGGGAATTAAGAGAGAAGGCAGCTGCAGTTCTAAGAAAAATTTAGGGATGATGCTTAGTTTCACTTTATACAGTATTTTTATCCCACTGCAGATGAATATTGCCTCCCAAAGTAGGCTCACATCAGTCAAACAATGAGACACAGATCCTGCACTCAGGCTTACAGGCCAAACACTATGGAAAGGGGGAGAACAATCAGTTTAACAACCCAGAATAAACGAACATTTATATTCAGCTGATGAAGCCATTCTTCCCTTGCTGGTGGTTTTGGTATGGTAGAAGTGATGAAACTGATGGCAGGGGCCAAAGAGTTCTTCCTTCCCTTTGTTGCATTCCCAGGGCAACTGTGATTACAGTGGAACCTCGGTTTATGAACACCTTGGTTTACGAATTTTCGTTTTACAAACGCTGCGGACCCATCTGGAACAGATTAATTCACTTTCCATTACTTTCAATGGGAAAGTTCGCTTCAGTTTATGAACAGACTTCCGGAACCAATTACACCCATGCTTTGGGTTAAGTACGCTTCAGGTTGAGTACTCCGCGGACCCGTCTGGAATGGATTAATCCACTTTCCATTACTTTCAATGGGAAAGTTCGCTTCAGTTTATGAACGCTTCAGTTTATGAACAGACTTCATAAATCGAGGTACCACTGTATGTAGATAAGTGTCTATCAAGATTATATGGTGGGAATGTACGTGCTTTTTGTTCTTTACCACAGTTCATGAAAGTTTTTATGGTTTGGAAGGCATAGTCCATGCATAGGCAAACTCTGGCCGTCCAGATATTTGGGACTACAATTCCCATAATCTCTGACCACTGGTCCTGTTAGCTAGGGAAGATGTGAATTGTAGTCCCAAACATCTGGAAGGGTGGAGTCTGCCTATGCCTGGCATACGGTGTTTCTCATAAAATAAGACGTACCTATAAAATAAGCCATGGCAGGATCTTCATGCGTTGGCAAAATATAAGACATACCCCGAAAATAAACCATAGTGTTAGGCACAGTTCTGGAGGGCGCCAAGGAAGAGGAAGAGGCCTGTTGGGTTGTGGCCTGGAACCAGATGCTGCCACTGCTGCAGCCCTGCCAAAACACCCAGCAGCGCGCGCCGAGTGGAGCCCTGAGCCAGCGGGACCCAGCAGCAGCAACGCCGGCCGCGGCAGGAGGAGGCAGGCGCCCAGAACCATACGGTACTTACCGGTAATTAAAAAAATAAGACACCCCCCGAAAATAAGCCGGAATTAAGTAAAATAAATATAAGATGGTGTCTTATTTTAGGAGAAACAGGTAGTCAGTATTGTTGGAAATAGGTTTGAGAAGGAAAACCATTTCTTAAGAGCAGAGAAGAGCTTATTAAGGACTAAACATTGTCACTGACACGCTTGCTTGTACCTGCTCAAAAGTTCCTTGTGCACCTAAAAACGCTAGATAGCTCTTTTGAAAAGAAAACTAGGATTCCTGATCACATTCACATTGGTGAAAGTAAAAAAAGATAAAGCTATAGTGGGAGAGAAGAAAGAAAGAGGGCAGTTTTCTCATATATTTTAAAAGGACATTGGAAAGACAATGAACCATCAATTGATGTGAAAATAAGCAATGTATTTTATCTATGGAGGTGGGAACCTTTTTACTATTGAATTTTCTCCTTTTGTTAAGGAACTGGCTGTTAGGTGAAGTAATGGAATATTCTTTTAGAACCCTTCTAAACAGAATGTTTTCCTGTTTATGTTAAGCGATTGAGCTGCTGGATTTTTTCCATTTCTAGTTTATAGCCTAGACGCGGGTGGCACTGTGGGTTAAACCACAGAGCCTAGGGCTTGCCGATCAGAAGGTCGCCGGTTCGAATCCCTGCAATGGGGTGAGCTCCCGTTGCATGGTCCCTGCTCCTGCCACCTAGCAGTTCGAAAGCACATCAAAGCAAGTACTGGATAGATAAAAAGGTACTGCTCCGGCGGGAAGATAAATGGTGTTTCCATGCGCTGCTCTGGTTTGCCAGAAGCGGCTTAGTCATGCTGGCCACATGACCTGGAAGCTGTACACCAGCTTCCTCGGCCTATAGAGTGAGATGAGCGCCACAGCCCCAGAGTCGGTCACGACTGGATCTAATGGTCAGGGGTCCCATAGCCTAAGAGGCATATTGTCTCTGCTGTTGTGAGTCGCCACCTTTCATTAATAGTGAAATCAGATACGAGGGGCAATAGTACCAAGCACTTGGAAGACCAGGCACTTGTGACATTGTAGAGGCTAGTGCTCTTCCTTCCCATTCAGTGACTGAGCACTGTCCCAGGTGACCAGGTTAGCTGCCACCCCCACCCCAAGCAACGGAGTTCAGCCAATAGATGCACTTCATCCTCATGTGGGAACTCTGGCTGTATTTTGGGGAAGCTTCGAGAGTACTGGCACTTGAGTATGTTAAAAGGTTGTTGTGCTTGATTGTTGTTGCACTTTCCATGGTCTCTTTTAAGAATGAGAACAGCGGATACATATTTTCAGTGTAGCAGGTAAATCCACCGCCATGTTGATATTGGTTGTATTCAGACTAATGAGTGAACCTTGAAGTTGCAGTGATTAATTTATCAACTTCTTGAACAAAGTATAATTGTCTTGCATTCTTTAAGTTGTAGTAAGTGCAGTGCTTTTTTTCCTGGGGGGGGGGGGACGCAGGGTTATGCATACCCCTAAACATTTCGTGAATCTAAGTTTGGCCTCATTGAGGGGCAGTATTTCAATATGTGTAGGAAAATGAGAGTACCCCAAACATTTTTTAAGGAAAAAAGTACTGAGTAAGTGTATTCCCAGGAGACAAATTCTTGGCTTGTTCTATATGGGCTTGAGGTAGGAACTGGGTGGAATTTTAGGTAGACTGCAGCAGGAGATAAGCTTCCATTCTGAAAACCTATGCACATTAATAGGATTCTATCAGGATGCAACTGGTCAACGGAGTTCAGCTGTTGTCAGTGTGTATTAGGATTTATTATACTTTGAGAGTTTTAAAAATACATTAGTTCCAAATATCACAATAGTACCCAAGTGCTAGTGCAAAGGCTCTTTCTTGCCTATATCTCCCCATCCAGTACATCGTTATGGCTTTTCTCTCTTTCTGGCCATCTATGTAACTTGTTTGCAATTTATTTCCTCTCCAGGGGAAAAAACAAAACTTCAAACTGTTTTGACTGTTTTGCGCCCCCCCCCCCCTTGATGGCCTGCACTGCTGTAATAAGGACAGAACACTTGGAAATGTTTTATGATTTTATGTTTTATAGGACCTGCACAGATGCCATCTGATCATTTTAATTAAAATAATAAATAAATGTGACCATTACCACTTAAACTCTATGGGGGTATCTTCCTCCTCCAGTGTCTTGTTAATATGATTTGGGTGGTGATATGATTTGACCTACCTCCCTTACTGTATGCTGTCAGGGCATATAGAGGCAGCCTGTGGGATGTAATTGTTTAATTTTCATGCATTCTGTGTTGAATGTATTTTTACCCCACCTTTCCTTCAAGAACCTTGGGATTGTGTATATTTTCCTCCTCAATTTCATCCTTGCAGCACCTTAGGATAAGAAAGAGAGAGAGAGAATGGCCCAAGGTCAGCCAGGGAGCCTCATAGCTGAGTGAGGATTTTGAACCAGGTCTCTCTGGTCATAGTCTACTACACTGACTCTCTGGCACATTGAAAGACTTAAATATGAGAAACTCAGGTTTAAGTCCTTGCTTAGGCATGATGCTTGTTACCTCTTGTGGTCGATGTGATACAGGATTTTCCAGAACTCGTTCACTTGTTAGGATTTTTTTTTGTCCCCTTGTGCATAACTTTGCACTACCTGACATTTAACTGCATTTGCTTTTTTAGCGCCCATCCATCCAGTTTGGAGAGCTCCTTTGGGAGTTCTTGTTTCTAGAACCCTGTTCAATTTGTTGCCATCTCCAGATTTGACTTTCTCACTTTCCAGCCCAACTCCAGATTGTTTCTGAGCAAGTGAAAAAGTACTTGTCCCAATACAGATCCATGGTTGACCCCCACTTACTAAATATTTCTCCAGTGTGGGAGCTGCCCACTTTTTCCTACTCTCAATTTCCTGTTTGTTGGTTTGTTTTGTCACTAAGGCTTGTCACCACTCTTTACCCTAGTTCCTCCAACTAGTTCAGGCCATAGCTGTCAAGTTTTCCCTTTTCTCGTGAGGAAGCCTATTCAGCATAAGGGAATTTCCCTTTTAAAAAGGGAGAACTTGACAGCTATGGTTCAGGCACAGGGCTCTGCCCATCTGCAGTGAATACTGTTGAAAGGATTAATTCATTTCCCCATCAGTCTCCTTTTCCTCCATTAGCACACATTTGACTCCCTTGTCATCCAAATGTCCAATATCACCCCTAGGCATTTTTTTTCTTGCTTCTGATTTATTAAATAATTAGCTGACCCGACCACGCGTTGCTGTGGTTTTTTTTTTTTTAGAGTATTGAAATCATTTTTAGTTTGAAAGTTTATGGTTTAATACCTTTGTTTTTTGAATTGTAGGATGTATTCTGTTTGTCCGGATGTTTCAACTTTGTCCTTGTATTTATGGTTTTGTTTTGTTTTGTTTATCTTCTTCTGATTGTGTATTTTTGTTTGTTTGTTTTGGTAGTTTTATTTGTATTTTTAATTTTTTGAAGTGTGATTTCCTCCACCCTGTTCTGATCCATGATGTTTCCCCATCCCTTTCTCCCACCACCACCGCCCCACCCTCGGCTTATCCCTGTGATTCCCCCTCTCCCATATGCCCCTTTTACATTTATTATTCGTGTGTGATTGTGGGTTTGGGGGGTGTTTATTGTTGAGGATTTTTTTGTTTTTTTGTTTTGGGGTTTGGGTTGGTTTGACGGTGTTTGTGGCTCCCCACCCTCGGCTTATCCCTGCAATTACCCCTCTCCGACATGCCCTTTTTACATATGGGGTTTTTTTAGAGGTTTATTTTTTAAGGTGGTATTTTGTTTAGTTTTGTAGGGTGTTTTTTGTTTGTGGGTCAGAAGTGGGAAGGGTTTGAGATATGGGAGTGGTCTTATAAACTGGTGGTGTTCTACCCACGTTTTAGTGGGGTTCAGTGGGCTTTTTTTTAGAGAGGGGAAATGACCTGTTTCATCACCTGTTTTTTGGGGGGTGCAGGGTTAAAACTTCATTTTGGGGGGCCGCCTAACTTTCAGGGGCAGGGGGATTAGTTGCTCACCAAAATAGCACTGCAAAAACTCTGTTCTTCATACTGGCTTATCCCTGTAATTTTCACAATCTTCTCCCCACCCTCGGCTTATCCCTGTGATCCCCCCTCTCCCACATGCCCTTTTTACATTTATTACAGTGGTACCTCGACTTCCAAAGGTTTCGACTTCCGAAGTCTGGTAACCTGGAAGTATTTTCGCCACGCGTGCGTTCTGCACATGCGCAAAGCGCAAAATCGCACATGCGCGAAATGGACGCTTCAACTTCCGAAGGTTTCGACTTCCGAAGAGTGCCGCGGAATGGATTGCCTTCGGAAGTCGAGGTACCACTGTATTTGTGTGCAATGGTGGGTTTGGGGGCTGTTTATTGTTGAGGATTTGTTTGGTTTTTTTGTTTTGGGGTTTGGGTTGGTTTGACGGTGTTTGTGGCTCCCCACCCCCGGCTTTTCCTTATGATTCCCCCTCTCCCACATGCTTCTTTTACATTTATCTATATATAGATGGGGATTAATGGATTTTATTATGTGGGGGTTTTTTTAGAGGTTAATTTTTTAGAGGTTAATTTCCCCCACCCAGGCAGGCCCCTACCTCCACTTGACCTAGTGTGGAAAGTGGCCTAGTCTGCAAAGCCGAGGCGAGATACTGTGGAGAGGGCAGGTTTCACCCCTGTGTCTCCCCCCACCCTATTCTGATCATCCTTGGGTCTTGACGCTTTCCACTCACTAATACCACATCCTGTTATATTTTGTCTGCATAATCGGAATGAATTTCCGGAACCAATATGCTTTCTCTGTGTGTGCAGCCTGAGCAGGAGCAGTAAACAATGTTATAGTTCTAGTTACAGGTAGGTAGCCGTGTTGGTCTGAGTCGAAGCAAAATAAAAAAATTCCTTCAGTAGCACCTTAAAGACCAACTAAGTTTTTATTTTGGTATGAGCTTTCGTGTGCATGCACACTTCGTCAGATACACTGAAACAGAATCCACCAAACCCTTATGTATATTCAGAGGGTGGGGGTGATGGGAATGGGTGATGGGCTGATGGGAGTGGTAAACCTGTAGATGGCTGTTAACGACTGCTGATGACTGCAATTGGTCCGGGGGGGGGGAAGCAAGGGCTGAGGCGCTAAAGAAAGCTTGATCATGCATAATGAGATAAGAATCCAATGTCTTTATTCATCCCAGGTGGCTCCATGGTTTTAAGCTTGGTAATGAGTTGCAATTCAGCAACTTCTCTTTCCAGTCTGTTCCTGAAATTTTTCTGTAATAAAACAGCTGCTTTGAGATATTGTATAGAATGTCCTGGGAGATTGAAGTGTTCTCCTACTGGTTTTTCTGTCTTGTGGTTCCTGATGTCAGATTTATGTCCATTTATCCTTTGGCGTAGGGTTTGGCCTGTTTGGCCTGAAGTTATAGTTATAGTTAATAGTTATAGCTTGTCTTCACTTACCCCACCTCACTGCCCTGCTCATGGTGGTGAAGAATATTCTTGCATTATTATGTCACCATTAAGAAAGAGAGGTTGGAATAGGCCAATGTACTGTGTAGATGGACATATCCCTGGATCAAGTGACTTTTAAGTTCTCAAAGTTAACCTGGCTCAAGGTAGTCATCTGAATTAGCCAGATGTTTAACTGAGAATCAATCACAGTCAACCCATCATTTGAAAAACAAGACTTCAGAGCTGTTTTACTCCAAAATGGCAACTAAACATTCTGTTTTGGTGACTCTAACCTTGGTTTAAGGAACCATTTGGTGCCTTGCTTATATATCTGATCTTCTAATGCTGCCCTAGGAAATGAATTGTTTATGTCTCAATACTTTTGACCTGAGTTACCTTTCTCTGCTCTAATGTCTTCATCCAGCATATGCTTTGCAAATATGATGCAGTTAATGAAAATCTCTATTCTCCGTCTCCTTCCCCCACAGCCAGTTGCTGAACCAATCCCAATCTGCAGCTTCTGCCTTGGTACAAAAGAACAAAACCGAGAAAAGAAACCTGAAGAGCTCATTTCTTGTGCTGATTGCGGCAATAGTGGTAGGTGGCTGCCTGCATTTTGGGCAATGAGATCTATTGAATTGGTGCCCTGCAAATGCATTGTGCACATTTAACAAGCTAAATTAAAAAACAACAACACCTTTTTAACCCAGTTGGAGAATTGCTTCAAGACTGCTTGTCATGGGCAATATCCACTGTAGTTATACTGCTCCTTATGCTTGGCTATGCTGCTAGGGATTAAGGTAGTTTTATGTTTTCTGAGGTACCCTGTTTCTCCTATTTTAAGACGTAGTCATAAAATAAGCCATAGGAGGATTTTTAAGCATTCAAGGAATATAAGCCATACCCCGAAAATAAGACATAGTGATAGGCACAGCAGCAATACCGGCCACGGCAGGAGGAGGAGGAAAAATATAAGACATTCCCTGAAAATAAGCCATAGTGTGCTTTTTTGAGGAAAAATAAATATAAGACAGTGTCTTATTTTTGGAGAAACACGGTAATGCTTGGAGCAGTGCAGAAACTTGCAAAACTTAACATGACCAGAGTTCATGTTGGGGCTGAATGGTTTTGTGGTACAGTGTGGTAAAGTATTTCTTGCTCTAGAGTTTTGCTGCCGAAAGAGAAGTAAAAGAGAAGTTGCTTGGAAAGAAGATTCATTGTAGGCTGGGAAGGACTCTTTGTCACATGGATACCACCAACAGCTCAATTAAAAAATGAGTGCAATGTGCAGGGAATACAATTTGTAAAAAAGTCCCCTGCAGATTTGCCCTTTAGCCTAATGCAGCTTTGTTTTTAGCTGCTTGCCTGGTGAGTGTAGGTGGAATTTCACCCAGACAACTGAGTGAGCGCCTGGAAGAGAAACAGAATGCTCAGGCTGTCCTCTGGCAACCCACTGCATTTATATATTGGGCATGGAAGTTGGTGTTTTGCCTCCTCTGCACCCGTTGCAGAAACCAAGTGAGCTTCTCCATGGAGTGCTCTTCACATCTGCTGACAGCCCACATGGTTCCTATGCTGGTTAAGGAGAAATGGAAGCCCCCCTTCCCATCCAGCGTAGAAACTATGTGCTTACTAGTATAGGCATAGAGCATTTCACGCATCCTCTGGCAGTGCACTAGATGCATAGGAGGTAAAGCTCCCTGCCTACCATAGAAACCAAGAGGTTGGAAATGGAGTCAAGAAGGGCTCTACCCTTTCACCATTAACCCACCATGTTAATGTGCTAAACCAGAGCTTTCCAAACCGTGTGTCGCAGCACAGTCTGTTGGCTGCAGTGTGTAGGTATGCCGTGTGAACGCTCCCCATGCTCCTCCTAGGGCTGGAAAGGGGTTAGTTTAACCTCCGGTTTGCTAGTAAAACTGAATTACTGTGTCATGAAATGATGCATGTCTAAAAAGTGTGTCACCAACAAGAAAGTTTGGAAAGCTCTGTGCTACACTCACAGCCAATGAATCTCTTTTGCGTTTAACAGAAACATGGTGAGCTGATGACAAAGTGACAGTCTGTGTCTCTGTTATTGAACCCGGTTTCTTTAATTGTATGCTAGATACACAGGAAGGAGCTTTTCCTCTTGTATGTCCAGCACTGAAGTGCAGGAGTCTCACAAAGAAAGCAGGGACCTATCTGTACCTCGGTTGCCATCTACTATGTTGGATGAACTGGACAGGGTTCTGCCTCCTGCGTGTCCAACATAGAAACCCAGTAAGCTCCTCTTTTGAATAAAAAGCAGGTGTGATTGCAGGCTTGGGGGGCTAATCTACAAAGCTCTCCTCATGAACAGCTTCTTTGGCATTATTTAGGCACATCTTTATTTCTGGAAGTACTTAAGTACATATTGGAATCATCTTCGGTTAGAACCATTCATGCAATTCCTCAAGGGTTTTGTTTCTTCTTTCCCCTGAATAGTGAGTGTTTGGGCACGAAACCAACTTCCCTTCCAAAAACACATATTGTGGGTTAATCCCAGAGTGCCAACCACACACTGAACTGCTCTGGCAGAACTGGAGTCTTTTTAAGATGTCAAATATTAACTGCAATAGAACCTGTACCACCTGCTCTTCCTGAGCACAGGCTGCTCCTACTTAGTTTAACTGAAATTGTTTTCACCTTCTTGGTATAGGTCATCCATCCTGCCTGAAGTTCTCCCCAGAGTTAACAGTTCGTGTGAAGGCCTTACGATGGCAGTGCATTGAGTGCAAAACATGCAGTTCCTGTCGAGATCAGGGCAAGAATGCTGTGAGTACCTGGACATTCACCTTCTGGATCATGTTCATATTCTAACTAATTGCATGAGATTCTGAAGTTGGAGGTGAATAACTACAAGGACCTTGCCATAGACATGTGCACAGTGCAAATGTCCAGGCTGGACTACTACTACTACAGCATGCTGTGCTGGAAAATTATGTTGAAGTTTTAATTGCTACAAATTGTGGTGCTGCTGCAGAGAGCGTTTGTCGTATCGGTTGTGTTGGTTCCATATCTGCTTTTGGATGCTAACATCAACCTTCAAAGCCCTGAACAGCCTGAGATCTTAAGGGGGTCTGGCTTCTCCCCAAAGAGCCTGCTGGTGCTGCTCTTTCTGAGGTTAGGTGGGTTAGTATGCATGACAGGACCTTTATGGCCATTGCACCTAGGCTATGTTCTTGCGTTTCACTAACACGTTAAAACTTCCTGTTCCAGAAGTATTTAGTGGAGAGGTCTTGGTTATTCTCCCTACTTCAGATTTGAGTTTACAGTGGTACCTCGCAAGACGAATGCCCTGCAAGGTGAATTTTTTGCAAGATGAATGCGTCTTGCGATCTGATGGTGACTCGCAAGACGAATTCGTTTTGCGAAAAATTCGTCTTGCGAATTGCGGTTTCCCATAGGAATGCATTGAAATTTAATTAATGTGTTCCTATGGGCAAAAAAAGAAATTTCAATGCATTCCTATGGGAAACTGCGATTTGCAAGACAAAATTTTTCGCAAAACAAATTGACTCGCGGAACGAATTACATTTGTCTTGCGAGGCACCACTGTATTTGTTTTTACTGCAATTTTCTCTGCAAGCTATTGTTTTAAAAAATAATCTACATTGGTACTTCAGGGTTACAAACTCCGCTAACCCAGAAATAGTACCTCAAGAACTTTGCTTCGGGATGAGAACAGAAATTGTGCTCCGGCGGCGTGGCGGCAGCAGGAGGCCCCATTAGCTGAAGTGGTGCTTCAGGTTAAGAACGAACCTCCAGAACGAATTAAGTTCTTAACCAGAGGTACCACTGTATATTGGTTGGATTTATGCTAATTTATGCTAATTCAAATGATTTTTAAGCAGGAAAGTAGGATACAAATATTTTAAAGGAAAATAGGAAGAAAAGTTTTGTAAATAGAATAAGCAAAATATTCTTTCTGCCTCATTAATTCAGTGTTTATTCCTTTGATTGCATAATGGATATAGGCAAATATTTATCTAGAAAATATTTAACCAACTTTTCAATAAAATATTACCAGAACAGGAAATGATAGTTTTCTCTTAATAGAAACAAAGCAGTGAAAACAGTTTGAAACAGCACTTGCAACCAGTAACTGCTACTCTAACTGGCGCACAATTAGCTACCGTGCTGTGTTCAAGGGGCCGGTATTGGTGTACAAAGCCCTATCCAGTTTGAGACCAGGATTGCCTCATCGCCTACATACCCATACATGTGAGCCAGAGTCAAAGCTTCGTTAAACTGCTCTGCTGAGGCTTGGGCAGCCGCTCGCCCCTCAACAGAGCAGTTTAAAGAAGCTGCCTGCCCATGCGGTCCCTCTGCAGTGTGAGGGCCACAGCGTAACAGCGGCTTCTGATTATATATTTCTTGTAGTTTCCCTTCCTCATCCTTGCACAAGAACGAAGATACCAGCCAGCAGCTGGAATACCCCCTCCCAGCCTAGAATCATAGTGGTTATATTTGATGATAACAGAAAAGAGTGTTCTTGGTCTAAGTGCTTGAGTTTGCATATGAATTGCAGTAACTTGAAATTTCTGTGCTTCGCAGGATAATATGCTATTTTGTGACTCATGTGATCGTGGCTTTCACATGGAATGTTGTGACCCCCCTCTGACCAGGATGCCAAAAGGTAAGAAAGGGTTAAAAGATGCTGCAGGGGGAGAAACTCACACAAACAACCTTTTTAGCCTTCAGATTATAGATGTCTTTAACAGGCAGAACAGAATAGTAGCATAGGTTTAATTAAGAGTTCTGAATCACTTTACATAGAGTGTTGTAGTGGCTAAGAGTGTGAGCCTGTGAGATACAAAGAAGACCATTGCCTGAATCTGACCTTCTCCTTAGGGAAACCACAAGCCTGTCAGCCTCAACTCCTCCTCCTCATCCCCACCCCTCAAAAGTCTGCAGTAGAGAGTCCTAATGCTACTACCCTATGTTAAAAGTTGTGGTAGGGAACTCTATGATTCTGTGATGGTGGAGAATGTATTTGAAGTGTTTGAACACTCAAGCAGTACTACATACAGTCCCAGGGAGAGCATTGCTGTTGTGTTCCTGTCCTGCTTATGGGCTTCCCATGAGCATCTGGTTGGCCACTGTGAGAACAGAGGCTGGACTAGATGGGCCACTTGCGTGCCCAGCGAGGGCTATTCTTAGGTTATATAAATAATAGGGTATTGTTCTCTGGCACTAACATGCTAACAAATGTTGACATATATTATGATGAGTCTGTTCACTTTACAGGCATGTGGATATGTCAGATATGTCGGCCACGTAAAAAAGGAAGAAAACTTCTACACAAGAAGGCAGCACAGATAAAGCGGCGTTATGCCAACCCAATAGGACGTCCCAAAAACCGATTAAAGAACCAAAATGCATCGTAAGTTTTCCCAAAACTTGGTGGCAGTGGGTAGAGTGTGAATATGGGTAGCTATGCAGTTCTGTTGTTAGAGATGTTCCATCTTCTTTGTTGGGTTAAATATTTTGGTACGTGTTCTGGAAAGATTATGAGTACTTCTGTCCAAATTTTTAATGCTTTTTGTTTCTGAATATGCCACAAGGCATATCTTTTACTTTGTTAGATTCATTAATTTCCCAGCTTCCTAAAACTCAGCATTTGTTTTGGTTTTCACATTTTTTTTATTTGTAGAAGAAGCCTGTTTACACCTTTCAGTGTAGGCGGTTAGTCCTCAGAAAAAAACACCTTCCTGTGCTGATTTCAAGCAACCCGAGCCTCTGCTTAGGAGGTAGATCTCTATGCCGGATAACAACAATGGCCATTCTTAGCTTGCATTCCCACTGAATCTAAAGTAAGCGATGAGCTTCCCTCCTTCAATAAAATAAGTTTGAGCATCCACCTTGCTCTGTTAGTTTGAGGCCTCTCAAGTTAGACGGGCAGAATGTTCTGCTGCCATTAGTTGAGTACTCTGTCTCACTTCTTTTTCAAGGTTTTTCCACATCCATGAAATCTGGAGGGGGCTTGGATTGTTGCTTTACCGGACACAGGACACGATCCATGTCACTGCTGCTTTTGAATATTTGGATGGCTGGCCATTTTGCTCTAGAGTTCCATGTCAGAAAGGTGCGGGAGGGAAACTCTCTGAAGGGTCAAACAAGCCTTGCCATTAGGATCATTATACACTGCTCTTAAACACTGAGTTCTTGTGGCTTTTGGGGGGGGATTAAGTACGTAACTCCTATACACTTAATTTTTATTCAAAATACCAGATTCCTCAGAAATTTGGGGAGGCTCCAATTCTGTGTACACTTAACCATACAGTAAGCTTCATTGAACAGAGTTGGATTTGCTTCTGAGTAAACTTCCATTAAATTGCACTGCAGGTATCTTTACTGCCCAAGGAAGAGTTTGAAATTATCAGCTGGCTAATGCCCTGCATAGCTTCTCTTTCTGTAAGTCTCTATTACCCTCTTTACTATTTGTTTAGATCAAAAGCCCCCTTCAGCAAAGTTCAGACGGGACCTGGTCGAGGTCGTAAGCGCAAGACTGCCCTATCCAGCCAGTCAACTTGTTCGTCAGAAGGGGGCTATTTGGAGCAAATCGACAGCCTGGAGTTCTGCAGAGATGCCAGCACCACCTTGAAATTCAACAAGAAAACCAAAGGGCTCATTGATGGCCTTACCAAATTCTTCACCCCATCCCCTGATGGGCGTAAAGCTCGAGGAGAAGTGGTGGATTACTCTCAGCAGTATAGGATCAGGAGAAAAGACAATAGGAAATCAAGCACTTCAGACTGGCCTACAGGTAGCTAATTGCAGAGGGTATTATCTCTTCTTATTTTCTGCACTTTTAATTTTCAATTTGAGAACAGATTCTGAAGAAACTTCTGCACTTTGCATTTTACATTATCCTAAATGCTGTTGGGGCACAATACATTCTGCTGAAGGTACTTGGGTGGAAGAAGTAGAATGAATATATATATATATATATATATATATATATATATATATATATATAAATATTTAACAAAGATAAAACAACCACATACAATTAAAGGGTCATCTTCAGATACGCCATGAACCTTGGCAAAGTGTATATGCTAAAATCACTGTAATATATCTTTTCAAGCAGTGGAGGTTATTGTGTATAATTTTGTGTTTTTTAAGATTGTAAGAATATTTATTTCTTTTATTACACTTACATTGCACCTTTCCTCCAAGGAGCTCAAGGTGGCATATATCGTTCTCCTCCCCATTTTCTTTGCACAACAGCCATGTGAGGTTGGTTTAGACTGAGAGTGCATTTCCACAGTCCAGGGGACTATCCCTTCTCCCAAAGCCAAGAGGTATTGATGGGTGAGAGTGGAATGGTTATATCACTGGAAGAATTGAAGCTGCCAGGTGGTGGGGTGGAAGGGTCTATGTTAGTAAGGCACAGTTTAGTCTAAAGGGGTAGCCTGCCATGAACTTCAAAACTTCATAGTGCAATAATAACCCCTTTTAGATAGTTATTTATCCTTACATATTCAGGTGCTTAATTTCAGGAAATTCCATTTGTCGTTGTGTGTCATTTTCAGACAATCAGGATGGCTGGGATGGAAAACAGGAAAATGAAGAATGGCTTCTTGGAGGTCCAGATGTCATGACTGAGAAAGATATGGAGTTGTTCAGAGATATTCAGGAGCAAGCACTGCAGGTAAAGTTGAATGAAGCTTGCATGCAAAGGTATGGTTGGTAGACTCCTACAGGGGTGTGGGTGGCACTGTGGTCTAAACCACTGAGCCTAGGGTTCAAATGTTCGACAGTGGAATTTGCTGCCAAGGAGTGTGGTGCAGTCTCCTTCTTTGGAGGTCTTTAAGCAGAGGCTTGACAGACATCTGTCAGGAATGTTTTGATGGTGTTTCCTGCTTGGCAGGGGGTTGGACTGGATGGCCCTTTTGGCCTCTTCCAACTTTATGATTCTATGAAATCCCTGCAACGGGTTGAGCTCCTTTTGCTCTGTCCCAGCTCCTGCCATCCTAGCAATTCGAAAGCACGTCAAAGTGCAAGTAGATAAATAGATACTGCTCCGGCGGGAAGGCAAATGGCATTTCCGTGCGCTGTTCCAGTTTTGCCAGAAGCGGCTTAGTCATGCTGTCCACATGAGCCAGAAAAACTGTCTGCGGACAAACGCCAGCTCCCTTGGCCAGTAAAGCAAGATGAGCGCTGCAACCCCAGAGTTGTTCGCGACTGGACTTAACTGTCGGGTCCTTTACCTTTTTGCAGGGGTATATTAGTCATAAGATGCATAGTACTGAGAAGAATTGAGGCAGGTAGTTTACGGAAGATTTTCTGGGAACCAGCCAGTTGATAAGAAGTGATGAGGCGTGATGCTGATGAGAGAGAAGCAGGCAGCTCTGAGGCAAACTTAAAATATTATAGCCGGGCTATAATATATGGGGCTGATGAGTGGGGATTGAGGATTGTCCAAAATTGTGAGACTTGCATGCCAAAGCTATACAATAGCTTTGCTTGCTTCAAAACTGAATGAGAGTAAGTCTGTACCCCCCCCCCCCCAATTTCCATTTCTATTGGACATTTCTTCCTCCCTGTTTTTGTACACATTGAATTCTGCAAGGTCTTGCCTGGAATTTGTGAGGGGAGTTTGCTTGTTTTTCAGTGTTCTGTATAAAGGACACTGACATAATGCAGAGGCATGGTAGATTGTTCAATATTCCATGTTTGTGTGCATCTGTCTAAGTGTGGCCCTTCAGCTCCTGCATGGCTGTATTGGTGCAGATAGAATATATCCTGTTTGACCCATCTTTTTGATCTAGGGCAGCAAGTCTCACACGTTTGTTAGGGGGGACCTAGGCCTCTTCCTCTTTCCCCCTTGACCTCAAGGTTTTCAAGATGGAGGTGGAGGGAACAACCGTTGTCACCTGCAATTCCTGTGCAATGTTTGTTTTCTTGCCAAAGGATGTGGGTAGCTACACCTGCAACAATTGCAAGTTGGTTGCCCTACTAGAAAACAAGGTTGCCCTTCTGGAAGAGAAGGTGCAGCAGCTTCAGGGGCGTGTATCTACGCTCCAGAGAATTAAAGAGCTGGAGCTTTTCTTGGATGCAGCAGAGCACACTGTCTGCACCAAGGAGGAGACAGGGGATCTCCCTGAGGAGGAGGTCAGTTCCCCAACACAGCAGCCAGATGTATGGAGGAACGTGACTCATAGAAGTAGAAGGCCCAGGGATCGCTCTGAGTGCTTAGAATTACACAACCGTTTTGAAGTGCTCATGAAAGACGAGAAACAGACTCCACCTGAGGATCTCTCCCTCATCACAGTTGATGAGGAATATGAAGACGAGCAACCAAGTCAGTCCTCTGGGAATATGCAGGTAACCTTGGAAGGGACAGCGCATGGAAGAATCCCAACCAAGCCTATGAAGAGGCGTGTAGTGGTGATTGGGGATTCCCTACTGAGGGGTACAGAAGCAGTAATCTGTGGGCCTGACAAGATGTCTCGAGAGGTGTGCTGTCTACCTGGGGCCAAGATCAAAGATGTAACAGAACGGCTGCAAGGAATCATAAAACCCACCGACAAATACCCCTTCCTTTTGGTGCATGTGGGAACCAATGACACTGCAAGCCATAGCTTACAGAAGATCAAAAATGATTATGAGGCTCTGGGCAGGAAGTTGAAGCAATTAGATGCACAAATTGTCATCTCTTCTGTCCTCCTAGTTGAACGACATGGCCCAGGGAGAGAGGGAAAAATAGGGGAAGTGAACAACTGGCTTCGCAAATGGTGCAAACAGGAACGGTTTGGATTCCTAGATCACGGTCTGCAGTTTCTTGAAGATGGACTTCTGGCAAGTGATGGACTGCACCTCACAAAAGTTGGGAGGAATGTTTTTGCCACGAAACTCAAAAACCTCATCAGGAGGGCTTTAAACTGACTTATGTGGGGGAGGGAGATTATGTGGGGGAGGGAGACAGTGGTCCTGAAGGTAGGAGTCTATCAAATGCTGAAGATGATCATCCGAATATCAAGGACCAAATGGAGCAAGCAGCATGCAGACCTAGTGGTGGGACGAAAATATCCTTAAATAAGAGACATGGGGGAATGATCAACGGTCTTCAATGTCTGTATACTAATGCACAGAGCATGGGAAATAAACAAGATGAACTTGAGCTCTTGGTACAGCAAACTAAATATGACATAATAGGCATCACTGAAACCTGGTGGGATGAGTCTCATGACTGGAATGTAGTAATAGAGGGATACAATCTATTTAAGAGAAATAGACCAAACAGGAAAGGAGGAGGAGTAGCTTTATATGTTAGGGATATGTATACCTGTGAAGAGATCCAGGATTTAAAACTTCAAAGCCAAATTGAGAGTATCTGGGTCAAAATTAAGGGAGAGAAAAACAACAGTGATCTCATTGTGGGAGTTTACTATAGATCCCCAAGCCAAACTGAGGACACAGATGATGCCTTCCTGGAACAGATGGCCAAGCATTCCAAAGGAAGTGAGATAGTACTAATGGGGGATTTCAACTATGCTGATATTTGTTGGATGTCGAACTCAGCCAAGAGCATAAGGTCGAACAGATTCCTCACTGGCCTTGCAGACAACTTCATTGTCCAGAAAGTGGGAGAAGCAACAAGAGGATCAGCCATTTTAGATCTGGTCCTAACCAATAGTGATGACTTGGTTAGTGGGGTAGAAGTGGCAGGATCATTAGGTGGGAGTGACCATGCTCTTCTGGAGTTTATTATCCAGCGGAAAGGAGCAACCAAGCATACTAAGGTCCAAATTCTAGACTTTAAGAAAGCCGACTTCAGAAAACTTAGGGAAACGCTGGGTGAAATCCCATGGACAGTAATACTAAAAGGGAAGGGAGTTCATGATGGTTGGGAGTTTGTTAAAAGGGAGATATTAAAAGCACAACTTCAGGCAATACCAATGAGACGGAAACATGGAAGGTGCCTAAAGAAGCCAGGCTGGCTATCTAAAGAACTTTTGACTGAGTTAAGATTTAAAAGGGATATGTACAAAAAATGGAAAAGGGGGGAAATCTCCAGAGAGGAATTCAAACATATAGCCAGCACGTGTAGAGACAAAGTCAGAAAAGCTAAAGCACAGAATGAACTCAGGCTCGCCAGAGATGTTAAAAGCAACAAAAAGGGCTTTTATGGGTATGTCCGTAGCAAAAGGAAAAACAAGGAAACAGTGGGGTCACTCAGAGGAGAAGATGGTGAAATGCAAACAGGGGACAGAGAAAGGGCAGAACTCCTCAATGCCTTCTTTGCCTCAGTCTTCTCCAAGAAAGAAAAAAACGCCCGACCTGAAGAATATGGAGCAGATGATTCAGCAGGGGAAACACAGTCCAGAATAAGTAAGGAGGTAGTACAAGAATACTTGGCTAGTTTAGATGTATTCAAGTCTCCAGGGCCAGATGAACTACATCCAAGAGTATTAAAAGAACTGGCAGAGGTGATTTCAGAACCACTGGCAATAATCTTTGAAAATTCCTGGAGAACAGGCGAAGTTCCAGCAGACTGGAGGAGGGCAAATGTTGTCCCTATTTTCAAAAAGGGGAAAAGAGAGGACCCAAACAATTACCAATTACCGCCCAGTCAGCCTGACATCAATACCAGGAAAGATTCTAGAGCAGATCATTAAGCAAACAGTCTGTGAGCACCTAGAAAGAAACTCTGTGATCACTAAAAGTCAGCATGGGTTCCTGAAAAATAAGTCATGTCAGACTAATCTGATCTCATTTTTTGACAGAATTACAAGCCTGGTAGATGAAGGGAACGCTGTGGATGTAGCCTATCTTGATTTCAGCAAGGCCTTTGACAAGGTGCCCCATGATATTCTTGTAAAGAAGCTGGTAAAATGTGGGCTAGACAATGCTACCATTCAGTGGATTTGTAGCTGGCTTACTGACCGAACCCAAAGGGTGCTCATCAATGGCTCCTCCTCATCCTGGAGAGTAGTGACTAGTGGGGTGCCACAGGGTTCTGTCTTGGGCCCAGTCTTGTTCAACATCTTTATCAATGACTTGGATGATGGGCTTGAGGGAATCCTGAGCAAGTTTGCAGATGACACCAAATTGGGAGGGGTGGCTAACACCCCAGAGGACAGGATCACACTTCAGAATGACCTTAACAGATTAGACAACTGGGCCAAAGCAAACAAGATGAATTTTAACAAGGAGAAATGTAAAGTACTACACTTGGGCAAAAAAAATGAAAGGCACAAATACAGGATGGGCGACACCTGGCTTGAGAGCAGTACATGTGAAAAGGATCTAGGAGTTTTGGTTGACCACAAACTTGACATGAGTCAGCAGTGTGATGCAGCAGCTAAAAAAGCCAATGCAATTCTGGGCTGCATCAATAGGAGTATAGCATCTAGATCAAGGGAAGTAATAGTACCACTGTATTCTGCTCTGGTCAGACCTCACCTGGAGTATTGTGTCCAGTTCTGGGCACCACAGTTCAAGAAGGATACTGATAAGCTGGAACGTGTCCAGAAGAGGGCAACCAAAATGGTCAAAGGCCTGGAAACGATGCCTTATGAGGAACGGCTTAGGGAGCTGGGTATGTTTAGCCTGGAGAAGAGAAGGTTAAGGGGTGATATGATAACCATGTTCAAATATATAAAAGGATGTCATATAAAGGAGGGAGAAAGGTTGTTTTCTGCTGCTCCAGAGAAGCGGACACGGAGCAACGGATTCAAACTATAAGAAAGAAAATTCCACCTAAACATTAGGAAGAACTTCCTGACAGTAAGAGCTGTTCGGCAGTGGAATTTGCTGCCAAGGAGTGTGGTGGAGTCTCCTTCTTTGGAGGTCTTTAAGCAGAGGCTTGACAGCCATATGTCAGGAATGCTTTGATGGTGTTTCCTGCTTGGCAGGGGGTTGGACTGGATGGCCCTTGTGGTCTCTTCCAACTCTATGATTCTATGATTCTATGATTCTATGAAAACTGCAGGGGAAGGGAGGCTTATAGGTTCTGTTTCGGGGTGTGTGTGTTGATGGCCCTCCACCTGGAAGAAGACAAATACAAAAGCCAGCAGAACCTTTGGAGCAAGCAGATGAAGGAATTGGAAAGAAAGCTTGTTGGTATTTCTGTAACAGGAACATTCCAAGGTCATATATATCCATGTGGTGAAAGGAATACAGAAACAAAGACTCGTGTGTTGCTAGTTCGCTCTTTTTACAAATATTTGCTTAAAGAGGTAATCACCTCATCATCAGTGTACGGAATTCACTGTGCACTAGGCACATTTGCTATTGGCAAGGGTCCAGTTGCAACGACATGGAGATTTCTGGGCACCAGGTTGCCGACTGACGTCTCAATTGAGCCAGATCACCCATGTGCAGTAAAAGTTGTGAGTCTTGTGCTTCTGCGCGGCTATGCAAATCATGGATCCCTTGCTGGGCATCTGAGTCCTCCATCATCACATCAAGGAAAGTAAGTGCAGGGCTGAATACAGATCTATTTGACTGTGCTACAGCCTCTCCACAGGCCACCCAAATGGAACTCACAAACCACAGTTTAAAAACCTCTGCCTTACTCCATAGTTTACATCTTTTCCATTTCCGCTGCATTTCTCCTTCTTACATATTGGGACAGTCAAGCAATGTAGTTGAGATCATAGAAGCATAGAAATTGTTGGAAGGGATCCTTAGGGTCATCTAGTCCAACCCCCTGGTGAATAGATATTCCATTGTGGTGGCCATAACCAAGGTTTATGGTGCCACTTGGCACCTGGCTTATATATCTGAGTTTGTAACACTGCTCATCGTTATCTCATCCAGGAGGTTTAGTTGATTAATTATTACATGAGTCTTCTCTTATAGTCCCAAGGTAAGCTGGTGACAGCAAAGACCACAAATATTTTAGCTGCTGCCATTCAAGTAAGGACCACAATGATGTCCTCTGAAATTGACTCTCTTATATTTAGCTGTGTTTATATAGGTGCACTCTGTGTACAAATTAGAATGGCTGGTGCAAATATATTATTTTTGTAACAGGTTTTTTTGGTCAGCCAGCTTCAGTCCAGGATGCCTTTCAGACAGCACAAACTAGTTAATTTCTGATCAATGTAGAGTGACTTCTGATATTTGAAAGTAATTGCTTAACATGGTGTTAAATCCAGAGTACTTGCTCAGGAGTTACTAAGCAGCCCTACATCTCTTTGCAACTTCTGATAAATATTACTGTTATCTTTTCTTGCTGATATTGTATATAACTTTGCAAAGACTTGTGAGTGTGAGTTTGGCAGGGATTGGGTTAAACTCAGCTGAGCTGCTGACGCAGTGCGTAGGCAGGTAGAGCAGAGTGCCACACCTGAGCAAATTGGAATACGCTGAGCAGAGGTGCAAGAATGGCTAGCTGAGTTGTTGGAGAGAGACCATCTGCGGGAGGGAGAGAGTGGTCTGTGGCCTGGTGCCACCATTGTGGGAGTTGGACGTCTGCTTTGATGGGACTTTGAGCTGTTATGATGTGCAAGCAGTTGTACTGGAACTGGGACTCCACCTTTATCTCAGGCATCTATTTGGAGGAGAATTCAGTGGCCATCCGGAAGGCACAAACATGCAAGGCAGTGCCACAGGTGCAGTCTGAGAGCATCCTTGAAGCATCTCCGTGTAAACCAGTGTGGTTCTGTTGGCAACAGACTGTGAGCTGATTAATTTCAACGCTGTCCTGTCTGGGATTAGCGATTCTAAACTAGATTTTTTGAATTGTGGGTTTTCATAGATACTGTATTGTGTCTCTCTCATTCTTCTGTGTTCTTAAATTGGCTTCTATCAGGTGGTAGAATTCTTGAGTTTCAGTTTGGGTGATTGAACTTGTGCTACCCATTATATTTGAGGAGCCAATTGCAAGACAGTTTCTAGCATCAAACATGATTTTGATTTGGCTATTGTGTGCTTTTTTCTCTTTTGACTGAGGATATTTTGTATCTTAGGGAAAGTAAATTGGCTGTTGCAGCCTTTCCCTTAGGAAAACCCATCCAATCCCTCAGGTTTTTTTCCTTAAAAAAGAAACGGGGAAGAAAGAGCCCTGGGACTCAATCAGTGGCAAAGAGGTGATGTTTAGAGCAGTTGAACTTGCTATTGTGCACACTATTAAGTAACTGAGGGATTTTATTTGTGTATTGCTGTGGAAAGGTATATCAGGTTGCTTTCTGGCATGGCAAGATAAGAGGGAAGAACAAAGAGATTTGGTGATTATAGCTGTTACCTTATTGCTGCTATGAGATTATTCAAATGTAAAGTGGGAAAAAAATGGCAAAACAAGAAATGTCTACAGACTTTTGGAGAAAAAAAATGGTTCTGCCTTAAATTTTGTATAAAAACAGAAGGATTTCCTTGCCGAATAGTACCAAAGGTCCATCATAGTGCAGCATCCTGTTTCAACACTGGCCAGCCAGGGGTCTCTAGTATTCATGGGAGGAGCCTTCTCCTGGTAGTCAGGTATAACTGGCCCTAAATGTGGAGGCCAATGATAAAGCTCTTATCCTAATCCAGCCCTTCCCATCTTCATCTCCACCACATGTTTGGACTACAACTACTATAAAGAGCGTTTGAGTTCTAAGCATCTGGAAGGGACCAGGATGGAGACCACTGTCCTTTAAAATCCCAACAGTATCTCTCATGATAGAGAATTCCAAAGTGCTTTTAGCACAGTTTGGGTAAAGAGTAAATCAGTATGAATATTATTTCAAGACATAAGCTGGTCACCAGTTCCTGTTTAGCACTTTTATATTGTGAAATTAAATTAGAAGTCTTTTCTACACAGTTACAGGGATAAGTTCTCTGTCATTTAAGTCTGTGTTAAGGGTGCATTTTTGGTCATTGAGACCATTTATTTGGATAAATTATCTGCTCTATTCTATCCCCAAGGCTCTCCGACAGATGAAAGAATTTCAATCAAATATGCTATGGTTTATAAGACTGAGAATGAGTGTTATGCCTGCGTGCTCTTTTTTCTCATGCATTGCACTGAAATATTAAGGGTTTGTTAAAACCATTGTTTACTGTTACTTCCAAACTGGGAAACTGGTTAAATCTTAGACTACAAACAAAGTCTGAAAATAGAGTCTGAACGAGGTGGAAACACATGGGCACAATGGGTTTTTCTCAGTCGAATAAATCATGTTTTTTTGAGGACACAGGTATAAATATTTATGAACTGATGGTACCCCATGTTATAATTAAATTATAGGACTGATGCTTGCATCACCAAACCTCATTTTGGAGTGTTATGAGCAAAACTTGTAGTTGGGTGCTCCTGCCCTCCCTCCAATCCCACAATGCTGCACTGCATGGGGTTACCTTGCAGTTCCAGCCAAACAGAGGCAGACTTTAGCTCTGGTTGCCCTCCAAACCAGGCATGCAGACTGAGTTAAAGTCCTGCTTGGTAGGGCAAGCAAAGTGCATAGTTTGTCAACTGAAGAATTGGATTACAGTAGAGGCAAGTGCGTGAGGCTTGTTGAACCACCTAAGTATAGCCTGGGATTGTACTTGAACTGAGCTGTGTGAGAGAGAAAGGAGGAGACTTGGATGCCACTTTCTACATCTGAGCATTGAAAAGTGCCCCATAGTTTATAGAAAAACAAAGGGGAAAAGAAATTGCTTTAAGCAAGTGTTTCTGTGTTGGCTAAGCTGACCCAATTGGCCCCTACTGAAGGACTATCTGCACTGACTTCATAGTGCTGAAGAAATGTGGGAGTGTGCAAAGGGAGGGAAGGTAAGAGATGGACCTTTCATAGTAAATAAAATGCTTTTAGCACTTGTTTAGAACTTGATGTTTCCAAATGTCCTGGGATTTGAAATACTTCTGTCACTAAAAACAGCATTAGGAGCTCAATGTGAACACACACTACAGAACTTATAGGTGTATTACAGGCACGTCCAACAGGTAGATCGTGATCTACCAGTAGATCACTGGACTTCTGTGGTAGATCACTGGCTCCCCCCAAAGAAGCTCAACAAGTTTGGCTCCCCTAAAAGAAGCTCATCATTTTTCCCCTGCACCCCTAAAAACTGGCTTTCCCCCTCCCTAAAAAAGTTCAACAACTTTGACCTGAACCCCTAAAAAGGGGGTAAATCACTGCCAGTTTTTAGCTCCGTGAGTAGATCGCAGTCTCTTTGGAGTTGGCCACCCCTGATGCAAGGCATAATAGTAATATCGCCACTAAGCAAGTCTTTTTAATGTATAGTTTATTTTTCTCAATACACAATGTAAACTGAGAGAAAAGAGTGTTGGAAGTCTAACCAGCATTTTCTCTCTTCCATTCACTCCTGTGCTTTCACATGTAGATGTAATTTGCAAAGCATCCTCAATTCTTCATAGTGTATATAAGGAAGATAATGTGTCTGGGGAGGGGGGAGTAGAAAGGGAAAGCTATATTTTACCTTATACATGCATGGAAAATAACAATGGAGGCCAGAGGTATGCAGATTGCCCCAAAGGAAGATAATTTCCTTAAGGGTTGATGGCCATGATTCTTCTTGCAAAACACCTTTGCCATATTTTTTAAAATGAATTTTCTTTCTTTGCATCTGAAGAACATGGGTGATACCCAACTATGTTGTGCACAAAATAGACCCATTGAAATAAGTAGAGATGAAATACTTGATTTCATTGCATATTCCACTGGATAGCACCCCATAATCTGGGTATTTCTATATACTTCTTTTGGTGACACTTTTCTGGTTTGATGTAAATATTCTTCAGAGAGAGGTGTTGTATCTTGAGTTTTGAAAACTTACACAAAACAAAACCCTGTTTGTAGGTTCGTAGGTCACCCATTGCCTTTTGTTGCAGTTCCTAACCAGGTTCTGTGCTGTCTATTACAAGTGCACTTGGGATACGCTCCTGCCTGCCTGCCTGCCACCTCCTTCCTTCCTTCCCTCCCTCCCTTTTGCTTTTCCAGGAGTCTGTTATTTCCTTGGATTTATTAAGCAGCTATTAATTCCTTTATATTACTCTTAACTGGCAAGCATAATGCTAAGACGGATTGGACTTGCATTTTTACTAGCACAGCTGGCTTTATATTTTTCTTGCTTTGTGAATTAGTTCAGAGGAAGAAAACTGTGCTATCCCAAAGCTTTTCCTTCTTTGCTGGATAGCTGGATCTGTTAAGTAGTGCTTTGTTTTTGTTTCTTTTACAGAAAGTAGGAGTAACAGGAGCCCCTGATCCACAAGTCCGCTGTCCATCAGTCATCGAGTTTGGGAAATATGAAATCCACACCTGGTATTCCTCTCCATACCCACAAGAGTATTCCAGGTACAACACAGGCCTCCTCTCCATTATACAGCTTACATTATGCAGCTGAATGTTTAGCAAGAGTAGGAAATGAAGTGTAACTATGTGTTAAGCCTGACAAGCTCATACTGTAAAGACATGCTCTTCCTTAAAATTAGGACTGGATGTCCTCTGAACAAACCAAATGTGTAACCAAGTTACATTATGCAGTGTATATATATTATATATAGGTATTTGCTTGTTTAGCATACATTTTTTTTAAGGTTGAAGCTGTCAAAGAATTTTGAATATATTTTAGTAAGCACTGTGACATTGGGGGTTGGGGGGGGGGAGAGAGCAAAGAGCATGGAAATTTGAGTGTAGTGGCTGGTGTGCAAAAATAGTAGCAAGGATTGGAGACACAGGATTTTGAAACTTTGCCCGGCCCCCCTCAGATCCTTCTGCCACTGATTTTCTTCTTGAAGTAAAGGCATTTTATTTGCAACTGTGAGAGTTGGCAACTTGCTTTTAAACAAACACAAGCACAGAAATGTTAGCATGTCACATTGTGTTGGGTTCCTCTTGTTTATCTGATCTTCACATACTGTATAGGTACAGATCTGCTCTACTTATAACCAAGGAAAACCAGACAATATTTAGTGATAACTGAAAGTAGTATTCAGACTAATCAGAGCTGAGCTTCCTCCTATCTTTGGGATTAACATACTGAAAGACTTTGTTTTATTAAACGTTTTGTAAATATAAGTGTTGCTTTATTTTCTGTACAGTGCAACAAAGAAACAGAAGAGCAGAATTTCTATTTTATTGAAATTTGTATGATTGGGAGGGCCATAGCTCAGTAGTACAGCATCTGCTTTCCATACAGGAGGTTCCAGGTTTCATCACCAGCATCTCCAGGTAGAGGTAGGAAGGCCCCCTGTCTGAAACCCAGGGGAGCGCTGCCAGTTTGTGGAGGCAATACGGAGCTAGATGGGCCAATAGGTCTGACTCGATAATAGGCAGCTTCCTATGTATGTTCCAGTTGCCAGTTGCATAAATTAAGGGGGGAGGGACAGTACTGGAAAGGGGCCTATGGGGTCCCTTCATATCCAGTGATGGACACCCTTGGTAAACTATAGGCTAGAAGTAATCCTAAGAGCTCTTTGTTAAGACCCTCAGTCTCAGTAACTGAATCCAACCAAATTACACATTTTAACCTGCTCTTATGCTTTTTTTTGTTTCTATATTGCCTCCTGTATACCCAGCTTTAAGGCAATGGACCTTTGTGGGAATTGCCACAGTAGAGATAACAGTACTGATTACCTTGCAAAACTGCTCAATGCATCCATGCCTTTAATCTTGCAGGCTGCCTAAGCTGTACATTTGTGAATTCTGTCTTAAGTATATGAAAAGCAGAACTATCCTTCAGCAACACATGAAGAAGTGTGGCTGGTTTCATCCCCCAGCCAATGAAATTTACAGGAAGAGCAATGTTTCAGTCTTTGAGGTAAGTGTCAAAGATTATTAGCTGCTGTTTATGTACCTGCCTGAAGCTCTGGGGCTTAATCTGCTGTGAGCTTCCCAGAGAAGAACTGTTGTAATAATATTATAATAATAATTTATTATTTATACTCCACCCATTTACCTGGGTTTCCCGAGCCACTTTGGGCGGCTTCCAACAGAAAAATAAAATAATTGATTAAAGATTAAAAGCCTCCCTAAACAGGGATGCCTTCAGGTGTCTTCTAAAAATCTGGTAACTGTTTTTCTCTTTGACATCTGATGGGGGGGGCGTTCCACAGGGCGGGCGCCACTACCGAGAAGGCCCTAATTCCCTTGTAATGGGCTCTAATCATGGCTAGAATCCCCTCTTTGGGAGGCTGAGGGCAGCCCACTTTGGGCAGAACAACAGTTTGGAGTGAAGAATTGGTTGGTAGGAAATGGGTTTAGCACAGACCCACATATTTATTATATACTGTATTTATATGTGTGTGTTATATTTTTGTTTTAAAAACCCCCAGAACTGTCTTACTTTTGTAATATTTAATGAGTGTCTCAGTCCATTTGGTAATGATTGGCTCCAAGATAGAAGTATATTGGCATTTTTAATTATGTACATCCCTCTTTGGAAAAGGTTGGTAGTGTGAGGAGTGCTGGCCGCTTTGGGCTTCTCCTCAAAGTGACTACTTACCTCAGGCTGCATCCTTTAGTTCTTGAAGCTACAAATCCTTAGATGGTTTGTGTCTGTTTGGTATAATCCTACTTGATTTAAGCAGATCATTTTATGTTGTGGCCTGCTAGCAGTTCACAAGGGATGGTGTCTTGACCTGTTCTCCATTTCTCTAAGGTGGATGGCAACGTCAGTACCATTTACTGCCAGAACCTGTGTCTATTAGCAAAACTCTTCCTGGATCACAAGACGCTTTATTATGATGTGGAGCCATTTCTTTTCTATGTGCTGACGCAAAATGACATGAAGGGTTGCCACCTGGTTGGCTATTTCTCCAAGGTGAGTGGTGGTGGGGATTTCCACTTGTTGGTGTTCTGTTGGGTGTCATAGAATCATAGAATTGGAAGAGACCACAAGGGCCATCCAGTCCAACCCCCTGCCAACCAGGACATACCATCAAAGCATTCCTGACATATGGCTGTCAAGCCTCTGCTTAAAGACCCCCAAAGAAGGAGACTCCACCACACTCATTGGCAGCAAATTCCACTGTCGAACAGCTCTTACTGTCAGGAAGTTCTTCCTAATGTCTAGGTGGAATCTTCTTTCTTGTAGTTTGACAATACCTAAGGGAACTATAAACCAGGAGCATATCTATCATGCACTTTTTAAAAAATATGCACCAAGTTAATCCAAATATTGGGTGGTGAAAAGCTGGATTCTTAAGCTTTTACTAATTGGTTGCTTTGTTTTTGCTAATCATGAGAGGCACAAGGCACTTCAGGCCTTTGCTTAACTACTGGAACTACACTTTTACATGCCTATGCTTGCACTTAAAAGAAAAAAGGCTGGGAATTGGGAATGTGTTTTTGAGACTGAAACTCTCAGTAAACTGAATTCTGCACCCAATATTGCATTTCACACTTTTTTGTGCTTGTGTGATTTGCTTCATACACACAACCCTGACTATGGCCAAATACCTAGTGTGTGCAAAAAGGCTATTAACTTTCTTTTGTTCTTACTGTCAAGTCTTGTGTGTGATTAGACTTGCTATTTTAAGGCCATCATTCTATGGCTATACCTCTGGAAAAGTCTATTCACACTGGTATGACTTGTATCTAAGAAAATCTAATTGGATTTGAATTGTGTGTAAACTGAAAGTGATTCATTTTTCAGCAGATCTAAATTTTCTCCCTCCTTAGTGTATTGGATATAACCAAACTAGTGTCCAGTCACACTTCTGAAGTTATGGGTATATTTTTATGGGTTCCAAACAGAATCCAGGGATTTGAAGCAGTTAATCAAAGCAGCTTTCTTTTTTATGCTGTTGAACAGAGTGTATTCTCTAAGGAGCATGAATTCCAGCTTGGCAGCTCTGAGGGGAGAGGGTTTTAAATGACTTCCTAGTCCCTTGGGAGGTGAAGAGGAGAGTTAGTTGGTGAAGTAAACATTAATTGTTACCTCCAATGAGCTGGCTTCTCAAATCAGATGCTGATCTCATTTCAGAGCTTTTGTTTGCATTTTGGGAAAGAGACCATGGAGGCTGAATGTGGCTTTAGTATTCCTCACACAGTGACAGAGAGTTACTTTGAAAGGCCCGTCTTAACACCCCCCCCCCAATAGAAGTTGTTCTTTCCTTCAACACTTTCAGAAAAGGAAATACTAATGTAGCCATCCTATATCCCATAAGCCCACCTGCAGATGGATTTTTATTTTGTCTTAGCCCCACCCCCCCACAAAGATTCTTTATTGCTTTGGAAATCTCTGAGGATTTGAAAAGCCCTTTGTGGGGAAGTAGGGGGAGAAGTTTGCTGTAAGTACAAGGCCCTGAAATAATGTATTACAGGGGAGGGGCCATAATTCTGGTGGTGGTGCAGGTTCATTCTTGGGCATCTTTAACTAAAAAGGAACACAGGTAGCAGGACTGGGAGGGCTTATGTGACTGAGACCCTGGAGAGCCACTGTCACTTGGAGTAGTAGACATTACTGCACTAGGGGCATGAATGATACAGCTTTGCAGAAAGCAACTTTGTGTGCTCAGTGATAGTTCTTTCTTCCTTTTTCATCCTGGCTGTGATCACAGAAGTTCCGTGGCTTGATAATGTCTTGAATTCTTTCCTTGGAGACTTGCTTTTGGGGTGATTGTGATTTACCCCAATTAATTCCTCATCGAGAAGAAGTTCTTTTCCATCTTGCTAATTGTCTGTATTTCTCTCTCTCTCTCTCTCTCTCTCTCTCTCTCTCTCTCTCTCTCTCTCTCTCTCTCTCTCTCTCTCTCTCTCTCTCTCTCTCTCTCTCTCTCTCTCTCTCTCTCTCTCTTACTAGGAGAAGCACTGCCAGCAGAAATACAATGTTTCCTGCATAATGATTCTTCCCCAGTACCAGCGCAAGGGCTATGGCAGGTTCCTCATTGATTTCAGTAAGTATATCCTCATTTTTCTGCCCTTTTCTTCAGCTTCAGATTAGTTTATGAAACCATGCAATTCTCCAGCAGTGTTTCTTAAGTTGCACTTTATTTCAAGATCATTAATTATCTGAATTGCCTACTTTTTGGGATTCCAGCCGGCATCCCTTCCCCAACTGCTTTCTTGCACCCCAGATGCTTGCACACAAGTCCCCCTCCTCCCCACATCAGCCCACAAGGACATCTAAGATGGCACTTCAGAATTTGCTCTTCTTTCCTGCTTTCCTAGCTGTGTGGAGAGGCAGAAATTTTATTTGTATGTTTAAAAGGCTGTTTATATCCTGTCTTTTCCACTTTATCATGCAAAGTGGCTAACAAACACATCAAATCCTTTACCAGTAGTCTTTATCCTTTTCACTCCTGGGACTCACCTGTAGCATTTGAAGACCCACTTCTTATTTTTTGATCATATATTTGTGTGAATTTATTGACAAACAGTAGCATAAATTTATTTGCATTTTGTCTGAAACACAACCTGATTAGGGAAGGTGACCAGTTTGCAAATCTACTACGGGCTTCTTCTTTCAGAAGAGAGCAAAGCAGACCATTAGGGCCAGCCCTACTGTTAGGCAGAACAAGGTAGCTGCCTCAAGCAGCAGGTGCTGGGTCTGGTGAGGGCACCCATTTCTTCTGAGCCCCCTGACCACTTGCTCCTATTGGAGGAGGGAGCTGTGTGTACCTCAAAGCCTGCCTTGTAGCCCAAAGCTTTCTGATGTGGTAGAGGTGTTGCTAGGTGCGGAAATCAGTTTGAACTGCCAGTCAGGCTGGCTTCTGTGGGCACCATCTTGCCTTTCACTGCAGAAAGCAAAACATTTTTAACTGGCCCTACTGATGGTTATGACATATCTATGCAGGTGTTGTTGTTTAATTTCCCATTATAAATGTTTGTCTGAAGTATGAACGTATCTCAGTATACATGGCTAATTTTGAGTTCTATAACTTGTGGAAATGTAGGCATTAAATATAGAATTTCAATTTTTTTCTGTTCAAATTAGTTTTGTACTAAATATTCAAGAAAAAATATTAATATTACAAAGGAACAAAGGCACATATATCCTTAAAGCTTTTATGATCATCACATAAAGGAAAACAAAGAAGCAAGGTGCCTTTTCTGGAAGGCTCAATGGCAGTGGCATCAAATGCAAAGGGAATACAGCCACCTTGCTTTCTGGAGGGAAAGCAAAGAGCCAGTTCCAAAGCTAAGCTAACTGCCTTTCGCCAAGTCCTTCTATCTTTTAAATGAGGAAGATCCTTCTTAATTTTATCACTGACCATCACTTCCGACGGGCATCTTTCCATTTGGTGAGGAGTGAGGCCCACATTATTCATTCTTGAAGGAATGCTGATGCTCACTCACTCATCGTCAGGAAAAAACACATGTACTGTAGAACCGGACGAGGGGACGTCTGGCTCTGACCATTGGTCATGCTGACTGGGGCTGATGGGAGTCAGAGGCCATTTGCAGAGCCACAGGTTCCCCATTCCTGCTAAAGAACTTCCAGCAGCAAAACCCTTTCATTAGCATTCTTTTAATGCTAAAGTTTGTCCATGTAGCAGTACAGTGTGCTTTAATGCTTAGTTTACATAAGTGCTTGCCTTGAGACAGTAGCTCCTTCATTTGCTTTACTATCACATTGCCAAGACTGATGTGCAAGTTGAAGGTTTGTGAAAAGTCACCAGATTATGAAGGTTGGTTGGTTTTGTATTTGAACTTACAAATGAAGAGTGGAGGGAGTTGATTCAAACAGAATTTTTAAACAGACAGGTGAATGGTGAGCCCTGCTACCTGGGCGGAAGAGCATCCTTGGTGAATTCTGCACCTGGAAAATCAAGTTGCAGCTGCCTTTTAGTCCTCACAGTGGTATCTTGTAGCAGCCCTTGGACTTCAAGGCTTGAGTGACGTAATGTAGTGTCCTTAGGATTACCCACAGAGAAACCCTGTGTCTCTCCATATGTTGCTGGGCTGACATTCCCATCAGCCACATGGCCAGGGGCCAAAAATGTCATTGTAGTCCAGCAACACCTGTAGAGCAGGAGCAGGAGGTTCCTCCAGGCCTGTTTTTTAAAGTAGCAGTGAGAATGTAACCCTGCAACTTGCCTGCTGATGAGGGCAAGTCATAGGGAGTGTGAACTGAATGGGCTTTCCATGGCTAACAAAAGCTTCATATCACCTATGTATTTCACGAGTATCTGTTAAACAACTTGCTTCAAACCAGTAGGCTTGGCTAGATCACCCTGTTACGTGACAGCAGCCTTGTGGCATGATAAATACAAAACAAATACATTTTGGCATATACTTTTGTGGACTAGGGTCCACATGAAATCTGCTATAAAATCGCTCACATCAGTGGCTTTAGGATAATTCTCTGGAAAATAAGGGAAGAGAAGGAGATGAAGGCATATGTAGAGGTTGCAAAGGTAAAAATAACATGTCTGATAGAAAGTGAGTCGGTTGTTAATGGTTGTATTTTGGATCTAGCAAGGTGGAGTGAATTGATACAGTCAGCCCTGTGTTCAAACAGCAGGAGTGAAAGAGAGAATTACTGTGGGAAGTACTAAAAAATAGTAAGAGGGCCAGGAAAATGGAATTTGACCAAAATACTCTGGATAAAATAAGCATTTGAGATAAAGAAGTGCCTGGATTTCCAGTTCCCAAACAGTCTTGTGTTGACCTAGAGGGAGTTTGCCAGAAAATGGGATCAAATTATGTTTGGATTCCCTGTCTACAGAGGTATGAGTTGTTGTTTTGAGCATACCTATACAGAATCTACATTTCTAGTCCTCTAAAATTGCTCTTAATTTCCAGTAATACATTATATGTTCCCCTGTTCAGAGTTACAATACCATTATTTGGGCACCTAATAATACAAGGTGCCATTTATGTTTGAAATAATTCTTGGACCATCTGATTTCCCTAATAAATGATGATGGAGTTCACGCACATCCTCCATTAGCAACTTGCTTCATAGGGCATAAGGATGGTCTAAAGTGGTTTGATCATGTCATTGGTTGTGGTTGTTTGGAGGCCCTGCCTATCTATCCTTGCCTCTCATAGCAAGCTCAGCTGATGAATGCCAACGGGATTATGGCCAAAATGGAGCTGCAGCTAAAAAAAAACAAGAAAGAGGTATGCTTTAGGAAGAGGGAGGAAACCTTAAGGTTTGCAGAAAGGCAAACAATCAATGAGCATGGGGAACAGCAAACAATAGAGCGTTGGTACAGCAAACTAAATACAACATAATAGGCATCACTGAAACCTGGTGAGATGAGTCTCATGATTGGAATGTAGTAATAGAGGGATACAATCTATTTCAGAGAAATAGACCAAACAGGAAAGGAGGAGGAGTGGCATTATATATCAGAGATGTGTATACCTGTGAAGAGATTCAGGATTTAAAACTTCAAAGCCAAATTGAGAGTATCTGGGTCAAAATTAAAGGAGAGAAAAATAACAGCGATCTCATTGTGGGAGTTTACTATAGATCCCCAAGCCAAACTGAGGACACAGATGATGCCTTCCTGGAACTGATGGCCAAGCATTCAAAAGGAAGTGAGATAGTAGTAATGGGGGATTTCAACTATCCTGATATTTGTTGGATGTCAAACTCAGCCAAGAGCATAAGGTCGAACAGATTCCTCACTGGCCTTGCAGACAACTTCATTGTCCAGAAAGTGGGAGAAGCAACAAGAGGATCAGCCATTTTAGATCTGATCCTAACCAATAGTGATGACCTGGTTAGTGGGGTGGAAGTGGCAGGATCATTAGGTGGCAGTGACCGAGTTTATTATACAGTGGAAAGGAGCAACCAAACATACTAAGACTCAAATCCTAGACTTTAAGAAAGCTGACTTCAGAAAATTTAGGGAAACGCTGGTTGAGATCCCATGGACAGAAATACTAAAAGGGAAGGGAGTTCATGATGGTTGGGAGTTTGTTAAAAGCATAACTATTAAAAGCACAACTTCAGGCAATACCAATGAGACAGAAACATGGAAGGTGCCTAAAGAAGCCAGGGTGGCTATCTAAAGAACTTTTAACCAAGTTAAGATTTAAAAGGGATATGTACAAAAAATGGAGAAAAAGGGAAACCACCAGAGAGGAATTCAAACAAATAGCCAGCACGTGTAGAGACAGAGTCAGAAAAGCTAAAGCACAGAATGAACTCAGGCTTGCTAGAGAAATTAAAAGCAACAAAAAGGGTTTTTATGGGTATGTCCGTAGCAAAAGGAAAAACAAGGAAACAGTGGCGTCACTTAGAGGAGAAGATGGTGAAATGCGAACAGGGGACAGAGAAAGGGCAGAACTCCTCAATACCTTCTTTGCCTCAGTCTTCTCCAAAAAAGAAAACAATGCCCAACCTGAAGAATATGGAGCAGATGATTCAGCAGGGGAAACACAGCCCCGAATAAGTAAGGAGGTAGTACAAGAATACTTGGCTACTTTAGATGTATTCAAGTCTCCAGGGCCAGATGAACTACAGTATCCAAGAGTATTAAAAGAACTGACAGAGGTGATTTCAGAACCACTGACAGTTATCTTTGAGAATTCAAGGAGAACAGGCGAAGTCCCAGCAGACTGGAGGAGGGCAAATGTTGTCCCTATTTTCAAAAAGGGGAAAAGAGAGGACCCAAACAATTACCGCCCAGTCAGCCTGACATCAATACCAGGAAAGATTCTAGAGCAGATCATTAAGCAAACAGTCTGTGAGCACCTAGAAAGAAACTCTGTGATCACTAAAAGTCAGCATGGGTTTCTGAAAAATAGGTCATGTCAGACTAATCTGATCTCATTTCTTGACAGAATTACAAGCCTGGTAGATGAAGGGAACGCTGTGGATATAGCCTATCTTGATTTCAGCAAGGCCTTTGACAAGGTGCCCCATGATATTCTAGTAAAGAAGCTGGTAAAATGCGGGCTAGACAATGCTACCATTCAGTAATTGTAATTGGCTGACTGACCGAACCCAAAGGGTGCTCATCAATGGCTCCTCTTCATCCTGGAGAGAAGTGATTAGATGGGCTTGAGAGCATCCTGAGCAAGTTTGCAGATGACACCAAATTGGGAGGGGTGGCTAATACCCCAGAGGACAGGGTCACACTTCAAAATGACCTTAATAGATTAGACAACTGGGCCAAAGCAAACAAGATGAATTTTAACAGGGAGAAATGTAAAGTACTACACTTGGGCAAAAAAAATGAAAGGCACAAATACAGGATGGGCGACACCTGGCTTGAGAGCAGTACATGTGAAAAGGATCTAGGAGTCCTGGTAGACCACAAACTTGACATGAGTCAACAGTGTGATGCAGCAGCTAAAAAAGCCAATGCAATTCTGGGCTGCATTAATAGGAGTATAGCGTCTAGATCAAGGGAAGTAATAGTACCACTGTATTCTGCTCTGGTCAGACCTCACCTGGAGTACTGTGTCCAGTTCTGGGCACCACAGTTCAAGAAGGATACTGACAAGCTGGAACATGTCCAGAGGAGGGCAACCAAAATGGTCAAAGGCCTGGAAACAATGCCTTATGAGGAACGGCTTAGGGAGCTGGGTATGTTTAGCCTGGAGAAGAGAAGGTTAAGGGGTGATATGATAGCCATGTTCAAATATATAACAGGATGTCATATAGAGGAGGGAGAAAAGTCGTTTTCTGCTGCTCCAGAGAAGCGGACACGGAGCAATGGATTCAAGCTACAAGAAAGAAGATTCCACCTAAACATTAGGAAGAATTTCCTGATAGTAAGAGCTGTTTGGCAGTGGAATTTCTGCCAAGAGTGTGGTGGAGTCTCCTTCTTTGGAGGTCTTTAAGTGGAGGCTTGACGGCCATATGTCAGGAATGCTTTGATGGAGTTTTCTGCTTGGCAGGGGGTTGGACTGGATGGCCCTTGTGGTCTCTTCCAACTCTATGATTCTATGAACAAAAGGGAGGGGGAAATTCTCCAAACAACTGTGTGAAGAATGAGAAGGCTTAGTGGCGACTGTGGCCATTGCAGGGAGGGGGGGGCAGGGGAAAGGCCATGATTTGCTGACCAGAACCCTGAGCAGAAGGAGTTCTGCTCTGCAATATTTTTTTTTGCAAGTTTCACTTTTTTCACTGTAACAGAAAAAATCTGCCACGTAGTGGCACGGTTTATATCCATTTACAGTTAGACATAGTGTAGCCTGCAAGACCTTTCCCGCTGATTTACCAGCGTTTGCTTCCATGATCCCATGGGAATTGGTACTGAAACACTTCTTGGTGGCTAGGGGGGATTGGTTGACCTTTTCAGAAATTGAAGGTCTTAATTGGAGGGTGTTCTGTCCATGTTTCTGAAAAATTCAAAATGCCTTCAGCACAGATTAGGGTCATGTATCTCCTTGTACTCTGTGTGGAAGGGGGCGGGAAATGCTGGTGACCTCTAGAGAGAAGAGCTTCTGGGTCCTGTGGGAGCCGTTGGCTATTGTTGTGGACTTAAATTCCAGTCAGAGTGCCTGACCTTATAGCTGAATAAGGAGCAGACACTCAAAGAGGGTAGGCTAGCTTCCGTACAAAGCCCAGTCCTAAGTGCTTTCTGCTTTCTCTCAGGTTATCTCCTATCAAAGCGTGAAGGCCAAGCAGGATCCCCAGAGAAGCCGCTATCTGATTTGGGTCGTCTATCTTACATGGCTTATTGGAAAAGCGTAATCTTGGAGTGCCTTTATCACCAAAATGACAAGCAACTCAGCATCAAGAAGCTAAGCAAACTGACGGGCATCTGCCCTCAAGACATCACTTCTACCCTGCATCACCTGCGAATGCTTGACTTCCGGAATGATCAGTGAGCATCGTAGAATTGGAGGGCCAGAAATGGCAGGGTCATAATTAAAGACATGGCTGTGCCCAATGGGAGATTTCTGTGGAAGCACTGTAAAAGTGCAATAGTTTTGGGTGTAAAACTCTGCTTCCTCTTAAGGGGGGCCAAAACTCAAATCATACAAATTTCTAACCCTTACTGTTCTGGTACACTGAGGGCAATGTCTTTCAGAATGTGGGAAGCAGAGGGATTACATAATTTACTTACTATAGTCATATTCTGCATTTCAAGATACGGATCTTTTCAAGGTGCATCAAAATTAATTTCAAAGCAGGCTAATGTAGAGGGATGGGGACATTCTCCTGTGCAAGCAAGATGGTCTCAGGTGAGACATGAACTCAGCTTAGTGCCAAGTGCTTGATGGTGCAAACACTGACTTGCTTAAAGGCAGTTAAACTGCTTCTCTCCATCTGAAGCGCCAGTTTTAAATTCTTGCCTGACTGAAGCCACTGCTGAAGTCGGTCCCTGGTGTCTTTTTTGCTGACTTTGAAGCTTCTCTTTTCTTTTCCTTGTTGGCATTGCCTGCTATGATTGTGGTGTGAGGAGTTTATGGTGGGGCTCTTGGAGTATGTGTGACTTTCCCATTAAGGAAATAATTTTCCCCTGGTGTGTGTTGGGCTCACTCAGTGTGAACAGTTTGTGTGTGTGATTTAACAGTCCGTTTAAATTTTTTTTGAATTTTTTTCCCCTTTTAAACATATATAGTCACACCATTATTATCCGCTTAACTTCTTTGGCTCTTTAGAGCCTATCGACTTCCTTCCCTCCCACCTCTTGGCTTTCAAAAGTAACCTTTATCTCACAGCATTTTATATGTTTTCCAATTCTAATATAACTCATTACAAAATACCTCAAAGTTTAAATAAATGTAGAAAGGTAAAAAAAAATCTCATTACAAGTCTTCAGATAATCCTACTAATGTTGTTAATTGCTTACAATGATCTTTCAAATATTGTGTAAATTTACTCCAGTCTTTTTGGAATACAGTACTTGGTCCTGCTGGTTTTGGATTTCCCCCGTCAGCTTTGCCAGTTCCGCAAAGTCCATCATTTTCATCTGCCACTCTTCTATAACAGTCCGTTTTTTACCTTTTTCATAGAATCATAGAATTGTAGAGTTGGCAGGGACCCGAGTGTCATCAAGTCCAACCTCCTGCAATGCAGGAATATCTGCTGAAGTGTCCATGTCAGATGGCCACCCTAACCTCTGCTTAAAAACCTCCAAGGAAGGAGAGTCTGCAACCTCCTGAGGGAGTCTGTTCCACTGTCAAACAGCTCTTACTGTTACAAAGTTCTTCTTGATGGAATCTCCTTTCTTGTAACTTGGAGCCATTGCTCCTCTATAGCAGGAAAAACAAGCTTGGTCCATCTTCCATGTGGCAGCCCTTGAGATATTTGAAGATGGCTCTCATATCTCTTCTCAGTCTCTTCTTTTCCATGGTAAACATACCCAGCTCCTTCGACCACTACTCAGAAGGCTTGGTTTCCAGACCCTTGATCATATTGGTTGCCTTCTGCATATGTTCTGTTTATTTAGCCACAGTTTAAGTTTAGGCCCAGCCCATTTTCCCGCCCATGTGCTGCTTAAATACAAAAAACAAAAATCCACCCCACCATTTTGTGTCTGTTCAGTTCTTCCTGGTTTTCCAACAGCCTGTCTCCCTACAATCCTGTCTCCCATGTTGTGGTTATTTTTGCCCCATGCCTTTTCTGGCTTAGGGGGGGAAATAATTAAAGACTGTCAGTGCCTGCAGTAGCAGCATGGAAGTTAATAAGGAAGCACCAGCACACAAGAGACCTGGAAGCATCTGTGGCAGCAAGCATAACACCTAACATAATTGCTGCCATTATGGGATCCCTGAGGGGACTGAGCATGAAAGGCTTCATGTCGGCAGCAACTGCAGTTCTGCAGCTATAACTGGTGCTTCCTAGGTAGGCAGTAGCCACCGTTTGTGAGCTTATCAGGGCTTAGCTAGCTCACCCCGGGTCAGCTGCCACTGCCTTTTGTGGAAGCAGTCAGTGTGTAAAGGCAGAGCAGTAACGGCAGGGAAGCCCCTACAGAAGCCCCAGTCTCAATCCTTGACCAGTGGTGGCATTGAGAGGGCACAGCAGTTTTCACAATCCTGGATGAGGCTTTGTTGAGAAGGCAATGTCAGACAGTTCTTCAAAGGGAATTGGCGAAGGAGACCTTGTTTCTCAGAGGTTGTTGCACTGGCTGTGACCACCCGGCATCTTCCAGGAAGATGCAACGTTCTGTCACAAGGGCCATTTCTTCCTCAACAGGTTGAACCTGACCAAGTTTGAACACAAGTGCTTGCTGAAGAGTGGCTTGCCTTTAGATTTGGTGAATACCATTCTAGCTTCAAGATATCCTTCTCCAATTTGTATTTATCGATCAGCATGGTCAGCATTTCTGCACTGGTGCAAGCAGAATCGAGTGCAGCTGGATAGGATAGGGCTGGCATTAGAGATTTTCTGTCTTTCCCCTCCAAAAGGACTTACACCCCAACACGTTGTGAAGATAGGTATCAGCATTGTGGTCTGTCTTGTCTGACACTCAGGAGGTTTCTTCAGGTGCTCTTCCTTTCCTTAGTTTCTTAAAGAGGCTACAATAATAAACCTACCCATACCTCAGGTGGAATTGCATACAGAGCTAAAGACTCTGCAATGACCAACGTTTAAACATTCAAAATCATTCTCTATGTTTGTTACGATTTAGGGTTGTATTTCCTATCACTGTTACTTCAGCAAGGCAAGTTTCTGAACTGAATGCGCTATCTGAAGCCAAACACCTTCATACGCTGCATCAAGACCAAGTAGTATTATGGAGTGATTCTTCTTTTAGTCTGAAAATCAATACACATTTTCATGGACAGTAAGAGCTCATTCTTCCAACTTTTTGTCCTTCACCTGAACATCCTGCAGAGAAGGCATGGCATTCTCTGGATGTGAAAAGATCTTTGAAGATTCACTTGCATGTACAAAGCCATTTAGACAGTCATTATTTGCATCTTTTCATTCAAATGGATTAGGAAAGAGAGTTTCAAATTCCACTTGGTCTTAGTGACCTGAATAGGGCCTGAATAAATATGCCATATAATGTGTTGCACTTGATGCCACCATATAAAATTACAGTACACTCAGCTACTGGGGCAGGGGCCAAATGATCAGACCTCTGCAGGAGGTTACTACACATTTACAAAGCACTACAAAATGGATTTATATGCCTTGGCTGCAGCACAGACTCCTAGACCAATAGGCAGCTACATGGGCACACTTTTGGACACTCCACCTGAGACCATTTTACATGCACAAGAGAAGGGACTGCTGGTCTTATCTGGAAAATTTCTCTGTGCATGTAATGATAGTCTCTGGGCTGCACTCTATATTTCACAGTGCCAGTTACTGGGGTGTGAGTTTGTCATGGGAACAAACAGTGTTGTATGGTTAGGTTGTTGTTTGTGCAGTTGAATGCTTGTCTGTGTTTTTGTTTCTTTTGTGTTACATTTCTGCTCTTAAGTTTTGTCATGAACAAAAACTAGTGCTACAGAGGGAAAGAGACAATTTACGTAACTGCCTTTGAAACAGTTTGTGTTTATGCCATAAAGCACTAGGGGCAGCTCACATCTCAACTGAGACTATATTTACACGCATAGAGAAATTCCTTTCAGGTAAGACCAATGATCCCATACAGCTGAAAATTCTCTAGTGTTCATCTGTCTGTCCCAAAATTTCTAGTAGTCACAGTGCAGGCATTCAGTGCCTTGTCCAACTGCTTCCTCCACCCTCTAGCATAGCTAATGGGAACAGGAAACTTTTCCATAACACGTACAGACCTTGTGTTGAATACATTGAACAAAAGAGTACAAGCCCCACTGAAGCAAACTCACTTCTGCTGAAAACACAATTGCTTATTCTCATCATTAAGGCTAACTAAAAAGTAATTCTGTACTCAGGCAATCAGAATTCTTCACCAAGAGCAGCTGAATTCTGTAATTGTTCTAAATCCTGCAGATCAATCAAATTTGCAGGTTTCTTTTATTTACTATAATTTTAGCATTGCAAGGGGATATAAACACTACCATGTGATTAACTTGCTGATTTACTTTGATTTCTGAGACATCAGCACATTTTCAAACAATAGGGATAGAAATGTGCATTTTATTAAATCAAACCTGAGATTTTTGGGAAGCTCAGCCCAAGCTTTTTGGCTTTGGAGCTTATTTTTGTTGCTAAAACACAATCATTGCATTGCAGGATTTGGGGTTTTGAGATTGTTGCCGTTTTAGCCAAGGCACTAAGAGCCTTCCAATACCTTGCCATTTTGAGGCACAAGAAGCCAGGAAAGCTGGTAGATATATTTTCTTTTCCTGCAACAGATGCTTAGCTGCCTTTAAGGATTCTTCATTACCTTGCACTCGGCATCAGTTCCAGTGTCATCTGAGTTTGATTCTGGGCTGCAAGTTTCAAAGGGAAGTGAGAAAGAAATGTCATACACAACTTTTTGTCAAAATTTCACATGAGTCACTTTAGGAATTTCAGAGCTGACTTTAACCTATTTGTGCACCTCAAATGCTATTTTGATCCATTTGCCTATTTTTGATCCATCCAGACTATGGCAGCTGCTCAGTAATGTGACAGTCTTTTGGGACCCCCCTGCTGGTCACCCTCCCTTCCTCCCTGCATCTGTACATTTGTTACCTGTACTTAAACGTCAACATTTGGCTGAATCATTTTTTCCTCATTCTCAGATTTGTGATTGTCCGGCGGGAGAAGCTTATCCAAGACCATATGGCAAAGCTGAAACTGAATCTCCGGCCTGTAGTTGTAGATCCAGAATGCCTACGCTGGACTCCTGTCATTGTTTCAAACTCAGTGGTTTCAGAGGATGAAGAAGAAGGAGAAGAAGCTGAAGATGGGGAAAATGAAGAGCAGCAACCACAGCAAAGGGAAAGAGAGGTAGAGGTCAGTGAGGAATAGGTATTTATATATGCATGCAATTGTGGAGTAATTACCAAAGCAGCCACATGTGTGCCCCGTATGGCAGAGGGATGAAAAGGTGCTAAAAGGATGGCTAAAAGCCAGCTGAAGTTGCTCAGGAACGTAATGGGAAAAGTGGATCCCCTTTATCTTTCCATCAAGTCTGTATTAATTTGCCCAACCTCTACATATGCCACATTGGGAGGAATTTTATTTGAAAAGGTGGGGTAGGAACAAATAAACATGAAACTTCGTTATCCTGAGCCAAACCATTATTTATTGTTTAAATTTATATCTAGTACTTTCTCCCAAAGGAGTCCAGGGCAGCAAACAAGAAAACACAAAAACTAACAAAATATTTAGAATGTTAAAAACACCTGGGAACGTTTAAAAACAGCCACGTATCCTCACAGCTAATAATTTCCAGGTTGCTAGAAATAGGAAGAGAGTGCAGTGCAATGATTAGAGTGTTGGACTAGGACCCAGGAGACCAAGGTTCAAGACCCCCACCCCCGGCCATGTAGCTCACTGGATGACCTTGGACCAGTCCTTGCATCTCAGCCTAATCTACCTCACAGGATTGTTCCAGAGATTATATTAGGGGGAGAACCATGTACACCACCTTAAGCTCCTTGGACAAAGGGTGGGATATAAACACATTAGGCTAGAAAATTAAATTAGTATGTTGTAGCCATTAAATACCTGGACAAATGGAAATGTTTTTCAAAACCTCCTGAATGTTGTAAATACCTGGACAAATGGAAATGTTTTTCAAAACCTCCTGAATGTTGTGGAAGGGGTTCCATAAGTGAGGAACCAGTACTGCAGTGATGGCCAAACTTGGCCCTCCAGCTGTTATGGGACTACAATTCCCATCATCTTTGACCACTGGTCCTGTTACCTAGAGATGATGAGATTTGTAGTCCTGAAACAGCTGGAGGGCCAAGTTTGGCCATCACTGCAGTACTGAGAAGGCCCTGCCGTGGGTCAACATCAACCAGGAAGTCCCAAGAAGGGGTGGCACTGTCAAAAGGGCCTGCTTTGATGGTTTTCGGGCCCGAGGCGGTTGGTATTGAGGGAGGCTGTCTTGGGTCTCAAGCCCTTTAGGGTTTGTTTACTGGTACAAATTCAGACTGGTAGCTCACCGGCAGCCAGTGAAGCACATCCAGGACCTATCAAATTGCCCCACTCACCAACCTAGCAACCTTATTCTGCTGTAGCGGCAGCTTCTGGATTGTATTCAATCACTAGAGTATGGGCAACTGAGGTCAGGCTAATAGCTGGCAAACTAGCCTAATTTGGGTGCAATCACTCCTATCTGCAGAAGCCACCTGGCTGGAATCCAGGAATGCTCTTGGACTGCAAAGGACCCGAGAATCACCCACTGTTTAGTCTCAGTATATTGGCCTTCATCTAGCTCAGGCACGTCAAACCTGCGGCCCTCCAGATGTTTTGGACTACAATTCCCATCTTCCCCAACCACTGGTCCTGCTAGCTAGGGATCATGGGAGTTGTAGGCCAAAACATCTGGAGGGCCGCAGGTTTGACATGCCTGATCTAGCTCATCACTTCAGCCAGGCACCAGTCCAACCTCACAGCTTTTGCTGATTTAGATGGAAGGAGGGAGAGGAAGAGAGCTGTGTGATATTAACATATAAATGTTGAATTAGCATATGAGACATAATGGACCCCGTGGGACCCCACAGCTCAGAACTCATGGGGCTGAGCAACATTCCTCTAGTCTTACCTTCTGGTAATGACCCTGCAGGCAGAAGCAGATTTGCTGCAATACAGTGCCTCTAGCTCCCAACCCCCTGATTGGTTTCAAAATGAGACTATGGTCAATGATGGCAAAAGCCATTGAGAGATCAAGGAGAACCAAAAGGGTTGTTCCCACCTCCTGGTCTTTCTCTTCTGATAAAGGCAATCAGTCAGGGCAACTGAGGCTGTTTTAATACTAAAAATGGGCATGAAATCAGTCTGAAATGGGTCTAGATCACCTTTGCCCAGATACCCCTGCCACTTGCTGACTATCACGTTTTTCAGAAATGAAATACTAAAGACTGGGCCGTAGTTTTCTGAAACCACTGGATGCAGGTATTGGGCTTAATTTCCTCACATAGTAAGACATTTATGACTCCTTGGACCCATCCACCCAACATTCTGCTGGATTTTGCCAGCCACGATGGACGGGGGTGAAGAGGGCATGTAATGGTCTGACTACTAGAAGTGTTGTTCCTGTCATCAAGCTGCAACAACTACAAAAGATCTCACAGGCTTTGCTCCTTTCTGCACTCAAGACAGAAGCCTTCCTACTCTGCAACCTGAAATCCTTTAACTGGAGATGATTAGGACTGAATCATGGAACAGTGCATGTACTATTCTTGAATAATGGGCTTAGGTCTGATAATTTGGCTCATCCGAACTTAAACCCCTGGGGTCTATTGCACTCATGAACCCAGTTTCGGAATAAAAATATTCCCTATGTGGCCTATATAGTGACGGGAAATTTATGCAGCTTGGATGGAAAGATGGATAGGATTGTTCAGATGAGGTTTTCCATAGTCATTGGTAGACCTGCATGGGAAGTGTAGAAAAATTGAGGCCAAGGAAGGAGAGCAGAAAACGCAGGGAAGTAGTGGTGGGGCCCAGGAAGAGGGAGTGGGCTTGAGGGTGGAAGTCGGCTAGCTAATGGGGAGGTATGTGGGAGAGGAAAACTGGTGGGGGAATCGGAAGAAAGGAAAGGTGGACATGACCAGGAGTTGTGGAATGAAGGAGAGATCAAGATTTTCCCAATCTTTGGCTGCAGAACCAACTTTCTCAGCAACCTGATGTCTGTAGGAATTAACAGTTGCATGAAAGTCTGAAATAAAATAGTTTGGTTTTCTTCTTTATACCAGGTGATCAAATCTGTATCCTGGGAGAAAAAAGAGAGAGAGTCTTACTTTCCTTTGGAGAGTGAAAAAAAGCCAGACATTGTTTCTCCAGCCAATTCTGTGCGGCCAAACAAACAAAGTCTTCCCCTTGCTGGTCTTCCTGCAAACAACCAGATTCCACGGAGGGGCCGTCGGAAGAACAAACAGCCACGGGAGTCCTTTGCAGAGAAGGATTTGAAACTGCTTTTAGAGGAGAAGTCAGCCATGGCCAGGGGAGGTCGCTGTGGGGAGTGTCAGGAAAAGGCAGCTGCAGCTGCTGCCGCTGCCGCTGCTGCTGCTGCTTCCCGAGAGAGATTTGGGGAGACTGAAGAGAGAACCACTTCCTCCCAGGGACAGTGTGGCAAATGTGAGGAAAAGTCCCCGGCTCCCCGGGGACACTTTGGCAAAGATGAGGAAAAGTCCCCCATCTCCCATGGGCAGTATGGCAAAGGGGAGAAGCCCTCGGTGACTCAGAGGAGATACAGCGAAGGCATGGAAGTGTGGAGAGGGCAGCTTAAGACCCACGAGCCCCTCAAAGGCAGACTCTCCAAGGAGTGCGACCGAATACCCCAGCAACACCGCGAGGGTGAGAGGACACTGCCGAGGCACTTCAGTGAAAGCAGTGAAGAGGAGGGGGAGGAGCCTGTCAGCCCCTGCTCCACCTCCCCACCAGTTCTCACCAAACCCACCTTGAAGCGAAAGGTGTGTCTTTCTCCCTTTCTGTCTGCTTAGCAGCTCCACACAACTCAGAGTTTTTCTCCTTGTAGCTCCACATTGAACCCTTTTGCCCGTGTTAGCTTCTGCTTGCCTGTTGAATCTCTCTCATTCCTTGGATAGGTTCCTTAAAAGCTATTGAGTCTGTAGCAGGGGTCAGCAACCTTTTTCAGCCACCATCCCTCAGACCATGGGGTGGGCCGGACTTTTTTTTTGAGGGGGGGGGGAATTAATGAATTCCTATGCCCCATAAATAACCCAGAGATGCATTTTAAATAAAAAGACACATTCTACTCATGTAAATACATGCTGATTCCCGGACCATCTGTGGGCCGGATTGAGAAGGCGATTGTGCCGCATCCGGCCCACAGGCCTTAGGTTGCCTACCCCTGGTTTGTAGGCTTTATGTGCTATGCGTAAGAAGGTGATCATATTCAGGACTGTGTATGCTTTTAATAATAATAAGCCCAGAAAAACTTAATTTTGTAATTTAGTTTTTTGCAAATTTACTGTTTTATAAGTAGCAGTTCAGGGAGGGAACTTTCAACCCCCCCCCCCATTTTGCAAGTTAAGGGAGTGACGTCTCACTCACAACCATTGGGACTCTTATCCAACGGGTCTTCTGGCTTCTGAGATTTTTATCTTTATGCCAGGGAAATGCAGTAGGTTTAGGCTTTGAAAGAGGGCCCTGGGGGGCCCTAGGATATTGAGGACTTCTCTCTATGGGCAGAGAATGTCTCCAGAGGCCTCTTCGTTGCAGCTACAGTTAGTTCTCTACTCTCCGTATTTTGATGGTAGGTGCAGTGGGGGGCCTGGCATGCCCTTGACACGGGTGGGGGGGGGGGGGTAGGGGCGGAATATGCCAGTCCTGAAACTGGAGTACTTACATGTTCTCCAGTCGCCTCCCCTCCTTCCTGTCCTGGCCAATGTGAACCCATAGGAAATGACAATGCCCCCTACCCGGATGTCTCCTCTCCCCATGCTATAGAGCTTCTCTCTCTGTTAGTTTCCCACTTTCAGTGGGAAACATGCCTCACTGAGTTGTGCTGTATGTAACCATCTGTCACTTGGTTGTGGTTGTTTGTGCAGAAGCCCATTCCCCGGAAGAGGCGGGTCCGCAAGCGCAAATATCACAACAGCAGCGTTGTGACAGAAACCATCTCTGAAACGACTGAGGTCCTGGATGAGCCTTTTGAGGACTCCGATTCTGAAAGGCCCATGCCTCAACTGGAGCCCACCTTTGAGATGGAGGATGAGGAGGACGAGGAAGAAAGTGAGCTGTTCCCGAGGGGATATCTTCGCCGCCTCTCTCCCCAAGGCTCCCTCAGGCACAGGCCCTCCTCAAAGAGAGGATCTCAGGGTGGAGAGGAGTCTGATGATGCCACTGGTAGGTTTCTCAAGAAAAGCTGTCAGTGGGTGCTTCAGTGCAGTGTAACTTGCTATAAGAAAGGTAGCTAACTGCTCCCTCCCTGCACTCAGTGCCCATATGAAACATGCAAGATTGCCCAGTCCCAGGAATACGTGACTTTTCCTGTATAGGAGTTATGCAGTGTGTGGCCCTGGCTAGAGCATTCGCTCCATCCCTCTCTGCCACCAGCTGCCCTACAGCATGTTGAAGGGCAGAAATGCTCTCGTGTGGTTGGACTGAGGAGGAGCTGTGGAGACCAGTTGGAAGCTGCGAAGGGGCAGCAGGAAAAGGGGTTGCAGGATCGCCAGAGATGTGACAACTAGGGAAGAAAATGTGGGGAGACCATGGATGTGGGAAAAGACAAAGGGCAAGAGCTACCAGAGCCCTTGGACCAAGGGCAATCTGTCACACACACACACACACACACACACACACACATACACACACACAGGTTCTTGGGCTTCCACCAGCCAGTATGGCCATGAGTGTTGCAGGCTAAAACATCCGGAGCGCCACAGGTTCCCCGTTCCTGCCTTGGGTGGCAATGAAACTTCTATTGAAAGGGATGAGGGCAAAGGCCAAGCCCCAGGGGGCCAGCTGGTGACATACAAGTTGCTTAAGGAACTGGGATGAACTCCATGGCCTACTGGTAGGGGTGGGGTGGGGGAATTCAACAACAACAATGAGCAAGCTTACCAGGGCAGGCATCTGTTGTCCCTCCTTTCACCTGGTGGTAAGAAAGTAGAAGGTAAAGCACCCACTTCCATCACATAGCCTGTTAGTTTCAGTGTGGTTCATTTAGTGAGATCAGTCACTGCAAAGCAGAAGCACGGGCATTTTGAGTCCTGTAGTCAGCATATATATGCCACATGAACCAAAGGCTCTCAGCAACCAGATACCATCTCCGACTGGCCTAGTTTTTGTGCAGGTGCTGCATATAAAAGCTCTTTTAATGTTTTGTTTATATCCATGATGAAAACAAGGCATTTTATCAGAATCATTCTTTATAGCAATCATTTCCAGTATTTCAGTCAAAAGCTTACTCCTAAGGGGTACACAGAATGGACTGCACAGTACATAATGTACAGTGTCCGCTGCATGGGCTTTAGATTCCCCAAGACTAGATTTACAGGAATCTCTTTAAGTACCTTCTTTCTAGATTAGCTGAATGCCTTTTCTGGAATCAAAGAGCTGGAAAAGCATTCCTCAGAGAACAGAATATAAGATCATAAAACTAAGTTACATAATAGAAAGCAGTATCATTGAGGATGTTCTGTGTCTGATCCTTTATCTGCAACCCTCCATTCATCTGTTACCAAGCCATTATAAGACAGTAGCAGTCCACATTTCTTCATCTAATAGGCATTTGTTCAGTTCCATAAGAACCGGAATTAGTTCATTCTTCACCCTCCTGCCATTCTCCTTTTGCCGTCGATGACATGGTGGGAAAAGTTCATGCTAGGCTGTAGCTTCTTAACCTTCTCCAAAGTGCTTTTGCATCTAGCCTTGAATTTAGACTATTAAGCTGCATTTAACTTTTAAGAGGTTAAACAGCAGTCACTAAGCCCAGATGTCCCTGTTCTGTTAAGTGTAGTTTTGTAGTAATCTGTTAAGCAGATGGTTATGCTCTCTACATGTGAATGAGTCAATTACTGTAAAATACTTGGCTATAATGCTCTATTACCTTTTTTCAAAACTGCAGTACAAAACATTTGAATCTGCTCCCACTGATTCCTCCTCCTTCCAGTAGAGCAGCCTTTTTCATCCTTGGGTTCCTAGGTGTTTTGGGGTTACCACTTCCCTCATTCCTGACTGTTGCTTCTGCTGGCTATGGATGATGGGAGTTGTAGTCCAACAATATCTGTGCGCCCAAGGTTGAGAGAGGCTAGTATGCCACATGGGAGCAGCTGTTGGCAAGATAGATGCTGTGGATTGAATTAGGAAGATTGAGGTGTGTGGAAGATCCTACCTTGCAGAGGCTTTTGGCTCCAACTGACCCTCTTACCACAATCCACAAGGAAATGATCCTCTTGTGCAAAGCTATGAATTATTCTTTCAGTTCTTCTCTATCCCACTCCCCCCCCACCCCCCAAATTGTATAGCCATACTTGCCCCCCTGGGCTGCTGGTTAATGCACTGTGAACATGGGAAAGGGGCTGTATCAGGGGGGGGGGGCTGAGCTCTAAAGTATGAAAAGGCCTTTCTGCAGTGTGCACACTGTGTGTCCCTGTGGTGCCCTGTGCCTTTGTGTAGTTTTGCAGCTCGCTTCTAGTCCCAGCCACAGCACAGCTGTGCAAGAGGCCACCAGGAGTGCAGCCTCAGCCTGGCTCACAGGTACCCCTACTGCTGTCTAAGAGTGCCGCAGGCTCCGGCTAGTTCTATCACAGTTGTTACTACACCCCTGTGCCACAGAGCTGGGAAGTCGTACATCTCAAAGCTGGAAAAGGTTGGGCAATCTTTGCAAATGCCATGGCACAAGCTGTAGTTGGTGGCTGCGAATATGTTCATTTCATTAGATTATATATACACCGCTTAATACAACAAAGTCTCCAAGTGGAACACACAAATTGCAATAATAAAATCACAACCCAAATGTCTGTACATGATATTTAAACACCATAACAATCCCGTAAAACATTAAGCAAAACCTTAAAGCAGAAATACTGAAATGGTGCCTATAGGCTGCTACAAGTGCTGCAAAGAAAAGACATAGTGACCCACAGCTCTGAAGAGTCAGTGACAGCGGTGGGCTGGATGGAGAAAATTCCTTCTGTCAAGGCAGCTTCATTTGTTCATTGCATTATCTACAAACTCAAGGAGTGATTTTCTGCCTGTCCTTTAAATAGCAGGCTCTTCCCATGAAAAGCTGAGCAGCAGAAATAGTTCTTATTTTAGGAGATAATAGTTGCAGCCAGCCAGTGTCCATGTGCTCCTTCTCCACCAGCCCATTGGCTTGCTTCATCTCCCACTTGATTGACATCTCACTGGCCAGCATCTCTTGCTCTGGCTGCTCACCTTTGGTTGAGAGCCCTTTGGGCTTGTGCCCTTTCAAGGCTTGAGGTGTAAATGCAATAACTGGGAAGGTGGGAGAGAAAGAAAGCAGTTTCAGGTCAGGAGACCCATCTGAATCTCCTTCCTCTAACACACCAGCCCCACCCTCCAATAGATGTGCAGTTTGTTCTTTAGGTAGGGCTACAAGGTTTAATTAGTAGACTATAGCAGACTAAATCTTCAGTCAGTCAGCTGTGGGGGCAACAATTGAGTGCAAAAGGCAGCTTGAAATACAGTATTTATTTTAGATATGGAGTGGTAACTTGCTTAATTGCACATTACCTTGAACTTCCTGTAACATCTTAGAGAAGCAGCTCTATAGAGCTTTTGGCAGTATGTAATATTAACAGGCAGTGGCACTGTGGGTTAAACCACAGAGCCTAGGGCTTGCCGATCAGAAGGTCGGCGGTTCGAATCCCCGCGACGGGGTGAGCTCCCGTTGCTCGGTCCCAGCTCCTGCCAACCTAGCAGTCGAAAGCATGTCAAAGTGCAAGTAGATAAACAGGTACCGCTCCAAGCGGGAAGGTAAACGGCGTTTCCGTGTGCTGCTCTGGTTTGCCAGAAGCTGCTTTGTCATGTTGGCCACATGACCCGGAAGCTGTACACCTGCTCCCTCGGCCAATAACACGAGATGCGCGCCGCAACCCCAGAGTCGGTCACGACTGGACCTAATGGTCAGGGGTCCCTTTACCTTTACCTTTAATACTAACAGGCAGGTGGTTAATCAACCACAGATATTTCAGCTGCAAGCCCTAGTGGGGACTTGGGACAAGAGGTCCAGCTGCTTAACCTTTCCCCCCTCCTTTTCCCTCCTCTTTAGGCTCTCCTACCTTGAAACCAGTCTCGGTGCTGAGAAAATGTGAAGCGAAAGATTCCCCACTCCAGCCAGACACTTCCACCCCCCTGAAGAAGAAGAAGGGCTGGCCCAAGGGCAAAAGCCGCAAGCCCATCCACTGGAAGAAGAGGCCTGGCCGCAAGCCAGGCTTCAAGCTGAAGAGAGGGAAGGTCTTGGCAGCTGCCACTGAAGAGGCAGCTGACCCCACGGAAGCTGCTTTGAAACCAGGTCGCAAACCAAAAGTGCAGGAGAAGGAAGAGCCTGTTGAGCAGAAGGAAGAGCTTCTGCATGTTGTAGAGGAAAGGAAAGAAGAAGAGGAGGAGGAGGAAGAAGAAGAGGAGGAAGAAGAAGGGCCTCCAGAAGTTGGGGACCTGGGAGAGGAAGAGGAAGGTGCAGCTGCCAGTGAAGCAAGAGGGGCTTCTCCCTTAGGCAGCAGCAACAGCAGCGGCAACAGCAGCCCAGCAGCAGAAGTTAAGGAACCTGACCTGGAGGAAGAGGTGGAGAAGCCCCAGAGCCTCGGAGAGCAGAGGCAGTCGGAAGAAGAGCAGCCGGAGATGGAAGAACCTGAGCGTGAGGAGGAGGAAGAGGAGGAGGAAGTGGCAGCTGTGGCAAACCAGAATGAAGACCACGATGCAGATGACGAAGAAGATGATGGGCAGGTGGAGCCTGCCAAGAAGAATGAACTGGAGGAGCAGGCAGCAACAGAGGGACTAAAGGAAGAGCCTGACGCTCAGGAGCCTTTTTTAGAAACAAGCACACAGGACAGCAGAGAAGAGGATGTCAAGAACAAGAGTGCGGGAGAGGCAGATTCTGAGGAGGAGCAAGCCTCCCATGAGACATCGGTGGGATCAGATCCTGTTCCTGGTTCCGAAGATGACCAAGAGGAAGAGCAGCATGCTAAGGAAAGATTAATTGAGCTGAAGGAAGAGGAACCAATCCCTCACAGCGAACTGGATCTTGAAACCGTCCAAGCAGTGCAGTCCTTGACGCAGGAGGAGGAGAACAATGAGCACGACGTAGCCTACCAGGATTGCGAGGAGACCCTGGCGGCTTGTCAGAACCTGCAGAGCTACACCCAAGCGGAAGAGGATCCTCAGATGTCTATGGTTGAGGACTGCCAGGCCTCGGAACATAACAGCCCCATCTCCTCTGTCCAGTCTCACCCTAGCCAGTCGGTGCGCTCCGTCAGTAGCCCCAGCGTGCCCAGTGCCCTGGAGAGCGGCTACACCCAGATAAGCCCCGAGCAAGGTTCTCTCTCCGCCCCTTCTATGCAGAACATGGAGACCAGCCCCATGATGGATGTGCCTTCCGTATCGGACCATTCTCAGCAGGTGGTGGACAGTGGCTTCAGTGACCTCGGCAGCATCGAGAGCACAACAGAGAACTACGAGAACCCCAGCAGCTACGACTCGACCATGGGGGGCAGCATCTGTGGTAACAACTCTTCTCAGAGCAGCTGCTCCTACGGCGGCCTGTCCTCCTCCAGCAGCCTCACCCAGAACAGTTGCGTCGTTACCCAGCAAATAGCCAGCATGGGCAACAGCTGCAGCATGATGCCCCAGGGCAGCGTCCAGCCTGCCACAAACTGCAATATCAAGTCCCCCCAGAGCTGCGTGGTTGAAAGGCCTCCGAGTAACCAGCAGCCGGCGGCACAGCCCCCCCAGCCCCAGCAGCCCCAGCAGCCCCAGCAGCCCCCTCCTCCAGCACAGCAGCAGCAGCAGCCTTCCTTGTCCCAGTGTAGCATGAACAATAGCTTCACTCCAGCCCCCATGATCATGGAAATCCCGGAATCCGGCAGCACGGGCAACATCAGCATCTACGAGAGGATTCCTGGGGATTTTGGTGCCGGTGGCTACTCCCAGCCCTCGGCCACCTTCAGCCTAGCCAAGTTGCAGCAGCTGACCAACACCATAATGGACCCTCATGCCATGCCTTACAGCCATTCCCCCGCTGTGACTTCCTATGCAACCAGCGTGTCTTTGTCCAACACTGGCCTGGCGCAGCTGGCTCCGTCTCACCCATTGGCCGGGACGCCCCAAGCACAAGCCACCATGACACCCCCTCCCAACTTGGCGTCCACCACCATGAACCTCGCTTCGCCCCTCCTCCAGTGCAACATGTCCACCACCAACATCGGCATCCCCCACACCCAGAGGCTGCAGGGGCAGATGCCCGTCAAGGGGCACATCTCCATCCGCTCCAAGTCGGCACCCCTGCCCTCAGCGGCTGCTCACCAGCAGCAGCTCTACGGGCGCAGCCCCCCTGCGGTTGCCATGCAGGCTGGCCCCCGAACGCTGGCTGTCCAGCGCGGCATGAACATGGGGGTGAACCTGATGCCCACCGCCCCTTACAACGTCAACTCCATGAATATGAACACCCTGAATGCTATGAACAGCTACCGGATGACCCAGCCCATGATGAACAGCAGCTACCATAGCAACCCTGCCTACATGAACCAGACAGCCCAGTATCCTATGCAGATGCAAATGGGAATGATGGGGAGCCAGGCCTATCCCCAGCAGCCTATGCAGCCAAACCCTCATGGGAATATGATGTACACTGGCCCCTCTCATCACAGCTACATGAATGCTGCTGGGGTCCCCAAGCAGTCTCTCAACGGACCCTACATGAGAAGATGAGCAAGATAAACTTGCCGTCTTTCAAGAACTCAATGAAATCTCTCTATAAATAAAGGAACCTTTTATACTGACAAACCAGAGACAATGGACCTTTTTCCAGTTAAATATTGCTGTAGATCTTAGATGGGGTTTTGTTCCCTTTGGGTTTATTTTATTTTATTTTTAGGGGGCCTGGTCTTTATTCTTTTCATGTTTTGTGGGGTTCTTTTGGTTTGGGTCTTTGTTTTCCCTTCATGATCCTGAAACACTTCACAGTGCAAATCCATTTTTAAAATGGGGTTTGGGTTTACTTTTATTTTTTTTCAGGGAGGGAATTGAAAATGTGCACAAAACCGTTCTGTAATTTAACAAAGAGTCTTACTTTGCTGACCATCTGGGCAGAGTGTTCAAAACTGTCATATTATCTCATTTTCAGCCGCCATATTCTTTCTCCTTTTCCATTTGTCCCTTGTGCACAGCTCCTAAGATGGTGCCATCTCTAAAGGTCAGATCCTTCCCACCCTCCCCTAGCTTCTCTTTCCTACTTCAGGCCCAACAGCAGGCTTTGAGGTGGCGGCTTAAGGATGGGATAATAGAGCCCAAGGCAAACTTTCTGGTCCTCTTCTGCCACCCCTCCAGAAATAGGAACTCTGAGTGGTTTATTCTCCTCTGTCCCCATCTTTCTCTCTCTGAACTAAAGTACAGTTTAAATGTAACTTCAAAAGTGCGCCCATTGCCTTGGCCTAGCAGCAGCATCTTGAGAGCAAGCTAAGTGCAGCCGGGAAGCGGGGCGGGGGGAGGTTAGGGAGATGGGATGCTCAGTGAGCCCTGCAGCTGGAAATCTGGCATGTGAATCTTGGGACACAACTCTGCTTATGGACTGAGATTCTGAAGGTTCTTGCACACATTTCAATGGCTGTCAAGAGCCTGCCACCTTCTTCCCTGGCTGGCCTGTTGCCAGCACTGCTGAGCGTAGGCCTCTTTGCCCCGAGGTGCATCGTAGGGCTCTAGCAGCTTGCAGAGGGTCACTCTTGGGTGTTCCTTCAGCTGTGTGCATCTGGGGGGCCAGAGGAGGGAAGGCGAGGGAGACAGGACAGGAGGGCAGGGCAAGTCCGTGCAGTGCAATCCATCCCGTCATCCTGTGAAGAGATGCCACACCTGGGGGCACACCATCAACTAACGATAAGGAGGGGGACATGTAGCTTATCCTTCTAATGTAAAGTTCTCTGTATATTCCTGTAGAGCTACAGACGCACTTAGATTGACTTAGATGTGTAAAGAATTTTTTTTCAAAGAAACCTGAAAGGCAGTTGTGGAGGGGGGAGGGGGGTTCAACTGCACTAAAATGGACTTCCTCTATACTGTTGAGTATAAAAGCAGAATCCCAGGGGCTTCCAGCCCTCATTTTCTCTTAGTTCTTCAGCATGTGTACAAGGCTGTGTAGGATCCTTGTCCCTGTATATATCTATGAATCCAGGCTCACCTCATCTGTGTCGAAAGACGTCTCGGGCTGCCCTCTCCTTCCTTCCTTCCTTCCCTGGTCATCTGAGCTGGCATTGCTTCCTGGTTGCAGGGGGGCAGGGTGTTTTCGGGGTGTCAAAAGCAAAGCTGTTGGCACAAGGGCCATGTAATTTTATTATTATTTTTTGTCTGCTGTTAACCTTTTTTGGTTTTGGGTTTTTTGTATGGTTTTTAAAAATCAATTGGGCAGCTCCCTCTTTTCCACAAACCTTTGTGACTGTAGAACTATTGTAGAGAACCCAATGTTCTTTTCTATATTATAAAAAAAATCTGACACAGTAATATTGGTACCTGTCACCCCCCCTTCTGTTTAAGAAATAATGATAATAATGATAATGATAATAATAATAATAATAATGTATTTTTAGCAAAATAAACTTGGTAATCTTCTAAAAGAAATTTAAAAAAAACTCACTGTTAGTGACTTTGATGCCTTTTAAAAAAAAGAGCTTTTTCATTTCATTCCATCTTTAAAATTTTTTATCTTTGTTGTAGAATATTAAAGACTATTTTAAGAAAGATGAAAATTCTCTTTAAAGAGATCTCTAGAGTGTGTGACTAGAGTTCCAGATGCCTCTAAAGCCGCATGTACAAAATGAAGCCGCGTCTATTCCTGTCTGTTTATATTTGCTTTTCCTGTTTTGTAACTTCTTTGTACTTTGTTCTTGGTGACTTGTAAGCTTAAAAAGGGGAAGGGGTGCCTGGATGATAAACCCTTTGTAATTCTCCATGTCATGCGCTCCTGGGCCGGCCGGCCTCCCTTCCTCTCCTTGTATGTAATATCACTTTTTCCCTCCCCCCTTTCTAGCAAGTACTTTCAAAAGAACTCTGTACATTTTAACATAAAAAAATAAATTATGTTGAGCCATTTTGGATGTCTGGTTTTGCACATCAAATTTTTCTTCCTCTGAAACGTTGGAGAGCCAAGGGTCTCTCTTTGGATACTTAGCATGCAGGATGGACACTGTGTGTGTGCTAGGTTTATCAGTGGGGAAAACTCTAGACATGCTACGGTATCACCCCCAAATGCTCAGGCGGCAATGAATGGAAGAGAGCATACTTTGAACAGCGCCAAAGCTGAATGTTTTTCCTATCTGACCAGAGCTCCCTGTGAAGAGAGAATGGTTGGTAAGCCACCCTGGGAATTGTAGTTCCATGAGTGGGGAGGGGAATAGGGATCTCCTATCCACTCTTAGCACATACAGCAAACTGCAGCTCCCATAATTCTTTGAGGGAAGCCATAAGTTGGTATCCTAGTAGTTTAAATGCACTGTGTGAATGTGGCCTAACTGTTCCCCTCAAAGCACCAACTTGGTAGAGTCCTCCATTTATACTGAAGTTCATGCAATAAATTGCAGTGAGCCGCTGAGGCATGTGGGGATGAGGCTTGAGTGAGACTATGTGTTCATGTCTTGGTTAGCTAATATCGGGGGTGGGGGCGGGATGCTTTAGATTGGACATCAAAATAGAAGCCTTCCATGGCTGGGTTAAGCCCCTGGATTGGTAACTACAAAGTCTAATCAGAAAATTTCCAACTATCACCTGTGTTAGGAGGCAGCCCGGGGTGGGGGTGGGGACTAACTCTGTCCTAGTGAGCTTGCTTGTTCAAGAACTACTAAAGCCTCCCAAAATGAAAGCTAAGCAACAAGAACAGCCTTCCAGATGTTTGGACTGCATCTCCTAGCCAGCACTTCCATAAGATGCTTGGCTGTATTATGGCTATGCTTACTGGGACTGATGGGGATCGTAGTCCAAAATACCTAGAGGGTACCAGGTTGGGGGCTGAACTGGAAAGTGGTCTCAGGTTAAGGGCAAGAAGGTAAAGCAGGAGGTGAACTGGACCTACACAATGCAGAGTCCAGCTGAAGCCTGGTTGTGGGTGAAAATTGGATTCTTCTAGCACCAGATTTTTTGAGCTGCACTTTATTCTAAATTTTGTAAAATGCAATTTTCCATTTCAAACTGGCTGTTGCCCACTCTGCACCCTTTACAATATTTGTAGGATGTCAACTGTCTAAGCTAAAAAGCTTCAGGGATTAAAAGGTGGAAGCTTAAATTGAAACACATGGAAACTGGCTTCTACCAATCAAGGTGACATCCTGGGATATTGCTGACTAGTGAGTCTCCCCTGACATTTCTGCTCTTCCCAAACCTATTGCTTTCTACTACCTTCAACCCTAAAACTCTAAAAGGCAGGTGCAGTATTCCTGGATTTAAATTTGTACGGTGGTACCTCTAGTTACGAACTTAATTCATTAAATGCGGACTAGACAATGCTACCATTCAGTGGATTTGTAACTGGCTGACTGACCGAACCCAAAGGGTGTTCATCAATGGCTTCTCTTCATCCTGGAGAGAAGTGACTAGTGGGGTGCTACAGGGTTCTGTCTTGGGCCCAGTCTTATTCAACATCTTTATCAATGACTTGGATGATGGGCTTGAGGGCATCCTGAGCAAGTTTGCAGATGACACCAAATTGGGAGGGGTGGCTAATACCCCAGAGGACAGGATCACACTTCAAAATGACCTTAATAGATTAGACAACTGGGCCAAAGCAAACAAGATGAATTTTAACAGGGAGAAATGTACTACACTTGGGCAAAAAAAATGAAAGGCACAAATACAGGATGGGAGACACCTGGCTTGAGAGCAGTACATGTGAAAAGGATCTAGGAGTCTTGGTAGACCACAAACTTGACATGAGTCAACAGTGTGATGCAGCAGCTAAAAAAGCCAATGCAATTCTGGGCTGCATCAATAGGAGTATAGCATCTAGATCAAGGGAAGTAATAGTACCACTGTATTCTGCTCCGGTCAGACCTCACCTGGAGTACTGTGTCCAGTTCTGGGCACCACAGTTCAAGAAGGATACAGACAAGCTGGAACGTGTCCAGAAGAGGGCAACCAAAATGGTCAAAGGCCTGGAAACGATGCCTTATGAGGAACGGCTTAGGGAGCTGGGTATGTTTAGCCTGGAGAAGAGAAGGTTAAGGGGCGATATGATAGCCATGTTCAAATATATAAAAGGATGTCATATAGAACTCCAGAGAAGTGGACACGGAGCAATGGATTCAGACTACAAGAAAGAAGATTCCACCTAAACATTAGGAAGAACTTCCTGACAGTAAGAGCTGTTCGGCAGTGGAATTTGCTACCAAGAAGTGTGGTGGAGTCTCCTTCTTTGGAGGTCTTTAAGCAGAGGCTTGACAGGCATATGTCAAGAATGCTTTGATGGTGTTTCCTGCTTGGCAGGGGGTTGGACTGGATGGCCCTTGTGGTCTCTTCCAACTCTATGATTCTATGATTCTGGAGGTCTGTTCTTAACCTGAAACTGTTCTTAACTAGAGGCATGTTTTTGCTAATGGGGCCTCTTGCTGCTGCTGCACCGCTGGCACACGATTTCCATTCTCATCCTGGGGCAAAGTTCTCCTTAATGACTGTCAGTCTTGCAGAGGAAAGTTTTGCCAGGCAAACAACCAAGAATGATCCTAGCACAGGGGTCAGCAAACTTTTTCAGCAGGGGGCCGGTCCACTCTCTCTCAGACCTTGTGGGAGGCCGGACTGTATTTTTTTAAAAAAATGAACGAATTCCTATGCCCCACAAATAACCCAGAGATGCATTTTAAATAAAAGGACACATTCTACTCATGTAAAAACAACAGGCAGGCCCCACAAATAACCCAGAGATGCATTTTAAATAAAAGGACACATTCTACTCATGTAAAAACATGCTGATTCCCGGACAGTCCGCGAGCCGGATTTAGAAGGCGATTGGGCTGCATCTGGCCCCCGGGCCTTAGTTTGGGGACCCCTGTCCTAGCAGATGGGCAACACAGCATTGCTGAGAAATGAGTTCTAGCACAACACTGGGCAAAAAGATTTGCAGGCAGCTGGAGTGGATGAGCCTTGTGGTCCCTTCCAACTCTAATCTGTGATTCTATTCTATGATTCCATAGATGATGGTCATAGAAAGCTGATTTATGGTGAGCTCAGACCATTTACCTACCTAACGCCATATTTAGTACTTGACCTGCAGCAGCTCTTTATGGCTTCCCCAACTCTGGTGCCTTCCTACTTTGAACTTCAACTTCCAGCAGCCCCAACCAACATGGCTGTGCTGGTCGGGGCTGATGGAAGTTGTAGTCCGAAACAGCTGGAGGGTACCCAGACAGGAAAGACTGCTGTTTGGTCTGAAGCAGCTCTCTTACCACCTGTCCTTCACCTTTTTAATGGGGAGATAGGAGATCCTGAGGTTGACGGACTTGTTGTTGTTTAGTCGTTTAGTCGTGTCCGACTCTTCGTGACCCCATGGACCAGAGCACGCCGGGCACTCCTGTCTTCCACTGCCTCCCACAGTTTGGTCAGACTCATCTTGGTGGCTTCGAGAACATTGTCCAACCATCTCGTCCTCTCTGCTTTTTAAGATGCTGTTGACGGACTACAACTCATCCCTGACAATTGGCCATGCTGACTGGGGATGATGGGAATTGGGGTCTTGACAGCTGGAGAGCCACAGGTCCCCACCACTTCTTTTAAACAGAGGTGGTAGGAATTGAACCTGTGACCTTTTTTATAGGAACTACACATTTCAACCTACATGCTAATCTTTCATTGGTTTATTAGATGAATTGGAGAAGGCATAAATGGAGGCTGCTTCAGACTGTGAACTTGCCGGTATGGGGGCAGCAATTCAACCATTGAACATACTTGCACATTGTTGTCGTTTAGTCGTTTAGTCGTGTCCGACTCTTCGTGACCCCATGGACCAGAGCACGCCAGGCACTCCTGTCTTCCACTGCCTCCTGCAGTTTGGTCAAACTCATGTTCGTAGCTTCGAGAACACTGTCCAACCATCTCGTCCTCTGTTGTCCCCTTCTCCTTATGCCCTCAATCTTTCCCAACATCAGGGTCTTTTCCAGGGAGTCTTCTCTTCTCATGAGGTGGCCAAAGTATTGGAGTCTCAGCTTCAGGATCTGTCCTTCCAATGAGCACTCAGGGCTGATCTCCTTCAGAATGGACAGGTTTGATCTTCTTGCAGTCCATGGGACTCTCAAGAGTCTCCTCCAGCACCAGAATTCAAAAGCATCCATTATTCGGCGATCAGCCTTCTTTTATGGTCCAGCTCTCACTTCCATCCATCACTACTGGGAAAACCATAGCTTTAACTATACAGACCTTTGTCGGCAAGGTGATGTCTCTGCTTTTTAAGATGCTGTCTAGGTTTGTCATTGCTTTTCTCCCAAGAAGCAGGCGTCTTTTAATTTCGTGACTGCTGTCACCATCTGCAGTGATCAAGGAGCCCAAGAAAGTAAAATCTCTCACTGCCTCCATTTATTCCCCTTCTATTTGCCAGGAGGTGATGGGACCAGTGGCCATGATCTTGGTTTTTTTGATGTTGAGCTTCAGACTATATTTTGTGCTCTCCTCTTTCACCCTCATTAAAAGGTTCTTTAATTCCTCCTCACTTTCTGCCATCAAGGTTGTGTCATCAGCATATCTGAGGTTGTTGATATTTCTTCCGGCAATCTTAATTCCGGCTTGGGATTCATCTAGTCCAGCCTTTCGCATGATGAATTCTGCATATAAGTTAAATAAGCAGGAAGACAATATACAACCTTGTCGTACTCCTTTCCCAATTTTGAACCAATCAGTTGTTCCATATCCAGTTCTAACTGTAGCTTCTTGTCCCACATAGAGATTTCTCAGGAGACAGATGAGGTGATCAGGCACTCCCATTTCTTTAAGAACTTGCCATAGTTTGCTGTGGTCGACACAGTCAAAGGCTTTTGCATAGTCAATGAAGCAGAAGTAGACGTTTTTCTGGAACTCTCTAGCTTTCTCCATAATCCAGCGCATGTTTGCTATTTGGTCTCTGGTTCCTCTGCCCCTTCGAAATCCAGCTTGCACTTCTGGGAGGTCTCGGTCCACATACTGCTTTAACCTGCCTTGTAGAATTTTAAGCATAACCTTGCTAGCATGTGAAATGAGTGCAATTGTGTGGTAGTTGGAGCATTCTTTGGCACTGCCCTTCTTTGGAATTGGGATGTAGACTGATCTTCTCCAATCCTCTGGCCATTGTCGAGTTTTCCAAACTTGCTGGCATATTGGGTGTAGCACCTTAACAGCATCATCTTTTAAAATTTTAAATAGTTCAGCTGGAATATCATCACTTCCACTGGCCTTGTTATTAGCAGTGCTTTCTAAGGCCCATTTGACTTCACTCCAGGTCTTGTTTTTTCTGACTGTATAGAGCTTCTCCATCTTTGGCTGCAGAGAATATAATTAATCTGATTTTGATGCTGCCCATTTGGTGATATCCATGTGTAGAGTCGTCTCTTGTGTTGTTGGAAAAGAGTGTTTGTGATGACCAGCTTGTTCTCTTGACAGAACTCTATTAGCCTTTGCCCTGCTTCATTTTGAACTCCAAGGCCAAACTTGCCAGTTGTTCCTTTTATCTCTTGATTCCCTACTTTAGCATTCCAATCCCCTGTAATGAGAAGAACATCCTTCTTTGGTGTCATTTCTAAAAGGTGTTGTAAGTCTTCATAGAATTGGTCATTTTCACTTTCTTCAGTAGTTGGTGCATAAACTTGGATTACTGTGATGTTAAAAGGTCTGCCTTGGATTCGTATCGAGATCATTCTGTCATTTTTGAGATTGCATCCCAGTACAGCTTTTGCCACTCTTTTGTTGACTATGAGGGCCACTCCATTTCTTCTACGGGATTCTTGCCCACAGTAGTAGATATGATAGTCATCCAAACTGAATTTGCCCATTCCCTTCTAGTTCACTGATGCCCAGGATGTCAATATTAATTCTTGCCATCTCATTTTTGACCACATCCAGCTTACCATTATCCATGGTTCTTACATTCCAGGTTCCTATGCAATATTTTTCTTTACAGCATTGGACTTTCCTTTCGCTTCCAGGAATATCCGCAACTGAGTGACCTTTCGGCTTTGGCCCAGCCGCTTCATCAGCTCTGAATCTACTTGTACTTATCCTCCGCTCTTCCTCAGTAGCATGTTGGATGCCTTCTGACCTGAGGGGCTCATCTTCCAGCGTCATAACTTTTATATGCCTGTTGTCTTTGTCCATGGAGTTTTCTTGGCAGGGATACTGGAGTGGCTTGCCAGTTCCTGCTCCAGGTGGATCACGTTTAGTCAAAACTCTCCACTATGACCTGTCCATCTTGGGTGGCCCTGCATGGCATAGCTCATAGCTTCTCTGAGTTATTCAAGCCCCTTCACCACGACAAGGCATTGATCCATGAAGGGGACTTGCACATTAGTTCTAGGGAATAAAAAGAATCTGTAACCCAAAGCCTAGAGAGTGGGAATAAGCATGTGCTACAGGTCCACACCGAAAAGAAGGAGGAGGTGGGGAAAGATCTCTAGAGCAAAGCAGAGCACAAAGTCAGGGATAGGACACCTGTCCTATCTCTGACAATTAAACTTTAGAATCCTGTGCCAAGAAGGCAAGAGTCTCACCTGTTCCTTGGTTTGTGATCCAGCAAGGCGTGGGGTTAGAATCATAGAAGGGATCCATGGGTCATCTAGTCCAACCCCCTCTCAGCTAAAGCACCCATGACAGATGGCCATCCAACCTCTGTTTAAAAACCTCCAAGGAAGGAGAGTCCATAACCTCCTGAGGGAAGGCAGAAGAAAGTGGGAATATTTCTTCCCTTGATCTGAGCACTGTATGTCTGTTGATGCAGCCTAGAATAGTGTTAGGTTTTTGTGCTGCTGCTGGATCACACTGTTGACTCATGTTAAGCTCGTGGTACCTTTTCACAGGTACTGCTGGTGTCCCCCATCCTATATTTGTGCATCTGGTTCTTCCTGTTGGGTTTCTTGAATGATCAAAGTTGCTTTTGAGCCGGTCTAATGTCAATGCTGTCTGTTTAAGAAAAACAGGTGCTGGTAATTTCTGTTTAATTGCTCACAGGCGTGGGCTCTACTCCATGTATATAAGGCTCTGTTGGAAAGCATTTTGTGTGGTAGTTGTGTGGGAGTATGGAGGGAGGTTTGAAGGGTTGGACTGTGGGTATGTAAAGTTGCTGGGAGAGAGCGTTTATCTTTAGTTTAAAGTCTCTTCCAAGTCTGTTTGTTTTTCTGTTAAAGAAAGCCAACCTTTTGTTTTTCTTCTGTATACTTTAAACAGTATTCTGCTAGTCAGGGGTTTCATGCTAGGTTGGGAAAGTCTTTAAACTCTTGGTGGTTTATTTTAGCTAAGTCAACTTCTGTTTGCGTATTTTGTTTTTCTATAAACTCTGCGTGAAGCGTACTTTGAAGGGCCACTGGGAAACTGGGGTATATGATTTATGTTAGCACTCTTAATACCCAGTTTTTCCCAATATTATTTTGTGATACTTCCTGCCTAAGTGCAGAACCTTACATTTGTCCCTATTGGAATTCCTTTAGTTAGCTTGTGCCCAGTTTTCCAATCTGTTAAGGTCATTTTGAATTCTGATTCTGTCTTCTGGGGCATTGGCTTCGTCTCCCAGTTTCTTCACATTGCCCTTTTAGAACTCAGCAGAAGACAGATGGGGACCAAGCTAGATTAGTTGGCACGGCCTGTTTCTGGCGCCTACTATGGGCAAAGCAGACATCTTGGGGGCGACTGTTGATCTGGCCAGTTCCAAGTACAAATATTGATGCCCATTTTCACACTGTTTCACCACAGAATGGCAGAATAAGCATAGCTCTAGAGGGGCAGCATGATTTGTGGTTCCATCCATGTTATTAAAGTTCACACTGGAGAGGAGGAGAAATAGCAGCCATTCCTGGCTTACACGAAAGAATAATAAGAATAAAAAACCAGGGGAATTATGCCTAACAAATGGCTGGCTCTGTTCTGTACGGTGCTTAAGGCCACACACATGATCAACGTGCAAACAGGGTTGGCCTAAAAGTATGAGGCTTGGCAACCGAAAGCAACCTCAGCTAGTGAGCAAGCCAGACGAGAGAACAAACTGCACTGCTCAGCAACACTTTTAAACACTAGGTGGAGGCAACATTTCAATAACTGAACATTCCCCATTGCTTTTTATAACATTTTCCACTTTCTTCTTTTGGAGTCTTTGCAGAAGCACATTTCTTTCTGATTCTAATTCAAAGTCATGGTTTTGCATTTTTTTTTTAATCCCACATGGTCCAGGGTATCTGAAGGACAGTTTTATGATACTTTCTGCCCATTCTGATGGGGGGATGGGCTGGGCTGGCAGAGTCTGACCATTTCCTGCCATTGAAAGTAAGTTGGTTGCTACATAGGATCGGGCTTTCTCTGTGGATGTTTTCTCCAGATGTATGTTTGGCCCCTCTGGTTTCCTTGCTGGATGGAGGGGTAAACCCCCCCATGCCCAAACCCAGTTCTAGTAGGCTTTCATTGACTATTGAGCCATTATCCAGCCCCTGATGTTTGTCTATCTCCTGTTTTGGGATGTCAGTATTTAATCATCTTTTAATTTGCTTGGTTGTATTTGGTTTCATTTCCCACTTATGGGTTATGTCTCGTGATAGTCCTGCTTAAAAAGTAGATTGACTGAAATCAATAGACACAGCTAACTTAACTCTCAGCAGCCTTAATGACAATGTAGTCCCCAGGATTTTGGAGAAGAAGCCATGACTGTTTAAAGTGGGATGATACTGATTTAAATTAGTGTGAATGGAGCCTAAAGCATGATCGGATTTGCAGCCAGGCAAAAACACTCAAGGAAGCAGGGCTTGGGAGGGGTGCAGCTCAGGAAGGAATGTAGCCTGGGAAGAGTCCTGAGGGCCAGGTAGAAGGCTACTTTGGTCCCCGAGCCTTAAAAAACCCAACTTTTATCTACTTGCTCAGTTGATAGGAAGATACAAGTCTCTGGTGATTCATCTGTCTTGTGCCATTCACACATGTTTGAGGCCACGTTGGGCAAACGTTTCCTGCATTGCAGGGGATTGGACAAGATGAGCCTCATAGTCGATTCTATGACTGTAGGTCATTCCTTGATGGGTCAGTGATTGATGAGCCCATATGTGTGAACCAACTCTCAAGTGAAAAGGCATCACACAACCTTCCTGGGTTGCATTGTCCATTGCTGAACCGTTTCTGTACTTACAAAGCGATAAATAACAGCCGCTGGCCTTCCATATGTGTGCAAACAGCACAAAATCATTCTTTCTTTAAAAAATACCTGTTTTTAAAGGTTCAAAAGACAAATCTAAAGCCACTTCATTTTTATGCACCTTTTGTTTCCTTTTTCCACTTTATCTTGTTTAACCAAAATATTTTCAGTATTTTTTTAAAAAAATCTAAAGTCACTTCCAATGAACAGTAAAATCTAAATGCAACCCTGCAATATTAAACAATTAAATATAATCAAACAGTAACAAAGTAGATAACAGAGAGGCGAGAATAGCAAATTAAGGCACATCCTCAAAAACGTGCAGGAACATGAAAGCCTCACACACCTTTGCAAATGCATGTAGTGGCAAAGGTTGGCAGGTTGGGTTGTGGAGCCGGTTCCATCCCACTGCTGAGAGGGGCCTGTCCCATCAGCTCATAGACTGAGCTCCCTTCAGAGACCATCTGTCTTCTGTTATGCTCATGAAGAGGTTCCTTTCTCCTGCCTTTCTCATATTTCCCCAGTGGCTGCTGGCAGGCTGCGCTGCCCTGGACCTTGGTGGGATGGCAATATTGAGCAACTGGGCCAAGTCCTGCATCAGCAGGAGAGGTGGGAAGCAGGCAGGGCTCATGCCATCAGCTTTGCCAAAAGACCAGCTCCACCAGGCACCTTCTCCCACTGAACTGTGCTGGCTGGCCAGTATAAGAGCAACTGTTAAAAAAATTGTGCCTGCATTTGATCCCCACTCTGCTTTTCTCCCTATCCCTTTTCTCTGGTGTGTTGTGTCTTTTTAGATTGTAAGCCAGTGGCCAGGGACTGCCTTGTTTTAATGGAAGCCTGTTTTGCTGAAGCGTGGGATACAAATGCTCCAAACCAGCCAACCAACAACAAGTTCTGACTCTGTTGCATAAAGTGCTAGACAACTTGGGACCAAGATACCTGAAAGGTCATCTCACCACACATATACCTCTGGAGGTGGGAGGGTCTCCTGGAGGTACAGTGGCCCCTTGGTTCTCAAACACCTTGGTACTCAAACAACTTGGAACCCAAACACTGCAAACCCGGAAGTGTTCCGGTTTGCAAACTTTTTTCGGAAGCTGAACATGCTCCGTTTTTAGTGTTCCGCTTCCGATTTGAGTGTTACGCTGCGTTCTGCCTGTTTTTGCTATTTATTTTGTGGTTTTGTTTTTGTGACACTGTGGGACCCAGTTCAGCTACTGATTGATTCTGTGATTGCAGTACATTGTTTATTGCTTTCATTTTATGGATCAATGGTCTCGTTAGATAGTAAAATTCATGTTAAATTGCTGTTTTAGGGGTTGTTTTTAAAAGTCTAGAACGGATTAATCCATTTTGTATTACTTTCTATGGGAAAGCGCGCCTTGGTTTTGGAATGTTTTGAAACGGACTTCCGGAATGGATTAAGTTTGAGAACCAAGGTACCACTGTACCAACTTATCAGGCGGTCTGTTCCACAAAATGCAGGACTTGGGCCTTGAGTGTTGTGGCATCTGCCCTTTGGAATGCCCTCCCCTTGAAGATTGTGGGACGCGGGTGGTGCTGTGGTCTAAACCACAGAGCCTAGGGCTTGCCGATCAGAAGGTTGGCGGTTCAAATCCCTGCGATGGGGTGAGCTCCCGTTGCTCGGTCCCAGCTCCTGCCAACCTACGGTAGCAGTTCGAAAGCATGCAGTGCAAGTAGATAAATAGGTAGGAAGGTAAATACAGCAGGAAGGTAAACGGCATTTCTGTGCGCTGCTCTGGTTCACCAGAAGTGGCTTGGTCATGCTGGTCACATGACCCGGAAGCTGTACACCAGCTCCCTCAGCCAGTAAAGCAAGATGAGTGCCGCAACCCCAGAGTCGTCTGCTATTGGACCTAATGGTCAGGGCTACCTTTACCTTCACCCCTTGAAGATTAGGCAGGTGCTGCCTCTGTTGCCTTTTCAGCTCCTGCTGAAGACCTTCCTCTTCCCACAAACCTTTTCTGTAGAGATCTTTCACAGTCTGCACCTGTATTGGAATTGATTTAAATATTTTTAATTTTTTCATCACTCTTGTGTTTGCTGTCCTGGGCTCATCTGGGAGAAGGATGGGATAGAAATTTAAGAGGCAGGCAGGCAGGCAGGCAGGCAGGCAGACAAACAAACAAACAGTAACATTGACATTGACATTGAGATTTTAGCAGTAAATACTGTGGTTAAACCACTGAGCCTAGGGCTTGCTGTTCAGAAGGTCGGCAGTTCGAATCCCTGTGACGGGGTGAGCTCCCGTTGCTTGGTTCCAGCCCCTGCCAACCTAGCAGTTCGAAAGCATGTCAAAAATGCAAGTAGATAAATAGGAATCGCTATAGCGGGAAGGTAAAAGGCGTTTCCACGTGCTGCTCTGGTTTGCCAGAAGCGGCTTTGTCATGCTGGCCACGACCTGGAAGCTATACACCGGCTCCCTTGGCCAATAATGCGAGATGAGCGCGCAACCCCAGAGTCGGTCACGACTGGACCTAATGGTCAGGGGTCCCTTTACCTTTACCTTTTTACTGTGCCTGTCCTTCCTAACTGAGTGTATGAATGGATATTTCCCCAGTATTTTCCCCACAATAGCAGGAGTGAAGAACCTTGTTGAGCCCCACAGGCACATATTCCTTCATGGGCAACTTTCTGGGGGCCGCACACCAGTGGTGGGTGTAGCCAGAGGCAAAAGTGGGTGTAGCAACAAATGTGACTCTTAGTTTTGTACTATAGGCTACATTCCAAACACACAAAAATCCGCAGCTTTACACTTGCTGTTAAGCATAGTTCAACAATAAAGCAACAAAGCACCCGATGTCAGTGGAGTTAACTTTTTATTCAAATAAACAAAACTGCTCAGTCCTAGTGGTCACAGCAGCACCCCTTCCCAGTAGGTCTTGCCCCAGTGAGGCAGTTGTGAGGACTGCCAGTTCCTGCCTTCCCACCACTCTCTAAGTCTCCTCCTCCCCTGGGTCCTTCTCAAGCAATCTGAGACTGTCCATGTGTCTCTCTCTGCTCTGCCACCTTCTTGCCTCTTCTGGTCCTGGGAGACTGGGGGGGGGGAGGGGAGCTGGTCACAGCAGGAGGGGGAGACCCCCCAGATTCTTCACCAGCCTGCCTCTTTGTCTCCTGGTCCCTCTCCTCTCCTGTCTCTTTCTGCTTACTAAACCCTGTGGCTGCAAGAAGCTGTCAGCAGGGGACAGCAACCACACGCTTCAACTGGCTGGCTAAACCAGATGATGTTAGCCGATGGGTCTCATACCCTCGTGAGTGAGGGACTTCCCCTGCCTGCAAAGACTGGCTCAGGCAGATTGAGTGCACAAGGCCAAGAGTGGATCTAATGGTCAAGAAGGCAGTTTCTGCACATGCTGTAGAGGGAAGTTAGGGGCAGATAGGGCTTGTCATCCCCTTCATGGATCACTGCCTTGTTGTGGTGAAGGGGCTTGAATAACTCCAAGAAGCTATGAGCTATGCCGGACAGGTCATAGCCGATAATTTAGACTAAATGGAGAAGGAACTGGCAAACCACTCCAGTATTTTACCAAGAAAACTCCATGGACATAAAAAAGGAGAAGCTTTGAGAAGAAAGTGAGATTTTCCAAGGCATGCTCTAGTTCATGGGGTCACGGAGAGTTGAACACGACTAAGACGACTAAACAACAACAACAACAACAAGGGCTTGTCATGGTGGGATGGTAGCCTGTCTAGAAGAAGGAAAACACTGATCCTAAACTCCCTCTGTCTTGCAGGGTATCTTTGCGAGATGAAAAGTCCCTAAGAGGGTTGGATGGCACCATGAATGCCTCCTTCCAGCAACTTCCGCAGCCAAGATTGTGCCAAAGGTATTGCTTTACTTTCCCTTGGAAAAACCAGCAAGGCCGAGAGCAGGGTCTGGGCAACCCAGGACCTCCAAACATACTGCCCAGGCTTGCACCCTGGGGAGGTCACTTCGTTTGTTGCTATTTCAGCGGTGTGGCTTCATTCCGGAGACGTACTCCATGGTCTCTCCAGACAGATGGATTCCAACAGCATGTAGGCATCCATGATGCCTTTGTATAATTGGTTGCAGCTGGGGTGGAGTAAATCATTGTAGAATGCAATGGCTTTAGGGCCGTGGTCAAGTGATCCTATGCTCTGGGTAAGCCTACTTGCCCATTCAACCCAGGACCATCCACTCCCTTGGGCAGTGCCTCTCTAGCATCTCAGCCAGAGGTCTTCCTCATCCTCCGCTATGTGGGCCTTTATAACTGGAGACGCTGCCAAGAGTTGAAGCTAGGACCTTCTGCATCCCCTCCCACAAGGCTTTGAGCCACCCTAGACAGCCACCTTCTCTGCCTCCTGATGGGCTGGGCTACAACCCCAATCAGCATGTGCTGGTTGGGGCTGATGGGATTTGTAGTCCAAAACATCTGTTGGTGTGGGCTGCTCCACAACATCTGGAGCCGCCTTATTTCAAGCCAGGTCATTGGTCCAGCTAGCTCAGTATTGTCTGCATTGCTGGGCAGTGATTCTCCAGAAAAGGATCTTTCCCATTCCTTTGTGCTGGTGCCAGGGATTGAGGCCAGGACCTTCTGCAGGCAAAGCAGGTGCTCTGCATCTTGACCAGGCCCCTCCTCATTGTAAAAGATACTGGCTGAAAGATACTCCTGTCGGCATCCATGGAATCAGGATGGGAGAGGATGGGATTTGTTTCTGGAATGCCTTTAATGATATTGTTGTTGATGTGTTTGATGCCCTGGGCTTCATTGGGAGAGAAGGTGGGATATAAATTGAAAGCCTTAAAGTGTTCTTCTCCAGTCTGGGATACCTACCTCATCTTTGGGAAAACAAACCCAGAACAGGGAGGCTGTGGAGACTGACTGGGAAGAGAGATGCCCAAAGAGATGACACATAGAGTTGCAATGACGCATTCCAGGGGGTTGGACTAGATGACCCTTTGGGTATCTCTTCTAACTCTACAATTCTGTGATTCCAGGGAGCCTCCTCCTATCTGGGTAGCTGCTTTTGGCTCACAGGAGCGAAGTTATCATTCCATCAATTCATTCCTCATAACACAGTATAGGAATGACTCCTTTAACAGGGCAATGAAAATGTAGTAATGTATATGGGGGCTGATTTTTTAACATAATATTTATTTCAATTTATTTAAATAATAATGATGATGATAAACATAACAGTTATGATGACATGACTTTCAGACAGACCTATCTGAAAACTGATGGAGGGCAGAGCTTAGTTTCACTTCCTTGATTGGAAACTCAGGAATTTTGGAATGGTTTATGGCTCTAGGGCACTGGCAACTAGAACAAGTCTCAATATGTTGAATCTTAGAATTGCAGAGAAGAAGAAGAGTTTGGATTTGATATCCTGCTTTATCACTACCCGAAGGAGTCTCAAAGCGGCTAACATTCTCCTTTCCCTTCCTCCCCCACAACAAACACTCTGAGGTGAGTGGGGCTGAGAGACTTCAAAGAAGTGTGACTAGCCCAAGGTCACCTAGCAGCTGCATGTGGAGGAGCGGAGACGCGAACCCGGTTCCCCAGATTACGAGTCTACCACTCTTAACCACTACACCACACTGGCTCTCTTCCCACACAGAGCTGGGAAGGATGCAAACAGCCACCTCTAGCCCAACCTCCTGCGATGCAGGGAATCTCAGCTAAAGCATCCATGTCAGATCATGGGCGTAGGCAGGGGGGCAGGAGGGGGCAGCTGCCCCCCCCCTAGAAGCAAAAAAATTAATGTATTTTACAGACCATAACCAGCACTTTTCCCCTCCAAAAACTGAAGTGGAAAGGGCTTTGCTTTAGCAAGAGCAGCTAAGTCTCCGCTTGCTGGGGGGGGACGGGGACACAGCAGTAACAAAAACACATCAAATAAATAAAGCAAAGTGGCTACCAGTAGTTAAGCAGTTAAGACAATGGAGCATATATCCCCAGGCAAGATTCGATAGCTGACCATTTCACCCTATTGTTCTTAAGTGGCAGTTGTTAATGAGCATTCAGGAGCATTAAGAGTTCTATTGGCGATTTAATGAGGGTGCAGACTCAGAGGATTCAATTTGAATAAGGTGGCTCTGCAAGGCTAAAAAGAAGTGAATAAGAAAGGGGGGGGCTGTAGCTTTGACAGACACAGTGATGTTTATAAAAAGCATTGGTGTTCTAGTCTGCCCCTCCTCCTGCATCTGTATACTGTAAATCAGGGGTGGCCACCTCCCAAGAGACTCTGATCTACTCAGAGTTTAAAACTGGGGGTGATCTACCCCCTTTTGGGGGGTTCAGGTCAAAGCTATTGAGTTTTTTTTTAAAGGAAGGGAAGCCCTGTTTTTTTGGGTTTAGGTCAAACTTGTTGAGCTTCTTTTAGGAGGGAGGCCCATTTTTGTTTAGGGTTTCAGGTCATAGTTCAACTTTTTTGAGGGAGGAGGAAAATTTTGGGTGAGCTTTTTTTAGGGGTGCCAGTGACCTACCAGTGATCTACCACAGACATCCAGTGATCTACTGGTAGATCACAATCTACCTGTTGGACGTGCCTGCTGTAAATCAAGCAGAGCGAAAGCTGCTTACAAGGCTCCTGTACATGCAGAGTTCCAGCATCACAGCGTCACCCAGAGGCACCCACAAATATGAGTTATCCCTCTCTCTATTTCTTCCTTCCTTCCCTCCCTCTTCCATCCTTAATAAAATACGGGGGGGGGGGCAGATAAGCCCCACATGGGGATGACTCTTTCAAATACGGTATTTACCAGTAATTGGGGGGGGGGGGGAGAGGCACCTAGGCCTCTAGGAGTTGGCTGCTATGCCTAGGAGTAGGACAATTCAAGAAAGCAAAACGATGCATATGGTATGGTAATATATCAATAGAATCGTAGAATTGTAGTCGGAAAGGACCACAAGGGTTATCTAGTCCAACCCCCTGCAATGCAGGATTTTTTCCCTAAGGTGGGGCTTGAACCATGGTTGAAATATTATGCTGATATGCAGCAACGCCTCGGAGCCGTCGTGGCTGCGGCCATGTCTTGCCTCGCCCTCGCCCTCGCCCACCCTGCCACCCCCTCTCGCCTGCCCGACCCTCCCGTCCTCTCCAGCCAAGCAGGGTAGCCGCCAACGCTACCAGCCCCAGAAGCACAAGGTGGCCGCTGCTGCCACCGCCACGATGTCATCAGGCCCGTTGGCCCTTTAGCCCCGCCCACTTTGTGGCCCCTCCCCTTCTGTGCCTTGGCCCCACCCCTGAACGACCATGGCTTGCCCCCCCCTAGTTTTGATCCTGGCTACGCCCCTGTGTCAGATGGCCATCCAACCACCCATTAAGTTTAGCAGGGCTTTCTCCCAGGAAAATTAGTACAGGCTTGCAGATTTCAATGACAGTTTTGCCTTAGGAGGGTTTTAATATTTCTGCAAATATTATGCAGGCATTTTTATTAGCTCCAGTTTGGATGAAAATAACTGGAATCACTCTTCTTCTTTTCTTAAAAAAGACTTTGTTGAGTAATGAAAACATTACAATGCAGTAGAACACAGCAAAGAATCAACAGGTGGCCAACCGTTATAGAACCGTGATACATAATTAGAGAGCACTTCAAAACATAGAAAGGTTCAATCCAGGAATGACTTTTCTTAAGAAACTTCACCCCCCCCCCATATCCATTACAAAATTTGCCTTGCCCCAATAAAAGAATCATTCCCAAAATGTGTTTTGAGGAAGGCACTGATGAAATAAGTTGGCTTTGTTGAGCCAAAAGCAACTACCCAGAGAGGAGGAGGCCCCCGTTGCAATCCTGTGTGAGTCACTGCTTTGGACATTCCTCTTCCCAATCAGTATCCACTGGGAAGTTGGTCCTTTTGCCATATCACTGCAGTGTGTAGGGTTGTCCCTGTCCTGGGCTTGCTTTCCCAATGAAGATGTAGGTAGGGCAAACTGGACAACAGCACTTCATGGTTCTCAGTTTTTGTGTGAGCTGTATACAGTGAGATATTGGACCTCATTCTCCCTTTTCTGTGGTTTAGCGATTTCCCCTTTGTTGCCAATGCTTTGTCTGTTGTATCTCTACATGAGCCAGTGTTTGACACTTACTATGTAAATGGGGTTCATGCTGAGAATGATATGCAGAAACACAGAATATTCTTATGCTTTCACAAACAGGAGCCAGGTACAAAAGAGACATGTAATAAAATATTTCTGATCCCCAACATATGTTTTTATACCTGACTGAACTAGGGTTACATTTGTGATAAATAAAATAAAATAAAATAATAATTAATTTGATTCTCATCCCTGCCCCCACCCTCCACTTTCTTCATTTCAATAATGTCAATTCTTTTGGGGTTTGCCATTATCAAACAGTTGGAAATAAGAAAACTTTGCATCCAGCAATCTACCAGTAGATCCCAATCTGCCTTCTCCCTGACACCACTAAAGAAACCTTTTGCAACAGGAGGAGGTGAAGACTGTTTCCAATTAAAATTTCCAGCATCAGCTATTCAGAAAAAAATCTTTTGAGTTTTTTTAGATTAAAGATTTCAGGTTGTGATTATCATTTAACAAATGGAATACAAATGAAGTTTTGCTCCGTGGTGGCGCCTCACGAGCTAATCAATTTTTGGCAGTCCAAACCTGCACCAACATGCTGACAACTTTTGTGACAATTGTCGTCAGCCCTGAACAATGCACTATAGTCCTCTTCCCATACATCTGCAGGGATTGTTGTAGGCGCATTGATGGAAGGCCCTAAAACATTCTCTAAGGATAAGTTTTGCTTGGATGCATTCATGGTCAAACCATTTTTTATTAATAGGGCACCCACCCATCCTGTTTGGGGCTTCTGGTTCTCAAAAACAGTGGTTGAAGCTTTAAGATTAATAGATTATATTGATCGATTGGGGAGGTCCCTTTGATATTGTCAGAGGTCAAGTTATCTAGGAGAAGCTGGCCGTCTGCTGATTGTGTCCAAAGGCTAAAGTTATCATTAACATGAGAGGACCATTTAATTCTAGATCTACCTCTTTGTTTTAGGTCGTTGGATTTGGCTGCCTGCGGGCTGAGCCAGCGTCTGGGGGATCTTGATAGTTCAATCCTCTTAAGGTTTAAAGGCAAATGGTCACTTACCCTAGGCAATTTTCAAGGCATGCACCAGCAAAGTTAGCAACTGGATCTAGTGATCGTCGTCTAAAAAGAGGCCAGGTTTCAGCATTCACATTTAGGCCACCTATTCCACATTCATTTATCAGCTGTTCGTCAGAGTGACCTAATCGTGCGTTAAAATAAGGAGGCTGAGGACGCAATCTTCCAGCTCATCCCACACATTTATGTTTCATAAGTGGATGGATGTAAACATTAATACATATGATCTTAAAATGGCTAGAAAATAACAACCAAAAACCCATTTTTTGTCAATTCCCAATTGCCTAGGGCAGGACCTTAAGGCGGTCGACACAAAGGTACTCAAACCTCCAGAGGGTCTCCCCCCTTTTGGTCCGACTGAAGCACAGGAGTGGAAGGCAAAATAATTATGGAGTTCAAATGGGGTTTGCATCCAAGTTTCTTGGAGGAGGAGGATCTTAAACTGTGACACATAATTGATGAAATCTTTATCCACTGTTTTATATTGCCATCCAGCAACATCCCAGGACAGAAGGAAGGGTGAGAATCAATTCATCTTGTCAACAGTGTCCAAGGTCTTCTCATAGTCGTGGTGAATACATCCATTAAGTGGTAAATTCTTTAATGTCGGGATGCGGGGCACAACAAGGTTTTCGGTGGGTGCTTCCGTTAGACAAGTCAGACATGTAAATTCAAACAACATCGGGAATTCTTCATGTCCCGTTTTCCGATCTAAATTAGAGGAGGGGTTCATCTTATTTGTATTAGCATGATCTTCTGAGTTACAAAGACAGAGTAGTAACTCATCCTGTCTCTGTTCGTTCAGATTTTGGCAAATGGGAAAAGGATAAGAGTAATTCATCCTCCATAGAATTATCTAAATGAGTGGCCTTCGTCAGAGGAGGGAAGGGGGCCTCTGTCCAACTAATTAAATCTGGGGTCAAAGGTGTTAAAGTCATAGTAGTTGGAGGGTCCTCAGGCTTGGCCGCTTTCCTTTTAAAAGAACAGTTGAGTAAGAGAGGGCAAATCTTAATATTAATAAAAACTCTTGCGCCAAAAATTCCAAAGTTGATTAGAGTGCTTCTTAAAGACATTATAGAAGCTGGGAACATTTTGGATTCAAAGGAGAGTATTACTCTCTGCGTTTGTGGCTTACTGTTGATATGATCAATACAGTTCAAATCGATGGAATGGGGATTTACCCCCAGAAAACCAGCTAAGTGCCTCTTTGCATCGTTCTTGGAGGACTAATTAACCACCTGGCCTCTGAAGGGGTGGACAGTTAAGCAGATTTTAGTACAGGCATCCCCAAACTTCGGCCCTCCAGATGTTTTGGACTACAATTCCCATCATCCCAGGCCACTGGTCCTGTTAGCTAGGGATCATGGGAGTTGTAGGCCAAAACATCTGGAGGGCCGCAGTTTGGGGATGCCTGCTTTAGTAGGTTGCAAGAGGAGATTGTGAGAAGATATATAATGCTGTTCTTCCTTAATTTGTGTATTTTCATATTTGCAGTCAACCTGGGAGATTGGTTGGGTAAAATCAGATGCTCTGGGCATTTGTTCAGTCCAATTATCCAATAAGGTATCTGAAAGTCTCTCTTTGCGATTTAAAGATACAAGAGAGACAATCTTCTCTAGGGATCCTCGGATGTCTCTTATATATTTAAAGATGTAGTCCACAGTTTTAGCAACCAGGTCTATGGTGGCTGAGTGTTCAAATAATATTTCAGAGAGGCAGCTTTCTCGTTCACTACCCTGTTTCCCCTATTTTAAGACGTAGTCATAAAATAAGCCATAGCAGGATTTTTAAGCATTCAAGGAATATAAGCCATACCCCGAAAATAAGACATAGTGATAGGCGCAGCAGCAATGCTGGCCGCGGCAGGAGGAGGAGGAGGAGGAGGAGGAGGAGGAGGAGGAGGAGGAGGAAAAAAATAATGCATCCCCTGAAAATAAGCCATAGTGGGGTTTTTTTTTTTGAGGAAAAATAAATATAAGACAGTGTCTTATTTTCGGAGAAACACGGCAGTAGGGTCTTTGGGCAGAATAACCATAGTTGAATCCTTTTTAGGCCTTTTGATTTAGTGGCATTGTTGCCTGGGGAGTTAGCAAACTGTTTATCAGAGGATTTTTTCAGCATGACCTCCTCCTCAGTCATCTCTGCTATTGGAGAGAAGCTATTTGAAACCGGTATGTTGAAAATATCCTTTGTTTTTCCAGGGAAAAATTCGCTAATTTTTGTTTGCTTGGAAAGGGCCAATTCCTCTAAATCCTCTATGTCCTCAGATTCTCTGCTACATTTCCCAGCTCCTCTCCTCTTATCAGCAGGGCTACCCGGTTGCTGAGTCATCTCTCTTTTTACTCTCAGAGTTACAAAGCCGGGAAATATCTCCCACGCTAGCAAGGGAGGTCCTCCTGATTGTGAATGACTTATTCCAAAGGAGTAATATACTAATAAATTACTGCCGCACTCCTTTATTCTGTACTCTGTCTATGTATCCGAATCCGCAGGGTTAACAGCCAGTAAAACAGGAAAAACTGCGGAATATTTGGATTTATCTGGCTTCTGTGCTCATTAAAACAATCTTTAAAACATAAGACAGTCTTTTAAATTATAAAACAATCTTTAAATTCTTTAAAGAGCTCACAATGACTAAGTTCCATTCGCCATCTCCCCCCCAATAATATTTAGTGATTTTCAAACATTTCAAAATACAAAAATTCACAAAAACAAAAGCAAAAAGCAAAAAGCAAAAAATAAAAATAAAACATAGACAAAAGAGAAAAAGAAAGAAAAATACATATCAATTCTTACATTAACTTGACATTTTGGACTTCTTTGATTCCCCCCATACTGGGTCCATTTTTAAATCTAAATTAAGCAATTTTCATTTATCATCTTAAACCATTCTAGCACAATTTTTCCATTATCTCACAACCAATTCTAATCTACAAAAAAATAAAAAATAAACCCATCAACTATCCTCAACCTAAAATTCATTAATTAATCAAAATCTAAATTTATTTATTTATTTTCAAATAATATTTATTAATTTTCAAACATTTCGATCACAAAAACAAAAAACAAGAAGCAAAAATTAAAAATAAAACATAAATAAAAGAGAAAAAGAAAAAAAACATATTGATTCTTACATTAACTTGACATTGTGGACTTCCTCGATTCCCCCCACACTGGGTCCATTTTTAAATCTAAATTAAGCTATTTTCATTTATCATCTTAAATCATTCTAACGGAATTTTTCCATTATCTCACAACCAATTCTGATCTACAAAAACAACAACAATCATCAACTATCCTCAATCTAAAATTCATTAATTAATCCACTTTTCAGCCCTATCTCAATTTTTATTCCACTTAAGCTCAGGCCCCAGTATGGATCCTGCCCTCCCTCTCTCACTGGGAGGACATTATTACACGCTGGTTCTTCTTTGAGGACTCCTTGAATCGAACATGAGTCTTGTTCCCCCTCTCCCACTGGGGGAACAATGTTCCATACTTCTTCCTCCTCTTTTTTAAGGTCAGTTATATTGTCCCCGGCTGGTGCTTGTCCATCTTGTTTTTCTTCATTCTCTATTGGAATTAATCCATTTTCACTTTATTATTATTATTATTATTATTATTATTATTATTATTATTATTAATTTATACCCCGCCTATCTGGCTGGGTTTCCCCCCCGCCACTCTGGGTGGCTTCCAACAAATACAAAAATACATTAAAATAACACAGATTCACAAATAACACAGATCCTTCATGGATCAATGCCTTGTCGTGGCGAAGGGGCTTGAATAACTCAGAGAAGCTATGAGCTATGCCATGCAGGGCCACCCAAGATGGACAGGTCATAGTGGAGAGTTTTGACTAAACGTGATCCACCTGGAGAAGGAACTGGCAAGCCACTCCAGTATCCCTGCCAAGAAAACTCCATGGACAAAGACAACAGGCATAGAAAAGTTATGACGCTGGAAGATGAGCCCCTCAGGTCGGAAGGCGTCCAACATGCTACTGAGGAACAGCGGAGGACAAGTACAAGTAGATTCAGAGCTGATGAAGCGGCTGGGCCAAAGCCGAAAGGACGCTCAGTTGCGGATATGCCTGGAAGCGGAAGGAAAGTCCGATGCTGTAAAGAAAAATATTGCATAGGAACCTGGAATGTAAGAACCATGAGTGGAGGTAAGCTGGATGTGGTCAAAAATGAGATGACAAGAATAAATATCGACATCCTGGGCATCAGTGAACTAAAATGGAAGGGAATGGGCGAATTCAGTTCGGGTGAATATCATATCTACTACTGTGGGCAAGAATCCCGTAGTAGAAATGGAGTGGCCCTCATAGTCAACAAAAGAGTGGCAAAAGCTGTAATGGGATGCAATCTCAAAAATGACAGAATGATCTCGATACGAATCCAAGGCAGACCTTTTAACATCACAGTAATCCAAGTTTATGCACCAACTACCGGAGCTGAAGAAAGTGAAATTGACCAATTCTATGAAGACCTACAACACCTTCTAGAAATTACACCAAAGAAGGATGTTCTTCTCATTACAGGGGATTGGAATGCTAAAGTAGGGAATCAAGAGATAAAAGGAACAACTGGCAAGTTTGGCCTGGGAGTTCAAAATGAAGCAGGGCAAAGGCTAATAGAGTTCTGTCAAGAGAACAAGCTGGTCAACACAAACACTCTCTTCCAACAACACAAGAGACGACTCTACACATGGATATCACCAAATGGGCAGCATCGAAATCAGATTGATTATATTCTCTGCAGCCAAAGATGGAGAAGCTCTATACAGTCAGCAAAAACAAGACCTGGAGCTGACTGTAACTCAGATCATCAGCTTCTTATAGCAAAATTCCAGCTTAAACTGAAGAAAGTAGGAAAAACCACTGGGCCAGTAAGATACAATCTGAATCAAATCCCTTATGAATACACAGTGGAAGTGAGGAACAGGTTTAAGGATTTAGATTTGGTGGACAGAGTGCCTGAAGAACTATGGATGGAGGCTCGTAACATTATACAGGAGGCAGCAACGAAAACCATCCCAAGGAAAAGGAAATGCAAGAAAGCAAAATGGCTGTCCAACGAGGCCTTACAAATAGCGGAGGAGAGGAGGCAAGCAAAATGCAAGGGAGAAAGGGAAAGATACAGGAAACTGAATGCAGATTTCCAAAAAACAGCAAGGAGAGACAAGAGGGTCTTCTTAAATGAGCAATGCAAAGAAATAGAGGAAAACAATAGAATGGGGAAAACCAGAGATCTGCTCAAGAAAATTGGAGACATGAAAGGAACATTTCGTACAAAGATTACCATAATCAAGGACAAAAGTGGTAGGGACCTAACAGAAGCAGAAGACATCAAGAAGAGGTGGCAAGAATACACAGAGGAGTTATACCAGAAAGATATGGAGGTCTCGTACACCCCAGGTAGTGTGGTTGCTGACCTTGAGCCAGACATCTTGGAGAGTGAAGTCAAATGGGCCTTAGAAAGCACTGCTAATAACAAGGCCAGTGGAAGTGATGATATTCCAGCTGAACTGTTTAAAATTTTAAAAGATGATGCTGTTAAGGTGCTACACCCAATATGCCAGCAAGTTTTGAAAACTCAGCAATGGCCAGAGGATTGGAGAAGATCAGTCTACATCCCAATTCCAAAGAAGGGCAGTGCCAAAGAATGCTCCAACTACCGCACAATTGCGCTCATTTCACACGCTAGCAAGGTTATGCTTAAAATTCTACAAGGCAGGCTTAAGCAGTATGTGGACCGAGAACTCCCAGAAGTGCAAGCTGGATTTCGAAAAGGCAGAGGAACCAGAGACCAAATAGCAAACATGCGCTGGATTATGGAGAAAGCTAGAGAGTTCCAGAAAAACGTCTACTTCTGCTTCATTGACTATGCAAAAGCCTTTGACTGTGTCGACCACAGCAAACTATGGCAAGTTCTTAAAGAAATGGGAGTGCCTGATCACCTCATCTGTCTCCTGAGAAATCTCTATGTGGGACAAGAAGCTACAGTCAGAACTGGATATGGAACAACTGAGTGGTTCAAAATTGGGAAAGGAGTACGACAAGGTTGTATATTGTCTCCCTGCTTATTTAACTTATATGCAGAATTCATCATGCGAAAGGCTGGACTAGATGAATCCCAAGCCGGAATTAAGATTGCTGGAAGAAATATCAACAACCTCAGATATGCAGATGACACAACCTTGATGGCAGAAAGCGAGGAGGAATTAAAGAACCTTTTAATGAGGGTGAAAGAGGAGAGCGCAAAATATGGTCTGAAGCTCAACATCAAAAAAACCAAGATCATGGCCACTGGTCCCATCACCTCCTGGCAAATAGAAGGGGAAGAAATGGAGGCAGTGAGAGATTTCACCTTCTTGGGCTCCTTGATCACTGCAGATGGTGACAGCAGGCACGAAATTAAAAGACGCCTGCTTCTTGGGAGAAAAGCAATGACAAACCTAGACAGCATCTTAAAAAGCAGAGACATCACCTTGCCGACAAAGGTCCGTATAGTTAAAGCTATGGTTTTCCCAGTAGTGATGTATGGAAGTGAGAGCTGGACCATAAAGAAGGCTGATCGCCGAAGAATTGATGCTTTTGAATTATGGTGCTGGAGGAGACTCTTGAGAGTCCCGTGGACTGCAAGAAGATCAAACCTATCCATTCTTAAGGAAATCATCCCTGAGTGCTCACTGGAAGGACAGATCGTGAAGCTGAGGCTCCAATACTTTGGCCACCTCATGAGAAGAGAAGAATCCTTGGAAAAGACCCTGATGTTGGGAAAGATTGAGGGCACTAGGAGAAGGGGACGACAGAGGACGAGATGGTTGGACAGTGTTCTCGAAGCTACGAACATGACTTTGACCAAACTGCGGGAGGCAGTGCAAGACAGGAGTGCCTGGCCTGCTATGGTCCATGGGGTCACGAAGAGTCGGACACGACTAAACAACAACAACAACACAGATTAAAAACTTCTCTAAACAGGGCTGCCTTCAGGTGTTTTCTAAATGTCAGGTAGTTGTTTATCTCTCTGACCTCTGATGGGAGGGTGTTCCACAGGGCGGGCACCACTACCGAGAAGGCCCTCTGCCTGGTAGCTTTGCTTCTCGCAGTGAGGGAACCGCCAGAAGGCCCTTGGCGCTGGATCTCAGTGCTGAACAATGGGGGTGGAGATGCTCCTTCAGGTATACAGGACTGAGGCTGTTTAGGGCTTTAAAGGTCAGCACCAACACTTTGAATTGTGCTCGGAAACATACTGGGAGCCAATGTAGGTCTCTTAGGACCGGTGTTATGTGGTCTTGGCGGCCGCTCCCAGTCACCAGTCTAGCTGCCGCATTCTGGATTTATTGCAGTTTCCGGGTCACCATCAAGGTAGCCCCATGTAAAGCGCATTGCAGTAGTCCAAGCGGGAGATAACTAGAGCATGCAGCACTCTGGTGAGACAGCCTGCGGGCAGGTAGGGTCTCAGCCTGCGTACCAGATGGAGCTGGTAGACAGCCGCCCTGGACACAGAATTAACCTGTGCCTTCATGGACAGCTATCCCATTCAGGACCAGGGAGTCCCCCACCCCCGCCCACCCCCTGTCCCCCCAAAACAGTACTTCTGTCTTGTCAGGATTCAACCTCAATCTGTTAGCCGCCATCCATCCTCCAACTGCCTTCAGGCACTCACACAGGACATTCATTCCCTTCACTGGTTCTGATTTAAAAGATAGATAGAGTTGGGTGTCATCCGCATACTGATGAACACCCAGCCCAAACCCCCTGATAATCTCTCCCAGCGGCTTCATATAGATGTCCGCAACTCATCCCTAATGTCCAAAAGCTGTTCCAGAAGTTCCTTTTGAAAGTCCAAAAAGTCTAAAGAGCCAGATGATGTTGTGTCTACTGACATCCTGCTCGTCTCAGATTCCATGGGAACTGCACAGATTACAATGTAAGAAATGGCGCCGTTCATATTTCCAAACCTCAGAAACAAAGTTTACGTCCGATCTGGTTATCAACTCTCATTTTTAATTCTTGTTCATATTCCCGGGGGACTTTCCCCAGTCCAACTTAAAGATTTTACAGGGATTTTAATGTATTTGACCCTTCTCCCCTTTGCCCTGCCTCAGGGGGAAGGTTTTAAGTCCAATCCTTGGAAGTTAATAAATTCCTGTCAAACTTTCTGGCTGCAGGCATATTAACTGCATCACTGTTCTCTCAATGGGGGAGATCGACTCCCTGTTTTAATCTCCTCTCGTGACCAATTCCTTTCAATTATTTTTTTTTTAAAAAAATTCTTTCCCTTACCCACGGTGTCCAATATCTGCAAATCCTTTGTTTTGAGAAAAATCCACCGCTCCTCCGCTGCCGGCTTGGAGCTTCACTCTGTGAGGGTAGCGATTTGCTCGAAAATGGCGCCTGCGACTCTGCACTCCGCTTGCTCTCGGGGCTCTTAAAAGAGCTTACCGGGGAGCGGAGGAGTCACTTCTGGCGCAGCCGAGCTCTCACGTCCCCAGAAAGCTCAATTTGGGGGTATTTTGGGGGGGTCCACGGTGCTCTCGCGGCTCCCCCCGCCCTCACAGTGCCAGGAATCTCGGAGCTCGAGGATTCCTCGCCGATCAGCGCTGGCGGTAGACTGGAAGTCAGTGATGTTCGCCATCTTGTTCCTTCCGGAAGTCCACAATAATCGCAAATAAATTGGTGGGCTTCGGTCCTCGCAAATCTGTTCGCATATATAGATGCCTCAGCCCAAATTCCTAAAGATTTGGGGTTGGCCATAATTGTTCCTATATTTAAAAAGGGTAACCCCTCTGATCCATCTAATTATAGACCAATTAGTCTCCTGAATGTGATCTGCAAATTATATACAAAACACCTGGGTCTAAAATTGTGTGAATGGTTAGACCACAACAACTTATTAGAGATTGAACAAGCCAGCTTTACACCTGGCCGCTCTACTATTGATCATTGTCTAGTGCTTGACTATTTCATCTACAAATATGTGAAACACTGGAAAAAGTCACTGTATGCGGCCTTTGTGGACCTAAAGGCAGCATTGGATTCCGTGTCTAGGGGAAGGCTTTGGGCTAAACTGGCCGATATGGGCATCAACAGAAGGCTATTACTTCTATTAATTAAATTACATGAAAATAATACCCTTCAGATAAGACTTGCACAGGATGGCAGACTTTCCAATGGAATTCCAGTTCAAAAAGGGGTCAGACAAGGATGTTTACTGGCTCCATTTTTATTTAACATCTATGTTAATTCCTTAATCACATGTTTGCATGTAATTGATACTCACCCGCCTGTGTTTTCTAGTGGCAGAAAAGTTCCAATTTTAATGTACGCGGATGACGCTGTACTTCTTTCTCAAACCAAAGTTGGCTTGAAACGAGCGTTAGAGAAATTCAGTGATCAATGTAACACCGAACTACTAACAATTAACTTTGCTAAAACTAAAATTGTCCGCTTTGGCCACTCCTTTAGGAAACATAATTGGAATATGAAGGGACATGCCACAGATCAAACTAAGAACTTCCAATACTTAGGAATCACCTTCTCTTACAACGCCAAATTCTCAGCACATTTGACCGCATCAGCCACCTTAGCAGAAAGAAGTGCTAATGCCATTCTTAGACTATTTAGAAGGAAAGGTGCTGGTTTCCTTCCTATGGCCCTAAAAGTCTTTCAGGCAAAATCTCTGATCCAACTTCTATACGGTTCACAAATTGGACTCTCTGCCAATCTTAAGATTCTCGAAACAGTCCAATCAAAATTTCTTAGATCCCTATTCAGCACCCCTAAGAGCACATCTAATGTAATATTAAGACAAGAGGCAGGAATGCCCAGAGTTGAATTAAAAGTCTGGGAACAAGCAATATCCCTCTGGTTGAAAATTCATAACCCAAAGGGAAGCTTATCTCATTTTCTGGCCGCAGTCCCTTATCTACCTTGGCTTACGCAAATTACTGACAAGATCAAACAAATTGGCCTAAACCCAGAAGACCTCTTTAATGGAACTTTGAATAAGGCAAAAACAATTATTACTCAGAGGCTTTTCGATATTGAACTGCAAAAAGAAGATGCCTTACTCCCTGAGAACTACAGGTGTCTGAAATCTTGGCATAATTTGGCAGCTGCCTCGTATCTATCCAATATTACTTGTGAATCTTATAGATGGGCCTTATCCAGAGCTTGATTTGATGCAATGCCTTCAGCTGTGTTACATGGCAAATTCTTGCATGTACCAATCGATGAGCGCTTTTGCCCATGCATGTCCAATAATCTGTTATTCACATTCTTTTATTCTGTGAATTCTATAGTGAAGAATGATCACGACTCATTTTACCCCTATTATCAAAATTCACACCTTTGCTATATTATCTGGAATTTCCCCCAAAAACATTATGTAAATTCCCTTTGGAAGATTCTTTGAGCTCAGTATACTACGTTGTGGCCAAATTTTGCACCTTAGCTATTAAAAAAACATAAATCTCTTTTATTGAATAACATAACAATTTGTCCTGCCCTCCAATGATGATATTGCCGATCTTTTGTTTGGAGTTGTGTTGTTTTGTATTGCTGGCTCTTGCTGTAATAAAATTGACTGACTGACTGAATTGTTGTCAGCCTAATTTGGGGTGATACAACCACGGAAGTTGTTCCAAATCTATAAACTGGACGGTAACTTTAGATGTGCTCTTCTTGAGCAAACTCTATAGAAGCTAAAAGCATACTGAGGCAACAAAACCCTTTAAAATGGCTGGGGTAATAAACACGTCTTAACCTGGTGCCAAAAAGGTTTCTAGTTTGGGGAGCCACCAGAGAAATGACTCTCTCCTTTGTACATACATACATACATACATACATACATACATATATATTAGTTGTGCCTTTAGCTCACTGCTGATTGTTATTTGAAAGTTGTTTTATTCTGCTTTTACGTTTTTGGTTTTTTTACAATCAAGTGGTAAATAATTTTTTATTAACTAAATGAGTCTTCTTCTTCTTTGGCGATCACTCGTAGCCGAGTAAGATTGTCTTCCATAAACACGGTTTTAACAATGAGTCCATAAGTGACTGTGGAGGGCAATTCTGGATCCAACACATCCTTCCACAGTGGGGACATTGGTTTCCGGGTGGGAGTTGATCACAGTGAGGGTTTGCCAAGCGTGCCTTCCTCTTAGCATGTTTCTCCCTTTTGTCCTGTGTTTGAGTGTCTTCAAAGCCCATGACACCTTTGGTCAAGGCTGTTCTTCAACTGGAGCGCTTGCAGGCCAGTGTTTCCAAATTGTTGGTGTTTATATTACATTTTAAAGATTGAATTAAATGAGTAATGCAACTCTGCTAAGGGTGGCACTCTGAGAAGGGCCTCAGCAGAAGATAGAACACAGGAAGCTTCCCTCTATGCAATGACTGGTCCATCTAACTCCCTATTACAGTGGTACCTCGACAACCGAACGATTCAACTTCCGAAGGTTTCAACTTCCGAAGTCGACAACCCCGGAAGTCTTTTCCCTGTGTGCGTGTTCTGCACCTGTGCAAAGCGGCGCACGCAGTTGGTGACGCGCAGAAGCAGCGCTTTGACAACCGAAGATTTTGACTTACGAAGACGGCCACGGAACGGATCGTCTTCGTAAGTCGAGGTACCACTGTATTTACTTTGACTTGGAGCTGCCCTCCAGGTGAGGCTTACGTTACAGACCACTTCATGCCCAAATAATATCCTCCTCTGCAGAAAGCTAGCATGCCAGGAAGAAGGGACCCAGCTGAGGCAAGATATCAAGATTTGCAACCCCAAACGAAAAGTAGGCCAGTCTCTCACCAGGTCAGACCCTGGACAGCTCCAAGAGACGCTTAGCTTTTTCTCCATAGCTCAGTGGCAGATTATCTGCTTTGCCTGCTGAAGGTCCCAGGCTCAATCACTCTAATCTCCAGGCAGGACTGCAAGATAGTGCTGCCAAACCCCTGGAAAACTGCTCCCAGCCAGTGCTGCTCCCAATACTGAGCTGGATGGACTACTGAGCCAACTCTCAGCCTACACCAAAGGGGAAGATCTTGTGCCCCCCCCCCAATGTTGCTGACAGGAGTTTGTGTGAGTTTCCATGTGGTAATCATGCATCCTGGGCTCTTCCAATTGGCTGTTCCTACTGCAGATGGTGACAGCAGTCACGAAATTAAAAGACGCCTGCTTCTTGGGAGAAAAGCAATGACAAACCTAGATAGCATCTTAAAAAGCAGAGACATCACCTTGCCAACAAAGGTCCGTATAGTTAAAGCTATGGTTTTCCCAGTAGTGATGTATGGAAGTGAGAGCTGGACCATAAAGAAGGCTGATCGCCGAAGAATTGATGCTTTTGAATTATGGTGCTGGAGGAGACTCTTGAGAGTCCCATGGACTGCAAGAAGATCAAACCTATCCATTCTTAAGGAAATCAGCCCTGAGTGCTCATTGGAAGGACAGATTGTGAAGCTGAGGCTCCAATACTTTGGCCACCTCATGAGAAGAGAAGACTCCGTGGAAAAGGCCCATATGTTGGGAAAGATTGACGGCACAAGGAGAAGGGGACGACAGAGGACGAGATGGTTGGACAGTGTTCTCGAAGCTACGAACATGAGTCTGACCAAACTGCGGGAGGCAGTGCAAGACAGGAGTGCCTGGCGTGCTCTGGTCCATGGGGTCACGAAGAGTCGGACACGACTAAACGACTAAACAACATCATCCATTCTGAAGGAAATCAGCCCTGAATGCTCACTGGAAGGACAGATGGTGAAGCTGAGGCTCCAATACTTTGGCCACCTCATGAGAAGAGAAGACTCCCTGGAAAAGACCCTGATGTTGGGAAAGATTGAGGGCACTAGGAGAAGGGGACGACAGCCGGAATTAAGATTGCCGGAAGAAATATCAACAACCTCAGATATGCTGATGACACAACCTTGATGGCAGAAAGTGAGGAGGAATTAAAGAACCTTTTAATGAGGGTGAAAGAGGAGAGCACAAAATATAGTCTGAAGCTCAACATCAAAAAAACCAAGATCATGGCCACTGGTCCCATCACCTCCTGGCAAATAGAAGGGGAAGAAATGGAGGCAGTGAGAGATTTTACTTTCTTGGGCTCCTTGATCACTGCAGATGGTGACAGCAGTCACGAAATTAAAAGACGCCTGCTTCTTGGGAGAAAAGCAATGACAAACCTAGACAGCATCTTAAAAAGCAGAGACATCACCTTGCCGACAAAGGTCTGTATAGTTAAAGCTATGGTTTTCCCAGTAGTGATGGATGGAAGTGAGAGCTGGACCATAAAAGAAGGCTGATCGCCGAATAATGGATGCTTTTGAATTCTGGTGCTGGAGGAGACTCTTGAGAGTCCCATGGACTGCAAGAAGATCAAACCTGTCCATTCTGAAGGAGATCAGCCCTGAGTGCTCATTGGAAGGACAGATCCTGAAGCTGAGACTCCAATACTTTGGCCACCTCATGAGAAGAGAAGAATCCTTGGAAAAGACCCTGATGTTGGGAAAGATTGAGGGCACAAGGAGAAGGGGACGACAGAGGACGAGATGGTTGGACAGTGTTCTCGAAGCTACGAACATGAGTCTGACCAAACTGCGGGAGGCAGTGGAAGACAGGAGTGCCTGGTGTGCTCTGGTCCATGGGGTCACGAAGAGTCGGACACGACAAAACGACTAAACAACAACATCAACAACAACATTACAAGGGGGGCTCCAGCCAGTATAGCCAATTGACAGGAGTGAGCTGGCAGTAAATCACAAGTTGGAGTTAAGTGTTGGAGTTAACCCTTTATTATCAAGAACACAATCTGCACCAATTTGGCAGAGTATCAGGCCTAATGAGCACAGTAGCTCATACCTGGTAGGTCTTGCCCCATAGTTGCTAAGAATGCCATTTTCATGCCTCTTCTGGTCCTGGGAGAGTGGAGGATAGGGAACTTGTCAGGAGGGGGAGACATCCATGCCTCTCCACCAGCCAGACTCATGTCTGCCTCTTGGACTCCTTCATCCACCTCTCCTGCTTCAGCTTCTGCCTCTGATTCTGGACTTCTATCTGCCACAGACTCTCCCAGCTCACTAAGCCCTGTTACCTCTTCAGCTTCCAACACCTCCTCTTCCCAGTCTTCTTTCTCTAAGCACTCATTGTTGTCCCACTCCCACCACCACGCCACGGGCTCTGAGCTTTCTTCCCTTGGGGGTTCCCTAATAAGTTCTTCCCACCATTCCTTTGCCTCCAACCAGTCCATGACACCAATGCTCAAGACTGATGGGAGCTATAGTCCAGAAACTCCTGAAGAGCAGCAAGGTCCATTTTTCACTGAGGGTTGGGGAAAGACCACACACACCACCTTGCATTCCTGGGAGAAAGGAGGGAAAGAAAGCTGATAAATAACATTTCATCCAATCCCTTTGTGGGCTTCCCCTTCTCCCCCCAGCTGGGGGGCTGCGTGACCCCTGGGCCACCTCCAGCTACCCCTCACCCTCCCACCCTTAAGGGCACAGAGTGGGGCAGATGGCCTCCCATTATGGCTGCCTCTGCCTCTCCAGCACCCTCTCTCCCTTGCCAGCTGGCTGCTCCTGGAAATGACTCCACAGCCCTCAGGTGTAAATAAGCAAACGGTCTGTGAGCACTTAGAAAGGAACACTGTGATCACTAAAAGTCAGTATGATCTCATTTTTTGACAGAATTACAAGCCTGGTAGATGAAGGGAATGCTGTGGATGTAGTCTATCTTGATTTCAGCAAGGCCTTTGACAAGGTGCCCCATGATATTCTTGTAAAGAAGCTGGTAAAATGCAGGCTAGACAATGCTACCATTCAGTGGATTTGTAACTGGCTGGCTGACCGAACCCAAAGGGTGCTCATCAATGGCTCCTCTTCATCCTGGAGAGAAGTGACTTAGTGGGGTGCCACAGGGTTCTGTCTTGGGCCCAGTCTTATTCAACATCTTTATCAATGACTTGGATGATGGGCTTGAGGGCATCCTGAGCAAGTTTGCAGATCACGATCAGGCAGAGCACAGTGTGATCCCTGAAGGCAGGCTTTAGGCTTAAAGTTACAGACATGTACAAACTGTGGGATGGAACACTGGGGCAGACAAGTCACAACAGTTCCTAGAGTGTCCACTAACAGGAACTCACCTGGAGGGACACCTGACTACAGGTCAGTTCCTGTTCCCTCAGACATGCAAATGAGTTGGATTAGACAAAAGCCCTAGCCTGCAATCACTCTCTCTCTTAGCTACTTCCTCCTTCGATGGGAACACATCTTCAGGGAATCTCTAGTTAGCATGGTTCTCACTCTAGGCCTGCAGCCAAGAGTGAGACCAAATGGAGTCTTACTTTACTAAGTAGTCTCTAGATATATATGTACTTGTAACTTTTCTAAGCAAGCCTGCCTTTCTGAGATTATGCTGTAACTCAGGATGAAACTGTAAGTAAACTCTATCTTATTTTATAAACACTGTGTTGTGTATTTCTTTTAAGAGGGACAAAGGGGACCTTTGCCAGGAAGTGTAATATTGAACTATAAAGTGTAATATTGTTATAGAGATTCTAGCGAATCTAACGCACATGCTTTGCTGCGCACAAAAGGGGAATGTCACTCTGCTGATATTGGAAGCTTGCTAACACAAGCTTGGATAGGATCTATCTAATAATATATCCTAATCCACATCCCTAACATTCCCATAAAGGGTTATTATGGCCCAGGACTGCGTATTTTTGTGTATTTTTGAAGGATTGCTTTGGATTGTGATTTTGAACTGAGTAGGATTTTTTCAGTTAGAACTTCCTGGTGAGCACATGGTCTATTGTTCTCCAGTGTGCCTAGGGGATTAGCTACCCCTCCCCTCCCTCAGAGTTTACAGCACTGAGAACTCAGAGGCAGTGAAGATTATTTTGCATTTTGAGATATTTTTAGAGATTTTGATTTTGGAATTTTTGGCAAATTTTTGAATTTTGAGAAATTTTTAGAATTTTGAGATTCCAAGATGGCTTTTGCAGATTTTGATAGTGGAGTTAACCTAGGATTAATGGCTTTAGATGACCACAATTACGTATTTTGGAAACAACGCCTGATAGCATTTTTAGATGCAAGGAATGTTTTGGATGCCATTGAAAATCCTATGCCTACTGGTGAAACAGAAGAGGATTTAGCTAAGATAGCAAGTTGGAAACGCATGAACAGCGAGGCCAGATACATAATTTTGAGTGGACTTCGCAACAGGCATCTAACATCAGTTAATAGCAAATATGATGCAGCTAAAATCTTAAAAGATATTGAGCGCAGGTATGGAGCATCTACTAAGAACTCCTACAGGAATTTGATGAGCAAATTAACTGCGCTGAGGATGAATTCAAGAGAAGAATTCACTGACCATATCAGCAAATTTAGTGAAATTGTTCAGAGGATTGATCTTACTACTAAAGCCCTTGATGAAGAAACAAAGGTTTCATTTTTGATAGCATCTCTAGGACCAAGCTTCAGTTCATTCAAGAGTTGCATGGATCACAAAAGGGACCTGACTTTTGAAGAACTGATTGATCATTTGAGAGAGGAATGCAGAGATTACCTTGATTCTTCAGAAAGGAATACAGGGAGAAAGGACACTAATTATGCTTCCAAGCATTTTCAAAGGTCCAGACAAACGCCAAAGGAAATAATTTGCTTTAACTGCAATTTAAAAGGGCACATGGCGAAGGAATGCCGGGCACCTAGGAATAAATCCCGCCCCTTTCCACCAAAAGGCGAAAAGAAGGGGGGGCGTGGGCGTGCAACAATATTGCAAGAAAGAAATGTAGCTTTCCAGAGCTGTGAAGGAAAGCGCAATAAGTGGCTTCTGGACAGTGCAGCAAGCAGCCATTTCTGTTATAAAAGGGAATATTTCAATGAAATAGACAATAATAAACAGTCTGAGATTGAAATTGCTGATGGAAATGTTATAAAGTCAATAGGTGCAGGATCTTTGAACTTGAATTTCAAAGTGAACAATGAGTCTTTTGATACTACAGTGAGTAATGTTAAGTATGCACCAAAGTTGAACTGTAATCTAATAAGTGTGTCTAGCTTGGACAAGAAAGGTTTTGAAATTATATTTAAAAATGGACAATGCAATGTGATAAAAGATGGTGAAGTGTTTATTCAAGCCAAACTAATCAATGATGTGTATGAGATTGATATTTCAGAGAATGAGTCTGCAAGGGTTGCACAACCCAGCAGAAAGGATCAACCAGATCTGGAACTCTGGCACAAAAGGCTTGGACACAGGGATACCAACCTTATCCTGAAAATGCAGAAGGAAAATCTGGTAAAAGGTCTACAGGTAAAGAATTGCAGTACACCAATGCCAAACTGTACAACTTGCATAACTGAAAAGGCAGTCAAGCCTTCCTTCCCACGTTGTACAGAGAAGAGAAGCACAAAAGTCATGGACACTGTTCATACTGACCTATGTGGTCCGCTGAATGTACCTTCCCTAGGAAACAATAAGTACATTCTGATATTTATAGATGACTTCTCAAGATATTGTGTTGGATATTTTCTAGAAGAAAAGAGTCAGACACCGGAATTGTTCAAACTGTACTTAAACATGGTGAAGAACAAATTCCAGAGAGCTCCTTCCACCTTAATTTCGGATAATGGTGGAGAGTTTTGCTCACGGCAGATGAAGGCCATCATGGCACAAGAAGGCATAGCACATGTAACTACAGTTGCTTACACGCCTCAACAGAACTCCATTGCTGAGAGAAAGTTTAGGTCTATTATGGAGATGACAAGGTGCATGTTAAAAGAGGCCAACTTGTCACAGAAGCTATGGGGTGAAGCGGCGAATACGGCGATTTATTTGCAAAACAGATTGCCTACAAAGGGTGCAGAACGCACACCATTTGAACTTTGGCACGGGAGAGTCCCAAGTCTGCAGCACATACGTGTGTTTGGAAGTGTCTGTTATTACCACGTGCCCAAAGAGCGCAGACACAAGCTTGACTCCAGAGCAAAAGCAGGTATCCTGGTTGGATATGCTCCTGGAGGAAAGGGATATAGAGTTCTAGATCCAAAGAGTGGCAGAGTAGACCCATACCATGTGGTTCATTTTGATGAACTAGGAAAGTTTGATACAAAGAACACTGTTATTGACTGTTCTAGAGAGTCACCAGATGAAGAGTTTATAAGTTTTCCTTTAGCACAAGGAACTAATATACCTTCTAGTGTCACAACACCCCCTACAGGCGACACCCCAGAAGACGCAGAGGTCCAGACCCCTGGCGGCACCAGAGACGAAGAGGAGGAGCTGTACGTGGACATGCCAGCGTTGGAGGAGGATGAGGATGCTGATGCGGTTGCACAACCAGAGGTCAGATGCTCATCCAGAACCAACAAGGGCGTTCCGCCACTACGACTGTCCTACTTTGCAGGGTCGGCGTCTCCACCAGAACCTTCCACTTGGGAAGAGGTAGAGCAGATGCCAGCCACCGAAGCCAGTCTCTGGAGGAAAGCCGCGCAGGAGGAGATTGACGCACTGCACAAGAACAAGACCTGGACACTCACAGAATTGCCTGCTGGTAAGAAAGCAATTGGGAGCAAATGGGTGTTCAAGGTTAAAAGGGGTTCAGAAGGGGAGGTGCAACGTTACAAAGCAAGACTAGTGGCACAAGGTTTTTCACAGCAATATGGCCACGACTATGACCAAGTCTTTGCACCGACAGTAAGATACAGTAGCGTGAGATTACTTTTAAGCATCGCAGCATCTAAAGGGATGGAGGTGAAACACATCGATATAGCTACTGCGTTTTTGCATGGGGAAATTTCTGAAGAAATTTACATGAAGCAGCCTAAAGGTTTTATAAAGCCAAATGAGGCACATTTGGTTTGCAAGCTTCAAAAGGGACTGTATGGTTTAAAACAAGCAGCCAGAGCCTGGAACTTGAAATTGCATGGAATGCTGGTGAAACTTGGGTACAAGCAAGGTGAAGCTGACAAGTGTTTGTACACTAAGCAGAGTAATGGACAATTTTCTTATATTCTTGCCTTCGTTGACGACCTTTTAATCGCAACGTCAAATGACAGGGATTATAAAAATGTAGTCCAGCACCTCAACAAGGAAGTGCAAGTGAAGGAATTAGGACCAGTTGAGTATTACCTCGGGATTCAAGTGGAAAGAGAACAGGATGGTTCATTTCTACTCAATCAGAAGCAAAAGATAATTGAACTGTTGGAGAGTATGCAATTGCAGGATGCAAAACCCGTCGACACCCCGATGGCTACAGACTTCTTAAAGAACCAAGAGGATTCGAAGCTGCTGCCAAACAACACAGAGTATCGTTCAGCAATTGGTAAACTTTTGTATTTAGTTACCACATGCAGACCTGATTTAGCCAATGCAGTAGGGATTCTCAGCAGGAAAGTGAGTAGTCCCACTGAGCATGATTGGGTTGGTGTGAAGAGGGTGGTTCGATATCTTAAGGGTACAATGGATTGTAAATTAAAGTTACCAGCTGTCAGTGACCCTAAGCTCATTGGGTACACTGATGCTGACTGGGCGGGTGACAATTCTGATTATAAATCCACAAGCGGGCATGTCTTTATGTATGGGGGCGGAGCTATCACATGGGGCAGTTATAAACAGAAATGTATAGCTTTATCGTCTACAGAATCGGAATATGTTGCGGCTACAGAAGCGTGCAGAGAGATTTCCTGGCTGAACCAACTCCTAACAGACTTTGGCGTGGAGAGAAAGGAACCTATAAGCCTGCTGGAGGACAACCAAAGCTGTCTAAAGCTAGCGCAGAATGAGAAGTTCCTAGCACGCTCAAAACACATTGGGGTCAGGTACCACTACGTTCGCCAGATGATACAAGATGGACTTGTCGAACTGTCGTACTGCTGCACATCGGAGATGACAGCAGACATCCTAACAAAACCCCTGCCAAGACAGAGTTTCCAGAACCTGCGTGTCAAGCTGGGACTCTTGGGTGGTTGAATAAAGTTGCTTATGTTTTGTTTTGTATGTAATGAATGTTGTGAATTGCCTGAGAAGGGGTTTGTGGGATGGAACACTGGGGCAGACAAGTCACAACAGTTCCTAGAGTGTCCACTAACAGGAACTCACCTGGAGGGACACCTGACTACAGGTCAGTTCCTGTTCCCTCAGACATGCAAATGAGTTGGATTAGACAAAAGCCCTAGCCTGCAATCACTCTCTCTCTTAGCTACTTCCTCCTTCGATGGGAACACATCTTCAGGGAATCTCTAGTTAGCATGGTTCTCACTCTAGGCCTGCAGCCAAGAGTGAGACCAAATGGAGTCTTACTTTACTAAGTAGTCTCTAGATATATATGTACTTGTAACTTTTCTAAGCAAGCCTGCCTTTCTGAGATTATGCTGTAACTCAGGATGAAACTGTAAGTAAACTCTATCTTATTTTATAAACACTGTGTTGTGTATTTCTTTTAAGAGGGACAAAGGGGACCTTTGCCAGGAAGTGTAATATTGAACTATAAAGTGTAATATTGTTATAGAGATTCTAGCGAATCTAACGCACATGCTTTGCTGCGCACAAAAGGGGAATGTCACTCTGCTGATATTGGAAGCTTGCTAACACAAGCTTGGATAGGATCTATCTAATAATATATCCTAATCCACATCCCTAACATTCCCATACAAACAGGTTTACCCCATAAGATAGATGACCTGGGGAACTGCTTGGCTGGCAGCCAGCAGCTCATTCCAGGAAGTTCGCAGGACGAAAAGAAGATGGAAAAGAGAGAGAGAGTGGCAGCATGCCTTGGCCTTTTACCAGGTCTGGAAAGGTCACACCCACCCACTAGTCACATGCAAGGAAGGATGCTCCAGGCCAGGAGGAACAGGGAGTTTCGACTGGCTGGACCAAACATTCCCTTCCATGTCCACTCTAGCAAAACAAGGAATGTTGTATTTGACTGCTCCCAGTGGATTACATCCCATAAATAGCTGCCCCCCCACCTCCCAGTTGCTTTTAACCTTCCAGCCTATTTTGGCAGTCCGAGGAAGCTAGGATATGTATGTGGTTTTTGTTTAGCTTGGTGGGCAAACGACTTGCACAGACTGGCACAGCAAGGCAGGAAGCTGCAGACCATTGATCTGTCTAGCTCAGTATTGTGTACACCTGGAATGGGACACCTGTGGCCCTCCAGATGTTGCTGGACTACAACTCCCACCATCCTTTCTTGCATCAGAAGAGCCTGCTGTATCCAGTCAATGGCCCATTCAGTCCTGCATCACCCAGATTCCTCCCCACCTCTGGAGTGATGGGGCAATGGATTCCAGTCTGGTTTGTGAAGGGAAGAGAAACGGTTGGCTTTGTTGATCAAACACCCTGTAAGATGGCCAGTCTGACTACTAGGCAAAGAGAGACAGCTGATTTTAGTCATGAAAGGGTAGCAAATGGTTAGCTATTTAATGTTGCTCCAATTTTACTTCCAGGGAGAGGGGAAATGTGTTAGGTACCAGTGTGGTTAGGCTTGGGCACCACACACATTGATTTGAGGGTGTGGGAGTAAGGCCATGGGAAGGGGCTCAGTGGCAGAGCATCTGTTGGGCCTTCAGAAGGTATTAGGCGCAACCTGCAGCATCTCCAGGTGGGGCTGAGAAAGACCCCTTCTCTGGAACCCTGGGGACTCTTTTCCAGTCAGTGCAGACAATACTGAGCCAGATGGGGCAACAGTCTCAGTAGAAGGTAGACTCAATGTCTTGGACTGCTCCTGCTGATGTTAAATTTGAACCAGAAAGCCAGGCCCTGAAAGCCATACCTTTCCTTACAATAGCAGTTTTACAGTGCTTTCCCAGAGTGCAACTAGTTCACACATGCAATCTCAGCAATCCTACAACACCATCTCTCTGAGCTAAGCACCAGCATTTATTACCCCCGTGTTGCAAGGCAGGTGCTGAGGATAATGGAACAGCTGCTTGTTGCATCATCCAGGTGAGCTCTGGTGTGATTTCCTGGGTCATGGCACGCTGATGCAGCCCAGTCTGATGCATTTCAACTCACAAACAAGTCCTGCTGAGTAACGTGTGCCAAGGACCAAAGCCACTGTCTGAAACGAGCTCCCCTTGTATTGCTGCTCTCCTCCCCGCTCCCTGTCGCCCAACTGGGTTTGGCCTTGGATCATGTGCCCAGTGCCCTGTTCACACACAGAGAAGAGTTTCCCTTCCTAGGGAGGAACTGGAATACTATGCAAGGCATTTGGGGTCTTTCCTGACTGCGGCTTCTGGACACCTCTAAGTTTCTACAAAAGAAAAACAAAACAGGCATGCCTTTTAGGATTCCATCCCCTCTATAATCTGAAAGCTCTGCCAGGGGGCTCTCTGCCCACAGCCTTGCCTGTTGAAAGCAGCAGAACTCTGCTCAGGGGCCCTGAGTCTGACCCGCAGACCTGCCAGTGGAAGGAAACGTAACTCTGTACCTGCTCAGGGACCCCCTCTTTCCTTCACGATGTTCCAGAGTTGAGCCCATTCATTGAAAAGAGATGCTTAGGGGGCGGGCAGCTGAGGGGGGAGACTTCCTCCTCTCCCCCCTGCGGCGAGCACAGAGAGAGCCCCTGTCAGGTGGATGGGCGGTGGTGGGCAGGAGCCGTCCCCTGCTTAGCCCAGGCAGAGCCGCATCTGCATCGATTCCGATCCCATCTCGCCGCCCCCTCCCGCCGCTGCTGAGCGGTTAGTGGCCGCGCGGGGAGCATCTGAGCCGGGCAGACGCGCCACCGCAGCAGCAGCAGCGGCGGCGGCGGCGGCGGCAGCAACCCCACAGCTGCAGCGGCGGAGGCGGAGGCCCCCTACCTGCCCCCAAGCCCGCCTCGCTTCGCCTGCGCAGGTGGCCCGTCGTAAGCCGCCGCCTCGCCGGAGCCGGCATGCCGGGGGCCACCTCGCCGAGCGGGCCGCCAGGAAGCGCGCACTGAAGCCTAAGGGCAGGAGCGCGCCCAGCCCGGAAGGCGCGCCCTGCGCCCTCGCGCCCCGCTGCGCGCCATCCTCCGCGCCCGGGCCGCCTTGCCCCTAGCCTCCGGAAGTCCCTGCGCGCCGCGGCCGCCGACGCCGCAGTAGCCTCTCCTCCGGCCGCCGGCGCCGCGCCGCTTCCCCTCCCGCGCGGCCGCAGGTGAAGTGTGGCCCCGCCGCCGCAGCAGCGCAGCTGATCGGACGCGGGGCGGCGGGACTGCAGTGGCCGCGTCGTCGGCGTCGTCTCGGGGCCGTCCTGGTGGCGCGGGCCGCGTGCGGGGCTTGTGCTGCGGCTGCTCGCCATGGCTCAGGCGGCCAAGCAGCTCAAGAAGATCAAAGACATCGAGGCGCAGGCCTTGCAGGAGCAGAAGGAGAAGGAGGAGTCCAACCGCAAGCGCAGGAACCGCTCCCGGGACCGCAAGAAAAAGGTGCGCAGAGCCCGGGTGCGCGCGGGGCGGGGGCGAGGGCGAGGGCAGGCTCCGCGCTCCCCCTCTCGGCTCCAGCCCTCCGCGCTGGAGGGGCGGCACGTGGCGGGAGGGTTGGGGCAGGTGGAATCCCCTCCTGCAGGTCCCGGGTGCGCGCGGAATTGGATGGGTCTCCGCTCTGGGGATGGGCCGGGGCGTCCTCCTCTTCCTCCAGCCCGTTGTGAGTAGCTTCTCCCGGGCAAGTTTCTTTGGCGTGGCGGTGTTTTCCGGCGTTGGGATCAGGCGTCGCCGAGCGCGCACTGGTTTTTGATCCGACTCCTCTCCCTGGCCGCGCTGGAGTTTCCAGGCGCGCCGGACAGTGGAGTCCCCGGGGCCGGGAAGGTCTTGGCTGGGGTAGAAGAGGGGCTGCAGTGGTGGGGACCTCTCCGCCCGCCACCCGCCTGTCCGAATATCTAGCCTTCTGTTGCCTCTAGTCTGGCCAGTGACCGAAGATACCCAAAGCTTAAAAGTCCCCATCTCCCGCCAAGCGCGGGGCCTGCGCTGCAGCTCCTGCGGCTCCTTCTTTCCTTTCCAGGGACCCTGAAGCCGGACTTGTGAGGTTGCAGGCGGACTAGGCCAGCCTCCCTCAGCTTGGTGCCCTCCAGCTGGCGGGGGCTGAGGGGAGAAGGAGGGGACCAGGTCCCAGGAACCATAAAGCAGCTATTTGGCCAGAGACAAGGTGCTTGGGTACCGTTCACGGTAGTTCTTTTTGCAGTGGTTCAGGACTCGTCCTGCCTTTGGTCCATTTTGCCCGTGCTGGATGATGTTGTTGTTGCTGTTCCGCTCATTCGTTCTGAAGGACTCTCTAGTCCAGGGGTGGGAACTGGGGAGACTAGTGCCTGTGCCTCTCCAAATGGTGTCGGACTCCACTCCATTGTAGGGGTCTAGACAATCTAAGTTAGATGGAGCTGCTCCTGTTCCTTTCAGATTCCTGGTGGATTATGATCCATGCTAATTAGTATGTGAGGCTGATGCCATTTGAATTTCCAGCTGATGCCTTAGCCTGGCCCTTGCAAAGCATGAACTTTTGAGTTGCACAGAATTGTTCCTTGGCCTGAAGAGAGTGGATGTGGGGAAAAGGAGGATGCAATGTTTGCCTGAAATTTGTTTCAGTCTTAAGATGGTCTTATCTTTGCTGGGAAACATCCACCCCCCCCCCTCTTTCTGAGATCATCCAGGAAGAGGAAGAATTTTGTGGAATCCGAAGCTTGCATCCCATTGTGTGAATACTGGTTGAATCTTATTAAAAGTATTTTAAATCACACTGATTTTTGGCATTGTGGGTCAACACAGCTATCTCATTTTGATCATAGTAGGAATCTATCAAAGTTACTTTAAGAATGAAATACTCTGGTTGAAGACAGGGCTTTGAATTCAGTGCTTATATGCATCACAAGTCTATGAGGATAGTTTGTGCGAACAAGCTGTATTATAGCAAGTTTCTATATACACAGTCTCCTGGTCACCTATGGGGAGTCAGAACCTTACACAGGCAAACAGACTTATTTTTTTAATGGCAAAGAAATCAGTCTCTTTCTACCTGGTGATACATTGCAAATGGCTAATGGGTGTGTGGGGGCAAACAGGCTATGAATAAAACAAGCCCTATATGCTAGCAGCAGTTTTGTAGTTGTACAGGCAATGACCAATATATGTGTGTCCAACTGAAATGTAAGCCCACATGCAAGTATCATGCTGAACCCAGAAGAGAGTTGCCTGGAAGTCTTTGCATGGAGCATACACACAGAAAGGGAGAAAGGTTACAGTTGGTTTTCTTTGTTTCACTAGGTCCAATGTTTTGGAGTCTAGAGGGCCTGGAACCTCATTTCACCCAGTTCTTTCATTCATGCTTAACACTTGAGGCATGCAACATCAAGTAGCCTTTTTGCAAATAGAATGGTCCTCGCAGCCAAAAACCACCCACAGAACTTTCATTACCATCTCATGTGTGCTTTTAAAGGAGTTTGTTCACACAGTCAGTGGCAAATAGCCAAGCAGTGGGAAATCAGGTTATATGTGTGTTTGCATCCATGTGTGTGTGCATGTTTTGAAGACAAAAAACCATTTTATCCATCCTCTGCAGTATTGCATTATAGACTTCCTCTGGCAATCAGGTGCTGCCTGAGAAAATGTGAAACATCTTGGTTAAGTAGTTCATCCTGCCAGTAAAGGGTAGTGAGTACATTTTCTCAGTCTGGGCTCCTTTATTCAGCCTGGTCCTCTCTTTATTTTATTTTATTTAAAATATTTCAATGTCACTTTTAGGGACAAAAAGTCATCTTGAAGCAAGCATATGTGATTAAATCCAATGCAATCTTACATTTAGAAATAAATAATAAAAGCCAGCATTAAATTAATAAAACCCATCCAGCCTGGAGGTACAAAAATCCAGAACAAAAATTTGGTCTAGATCAAAAACAATCCCCTAAAACGGCCTTGCCAAATTCAGGCAAACAGGTGCACACAGAAAGCCCTTTTGGATGCTGCAGATTAGCTTAGTTAGTTTATTCAGAGGGTTAATGTTGTGGAAACAAATGTACTATTTTCTTCATTTTTGCGCCATTTGGGTTGGAGCACATTAGTCAGTTTTCAGGTTTTATTTTTTTTAGGTTATAAATCATACATAATATAGGAACATGAATGTCAATTTATATCCTCTTGCCATACTGTATATTCACGTTATGCTATATTTAGTATTAGCAGCCTATGCAACATGCTGACTTGGCTGGCTTGAGTCTTCTGACTTAAACCAGACACACAAATTGGTCTTTAATGCAAAATAGAATACGAAAACATGGGAAAGAAGATCTGCATCCTGATCTCCATTCTTGGGCATCACACATAAGAAAGGCCATAGGTCAGCAAGCGCTGAGCACCTGCGCTGCCTGCAGTGGCCCCAGGTTTAATCCATGCACTCTCCAGATAGGGCTTGGAAGGTGCCCTGCCTGAAAACCGGTCGGTGTTGGCAGTCCTAGCTCAGTGGATCAATGCTCTCCCTGAGGATTGAGGTCAGGGTTTGCCCAGGACACTTTGCTGCCTGAGGCAGAATTGCAGCTTGTTTCTCCCCACCAACCAGATCAAGGTGCAGATCAAGGTCTTAAGGCGGGACAGGCTGCTTTAGCAACTTGAGGCAGAACATCCTACAAGTGCCTCTCAGCAGGACCACCATCACCATCACCACCTTCTTATTTCATATATCTAATATAAATTTCTAAAATTTTGCTGCCCTTTCATGACATCCAACCACTTACCTGAGGCCACTACCTCACAGCCCTGACACAAGTCAGGATCTATTCCTTGCTTATGTTTATTGACAAACAATGCCTTGGTACGGAGGCAGGGTTTTGGAGGGCCATAGCAAAGCTTATTTGACTCCAGCCAGCTTCTGGGTTCTTTGAAGTTTTTGTCTTTGCTTCTGTCTTGTTGCTATGAGTTCCAGTGACTAATTTCCCAATATTCTTTCTGCGCCAATCACTGTTACACAGTTCCTTCTTTTCCATTTTGTTCTATAAGTCTTAAGAGGGAAGGGAGCACAGCATCCCACTACTCTTCTGGGCAGTGTTCCATACATACAGTTGATGCAGGTGTAGAAAAAGAACCGTTAAGAAAGGCCACACTTTTTCATTAACAGATTGGGAATAGTGTAGAGAAAGCAGATGTGCTGGGGAAGACTTCCATTGTTTTACAACTCACCTAAGTAAATTGATGAACAGAAGAGAAATTTAAATGACATATAGGAGGACTGGTCTAGAATAGCTGATTTTAGCCATGGTATCTAAATAGAGCTTCCATGGTCAGATGCATTTGTTGGCTGAAAGAATTGGCCAGATGCTACTGCATGTGAGCTTCGCATAAACAGCTGGTGAGTTGCTGGTTGGAGTAGGCAATATTTATTTTTATTTTATTTATTTGCAGATATGTAAACTTTCACAACTGAAAGTTACCAAAGTGGTGTACAATAAAATGAGATAAAAATTTTAAAAAGATTCAAAATGCAGTGAACTAAAAGCAGTAAACCCATTTCAATAATTACTGTATTCCCTAAAATGACTGGGTCACACTTCAGGGAAAGCCTTCTTAAATGCAAATGTCTCCAATAGGCATCTAGATCACTAGGCACTTGCCTAATTTCAGTTGGTAACTGATTCCAGAGGGCTGGAGCTGCAACACTAAAAGCCTGGTTTCTAGTGCATATTAAGCATAGTTAGACAGACTGTTGGCTCTAACCACCATGACTACCAGGTGGGTAGCTTCTAAGAGCTGCATTTATTCTGTTGATTAAAGGTTGATTTGCACAACCAGTGTTTCAGTCATTTTGTGTGTGCATGTGTGTGTTTTTGTTCATATGATTGTGTTGCTACATGCTCAAGTTACAAACTTTATTCTGGGCTCAACTTACTTTTCTGCAGGAGGCTGTGAATCATAATTAAGGACTTTCACTACATCAGACTTGCTGAAGCCAGTGGCTTGGAATTATTTATTTTTAAAATGTCTAAACTGTTCTCTAGGGCAGTGGGTACAATAATATCAGTAATAAAATATGATAAAAGCAAAGTATAAGCAATCATAAGGTGACAGTGAAAAATCAAATCCATCCTATTTAGGATATCTGGGCAAAGGAGAAATTATTTAACCCGGTACTGAGAAGATAGAAGAAGAGAAGAGTTTGGATTTGATATCCCGCTTTATCACTACCCGAAGGAGTCTCAAAGCGGCTAACATTCTCCCTTCCCTTCCTCCCCCACAACAAACACTCTGTGAGGTGAGTGGGGCTGAGAGACTTCAAAAGTGTGACTAGCCCAAGGTCACCCAGCAGCTGCATGTGGAGGAGCAGAGACACGAACCCAGTTCCCCAGATTACGAGTCTACCGCTCTTAACTACTACACCACACTGGCTCTCAGTGTTGACATGTCAACTGAAAAAAATAAAAAACGGACGTGTGAGTGGACAGGGTCATTTCCAGCATGTATTGGAAGTGAATTTAAAACAGTTCTGGTCATTGTAATTGCACAGCCTTCATTATTACGGTAATTAAATATGTTGATTTTTTTTTTTACCAAGGTAACTCGAAATGACTTTCAGTATATAAACAATTTTTTTTAAAGGGAGGATTAAAACATTCCACCTGCTCCATAATTAAGAGACAAAGGCCAGAAGCTGCTGGGAGTAGGATCAATGTGAGTCAAAGTAAGTCGACTGCAATCTGTTTCATGATTCTGGAGTCCAGCAGTGACCAGGGCATCCAACTGGAGGCTGCCATGTCACTGGCAAGGACTGGGCTGGTGGTTAGGGGGCCACTGAACCCGAGGCTGGCAGCCAGGATCACCCTGTGAACCTGCTTCCATAGAACTCTCCTAAGTGCCTTGCACTGGGGAACCAGGTGCATCCTACTGTGTTCACTGGGATCATACCAGGCAGGAGGCTACAGAGCACAGGACAAGCGTCCGTCTCCAGGCAGAGGGCTGGCCCTTTAAGAGACTTCAGTTTCCCAAACAGGTGTAGCTCAGAGAGGAGGCAGAGGCTCCCAAGACTTCAGTTCTCTTCTAATCCTTGTTGGAGTGAGTGGGCCGCTGGGCACTCTCTGTGCTTCTGGGCCAGTTGACTTGCTTTGACCTGTGGGCTCCTCTGCAGAATGGGAACAAGTCAGCCTGGAGCTGTGTGAATGTGAGAGAAATCCTGCTTCTCACGGGTAGCTCCATTGTTCTGGAAACTGGAGAAAGAAAGGGCAATGGTCTTCCACACACCCAAAAGCAACCCTAGGAGACCTACGATTACAAGAGTTCTGATTTCAGGTTCTGTGCTTGTTTGTGGCTAAGCAGGTTCTTACCTCCATCAGAAGACCCAATATCCATTTTCAGTTCAGGGACACTTCATTCAGGGACCGTGTGTGTGTGTGTGTGTGTGTGTGTGTGTGTGTGTGTGTGTGGCCTATTCCAACCTGTTTTTCTTAATAGTGACCATTCATAACATAGGGATATTCTTCACAACTGTGAGCAGGGCAGTGGGCTGGGGTAAGTGAAGACAAGCTGAGACAATTAGCTATAACATTGTTCACTACTCCTGCTCAGGCTGCACAGAAAAAGTACTTTGGTTCCTGAAATTCATTCTGATTGTGCAGATAAAATGTAACTGATAGAATTCTACAAGATGTGGCATTAGTGTGTGAAAACAGTTAAGACCCAAAGATTCCCAGGTATGGCAAAATGCACCTGGTACCTGCCTGGCTAATTCTGACCACTGGTTTGGGGAAAAGAAACCTGCAGTTTTGCAGCTGTCAAGTGTATTCTGTTTGATCTGGGCTGATGCTGTTTTGAAGATGACTCCTGTCACACAGAAATCCCATAAATCTCAAAAGCAGTATTCTTATTGAGAAAACTGACCCCGTAGTGTTTGTCCTGGAACTTGGTGCTGCCAGGGGTCTGTGGTACCCAGAGAGGGAAACTTCTGTAAGTTGGAAGAGGGGTGGTCTGTTTTCCTCCCATTTAGGCTACCAGTATGCTGCAAATGGCTAAATGCATCTGTTGGCAGGTGGGCTAGTCCACAACTCCTTTGGAACAAGCTGCTTGGTTGCTTGGTCCTGACATTATGACTGGTGACTGACAGGTGGTGGTCCCGCCCATCTGCCAAAGTTGGTCCCCAGGAGAGAGCAGATAAAAATCAGGCCAAGAAAGTTCTCCACTCATTCAGCAACAGATCTGCAGGGGAAGAGGCCTGTTTTCCTTCTGCACGTTAAGCACTAATAAGTGGCTGTGAGAGTTGGCGTGGCCTTTGGTGTTTGAGATGTGTTGCAAATCCTGGGCACTCAGGTGACTCCTAACTAGGCCAGCAACTCTCTGGAGATGGGCTGCAACGCAGTCAGAGGCAGCATGTGGAGTCCAACCCCCCCCCGGCCCATTTGTAGGAATTAAATCCATGTCATGGGTTCCAGAGAGCTTCGGGAGAGAGAGCAGATCTCTCTGTGGGTTCAACTTATAGCTACTGGCATTGGCAATAAAACATTGTTATCAAGAAGCCCTATTGAAATCATGAGCAGCTGGAAGGGGTGATGCTGGTAAAAAATGGGATGACAAGGTTGCCTTGCCAGAGGGCATTCTGAAGGCGAAGCAGAGCACAGGGTTCCCCTGGCACAGAATAAATTATTCCCAGCAGATTAGAACCCAGAAGAGTTTCTGAGACAGTTATTTTAGTCTGGCTTCCAGGGGGTTGGGCAGAAGAAGGCAAGGTCAGTCTTTTGGTGATGTGTGCAGTGAGATATGCCAAATCAGGCTTCTCGCACCCTCCTGGCATTGTTGGGCTACCACTTCCTCCAGCCACAGGCAGCAGAGCCAAACTACACTACAACTCCCACCACCCCTGATGATTGGCCATGCTGGCTGGGGCTGATGGGAGTTGTAGTCCAAGAATATCTGGAGGTCCCTAGGGCTGGCACAGTCTGTGCTAAATAAAGAGGCACAGGCCATTCCTATGGAGAGGTGCAATCTGCTTCCTGATCTCTCTCCCCCTTAATTTTCGTGTTGCTTTGGCCACCTTAGTTGAAGCTAAAACTTGCTAGTTGCCCAGGCCTGAGTCATGCCCAGGCTCAGGTGCCATCAAATGAAGAGTACCTGGCACAGAGGGGGTGTCATAGAGGCAGATGGCAAGGGAACAGGCAGAGAGAGAACAAGTATTCCCGTAGGGCAAGGGGGGGAACTCCAGCTCCCATCAGCCCCAGCTAGATAGGCCAATGGTCAGGAATTCTGGGAGCTGGAGCCCTGCAATGTCTGGAGCAACAGCAGGTCGCCCCCTCCCCCTTTTGCCTTGCTGTTGAGATTCATTCCCCAGGCTGAGGAAATGTTAGAGACTTTATAGGCATATAGTAGGTAATGATATAGTAGGTAATGAGGGACCCAGGTGGCGCTGTGGGTTAAACCACAGAGTCTAGGGCTTGCTGATCAGAAGGTCGGCAGTTCAAATCCCTGCAACAGGGTGAGCTCCCATTGCTTGGTCCCAGCTCCTGCCCACCTAGCAGTTCGAAAGCACATCAAAGTGCAAGTAGATAAATAGGGACTGCTCCGGCAGGAAGGTAAACAGCGTTTCTGTGCGCTGCTCTGGTTCGCCAGAAGTGGCTTTGTCATGCTGGCCACATGACACGGAAGCTGTCTGCGGAAGCTGTCTCGGCCTATAGAATGAGATGAGCACCGCAACCCCAGAGTCGGACACGACTGGACCTGATGGCCAGGGGCCCCTTTACCTTTACTAGTAGGTAATGATCTGGGGTTGGCTCTTGGGAATCCCCTGACTCCCATGATCAGGAGGGTTCTGACTTGTAAGTGTACCTATAAGAACATAATTACCTAGGTAGATTCCTGGACTGTGGGTCCATAGAAGAGAGGAAGCAGCCTCCTGCTGAACTCCAGGGGTCCATCTCATTCAGTATTGTCCTCACAGCCTGGCCACCTCTCTCCAGGGTTTCAGGCAGGGGTCTCCCAGCCAGCCCTGCCTGGAAATGCCATTGCAGATTGAGCCTGGGACCTTCTGTATGCAGAGCACAGGCCCCACCTCTGAGCTGAGGCTCTTCCTTCTCATCCAGATTTCTGTTTAGCCAGCAAGGTGCTTCTAGTAATCCCTGAAGTAGAGCATAAAGAAACAGCTCTCGCCTGTTGCTTCCTTCCAAACAGCTGGTATTCAAAGGTAGACTGCTTCTGAAACTGATAGTCATAGAGACTGTGCTTTGCATGCAGAAGCTCCCAGGTTCAGTGTTTGGCATCTGTGGTACAGGTAGCCTGGCTGGGCATGATCTGCTCCCCGAGCCCTTAGAGGAGGCACCCCCAAACTTCGGCCCTCCAGATGTTTTGGACTACAATTCCCATCATCCCTGACCACTGGTCCTGTTAGCTAGGGATCATGGGAGTTGTAGGCCAAAACATCTGGAGGGCCGCAGTTTGGGGATGCCTGGCTTAAAGAGCCTTCCCACTCAGCCAGAATAGACCAGATGTCTCCAACCTGGCACCCACCTGATTGGAGTTGTAGCGCAACACACCTGGAGACGGCTAGGGCACCATGCAGTTGCTGCATTGCTTGCTTGTGCCACTCCTGGAACGAGCACTTTGCACATTTATCAGTGTTACTTGACCCACCTTCTCTCCTGCATGTCCAGAGACTTGAGTCCATGGCACAAGTCCCCTTGCCCTCTGCTCTTCTTATTTACATGAGGTCCATGGCACTTCCCCCCCCCTCCCCACCTTGACAAGAGCTGGATCATGCACCTGGCTGGAAGCCCATCTTTTGTGTGTTAAAGTGAGGCAGCTGGTGGGCAGAGCCATCCGAGGGCTTTGAAAGAATGGCAGTGAAGCTATTAAGGCACCAGACAAGTCCCAAGAGTCATGGAAAATGCAGGAGGAACAGAATTTCCTTGTGAATCAGCAACATTTTTATGAACCCTGGCCAACTCCTCCATTTATTTTTTGCAACTGAGTAATTTGCATGACCTGCTCCGGCTGCCCAAGCCATACAATGGGAGCAATTTTTCTTCTTTGAAGCTTTGAAGTTAAGTTGGTATGATAGTTACACGCCTCGTTTAATAGAAGAGCATAGCAAAAGTTGTTTCTGTGTCGCCAAACCCTCCTTGTGCGTGACTCCATGCACATGCTAAATGCACGAGGTGCGGCAGGGGGCCGGCTGTGCCTCCCCCCTGACATTGCTGCATTGGCCTTCTCCCCCCCCCCAGCACATGTGCATTCAAGGGGAATGTGTGGGAAATATTGCCCATGCGCATTTGGTGGTGTCCTTGCAGATGTTGGGCACTCCAGGGGGGTCAGGACCCTGCTGCATGGAGGGCAACGTGTATTGCTCCTTGGCAATGTGAGTGTGGGGGCAGCACTGGTGTGGGGGCAGGTGTGGGGGCTGGGGGGGGGCGCTCAGTGGGGTTCTTTGTGCATTTAGTGCAGGTGTGGGCAGAAGTTAAATCTGGACCTACCAGGAGATTCACAGCAGATCAATAAGGGTTTCTGGCTCCCAGTTTCTTTAACAATGGCAGCAATACAATGACTCCCTGCTCTCTTATGTGGTGCAGATTATACTGTGGAAAGGAGAGCAGCTTGGAGTTACTGGCAGATGAGTTTTTGAATGGAAAGACGGTGAGCTCACCTCAGAGTCCTGGGCTCAGAATTCCCTATTTCTTCCTGGGTGTGGCTTGCACCTGGCTCTGCTTGGTGGATCTTGCAATTCTGAGGGGGAAACCTAGTAGATTCCACAGGCACCATAGTTTAGTGTATGTGTAGAGGCACATGAGATGAATTCTGCTCCCCACTTCCCCCTCTTTCACCCTGAAACACCGCACCCCAGACTCCATCATTGCAGAATGAGAGGACTTTGGTACATGGATCCAGTAGCAGACAGGACAAACTGCTTTCTTCAGAGAGAATAGCAGAAGAAGAGGGAAGGATAGGGGAAATGTGTTGTTATTATTACTATTACTATATTTATTGAAATTTATGACATGCCCTTCACCAATAAGGTCCCAAGGTGGGCTATAACAATTTGAGAATTCAAAATAGTTATAATATTTATCACATTCACAAGAACAGGATGGGTCCCGAAAACACACATCTCGGGTGTCAAAGGTGGCAAAGAGACGTGTCTTCAGCATTCTCCAGAAGCTGTGGAGAATCCAGATGCACCTCTGTGGGGAGGGCATTCCACAACTTAGGGGCTCCACAGAGAATGTCCTCTCCTGGGCCACCCCTCCCCCCAAAAAAACTTCTGAGGGAGTTGGAACTGCCAAGAGCTCTCCCTCTGTTGATCTTCCTACTCGGGGGTGGGGGTGGGGGTCTGTAGGGAAGGAGACTGTTAAGTACAGGGGGCCTAAGTCATTGAGGGCTTGGGGTGCTAATCATAGCTGCCAAGTTATCCCTTTTTTAAAGGGATTTTCCCTTATGCTGAATAGGCTTCCTCGCGAGAAAAGGGAAAACTTGGCAGCTATGGTGCTAATGTGAGCACTTTAAATTGGGTTTGGAAATGTGCTGGCAACTGATGAAGCTGCTTGAGAAGTGGGGTTACATGAGTTTTTAAAGCAACCCTGGCCAATAATTTGGCCACTGCATTTGGACCCGATGAAGTTTCTGAGCTGTCTTTAAGGCATAGCTGCCAAGTTTTCCCTTTTCTCGTGAGGAAGCCTATTCAGCATAAGGGAAAATCCCTGTAAAAAAGGGATAACTTGGCAGCTATGCTTTAAGGGCAGCCCCACACTTAACATTTCTGTGAGCCAGGTTGGGGAAGGCTGCGCTATAGCTGACCAAGGTGACGGAGGAGGGGGAGTCTGGTCTGTGCTGCTATCCATATGCCCCTTGATGAGTTGTGCTGGCTCAAGTAGGAGGGCAAGCGCTGCCCCTGGCATGGCTGCCCCTGGCATGGCTGCCTTGGCTGGTGTGCTGTGCTGCTCTTGGGTAGCTGGCTTGCCCAGGCCTTGCCTGTGCTAAGCAAGTTCAATGCCCACCAATATACTTCCGGTGAGCGGCGGCCATCGTGTGGAGTGCGGAACGCTCTCTCAGCGGGAGGTTCCGAGAAATACGGAGGATTTAGGGGTCCTGCTAGGACTAAGCGGACCCGGTCGCTTCAGGGGGGATTACCCTGAAGTTCGGGGTTCCCAGCGGCACCCTTGGCTGCTCTCCCTCCTTTCGGCTTTCTTGTAAAGACCGGGGAGGGATTGAGCGGCGGGCGCGAGGGGGGAGTATCTCCGACTCCGTACTTCGCAGTCTCAAGCTCCTGATGTAAGCAGCTTGCCTCTGTGAAGTTAAAAAAGCTGTGCCATAAGAGAGACAGCTTAAACAGCCTGGTCGGCTTATTATCATCTGTGTCACAGCGGTGAGAAGTGGTGGGGCGTGAAAAGGGGACTTTACATCGTGCTGGCTTGGAAAATGGCGCTCGGCGTGGTGTTGTAGAAAACGAAGGAATAGAACTTACCTGAGGAGTGTGAGTATCGATATTTCTATACAACTTACCCCCAAAGACTTTGTGACAATCTGGAGCTTTGTAAACGTCGTTGCTGGTGAACCCACCCCACTAAGCTGAGGGTGTGAGGAAAAGCAGCTTCCAGAAGGTTTGGAGCTTATGGAGAACCTTGGGGGTGTTTGGAAAAAAGATTGCGGTTCATGAACTGAAGAAACTGATGATAATTGAGTTGACACCGTTTAATCGGCATCTAAATAAATAAATAAATAAATAAAAAAGAGGTCCGAAAGGACTGAAAAGGACTGAAAGACTGAGGGTTACTTTAAAGTGGAAAGGATTTGGTGGTGGTTTTCAAAACCCCACCGAGATTAACAATCACTTCATATGCTGAGGCGTGTAGAAGAACTTTAAGGGAGAAGCGTGAACTCCCCTTTCCTTTGCCTCTATTTTGTTGACTTAAAAGAACCCTCCCTCGACTCTGCTTGTTTGCCTCTTGTGTGAGGTTTATCGTCTGGACTCCGCTTATCTGCCTTTTGTGTGAGGCTCACTGTCTGCCTTCAAGGCAGTGGGCTTGGAACTTTGTTAAAAAAGAAAAACTGCTCACTGAAAATGGCAACAAAGTTACGGTAATAGAAAGACCTGACTGCGTTAAAAGGGACTGTGCGCTAAAGAGGGACTGTGCGTTAAAAGAGACTGTGTGCTGAGAGGAAGGGGAAGGAAACAGAGATACAGAGAAAGAAGACTGAGAAGGAGGACGACAGAAAGAGACTTGGAAAAGATACAAACTACTGCAAGGAAAAAGCGACTGGGGGGGGGAACATTTGTATTATTGATATTATATGTAATAACTGCATCTTTACCAAGTGTAGAGTGTGGGTAACAAAGTTAGAATAGTGCTATATGGTAGAGTTATATGGTTACTCAAAATTCTGTCTAGGGCAATAGTCTTGATAAGAGTAACAGGGGGGGGGGAAGAAAAAGAAAAAGATACGGACTAATTGGTCCAGACAGAGGAAATAAGAGTAGAGGTGTACAATAGGTAGAGGTGTACAATAGATAGAGGGTAGTGACCCCTGGTGGCAATAGGAATAATTGCACCTAAAACTTTAAAACCTCTCCTTCCTAGAAAATACACAGGAAGTTAGTTAAAAAACCAAGATGAGAGGCGCAAAAGCAGCAACCCCTGGAGAAAGAAGGGGATCTAAGCAGGAGGAGGGCAAAGAAGTCAAGGATTGGGAAGGGTTTTTAGGAGAGATTAAAAAAGAAATCAGACAAAGTGAGCAGAACATAGAAAAGAGATTAGTGGAGATGCAAAGTTCTATTGATCAAAAGTTTGAGCAGGTGGTGGAGGAAATGTCTCAACAGATTAAAGACCTATCAGTGAAAACAAAGACAGTGGAAGAGACCACTAAAAAGGTTCAAAAAGAGATAAGAGAAAACAAGAAAGAAACAGAGTGGGTTAAAGGAGAAATAGAAAAATTAGATAAGATGAAGGAAGACATCCTGGACAATTTAGCCTTTTTGGAACAAAGACAGAAACAAATGAACCTAAAATTTAGGGGGATAAAGGAAGAAGCAAATGAGAATATTAGAGAAAAGTTATGTGTAGAGATTGCTAATTGGTTGGGTTTGAACAAAGAGGAAGTAGAGGCAAAAATTCTGAATGCATTTAGAATTAAGGTGAAGTCCCCCAAAGTGAAAGCCAAGAAGTTGCCGGGGGGATTGTTTGGTGATGTTTAACTCTATGGATCTAAGAAATGCCATCCTAAGTCAGAGCTTTGTAAAAAAATTGGTTATAGAAGGGAGAGAGATTATTGTGTTTAAAGAGATCCCAAATAGAATCCTTCATAAGAGAGAAAAATATCGTGAAATTGTTGGAGTTTTAAGGAAAAATGAAATTAGCTTTAGATGGGAGATCTTAGAAGGGATCTCATTTTACTTCAAAGGGAAGAGATTCACACCTAAAAGCTCTCTTGACATAGAAAAATTTAGAAGGAAATACAAGGAAATGTTAGGATGGGTAAGAAAGGAGGAAGAAGGGGCAACTGGAGGAGAGGAAGAGGATGCAGGGGGAAAGAGTGGAGAGGAAGAACTAGAAGACGAGGACATAGACAGAGAATTAGAAACAGAAGATAATAAGGATAAGGAAAACGAAGTATAATAATCAAACAAATAAGAAGGAAAACAAACATAATATTGATATTAACTGAATAAAAAATATGGCATTGAAAATACAGTCTTGGAACATTAATGGTTTGAATAGTAAAAGCAAAAGGAACAAATTTGAATATGTATTAGGAAAACAAAAACTAGATATTATTTGTTTACAGGAAATTCATATCTCAAAAAAATCACAAAAGAATTCTTGTTAATAAAAAATTAGGCTTAGATTTTGCAACATTGGATGTGAAAAAAGAGAGGTGTGGTCTTATATATAAAGGAGAAATACGAACCCAGTTTGATTTACAAAGATGATGAGGGAAGAGTCATAGCTGTTCAAATAACAGTGTTAGGGGAGAAAATATTGATTATAGGAGTCTATGCTCCCAATCAAAGGAAAGCAGAATTCTATAAAAAAAATGGAGGAAAACCTACAAGAGTATGTGGATCAAAAAATAATTTTGATGGGCGATTGTAATGGCGTGGTGTCCCCAGAACTGGACAGAACTGCTAGAAGTAAAGATATGTTTGAAGGGAAGCTACCCAAAAGTTTCTTTAGGATGGTAGAAAATATGGGTTTGATTGACATTTGGAGGTATAAACATCCTAATGTAAAAGAATTTACTTACTACTCCAATTCAAATCAGAGTGCAGGGAGAATAGACCACATATGGGTGTCAAAAGAACTGATACCAAAAATACACAAAATAGAAATTCAGCCAAGAACCCTCTCCGACCATAATCCTATATATTTAGAACTAAAAAGAGAAGAGACATCTTATAGATGGAGTATGAACGAAAGTTTATTTAACGATCAAACTGTGGTGGAGAAAGCGAGAGAAATGATAAGACAACACCTGGACTTAAATTTAGACAAAGGAACAGATCTGAATATCGTGTGGGACGCGGGAAAAGCGGTCGCAAGGGGTTTTCTAATTCAGCAAAGCAGTATTAAGAAAAGGGAAAGAGAAAAGAAAAAACTAGAAATAATGCAACAGTTGAAAGAAAATGAAAAAAATGCTAGTTAGCAAGCCGGGAGATTCTCAGATAAAGCAAAACATTGTAACATTGCAAACACAATACTCAATGCTTGTAAGTCAGGAGCTTGAGTGGAAATTGAAATGGTTAAAGCAAAGAAATTTCGAATATGCCAACAAGAGTGGTAAACTTCTAGCTTGGCAACTTAAAAAACAACAAAAACAAAATACTGTGAATAAAATAATGAAATGTGGTAAGATCACTGAAAACCCCAAAGAAATCAGAAAAGAATTTCAGAAGTTTTACAAAGATTTATATCAAAAGGGCAATGAGGCAGAGGAGGACATAGAAAAGTATTTAAAATCTCATATGCTGGAAAAAATATCAGAAGGTCAAAGGCAATATCTAAATGAACCTATTGAAATGAAAGAACTTCTTGAAGCAATTGTAAGGCTAAAGGTAGGAAAGGCCCCAGGGCCTGACGGCCTTTCAGCAAAATTTTATAAAGAATTGTCAGAACAATTAACTCCAACTTTGCTGAAACTAATGAATGATATTTTTAGAAGGGGGGAGATTCCGAATTCTTGGAAAAGTGCCTTTATTACACTGATCCCAAAAGGAGATACTGATTTGATGAATGTTAAAAACTATCGTCCTATTTCGCTGCTTAACACGGACTATAAGATCTACACAGATATTCTGGCAAACAGGTGGAAAAAGGTACTGAATGAAACTATACATAAAGATCAATCGGGATTTCTGCCTGGGCGCCAAATGAGAAATAATGTAAGAACTGTGATTGATGTAATTGAATATCTAGATAGAAGAATCGATATACAAGCTGCCTTAATTTTTGTCGACGCCGAGAAGGCGTTCGACAATATCTCATGGAAATTTATGGGAAAAAATCTGGAGGCAATGGGTGTGGGAGAAAATTTTCTGAAAGGAGTCAAAGCTATCTACAAAGAACAAAAAGCCAAATTGATAGTAAATGGAGTGTTAAGCGAGAAATTGAATATTGGTAAGGGCACCCGACAAGGATGCCCCTTATCACCTTTGTTATTCATCTCAGTATTGGAAGTGTTATTGAAAAATATAAGGGAAAACAAGAGCATAAAAGGTATAAAAGTAGGGCGAAAGGAATTTAAACAAAAGGCTTTTGCCGACGACCTTGTTCTGATGCTGGCGGACCCACAAGACAGTATAAAAGAGGCTCTGAAAGAGTTAAATGAATTTGGTAATCTTGCGGGCTTCAAACTGAATACTATAAAAACGAAAATGTTGGTAAAAAATCTGAGCAAAAAAGAGGTGGAAGAATTACAGAACAACTACGATATCATGGCAGTAAAAAAAGGTCAAATACCTGGGAGTGTGGTTAACATCTAAAAATATAAATCTATTTAATGATAATTACGAGGCACTGGGAAAGGAGTTAGATAAAGATTTTGAAAGATGGAAAAGCATGAACCTTTCACTATGGGGCCGGATAGCCACGATAAAGATGAACTTGTTACCTAGAATACTTTTCCTTTTTCAAATGCTTCCGGTAATTAAGGGGACGAGTTATTTTGATCAATGGAGAAAAAAGATCTCAAGATTTATCTGGCAGGGGAGGCCTCTGAGAATAAAACATAAACTATTAATAGATAAAAGAGAGCGAGGAGGCTTCGCTCTCCCAGATTTAAGAACATATTATGAGGCGGCCTGTCTGATATGGGCTCGGGAATGGATGGTGTTGAAGGACACAGATCTTTTAGATCTGGAAGGATTTAATAATAGGTACCTATGGTATGATAAAGTTAGAGCGCATAGAGGTTTTTTGTCACATGTTTTGATAAGGCCGATATATGAGGTCTGGGAGAGGTATAAAACTCTGTTAGAAAGGAAAACGCCATTGTGGTTATCCCCAACGGAAGCACTGACAATAAAGAAAAAAAATATGGAAGCCAACTGGCTGACATATGGGGAAATAATAGTAAGATCTGGAAATGAACTGAAAATAAAATCATACGAAGAGTTGAAAGGTAATATGACAAGCTGGCTCCAGTACCACCAAATAAGGGACCTGTTTAAAGAAGATAAAAAAAATGGCTTTAACAACAGCAAATCAAAATTCCAATTAGACATAGTGGAGGGAGATAAGAAACTATTATCAAAAGCATATGATTATATTCTAGAATGGAACACCAAAGATGAGGAGACTAAAGATGCAATGATTAAATGGGCCATGGATGTGGGCCACAATATTGAAATAGACCTATGGTTAAAACTCTGGAACCAAAATCTGAAATTCACTGCTTGTACGATACTTAAGGAGAACATCATGAAGATGATGTATCGTTGGTACTTGACCCCAGTCAAGCTGGCAAAAATCTATAAAATAAAAGACAAAAGGTGTTGGAAGTGTAAGGAGGAAATGGGCGATTTCTATCATATGTGGTGGCAATGTAAAAAAGTGAGACCGTACTGGGAATCAATATATAACGAGATCAAAAAAAGTTACAATATACATTCCATAAAAAGCCAGAACTGTTTCTATTATGTTTAATAGGGAATGAAGTCAAAAAAGATGTAAAAATATTTATGTATGCCACCACTGCGGCTAGAATCCTACTTGCACAAAGGTGGAAAACACCAGAAATACCATCAGTAGAGGAGTGGAGAGGAAAGATGACTGAATATATAGAACTAGCCAGGCTGTCTGGAAGGATAAGAGAACAAAAAGATCAAAAGACCTTTAAGGAGTGGAGCAAATTCTGGGAATATCTTAAAAGCCATTGTAATATGGGAAAATCACTTACAGGAACGACATAATATCTACAACTGTTAAAATATGCCCTGATTAGAAGACAGGATCATATACGATGATATAACGTGTAAAAAAGGTAAAAAAGCGGATAATTAAGATTTTGACCAAATAAAACCAAAACGATGTAAAGGGGAAGTCAAGTTCGGCGGAACGGATTTATGGGGAATGTGTAATTAGTTGCTGTATTTATGGGATTGGTTTGTAATTTTGTGTTTGTATTGAGTTGACCTATATTGATGTAAGAAAAAACCCCAATAAAAATCAATTAAAAAAAAAGTTCAATGCCCACCTGATGCTCCTCCAGGTTCAGGACCAGCCTGATTAGTAGTGAGTTGGAGAGTAGGGGGCAGAAGATAAAGGGGAGGGGGGTCTCCAGTGATAGGCCCTCTCCCCCCTGACACCAATGTCTAAAGGTGCGTGTTAATGTCATTTCGGAACAAGTTTCTGTGCATCTATTTTTATTGCCTGGAAGTGAGTTTGCAAAAAGAAAGAGAGAGAAACTCGTGCTGGAAACTCATCAGCCAAATGCTTAATTTGGCAGCCAAACCAATGCAGGAAAACCCATTCTTAAATAGTGCTGCTATTTATATATGGCACTCTAAATCGGCTGTATGTTAAACTATCCCAGGGTTCTCCCTCTTGCTTTTCAGATTCACTCTGACAAGTAAAGACATGAAACTCTACCACCCAGGGTTCCATCCTTTCAAAAAGCTATGGCAGATGAATGAGAGTAGACTGGGTATACGTAGAATAGCCTTCAATGAGGCCTGTGCATAGGGGACAGTTGACACGATTCAGTTGCAAGGCTGCCTCTGCTGGAGTGTCTGCTTTGGTTCCTAATGCAAAATGCTTCTGAGCATAGGCAAAGTGACTTTCCTTTGTATAGGAAATGTTTCGTTGCCTTTCAGGAGACTCAGTGTGCTGAGGAAGATGTAACCTGCACACACGCCCTCCGCTGGGCTGCTTGAGAGGCAGCCTGGGAGGAATAATTAGGGGAAGGGCAGTGGAACACCTGCCATGCAAACTGTAGGTACCAGGATCAGTCTCTGGCATTGCCAGGTAGGGCTGGGAGAGATTCCGTGCCAGAAACCACTGAGTCTTTCTAAAGTATCAAGAGAGGCTTGACTTCCCCTTTGAGTTGGCTTGGTTGCCTGTGCTATTAATGGGAGCCCTCACCCCAGACACATCCATACCGCTTAAGGAGCAGAGGCACACCAGAGCTCAAGAAGAAGTTTTGTGTGTGGTTTACAGTGTGCACACATATTCTGCACCACAGATACATCCAGGGCTTGTATGCTGCCTTAATGCATATGTGTACACTGTGGTAAAATGCATATGCACACAAATGGCAATAATCGATTAGTTAAAATTCACCCCACACCCAACCCAGATGTTGGTTTTGAATCTCTCTGATCTGCAAACAGCCCCCAAAGCAAAACTTGGCAGGTATTAAAATTCTGCCTGTGTGGCATCTGTGTGCAAGCAGCAAAGTTGTGATTGCACCATAGATCGCACCTGTGTTGTGCATAGGTCACATGACTTGGTTGCACACTGAGCCAAAGGTGGTGTTTAGCTGAGGTGCTGTATGTTCGAGATGAGGCCCATTGAAGATGGGATGACGAAGGTGGATTCTGGTCTGCGTCCAGGGCAGCTGTTTCTGTGCCTCTGTGGACACAGAGGTGGCCCAAAACGAGCTTCTGCCAACAGTTGGTCATAGGTTAGTTTCAGACTAGAATTCATGAAGAGATAAGAACCTTATCTATAGCCCAGCATTAAAATATGATACTGTCTTGTGACTTTTCCAGACACACTGAATGTGCTCTGAATGGAGATGTTAAAATACTCGGAGAATAAGCAAATGGTAGCTCCTCTGTATGGAGGAGATGAAGAGATGCTCTTGGGTGACAGAGAAAAGGCAGAATTACTCAACACCTACTTTGCCTCTGCCTTCACCCATGAGGAAAGCAATGCTGAACCTGGTGATATAAGGAGGGAGCTGCAGCCCAATACAGGAAAAGAGGGGCAAGGGAACATCTACTTACTTAAAATGAGTTCAGATTTCCAGGGCCTGATAAGCTGCATCCAAGGGTACTAAAGGAGTTTGCAGGTGTAATCCCAGAATCTTTGTCTTTGATCTTTGAGAATTCTTCCAGAACTGGTGAGGTCCCTACAGACTGGCGGTGGGCAAATGTTGTCCCCATCTTCAAAAAGGGGGGTGGAGGGAGAAGACCCAGGGAACTACTGTACTGACTGGTGAGCTTGCCATTGATACCAGAAAAGGTCCAGAACAGATAGTTCAGCAGTTGGTCTGTGAGCACTTAGAAAAGGATGCTGTGATTACTAAGACCTAGCATGGGTTTCTCAAAAATGTCATGTCAGATGAATCTCAATTCTTTTTTTTTGATGGAGTTACAAGCTGGGTGGATCAGGGGAATGCTGTGGACATACTGTATCTTGATTTCAGTAAGGCTTTTGACAAAGTTCCCCATGATATTCTTGTGAGGAAGCTAGTAAATGTGGGTTGAACAAGGTAACTGTTAGGTGGATTTGTAGCTGGTTGACTGACTGAACCCAACGAGTACTCATTAATGGTTCCTTGGCATCCTGGAAAAAAGTGACAATTGGGGTGCCGCAGGGTTCTGTCCTGGGCCCATTGTTGTTCAACATTATAAATGACTTGGATGAAAGAAGTGAGGGGATGCTCATCAAATTTGCACATGACATCAAACTGGGAGGGGCAGCAGAAGACAGAATCAGAATTCAGAATGACCTTAAAACAGATTGGACAACTGGGCTCAAGCTAACAAAAGGAATTTCATTAGGGGCAAATGTAAGGCTCTGCACTTAGACAGGAAGACCCAGATGCATAAATTTAATATGGGGTGTGCCTGGATTGTGAGTAGTACACATGGCAAGGATCTAGTAGACCACAAGCTTAACATGAGTCACAGTGTGATGCAACAAGGGGGGGGGGGAGCTAATGCTATTCTAGGCTGTATCCACAGAAGTCTAGTGTCCAGACCCAGGGAAGTAATAGCCCCACTCTTCTGCCTTGGTCAGACCACACCTGGAATACTACTGTGTCCAGTTCTGGGCAACACAATTTAAGAAGGATGTTGACAAGCTGGAAGGTGTGCAGAGGAGGGCAACCAAGATGATCAAGGGTCTGGAAACCAAGCCTTCTGAGGAATGCTTGAAGGAGCTGGGTATGTTTAGCCTGGGAAAGAGGAGACTGAGGGGAGATAGGATGATAGGATAGCCATCTTCAAATTTCTTAAGGGCTGTCACATGGAAGATGAAGCAAGTCTGCTTTCTCCTGCTCTGGAGGGTTGGATTCAAAGCCATGACTTCAAGTTACAAGACAGGAGATTCTGACTAAACATGATTAAGAACTTTCTGATGGTAAGAGCTGTTCAACAGTAGGATGAACTCCCTCGGGAGGTTGTGGACTCTCCTTCCTTGGAGGTTTTTAAACAGAGATTTGATGGCCACCTGTCATGGATGGTTTAGCTGAAATTCCTGCATTGCAGGGGGTTGGACTAGATGACCCTTGGGATCCCTTCCAGCTCTACGATTCTATGATTTGATGCATGCATCCTGAACCTGAATGGATTGTGTGGAAACAAGTTCCAATAAAAACAAATATGACTTACTTTCAAGTAAGGCTGCAGGGTTCAATTGGTAGGTTAATCAGCTAAAGTTTCCACTGAGTAATCTGCCAGGGCCACTTTTCACCAGTGTGGCTGCAAAGTTAGGGCACACCTCTTGAAACTGCTGTGTTTCTGGTCTGTGGTTGTAATAAGGAATGAGAAGATATTTAAAGTGGCCTTCTTGTCTAAGAAGAGTAGCTTTTCTTATTTGTTGAAATCATGGCCAAATATAGAAATCTTTGGCTGCGTACACTGGGCTCATCTCTTCTGTATCTGGGCTGATTCACTTCACAATGCAGGGATGGAGTTCACAAACCTGAGTGCTCATCCGCTTTCTCACACAAAAGAATCCTTGAACTTAGAAAATGAGTCTATCTAATAATAATAATACTTTATTATTTATACCCCGCCCATCTGGCCGGGTGTCCCCCGCCACTCTGGGCGGCTTCCAACACACATCAAAATACATTAAAATATCACATATTAAAAACTTCCCTAAACAAGGCTGCCTTTAGGTATTTTCTAAATGTCAGGTAGTTGTTTATCTCTCTGACCTCTGATGGGAGGGCGTTCCACAGGGCGGGTGCCACTACCGAGAAGGCCCTCTGCCTGGTTCCCTGTAGCTTTGCTTCTCGCAGTGGGGGGACCGCCAGAAGGCCCTCGGCGCTGGATCTCAGTGTCCGGGCTGAACGATGGGGATAGAGACACTCCTTCAGGTATATAGGACCGAGGCCATTTAGGGCTTTAAAGGTCAGCACCAACACTTCGAACTGTGCTCGGAAATGCACTGGGAGCCAGTGTAGATCTCTCAGGACGGGTGTTATGTGGTCCCGGCAGCCACTCCAAGTCACCAGTCTGGCTGCCGCATTCTAGATTACTTGCAGTTTCTGGGTCACCTTCAAAGGTAGCCCCATGTAGAGCGCATTGCAGTGATCCAAGAGTGCACTACTCTGGTGAGACAGTCTGCAGGCAGGTAGGGTCTCAGACTGCATACCAGATGGACACAGAATTAACCTGCACCTCCATGGACAGCTGTGAGTCCAAAATGACTCCCAGGCTGTGCACCTGGTCCCTCAGGGGCACAGTTATCCCATTCAGTACCAGGGAGTCCCTAACACCCGCCCGCCCCCTGTCCCCCAAAAGTCTTGTCAGGATTCAACCTCAATCTGTTAACCGCCATCCATCCTCCAACCGCCTCCAGGCACTCACACAGGACATTCACCACCTTCACTCCCCATTTAAAAGAGAGGTAGAGCTGGGTATCATCCGCATACTGATGAACACCCAGCCTAAACCGCCTGATGATCTCTCCCAGCAACTTCATATAGATATTAAAAAGCATGGGGGAGAGGACGGAACCCTGAGGCACCCCACAAGTGAGAGCCCAGGGGTCTGAACACTCACCCTCCCCCCACTTTCTGGACATGACCCTGGAGAAAGGAGCGGAACTACTGTATGACAGTGCCCCCAGCTCCCAGCTCCCAGCCCGTCTAGACGGTCCAGAAGGATGTTATGGTCAATGGTGTCAAAGGCCACTGAGAGATCCAGCAGAACTAGGAAACAGCTCTCACCTTTGTCCCTAGCCCACCAGAGATCATCGACCAGTGCGACCAAGGCAGTTTCAGTCCCATGATGAGGCCTGAATCCCAACTGGAAGGGATCCAAATGGTCCGCATCCTCCAGGCGTGCCTCGAGTTGTTCAGCAACCACTCGCTCAATCACCTTGCCCAAGAATGGTAGATTTGAAACTGGGACTTGACTCTGGCATGTTAGCTTTCTGGATATCAGAAGTATTCTTTTTCATGTGCCTCGAGCACTCAGTGATATGAGTCTTCACTCTTAGGATTTGCGGGGATCTGTGTATAGATGCCTTGTGTGAAATTGTTTTTATAGATGTGATTGATTTTACATATGTAATCCTTTCAGTTTTATAATGAATACAATTTTTAAACTGTTTTTTATAACTGAAAGTGCTTCAAGATGTTTCATTAAGAACTGGTTCATAAGCGAAATAAATAATAAAGATAGCTTTTAGGGGCTCCTAATTGAGGCTTTAGGGACCCAGGTGGCGCTGTGGTTAAACCACTGAGCCTAGGGCTTGCTGATCAGAAGGTCGGCGGTTCGAATCCCTGTGACGGGGTGAGCTCCCGTTGCTTGGTCCCAGCTCCTGCCAACCTAGCAGTTCGAAAGCACGTCAAAATGCAAGTAGATAAATAGGAACCGCTATAGCGGGAAGGTAAACGGCGTTTCCATGTGCTGCTCTGGTTTGCCAGAAGCGGCTTTGTCATGCTGGCCACATCACCTGGAAGCTATACGCCGGCTCCCTCGGCCAATAATGCGAGATGAGCGCGCAACCCCAGAGTCGGTCACGACTGGACCTAATGGTCAGGGGTCCCTTTACCTTTAATTGAGGCTTTAGGGTCTGTCCTGAGCTTTCAGGAACAGCTGAGTGTAGCTTGTCTTCAGGTCAAGGCTTTTAAAGTGCCCATCCATGCTACTCTTGGCTAACCTTTGACTGTTTTCATTAGATTAGCATGGCTGGGCCACACTGGAAGCATCTGTGCTTCACAGTCCTAATGTGTTTTATGTAGGAGTGCAGTCATTAAGTGATAGATTCATCAACTTGAAACTTTGGTTGACTGGCTCACTGAGGCCAGTTTTAATCAATGGAACTGTGAGTTAAGTCAGCACTTGTTTATAGTTTCTATTTTGTTTTTGTTCTTTTGTGTTGCTGTAAAAGACAGCAAAACATCTTTCTTTATTAAATTATGAGTTAGCTCACACTTTCTTCAGGATCTCATAAAGGCAGTCGCATTTCGGTTTGGGTAACACAACGTTTTCTTTAATGTTCTTGAAGGTGCTGGTTTTAGTAACTGTTTTTGGACTTTGAGGTTGTCAGGGAGGAATTGGATGTTGAGATGCATTAAGCAAGGGGAGAAAGAGGCAGGTTATAAATGCTTCAAATAAAACCTCACCTTGATTAATCAACTGCCTTTTCATCAATAAATCACAAATATAAGCCACATTTTAACTTTTCACAGTTGGAATTTGGGGAAAAAGTGAGGCTTATACTCAGGCCAGTACGGAATTTATATGCTTACATTTTATTCTATTTACATCCCTTACTAGCTACCCTAAGAGATTTTTAAACTGAAGAGAGGTACAGAATCTTTAAAATACTGTACCATTCTTCCATATATATATATATATATATATATATATATATATATATATATATATAGCCATGCACACTGATCATGCAATTTGAGTGATAAGTAATCACATCAAAGTACAGGTGGGCTGTTAACACGTGTGTGAACTCAAGTGCCACTCCTGAAATGAGAACCAGAGTGACTCAGTGCCCTCCAACCCAGGCCAGCATTAGCTCCTCTGTGTCTCCCTTCTTTTTGAGACTCCATTTGTTTAGGACAGGAATGAGGTGTCTAATGTGGCCCTTCAGCCCTCTTTATCTGGCTCTCAGGACTCTCCCCAGGTGACTCACCCACTTGAGTCACATCCCACGCCTGCCCTGCTTTGCACCCTCCTGGGTGGTGCCTCTTGTTCTTCTGATGGGTGAGCTACAGGGGCATGTGAGTGTGTGTAGAAGCTAGCCTACTGTCCAAACACTGTTTCTGAAACTTGGGTCCCCAGCTGTTGCAGGAGTACAGCTCCCATAATCCCTGACCCATGGTCCTGCTAGCTAGGGCTGATGGGAGTTATAGTCCAACAACAGCTAGGGGCCCAAGTTTGAGAAACACTGGTAAAGGAAAATATTTTCAGCTATTGGTCTGTCCACCATGAGCACCTGGCTCCCAGAAGGCAGCTCAGAAAGGATTGTGATTCTCATACTGTAGGAAGGTGCTGAATCAGCTGCATTTCTGTTTCAGCCTCAAAAGGAAGCTGCTGTCTGCTGGGCCAGACCACTGACCGTCACCCATCTAGGCTCAGTTGGAGGTGTCTCTCCTGGTTTCAGGCCACAGCCCTTTCCAGTTCTACCTGGAGATGCCAGGGACTGAACCTGGGACCTTCCTTTCATATGGTGCAAAGGCTGAGCCAGCTTGCCCCGTGTGACTTCTGGAGTACAGAAGGAACCTTTTACCCCCAGAGTTGCCAACGTGGTGCCCCCCCACTGCCCAAATTAGGTTTGAAAGAAGCATTCTGCCATGACCCATGGAATAGGCTGTGGGGTGTGTGCCTATGACAGTTTCTGCAGTTTGCAAAAGGTGCTTGCAGGCCCCCAAAAGGTTGGCAGCCCCTGCCAAAGGAGGGCAATTCCCTTCTTGGGCAGGAGGAATTGGCTGCCAAATGAAGTTTCCTGAAACCAGCTCAGTCACCTTGTGTCATGCAGCCTTTGTGCAGGAGCACCTGAATAATTTAACAGCCTGCAGAGCAGCAATGCAGCTTGGCTCCTGCGCTGCGGCCCACCCTGTGACCCTGCAGGAGTCTACGAAATGTTACCTCCTTTCTCCCTTCCTCTCAGTTGGCAGTCTCGACAGAGCAACTCACAGACTGAACAGACGGTGCTTCTTCTAGAAGTAAAATGCGCACTGTGAAGGTTGCTAGCATTGCATATTATTTGCAAGAAAAATGCCTGCGGTCATGATGGGTGTGTGTATTGGGCCAGGTGGGCACTGTAGATATAGAGTGAGGGTCTTAGAGTGAGGGTACATGCATTGCTTGCAAAGTGCCTCCATGTGACCATTTGGATCTGGGCTGTATTCCCTCCCCAGTCAGGTCGCCTGCCCTGAGAAATAGTAGACAAGTCAGGGGAAGGGCCTCAGCTCAGTGTTAGAGCACCTGCTTTTATTGCAGAAGGACCAACATTCGATCCCCAACATCTGGGAATATCCTTGCTTGGGACCCTGGAGATTGCTGGATCTCAGCTAGATGGGCCACTGGCCTGGCTTTATATCTAAGGCAGCTTCCTATCTGCTTTGCGTGAAAAGGGTTCCCAGTTCATTCCCCTGGCAGCTCCTGGTGTGGCTGCGAATGGCATCTGCCTTGAAACGCTGGAGAGCAGCTGCAACAGGATCAATAAATCAGTCTACCTTACAGGGTTGTTGGAAGGATGACTGAGATCATGTATAGGGAAAGCGCAACATCTTGCATTGACTTCAGTGCACTCCTGTTGAGGGTTTGTAACAAATTAACTTATCAGCTTAAAAGAAACCATGAATTGGTTTGGAGGGCACCAGGTTGGTGACCGCTGCTACAGCTGCAGCACAGCCATGTCCCGATAGGCGGCTGGTGAGTGGCGCCTTCCTTCTTGCAAACTGCAGCACACCGATTTGAGAGCCAAAGGAAGGCTCCTGGGCAGTTCTTGTTTTTCGGGGTTTCGTTTTGCATCGTATAATTAGGTTACAGCGTCCTCCAGCTGCACTATCCTATTTTGGAGGCTGGCAAAAATAAATATAATAAAATAATAAAATAAAACGATGAGTAGCCAAAACGCAGAGAGCGGGATCCATAAATATCCATGGAGGAGAAACGGGGCCGTGTGCTTTAAATCTGGGACTTGGAAGCTCTGCAGTTCTTGTCTTTATTACGGAAACGTAACACGCTAAAGCGTGGAGCAAAAAACCGGGGGTGGGGTGGCGGCAGGCGGGCGGGCAGAAGGGGAAAGAAGGCACAGGCAGAGTTGGGGGCGGGGGGGCAGCAGCTAGAGAAACGGGACAGGATCTTGTCCATCTGTGCAGGCAGCTGCCTTTTTGCGTGCGCTGAAGTGGGACTGCGTCCAGGTAATTTCGTGGGCTCCAGCAGAAGCAGCAAAGCAAAGCGCTGCAGTGAGGCAACTCAAGCGGGTGGGGGGCGCGCAGTTGCTGCAGCGGCCACGAAACCTCTTTCTTGGAGTATTGCTCATGCGCTGGGAAGCAGGAAGACTGCTGGCCTGCCCCCACCCCGCCCAATCCGTCTGCTACTCTCCGACAGCAAGGGGCGCCCGGGACTTGGGACAGGAGCAAGATTGCGCTCGTGCACTAGCCCAAGTCAGGGACAGAAGCATAGAATCATAGAATCATAAAGTTGGAAGAGACCACAAGGGCCATCCAGTCCAACCCCCTGCCAAGCAGGAAACACCATCAAAGCATTCTTGACATATGGCCATCAAGCCTCCACTTAAAGCCCTCCAAAGGAGGAGACTCCACCACACTTCTTGGCAGCAAATTCCACTGTCGAACAGCTGTTACTGTCAGGAAGTTCTTTCTAATGTTTAGGTGGAATCTTCTTTCTTGTAGCTTGAATCCATTGCTCCGTGTCCGCTTCTCTGTAGCAGCAGAAAACAACCTTTCTCCCTCCTCCCTATGGCATCCTCAAATATATATGAACATGGCTATCATATCATCCCTTAACCTTCTCTTCTCCAGGCTAAACATACCCAGCTCCCTAAGCCGTTCCTCATAAGGCATCGTTTCCAGGCCTTTGACCATTTTGGTTGCCCTCTTCTGGACACGTTCCAGCTTGTCTGTATCCTTCTTGAACTGTGGTGCCCAGAACTGGACACAGTACTCCAGGTGAGGTCTGACCGGAGCAGAATACAGTGGTACTATTACTTCCCTTGATCTAGATCAGGCATCCCCAAACTGTGGCCCTCCAGATGTTTTGGCCTACAACTCCCATGATCCCTAGCTAACAGGACCAGTTGTCGGGGAAGATGGGAATTGTAGTCCAAAACATCTGGAGGGCCGAAGTTTGGGGATGCCTGATCTAGATGCTATACTCCTATTGATGCAGCCCAGAATTGCATTGGCTTTTTCAGCTGCTGCATCACACTGTTCACTCATGTCAAGTTTGTGGTCTCCCAAGACTCCTAGATCATTTTCACATGTACTGCTCTCAAGCCAGGTGTCACCCATGCTGTATTTGTGCCTTTCATTTTTTTTTTTTGCCCAACTTACATTTCTCCCTGTTAAAATCCATCTTGTTTGCTTTGGCCCAGTTATCCATTAAGGTCATTTTGAAGTGTGATCCTGTCCTCTGGGGTATTAGCCACCCCTCCCAATTTGGTGTCATCTGCAAACTTGCTCAGGATGCCCTCAAGCCCATCATCCAAGTCATTGATAAAGATGTTGAATAAGACTGGGCCCAAGACAGAACCCTGTGGCACCCCACTAAGTCACTTCTCTCCAGGATGAAGAGGAGCCATTGATGAGCACCCTTTGGGTTCAGTCAGTCAGCCAGTTACAAATCCACTGAATGGTAACATTGTCTAGTCCGCATTTTACCAGCTTCTTTACAAGAATATCATGGGGCACCTTGTCAAAGGCCTTGCTGAAATCAAGATAGGCTACATCCACAGCGTTCCCTTCATCTACCAGGCTTGTGACTCTGTCAAAAAATGAGATCATACTGACTTTTAGTGATCACAGTGTTCCTTTCTAAGTGCTCACAGACCGTTTGCTTATTTACACCCGAGGGCTGTGGAGTCCTTTCCAGGAGCAGCCAGCTGGCAAGGGAGAGAGGGTGCTGGAGAGGCAGAGGCAGCCATAATGGGAGGCCATCTGCCCCACTCTGTGCCCTTAAGGGTGGGAGGGTGAGGGGTAGCTGGAGGTGGCCCAGGGGTCACGCAGCCCCCCAGCTGGGGGGAGAAGGAGAGAGATGGCGACCAGTCCAATGGTGCCATGCTTTTGTTACCTGTACAGGTGAGGCCACACCCACCTCTAGTCGCATGCAGAGAAAGTCTGTCCCAGCCCAGGAGAAACAGAAAGTTCCGACTGGCTGGTCAAGACACCCCCTTCTGTGTCCACTCTAGGGATGTTGTACTTGACTGCTCTTGTGTTTCACACCCCACACAATTAATTAATTAATTCTTATTTACATTTCCAAATAGCCTTTCCTCCCAGGGCAGTGTAGCACAGAATACGAAACCACAACATACTTATCATAGCTAAACATAACAACAACCACTATAACTGTAAAATATCTGTAAAGCTCAGAACCATTCAAAAACCCCTCCAGAAAACCTGCAGCTGTTTGTACTAAAGCAACCTGGCCTCAATTTATAAATGCCTAAGGAGAAAACAAAAATGTTTTCAGCTGAAGCTTAAATCTGTAAAGTGAAGAAGTGGAATACATCTCCAAGGGGAGGCAGTTCCGCAACCAGGGTGCCAGCATGGAGAAGGCCCTGTCTCATATCCCTGTAGCCTGATTCTTCATGGGGATGGCAAACAGAGCCTCTCCTGACCCAGGAATGTCTCCAGTCTAAAACCTTCAAGAGCTGCAGCTGGTCAGTGTATATGGTACTGAACTTGATGGACCAATGGTCTGACTCAGGTAAGGCAGCTTACCTTAGCACATCCTGAAGTGGCTTCTGCCTGTAGGATAGTGTCTGAATCAGTGGCATCGCCACCTCCCATTTGCATCTCTTCCCTTGCCTTTCTGGTCCACAGTCAAGGAATTTTTTCAGCCCAAGGGTCACATTCCCTATGGGCTGAGTGGGTGGGGCAACACAGGTGCCTTCTCCCTGTTGCATTCCAGCCAGGTGACTCCTTCATGAGAGGCCCGGAGGGTGGTAACAGGAGAACGGGCCTTTTCTGCAGTGTCTCCCCATTTGTGGAATGCTTTCCCCACGGAGGCTCACCTGGTGACTTCATTACATATCTTTAGGTGGGGGTGGGGGAAGATTGCTGTATAACCAGGCCTTGGGTTGATTAACATTCTATGGCCTTTTAAATGTGCTTGTGGGAGGGGTTATTGGCTTGCTTTGGTTTTTGTTTTATTATGTATTTTGTGTTCTCATTTTGTTATATTGTGAGCCATCCTGTGAACTTTGGATGAAGGGCGGTATACTAACTAACTAACTAACTAACTAACTAACTAACTAACTAACTAACATCTCTTGGTGGTTTCAATACCATTGACCATGGTATCATTCTGGACCATCTAGAGGGGCTGGGAGCTGAGGGCACTGTTATACAGTGGTTCCGCTCCTTCCTCCTGGGCCGTATCCAGAAAGTGGTGGTGGGGGATGAGTGTTCAGACCCCTGGGCTCTCACTTGTGGGGTGCCTCATGGTTCCATCCTCTCCCCCATGTTTTTAAACATCTATATGAAGCCACTGGGAGAGATCATCAGGGGGTTTAGGCTGGGTGTTCATCAGTATGTGGATGATACCCAGCTCTACCTCTCCTTTAAATCAGTGAAGGCGGTGAATGTCCTGTGTGAGTGTCTGGAGGCAGTTGGAGGATGGATGGTGGCTAACAGATTGAGGTTGAATCGTGGCAAGACAGAAGTCCTGTTTTGGGGGGACAGGGGGCGGGTGTTAGGGGCTCCCTGGTCCTGAATGAGGTATCTGTGCCCCTGAAGGACCAGGTGTGCAGCCTGGGAGTCATTTTGGACCCACAGCTGTCCATGGAGGTGCAGGTGAATTCTATGTCCAGGGCAGCTGTCTACCAGCTCCATCTGGTATGCAGGCTGAGACCGTACCTGCCTGCAGACTGTCTCGCCAGAGTGGTTCATTCTCTGGCTATCTCCCTCTTAGACTACTGCAATGCACTCTGTGTGGGGCTACCTTTGAGGGTGTCTGAGAAGCTACAACTAATCCAGAATGTGGCAGCTAAACTGGTGACTGGGAGTTTCCATCGGGACCATATAACAATGGTCCTAAAGGATCTATACTTGCTCCCAGTATGTTTCTCAGCACAATTCAAACTGTTGGTGCTGACCTTTAAAGTCCTAAATGGCCTCGTCCCAGTATACCTGAAGAAGTGTCTCCATCCCATCATTCAGCCTGGACACTGAGGTCCAGCGCCGAGGGCCTTCTGCAAGAAATGTGGTTACAGGGAACCAGGCAGAGGGCCTTCTTGGTGGTGGTGCTCTCCCTTTGGAACGCCCTCCCATCAGATGTCCAGGAGATGAGTAACTATGCAACTTTTAGAAGACATCTGAAGGGTTTAGAACTGCCACCACTCCTGGGGGGGGGCAGAGATAAGGCTGGCAACTAAGACAGCCTTCAATTAGCTGGTATGAAACAAAATTTGGAATTGTGTTAGGAAACAAATGGCCATAGAGGGAAGAGCATCATCTGTGTGTGTCATTCATAACTTATTTGCCATGCTCAGGTCTGAAGTGCGGCTCCATGGAACGACACCTGTATCGCATGCAGAAGGCCCCAGCATAGCTGTTGCCAGTCAGCAGTCTTGTGGGTCTCCAGGTGTTACTGGACTACAAGTCCCATCATGCTGTTGGCCATTCCAACCACACCAGGAGGGCACCAGATCCCCTACCCCTGATGTAGGTGGACCAAGGTCTGACTACGTTCCTTTCTATCAGCCAAGCAAGAAATCCCCGCTTTTCTGTCTGTGGTTTGGAGGATGGTTTCTCGAATCAAACACCCCTTCTTCCAGATAAGTGGGCATTGCAACACTGTTACTTGTGTTAGCTGTGGCACCTGGGAACTCTTTCTTTCTTTCTTTCTTTCTCCCCTTAGTGGGCAAGCAACAATTTCATTCTGTTTGCAAAGCTGCTCAGCTGGGAGGTGGGGGCTGTTGCCTCGAGGCCATCTGCTACAGGCTGGCATTGGCTTCATCTAGGCAGAGCTCTCTCTGTTGCTCTGACAAAATTCTCCAGAGCTTGTACCATCAGATCAGGTTGGAAAGCTTGGCAGTGAGTTTCTCAAGCAGGTGTTGGAGGGTGAGGTGTGTGTGTGGGGGGGAGAGACAGAGAGGTAGTTGATTGGTAGTTGATGGTTTTAAATCTTACACATATATTTTTAGAAATTTATTTTTGTATGCTTTTTTTTAGAAAAAGCAAACAAACTTATAAACAGCTTGAAATTTTGGGATGACAGGGTTAAGAACTGAAGGCAGGAATATAGTTGTGTGCTGCCCTATCTGCAAAGATATCACATGGGGTCAATCCACTGGGAAGATCTCCTGCACATGCCTCCTTGAAATAAATATTGTGGCTACTAGCCACAACAGCCATGCTTTGCCTCTAAACAGCTGCAGCTGAGAATCACAAGTAGAGAGAGCACAGCTCCTCCTTGTGGGCTTCTCAGAGGCATCCAGTTGGGCACTTGGAGGGCAGGATACTGGACTAGGTGGGCCTCACCCAGCACAGTTAGTGTTTTGTTCTTAAAAGGAGCTGTGTGCAAGCGTGTGCAGCTCCTGCTCATGACTTCCCAGTGGATTGAGCCAGTTAGGTCCATCCTGCCTGGCTTTTCCACTCTGCTGCCTCCTGAAACCACCCAGGCCCTCTCCCATTGCACCGTGGCTTCCCACAAGCAGGGACCCTGACAAGAGCAACTTCAGTGTGTGCTCTCCCTTTGAGAGGTGGACCTGAGTCCTGTCCCAGGAGGACAGCAAAGGCACTTCCAAGGACGATGTCTTCTTGGACTGCTCTGAAGGCCGTTGCATGGAGCTGGCTCTGAACACTCCTAGTGGCTGCTGGAGACAGTGGGATTTGAGTTTTAGCCTAGAGAGCTTGGCTGGGGGAATCTAGGACTGAGCTGATGCTGATAATAATAATAATAATAATAATAATAATAATAATAATAATAATAATAATGCATTGGCTCTCTGCAGTTTGGTATGCTTCCTGTCCAGGAAGCAGTGGTTTGTAACACTGCTTTAAAAACTGCCACCACCATGATTTGTGCACTCTATGTACCAAGAAACCTGCTAAATTCATGTTTTGTTCTGAACGCTTCTATCTGAAATAGTACATTTGAGTACAGTGTATTGGTATGTGTGTGCACATGAAAAGAATTAGGTGCTAATAGAGAGACAAGCGAGCAAGAGATCACTTAGAATCCTAGAGTTGGAAGAGACCACAAGGGCCATCCAGTCCAACCCCCTGCCAAGCAGGAAACACCATCAAAGCATTCTAGAATCATAGAATCATAGAGTTGGAAGAACACTTGCTACATGCAGATCTCTGTTTTATAACCAATGAACTGTTATCATGGCTTCTCTAAGAGAATCCCGGAATGGTGGTTTGCTGAGACTGTTGCACATCCTCTCTTAAGAGGTTATTCCTCGGGCTGTGTGTGCCTCCCCTCAGTTCAATCCAGGTCCCAGGAAGACCTGGGGCTGTCTCAACCTGGAGCCAGGCTCCTGCAGGTTGCCTGTGTGCATCCTCTCCTCCCTGCCCCCTGGCCCTCAGACTGCCTCTCCCTTCTGGCAGCTCTTGATCACTCTGGGGGGAGCCGACTTGACCCTGCCCAGGGCTGCCTCCGCCTGCTCCCGTTGGAATCCAGGTCAGCCAAATTGGCCTGATGCTCTTTGGGGTCTGGGGTTCCTGTTGGAGGCCTTGGAGCCAGCTTGGTGAGGTCAGGAGGATTGGGGGGGGAAAGAGATTTTGCTGCAGCCCAGCACCAGCCCCTTTGGGCTGTGGCCTCACCCTGCCTCATTGTGGAGCTGGCCCTGAAGGGGAGACTTTAAAGCTGGGGCTATTTGGGGCTCAGTCTGTGCCAAAAAAAGGGAGATAAGCACTGCCTGCCCCCTTCGTTGTGATGGGATATCTTATTTCACTCCCCTCCCAGGTCTTTCCAAAATGTTTTCCTCTGTGAATTCAGTTGTGACACTTGGCCTGCGGAGAGCGGGGGAGAGGAGTTGCTCTACACACCAGATTGAGTGGTTCATCTGTTTGGCACGCGAGTGAGGATGGGGAACAGGGACAAACAAGAAGGCTGCTTCAGCGACAGTGTCTGTTTCACAAAGAGCCCCGGGGAGCCTGGGACTTGAAATGCTTACATGAAGCGGCTCCTTTGATGGGGGAAGCAGTTCAGCAGCCCCCTTTCCAATGCCTGAAGGTGCCCTTGTTGCCTGCCGTGCTCTCCAGAGTTCCTGAGCAGAGAGCGAACAGCCTCTTTTCCTCCCTGGTGCTAAGAGGATCTCGGCTCCTGCTTTGCTCTCTGCTGTTGGCTCTTCTCTTTGATACACTGTACAAGGAAAGATATACAAAGGCGCAGTTGTTAAGATTCCAGCAAACGGGATGTGGGTCTACCTAGGTGGCAATGTTGTGCCCCTGAGGGGCTTCTAGATGACTAGTTGGTTGAGCATTCTCCCCTCACTTGTTGTTTGAGGTTAGATGTTGTTTAGTCATTTAGTCGTGTCCGACTCTTCGTGACCCCATGGACCAGAGCACGCCAGGCACTCCTGTCTTGCACTGCCTCCCGCAGTTTGGTCAAACTCATGTTTGTAGCTTCGAGAACACTGTCCAACCATCTCGTCCTCTGTTGTCCCCTTCTCCTAGTGCCCTCAATCTTTCCCAACATCAGGGTCTTTTCCAGGTAGCCTTCTCTTCTCATGAGGTGGCCAAAGTATTGGAGCCTCAGCTTCACGATCTGTCCTTCCAGTGAGCACTCAGGGCTGATTTCCTTAAGAATGGATAGGTTTGATCTTCTTGCAGTCCATGGGACTCTCAACAGTCTCCTCCAGCACCATAGAGGTTAGATGACTTTATGGCAAAACGAGTGTTATCCCACACTTCCCCCCATCTATTCCCCATCACCTTCCTCATTGCAAAAAGTCTGAATTTGGGGGGGGAGGGGTTTGTTGTTCAAGAGTGCAAAATCTGCTATACAGTAATTCCATAAAATTTAGTTGCCGGTATGTAACGGGATCCCACCTGCAAATAACACTAGTCTGAAGCTGTCCAATATTTGGGCTGTGGCAATAAGACCACAAAGCTTTGACAGACCACAACAACTTCAACTTGGCTACAAATAAGTCATTTGTAGCCAAGGGCTGTAGCTCATCTGCTTTGCATGCAGAGGGTCCTGGGTTCAATCCCTGGCATCTCCAGGTAGGGCTACTGCCAGTTAGTGTAGGCAATGCTGAACTTGATGGATGATCAGTCTGATTCAGTAAAAACAGCTTCCTAGTTCCACCAAAATGCAGGGTGGCTGCCCAGGGGCGTCACAATAGGAGGGCGGGGGGGGCGCCCCGGGCTCCACTTTGCGGGGGGCAGCGCGGTGCCCCCTCGCCACTTCCACCGATGGCCGCCGCATGCGCCCACCCCTTGCCTCGCCCGATTGGGGGCTTGCTCGGCTCGCGCTTTGATTCTTTCTGCTTGGGCGGAGCGAGGGGTGGGCCGCTGACGCGCTCTCTGGCCCGCCCCTCACCTCGCCCGAGCAGAAAGAATCAAAGGGCGGCCCTGTAAAACTCCCTCCGCGCCGTGGCTTGCTTGCAGTTTGATGGCGGCGGAGCTCCAGCACCGCTGCAGCCAAACCCGCTCCGTAGCGCACGTGCGCGCAGCGTCCCTCCGTCCCACTATGCAGCACGTCACTATGGAGGGGCGCTGTGCGCCAAGGGGCGGGGTGCCGCCCCCAGTACCAGGGGGGCTTGCGACGCCGCTGTGGCTGCCCATTGGAACCTGTATTTCTGCATGAAGTTTGGTGTTTGAATTTTGTAGGATGCCCACTGCCTAATGTCTAGAGGACCCTCAAACCTTACTCTGGTGGTGAGGGGAGGGATCATGACTCAAGATGTAGAGCCCCTGTGGTTCATGCAGAGGGTCCCAAGTTAAATCCCTAAAGGCATCTCCAGTTAAATTGAAGGTGACATCCTTTGATTCTTTAAAATAAAATTATAGTCAGAACTGCAGGCTGGGAAAGTACATGGTTACAGATGCTCTCTTTCTCTCTCTTACTTTAAAAATAGATTTCCCCCCATAACAAAATGTTGCTTAATCCCAAGTAAATGGGTTTAGCAGCAGAAACAAACTCAATATTATTCCTGAAGTATTGGTGGAGTTTATGATTATATAAGTATATAGGTGGCGCTGTGGGTTAAACCACAGAATCCCCGTAATGGGGTGAGCTCCCGTTGCTCGGTCCCAGCTCCTGCCAACCTAGCAGTTTGAAAGCATGTCAAAGTGCAAGTAGATAAATAGGTACCGCTACAGCGGGAAGGTAAACAATGTTTCCGTGTGCTGCTCTGGTTTGCCAGAAGTGGCTTTGTCATGCTGGCCACATGACCTGGAAGCTACGGTATACGCTGGCTCCCTCGGCCAATAATGCGAGATGAGCACCGCAACCCCAGAGTCGGTCACGACTGGACCTAATGGTCAGGGGTCTCTTTACCTTTACCTTATGATTTTAGAGCAGTTTAAAAATCTGAACTGCACATCTTGGAATCTTTCTTTTGTTTTTAAAATCAGGCTTGGCGCACTGTTTTTGCACTACTATATTAGGAAACTAGGAGCAGTTGTAAAGCATGGAATGGGAATGGGGATCTCTTAAGACCATTAAATGTGGGTTCTAAAGCAGCCTTCTCAAAACTTGTTTGGATTATAAACCCCACCAGCTCCAGCTGGCTGGGAGTTGTAGTCCAAACCAGCTTGGTGAAGGCACCAGGTCGATGAAGGCTGGTCTAGAATTACCTAGCTCCACCACTGATGATGTCAGACATTTATTTGTTTATACATACATACATACATACATACATACATACATACATACATACATACCACCCTTCATAATGAGATCCCAGGACAGTTCACATAATAAAATACAAAATAAAACACAAGTAAATAATTAAACTAAAACAACAAAACAACAATGCCCCCTTCCCACAGATACATTTAAAAGGCCATAGGATATTAATCAGCCGAAGGCTTGGTTGAAGATATCAGGTGATGGGGAAGAGCTTTCTCTGCCAGAGACCCTGCCAGTCCATGTAGACAACCTTGGTCCAGATGAACAAATTGCCTGCCTTGCTCCAGGACAGGCTCCCTGAAGATATTTTGGTGCTTGGGAAGAGCATCCAAATAATGCTTCCCTCACACTGATAAACACAGAGTGCAATCTGCCAGGATGTCCTTGTGCTGCTCCTGTTTATTTTGGCAGGAGAGCAGCCTGTTTCAGGACCACACAGGATCTGCAAAGTTCAGTTTCTTGTGAGAATTCTAGTCACTATGGGAATTTCCAGCCTGAAGAGGAGGGAGTGAATTCTGGAGGGAGAGAATCCCCTCTTTTCTCTCTGTGAGCCTCCTCCTCTCATCCTCCATAGTCTGGGAAGGAGCAGCCCCCAGATCTCCTGCCTTATTCGTTCCAGGCACGTCTTGGGGGCACAGGGGGGCTTCCTCAAGCAGGCTCTGCAGCATAGACTTCGTCTGCCTGACACCCACTTGTTGTCCTTGCATGCCTCCCACTCCTGGTGTGAATCACAGAATTGTAATAATAATAATAATTTATTATTTATACCCCGCCCATCTGGCTGGGTTTCCCCAGCCACTCTGGGCGGCTTCCAACCGAATATTAAAAACAGTACAGCTTCAGACATTAAAAACTTCCCTAAACAGTTGTCTTCTAAAAGTAAAATAGTTGCTTATTGCCTTGACATCTGATGGATGGGTGTTCCACAGGGCGGGTGCCACTACCGAGAAGGCCCTCTGTCTGGTTCCCTGTAACCTCATTTCTCGCAATGAGGGAACCGCCAGAAGGCCCTCCGTGCTGGATCTCAGTGTCCGGGATGAATGATGGGGGTGGAGACGCTCCTTTGGGTATACAGGACCAAGGCCGTTTAGGGCTTTAAAGGTCAGTACCAACACTTTGAATTGTGCTCGGAAGATCTCTCAGGACCAGTGTTATGTGGTCCTGGTGGCCACTCCCAGTCACTAGTCTTGCTGCCGCATTCTGGATTAATTGCAGTTTCTGGGTCACCTTCAAAGGTACCCCACGTAGAGCGCATTGCAGTAGTCCAAGCGGGAGATAACCAGAACATGCACCACTATGGCGAGAGAGTTAGAAGGGACCCCAAGGATCATCTAGTCCAACCCCTGCTTGAATCCATTAGCCTGGGTCCTAGAGCAGGAGAAAACAATGCCCTTTAAAAATGTTCGGGGGGGGGGTGTTATTGGGTTGCTTTTGTTTGTATTTTGATTATGTATTTTGTGTTTGTATTTTGTGTTTTTATATTGTGAAGTCCCTGAGACCTGTGGGTATAGGGTGGCATATAAATTTTAATACTAATTTTATTAATACAAATAAAATTAATAATACTAATAATAATCTTGTTCCCTCTTCCGTGTGATAACCCTTGAGATATCTGAAGATATCAATCATATCTTCTCTCAGTCTCCTCTTTTCCAGGCTAAACATGCCCAGCAACTTCAACTGCTCCTCGTAAGGCTTAGTTTCCCTTGATCATCTTGGTCTCCCTCCTCTGCACACCTTCCATCTTGTCAACATCCTTCTTAAATTGTGGTGCCCAGAACTGGACAACTGGACCCAGGATTCCAGGTGTGGCCTGACCATGGCAGAATAGAGTGGGACTATTATTTCTGGACACTATACTTCTGTTGATGCAGCCGAGAGTAGCATTAGCTTTCCCCCCTGCTGTATCACACTGTTGATTTATGGTAAACGTATGATCCACTAAAACTCCTAGATCCTTTTCACATGTATTACTCACAATCCAGGCACCCCCCCCCCCATATTAAATTTGTGCGTCTGGTTCTTCCTACCTTACATTTGTTCCTATTGAAATTCATTTTGTTAGCTTGTGCCCAGTTCTCCAATCTGCTAAGAATCCTGATTCTGTCTTCTGTGGCACCAGCTACCCCTTCCAGGATGGTGTCATCTGCAAATATGGTAACCGTCCCCTCAATACCTTCATCAGAGCCGCTAATACAGTAAAGACATTGAACAGTGGGCTCAGAGGGAGCCATGGGAAACATGTCTATCAGCATTAGTAGCAACTGACATGAATTTGTCTAATCATCATTTTAAGGCATCCAAGCATTTTAAGGCATCCACCAAGGTCATGTTGGCCAAACATGTAAGCATAGTTTCTTTCACCAACTTACGGTCACTTGCAGTGGTTCAGAAACCATGACCCTCATTCTTTGCCCAATGGAGAGCCTAACGTTTACTGGGCAGTGCAGATATCCACCTGCCTACATGCTGAAGTGCCCATTCCACCCAGCCCTTGCAATGGGACAGAGGCTTGGAGCGTCCAGAGCCAGGCTCGTCCCTTTGCCACAGAACCAACTTGGCAGCTGGCCCAGCTGTTCCCATCGCTGGTGTCCGTTTCCAGTGGAGTGTGTCCTGTAAGCCCTGATCATCCCTCTTGCTCGGTAGACGCCATCTAGCGGGAGACTTTGCCTCTAGCGCTTGCCAGGTGGCTGGCTTGCTGCGCAAATGGATCCAATTCCCTCACTGATGTGGGGTTTGTGTGCAGTGGAGAGGACAAGAAAAGCAGGCTGATCCTGCATAAGGGACTCCACAGACCTCTAAATCCTGGGGGATTCCTTGGCATTCCAGTGCTGAATTCCAGGTGACCCTCCGGTGCACAGAAATGTTTTGATTGTCTCAGCATGCTGCCAGACTCAACCCCCGCAAGGCTTTCTGTCGCTCTCTTGGAGTGGTTAATACACTTTTAAATAGGGTGACACAAATTTTTCAGCAGATTATTATGGATGAGAGTAATGATTTACCCCCAAACATTTTGAGTATGCAAATAATCATCCCCCCCTGATTCCCCTGTGTGCTGCTTCCTGTTTGTTGAACTCGTTACATAGGTGATTTCAACAGATCAGGGAACCCATAGGGAAGTGTATGGTGTCACAATGCCACACCTGACATGATGAGTGGCTGTATTAAGAGCATGCAAGTTCCCACAATACAATTTGGCTACGTGATCAAGTCTCCAAGGGATACTGTGAGCACCACTGATTTAAATGAATAAGCTAAATTTCTGAGAGCAGTCCCAGAAATTATGCAGAAAATAGAGAGACACCAAACTGGAGTGGGTGAGCAGTTAAACTGTTCTGGTTTAATATTTGAATTGCACACCATACACAAGGAGAGTCTGTCATTGTAGAATGGTCCCATCATCCTTCCATCCCAATCCTATGCAACTGCCTGGCCCTTTGGTCATGTGCCAAACTTGACACAGATCGACAGACTTCTCAGGCACAGCAAGGTCTTGTGCACTGAAACAACAACAACAACAACAACAACAACAACAACAACAACAACAACAACAACATTAATTGTACCCCACCCATCTGGCTGGGTTTCTCGCTGGTCCTCTAGAGCTGCTGGGAATGGCAAGATACCCCAAAGGGCATCTATAGGAACATGTGACCTATTTTATTCTTTTTATTTCAATGGAAGACATAAGACAGCTTTTTTTTTAACCCTGGGATCTACTCAACCTGCAGCCTACTATTTCCTATCCCTCCCCTCCCCTGTCCGTATCTGTCTTGTGTAGGTGTGTGTGAGTTTCCTATCCCTCTGGCTCCAGCCTTTCGTCATCCGCCCTTGAAAGAAGCAGGAAGACACTTCCAGCGGGCTGATCAGTAGCTTCCCTCTAGAGCCCCCAGCGAGGCCTCATTTTTGCCTTTGTTCCTAAAATGGCCTGCTCTTTCTTCCTCTCATTTGCTCTGCCCTGTTGGTTTAATCTCTCTCTTTCTCTCTCTCTCCCCCCCCCCCATTAGCTGTTATTTATTTCATGCATTTGTATCCCTGCTCTTCAGGCTTAAAACACAAAACAAAAACCATGATACTCAAGGGAAAAGGAGGGAAGAGGAAAAAATCAGACCCAGCCAGTCACCAGCTCTAAAACAGTCATTCTAGCCAAGCTGGCTGTTCCCAGGTGACACTGCTGGGAATTCCTTGCCTTGCATCCTGATCAGTTGGTCTAATGATTTTGCCTGCAAGGCTGTTTGGGGCAAGACATGCCCACCTTCCTGACACTTGACGTCATATTTGATGCTGGGAGGCGGGCAGGTAATGGCAGCACTTGGCCCAAAGGCAGCAGCTGCAAATGTCCTGTGTGAGTATCCGGAGGTGCTCGGAGGATGGGTGGTGGTTACTGTTTTTGGGGGGGCAGGGGGCGGGCAGGCATGGAGGACTCCCTGGTCCTGAATGGGGTAACTGTGCCCCTGAAGGACCAGGTGCGCAGCCTGGGAGTCATTCTGGACTCACAGCTGTCCATGGAGGCGCAGGTCAAATCTGTGTCCAGATTGTGGGTGCTCAGCTCCCACCCACTGCTGCCTGCCTTACCTCTCTCTGGTGTCACAGTGGAAACTGGACCGGAGCCTCCGCCTCTGCTGCAGGGCTTTTGTTGGGGCCTCCCTGAGGCTGTGACAGGACCCATTGGGCCCACCCACAGCCACAGTGGGCCGCATCAGGCCTCTTCCTGACGTGTGACGTCACCTGTGCATGCTGGGAGCCCACAAAGTGGTGCAGAATCCACCGCACGTGCTTGGACGACTGCAATGTGTTCTATGTGGGGCTACCTTTCAAGGTGATTTGGAAACTACAACTAAACTGGTGACTAGGAGCAACCACTGGGACCATATAACTACTTAGGGAAGTTTTTAATGTTTGATTCTGTTTTAATATTCTGTTGGGAGCCGCCCAGAGTGGCTGGGAAAACCCAGCCAGATGGGCGGGGTATACATTTATTATTATTGTTATTATTGTTGTTATTATTATTGTTGTTGTTATTATTATTATTATTACCATCGTCATCTATACACACTCCCAGTACGTTTCCGAGCACAAATCAAAGTGTTGGTGCTGACCTTTAAAGCCCTAAACAGCCTTGGCCCAGTATACCTGAAGGAGCCTCTCCACCCCAGACACCGGGGCCCATCTCCTGAGGGCCTTCTGGCGGTTCCCTTGCTGTGAGAAGCCAAGTTACAGGGAACCAGGCAGAGGGCCTTCTCGGTAGTGGCCCCCGCCCTGTGGAATGCCCTCCCTTCAGTTGTCAAGGAGATGATTAATTATATAACATTTATCAAACATCTGAAGGCAACCCTGTATAGGGAAGCTTTTTAAGGTTTAATGTTTTGCTATGTTTTTATATATACCGTACAGTATTAGAAGCCACTTAGAATGGCTGGGGCAACCCAGTCAGATGGGCGGGGTAAACAAACAAACTTGCAGCATAACCTTGTTATGGGTCAGAAGCACAGCTTACTAAATATCCCCTGGTTTCATATTTGCGATAGAAACCCCCCCCCCCCCCCGGATAGGAATGATGGGGAGGGTTTTGCTTCTCCCAGCTGCTCTTTTCCTCTTCCTGCTTCAATCCCGGGTTCAGTCCTGCCCACCAGGACTGGGAGGGGGATGAAGGACAGCCTGTTACATGTTCCCCCTCTGCAAGATCAGTGAGGGTGAGTCAAGGTGGGGAAGTGAGGGCATTACATGAGCAATTTTGCAAGGCCTTTTTGAAAAATTGCTGAAAAGGGGAAGGTGTTTGGGCCCTGCAATCACCTGTGTGTGGTTTTGTTTTGGCTCTGGTCATGAGCCTCTGGGGGCTGCAGTGAGAGGTGTTGCAGTGCAATGAATGTATGATGCGCACTGGAGTGTGTTTTTTATCGAGGAAATGTACCCATTCTGGCAGCTGGGGCCAGAACAAGGGGAGAGTGTGTGGCTTTGTGGTTAGAGTTTTGGCCTGGGACTTTGGGAGGCCATGAAGCTCCACTGTCAGCCTAACTTCCCTCACAGGATTGTTGTGAGGATTAAAAGAGGAGGGGGAGAACCATGGATGCCACCCTGAGCTCCTTGAAGAAAAAGGCAAGAAAAAGATTTCCAGGCACGAAAAGGGTTGACGTTTGCTTTAAGTAAAATGCAGTCTCCTGAGCCTTGCTGTGCCCTCCTCCTTCGTAGCTGCTCATTACACACATCTTTCTGACTCGCATCCAAGCCAAGGAGTTTGCTGCCTGCATCCAGAGGCATCTTACATAATTCAATTAGGCTTTGGACAAAAAATAAATGAAAAACTCCAACCAGCCTCCCCTCTGAAGTGCTCATAAGTGCTGATGAGTGAGCACGGAAGAGGCAGGCTCGCCTCTTTCCTCTCTCAGATAACTTGGCAATTACCCTGCAGTGGAAGTTGTGCAGTTTCACTCTGGCTCCTGGAATGTTTCTCTTCCCAAAATTGTGAGCCGCTCGCCAGCATCGTCCTCATGGCAAGCAGGCAGGAGGAGAAGCTTTGACCGATCAGGAGACCTGAGACTCGGTCATGCCAGAGTGTGACAGAATCCTGGAAACGGGCATTTCTTAAAAAGAAAATCATCACCGAAATTATGCCTTGGGTTTTAGCAAAATATATGCTGCAATGGACTGTGTGTGCGTTTGTGTGTAGAGAGAGATAACCCTCTCTCCTCCGCTTGTCTGCTGCATGGAACAGGGCTTAGATTTTCCTGCTGCAGTTTTTGTGGCATTGGAGTGTCTGCAGTGGGACTCATTCCTAAACTCTCCCCCCTCCTTGCATGCCACCCACGGAACGTCCCAGGGCATTAAGTGGTTTAATTATAGATGGCAGAGCAGCCAAGAACATGAAAGGGGTGGATTCTCCTCTGTGTGCCCAGTTTCCTCAGGTTGGCTTCATTATGCATGGATGTTAATATGCCTCATGGCAAAACGGTGTCTTCAAAGGCAGCCAGAGCAAGAGCGCTGCTGCTTGTGGGGGCAAGAGGGGCCCCCGGTTTGCTCCAGGCCCAGGGCTGTCAGAGGAGTCTGGAGCCAGAGGTGGAGTGGCGGATGGCCAGAGGTGGCCTGGGATTGGATCCCCCTCAGCTTGGCTTACTTTACAAGGATGTTGTGAGGATAAAATGGGATAACTCCAACTCCTGCTTGGCTGACGGGGGGAGGGGCAAGATGGCGGAGTATCAACATCCTCCCTTCTGACCTCCGTACTTTACTGGTCTGTTTTTTAAAGGTTTTTTTTTACTGTTTTATATCGTGTTTATATTTTATTTTCGCTTTATTCTTATCTGCTTAATTTAGCTTAGCTTTAAGCTTCCAGTTTCAGTCATAAGTTTTAAGGAATTAAAGTACAGTAGGGACTTTTTTAAAGTCTTCCTGACCTTCACTTGGGGGAGTGTCTGGGCCTCAGCGGTAATTAAAGAAGAAACCTTTCAAGTTGTGACTGCTCTTCTCGTTATCTTCCTGCATTTACTCCCTGCTCTACCATTCTACTATTCCAGCTAATGAACCGAAGCGAGACTTTTACCAACTTGATCTTGACCAAATAAATAATGGTGACGATCCGGATTGGCTGTAAAACCTCAGGCTTTCTTTGGAGTGATCTAAGACCTCTCTCTAAAAGAGCTACTCTAAAGGAAGCACAAACAAAAGTCACTCGGCCCTATAAGAATAGGGGTAAAGTGGAGCTGATTGAGAATCAGCAGAAAATTGAAACTTCCCCCTTCCGCACCGAAGAAGAAGAAGAAGAAGAAGAAGAAGAAGAAGAAGAAGAAGAGTTTGGATTTGCTATCCCGCTTTATCACTACCCGAAGGAGTCTCAAAGTGGCTAACATTCTCCTTTTCCCTTCTTCCCCCACAACAGACACCCTGTGAGATGGGTGGGGCTGAGAGACTTCAGAGAAGTGTGACTAGCCCAAGGTCACCCAGCAGCTGCATGTGGAGGAGCGGAGACGCGAACACGGTTCCCCAGATTACGAGTCTACTACTACTACTACTACTACTACTAATAATAATTCATTACTTATACCTCACCCATCTGGCTGGGTTTCCCTAGCCACTCTGGGCGGCTTCCAGCAGATTAAAAATACATTTAAACATCAGTCATTATAAAAGCTTCCCTAAACGGGGCTGCCTTCAGATGTCTTCTAAACGTCAGATAGTTGTTTATTCCTTTGACATCTGATAGGAGGGTGTTCCACAGGGCGGGCACCACCACCGAGAAGGCCCTCTGCCTGATTCCCTGTAACTTGGCTTCTCGCAGTGAGGGAACCACCAGAAGGTCCTCGGCACTGGACCTCAGTGTCCAGCCAGAACTATGGGGGTGGAGACGCTCCTTCAGGTACACTGGGCCGAGGCCGTTTAGGGCTTTAAAGGTCAGCACTAACACTTTGAATTGTGCTCGGAAACGTACTGGGAGCCAATGTAGGTCTTTCAAGATCGGTGTTACGTGGTCTCGGCGGCCGCTCCCAGTCACCAGTCTAGCTGCCGCATTCTGGATTAACTGTAGTTTCTTGGTCAACTTCAAAGGTAGCCCCACGTGGAGCCTGTTGCAGTAGTCCAAGTGGGAAATAACTAGAACATGCACCACTCTGGCGAGACAGTCCGCAGGCAGGTAGGGTCTCAGCTTGTGTACCGGATGGACACAAAATTGACCTGCACCTCCATGGACAGCTGTGAGTCCAAAATGACTCCCAGGCTGCAGTTTAATAACCGCCTCTTTCAGTGGGTCTGGGAATGCTCCTTCACAGAGGAAAGCATTTACTACCCCATAGAGCTTATCGCCCAGCCCAGCCCTTCCCAGCTCGCTTTTATTAGCCAGGATGGGCAAAGATCAAGGAGACAAGTGGTCGGTTTTGCTCCTCCAAGCAGCCTGTCCACATCCTCGGAGGTAACAGATTGGAACTGAGTCCATGCAACTTGACTAGACAGGAATCTAGCACTCTCCTGCCCTGCCCCTTCTCCCACAATGGAGTCTACCCTTTTCCGAATCTGAGCAACGTTATCTGCAAAAAAAACCTTTGCAAAATTGTTGCAGGAGATCTTGGGGTCTTTACAAGGCCCCAGTGGCAAAGGTGGTTCTGATCAATTGCAAACCACCTGAAAGAGTTTCCTGCTGCTGTTTTCTGCAGATGCAATAGAGGTGGTGAAGAAAGTCCTCTTTGCCGTCGCTATCGCCACTTGGTAGGCTCAACATTGAACTCTAACCCGTGTCTGGTCCGATTCAGAATGAGTTTTCCACCACTGGCGCTCTAGCTGTCGCAGCAATTGTTTCATCGCCCCCAGCTCCGGGGGAAACCACAGGGCTGTCCGGGCTTCATGCAGTCGGAGAGGGCACTTTGGAGCCAGACAGTGAATAGCCCTGGTTAACTTTGCATTCCAGGGACTTCCGGTCTGCCGCCATCAGCCGCCGGCGGGGTTCGTTTCGGTCTCCGAGACACCCGCCGCTACCGGGGAGGGGGAGAGTCGCGCGGGCGCCGCGACCTCCCGGAGAATCCCCACATTGTGCGTTCTGGGGGCCGATACCCAGGAGCGCTCCAAAAAAAACCATGGAAACCGCCCGGAGAGCCCCCGTTGGAGCCTCCGAGAGCAGGCTGTACATGGCGGAGCCTTGGGTCCATTGCTACCCCGGTAGCGGGAAGCTCCGAGCCGGAGACAGAGGAGCGGCAGATACCTTCAAATCAAGATCTGGACTGTGAGTAAGATACTTCAATTTGATTTTAAAAGAAGAATTTGGACTTGGGAGGGGAATAAAAAACGGAGGTCGTTCCCCCCCCTACCCGGAAGGCTGTGCCACAACTAACTTGCCTGCAGCCGATTGAAGAGAAGGGGCGCGGATCCCCCTGAAAATTGAACTTGTATCCCCCCTTAGAAGGCAGAACTAAGGGGGGGAATATATATTTTAGACTGTGTTGGTAAATTTGATATCGTGATCAAGAACCCCCCTCCCGGAAACCGGGGGCAGGAGCCTAAAGCCGCGACCAGTTGACAACATAAGGATTTATAAAGAGTAATTGCTGTGATTCTGTGATCTTTTTTTTGGATTATATTTTGGACTATATTTAAGTTGATTGACGTGACAAAGTGGAGAATTGGAAAATTTGAGTTAAGAATTTGAATTATAAATGACAAATATGGTTGGAAACAAACAAAGGAATTAGTTTGGACATTACAGCACCATCTCTGGCGGATCAGGTTATAATTCCCATGGGAACATAGAAGGACAAAGAAGGCTGCCAGCCAAAACAACCCGCTTACAAATGGAGGAGGTCGAGCTGCAACATATTTTAGACTTTATTAGAGAAATGACAGAGGAAGTACGTTATGGCAAAGTTAACATTCAGACTTTAAAAGAAGACCAACAACAGATATCCCCAACGGAAATTTTAGAAATGGAAGAAGAAGAAGAAATCATTGAACAACGGACTGAAAATAAGGAGCAATGGATTGAGAAATCAATGCAACCTGTGAGAGAGGAAGCATTGACCACCTACGTGACTTTGGATGCTAAGGACCAAGATGGACTCTGGGACCTGGTCTGCCCAGTGAGAGAGGGCGACCAGATCCCAGAAAGAAACAAAGAAACTGAGGAGGGAGGAAAGAGTCTGGCCATTGCCCCCCCAGTGAGAGTGAGGGGACGCAGACCAGACAGAAGATTGGAAATAGGGGATACTGGAAATAAAGATGAGGGTGGGAGGCTGGTGGAAGAATTAAAACAACGGAAGGGGAAGAAGGAGGAATGGGGTGGTTTAGAATGGCTAAGAGTGGGTGTGGGGTAAAGAAGGAATATAAAGTAGATGAATGGATGGATCAAAAGGCTTGAAATTGGACAGTATGAAGACGCTGGCTGGGGAAAAGGGGAAACTGCTACCTGGGGAGGGAGGGGGTGGGATTTGAGGTTTAGCTATAAGATTGGATAGAATCTGAATCAGGAAATGGTATATCTTTTTAGGGGGAAATTATAGGCTAAAGGAAATTATTAGAAATAGTTAAAAGCAATGTAGTTTAAAATTTAATAGAAATTGTTGTGTGGGGTAAAAAAAAGAAGTTGTGAAATTTGATTTGGAATAGACCCGGGAGGGGAGGGACGGGGAAGTCGGGGACAAGATATTGTTAGAGATATTACTTTTCTTTTTTCTCTTTTTTCCTTTTTGTGCATTTTCTTTTGTTTTTCTTAATTTTTCTTTTCTACTTTTAAAGCTTTTGTATTTTTGTGTGGTATTTTTTTTATTGCAAAAATTTCAATAAATATAATTATAAAAAAAAAACTTTGCATTCCAGTGGGCCACCAGGGAATCAGCTGAAAGGCCATCAGCATGGGATAAAGCATCCCCTACCACTCTCTGGAAACCATTTGGATCCATTAGGTGGCGGGGTGGACCATCAGAATTGGTCTCACCTCCCTGAAGAGGGGAAGGGTCACAGAGAAGTCCAGTTGCACCAGGAAGTGATCTGACTATGGCACTTCTTTTGTTTCACTTTTACTTAATGTTAGATTACCCACGTCAGTAGAGGTGAACACCAGGTCTAAGGCATGCCTGTGACTATGAGTTGGGCCAAACTTATTCAGAGACAGCCCCATGGAGGCCACGCTTTCCATGAAGTCCTGAGCAGCCCCTTGTAAGGTCGCGTCAGCATGGATGTTAAAATCCTCTAGGACAACCAAACTAGGTGAACATCTGCCATGACCTGAAGCAGCTTGGGCAGGGAATCCTTGGTGTAGCGGGTACACCAAAAGGAATCCTATACTGCCCCTATTGCCCAACTTCCAGAACATGCACTCAGAGAACTGGGTCTTCCCAATAGGACGCCTGGTGTAAAGCAGTGACTTCCTAAAAATCACTGCAACCTCCCCTCCCTGCCCATATGACCTGGGTTGCTGTGCATACAAGAAACTTGGTGGACAAGCAGCGGCAAGGACAGGCCCATCTGCTTCATCCAACCAAATCTCTGTCACACATGCCAGGTCAAGTCCTCCATCAGGGCCGGTGCTAGGGTTTTTTGCGCCCTAGGCAAGATCATCTTCTGGCGCCGCCCCGGCCAATCATATTTCAAACACAGGGCGCTGGCCCCCCAAGGGCGCCCCAGCAAGTGCAGCCCTGCTGGCGGCCTCCCCCCTCCCTGCACACCGCCAGATGGCCGGTGGGGCGCAACCAGCCACCAAGCCCCACAGCTCCGCCACCCCCACCTTGATTTGCGCACCTCCCTCCCCAACCCTCCTCGACCTGCCCCCCTGCGGGCGGCCGGGCTGCGAGCTGCTCACCTTACTTCCCGTCCTGTGCGGGGAGTCCCAAGGCAGCGGGACCGGGGCGGCCGGGGGCGGGCAAGCGCGAGGGTCTAGAACCGGAGTGCTGGAAGGGCGCACAAAGTCCTGCGCTGCTCCAGCGCCGTGCCCCTCACCCCTCGCTCGCTCTCCTGCCATCGCCCCGAGGGGCGGCCAGCGCAGGAGGTAGGCGGTCCCAGAGGTGGAGAGGTGTGAAGGCGGCCCTGCCTGCCAGGTCCCTTCTCCAGCCCTGGGTGGGGTGGCACGGGTGGTGGGGCGTGGCGCTCCCAGCCTCCGCGAGCGCCTTTTGCAGCCCAGAGCTTCCGGGCACCACGGCAGGCACTCTCCTGCCTGCCTGCAGCCCCGGCGGCGCGTTGTCGCACTCTTGCTCACCGTGCTGGCAGAGAGGGAAGGCGCTGCCGGAGCCCTCGCTCTCCCTTCTGGGCACAGTGGGCGAGTGGCGGGTGGCGGCGGGGGGTGGGGGGCAGGCTGGCCAGTGCCCCCTCCATTTTGGCGCCCTAGGCAACTGCCTAGTTTGCCTTAATGGACGCGCCGGCCCTGCCATCCATGATCAGGATTCAGGTAGGTAGCCGTGTTCGCCTGACACAGTCGAAATATATATATAAAAATAAAAAAATTGTCCAGTAGCACCTTAGAGATCAACTAAGTTTGTTCTTGGTTTAAGATCTGAAGAAGTGTGCATGCACATGGAAGCTTATACCAAGAGCAAACTTAGTTGGTCTCTAAGGTGCTACTGGACACACACACACACACACACACACACACACACACACACACTCACATATATATATATATATAATCCACGATCAAGTCGTGGATGGCTGTGGTCTTATGAATCATTGACCTGACATTGCACAGCAGCACCTTCAGGTCATGTGGGTCTCCTTTGTTGATTCCAGTATCCTTCCGGTCAAGACCTTCCAGTCTTCAAACAATGACTAAACCTGCCTCCTCGGTAATGACGTGGTCTGGTCTTAGCATAACTCCTCCTCCTACCCGTGATCTCTGAGATCTGGTGTCCCAGTGCACCCCCCCCCCCCGGGAATCCGCCCCAGCCGTTCTGTGGGCTGGGGCCCACTCCCCGGCAGCCCTGATGGCATTGAGACATATGCAAATCGGAGTCCTCTTTCTAGTTGAATCACCCCCTCTTCTGGAGGATGATGGCTAAATGTCTGCTCTACTGAGGACTGATACGTTTACTGTCGCATCATGTGCTCCTCTGCACAAGGTTTTGGGTTTTGTCACTGCTGCTCTTGGAACATCCGCCCAGCAAGGAAACAAAAGCCCTCTCTTTCTCTCTCCAGTCACAAACAGGGTCAATGGATCCAAGCCAGATCGATAGCAGGGGTCAGTTAACCACGGGCAGAGCTGAGGGCCTTGGCACGTCCCCGGGGCTGGCAGCAGCCCAAGCCGAAGCAGAAACCTGCACTGTAAGCAGTAATTAAGAAGTGATTTGCCCTTGGGCACGGCCCCAGGTACCTCTGATGCTTGGTGCCAGTATCGCTCAGTTGTGAGCCTTGCTTGAGGCAGGTGACAATCCAAGCAGCCAAAGATCTGTGTGGCAAGAGACTCAGACTCAGTGCCAAGGACATAGGTGTCCTGGGCAAGGCGGATTTGTGCCACTGGTTCCACTGCCAAATTACCCCCTACCCAAACCCCTGGAATCAAAGATGGCCGACATGATGACTTCCAGGTGTTGTAGAGGCATGGCCAGGGGCCAGGAATCCTGGGAGTTGTGCTGTGCAAAATTCCCTGGTTGCCAGTCGCTTTTTGCAACTCACGACCATCCACTTGCGACCAAGTGGAGATTTATGCTCTCCAGGTTTGGTGACTGACATCTCCGCCATCTCATTGGCTGGTGGGCAGCAGGGTCTTTTGCTGCTGCACGACTACACTAGTTGGCTGACTCACGTGGCAGCACAGCAGCAAAAGACGCAGAGTTAAAATGTCTTGAGAATTTTTATTTTTTTTACTCTAAGTGGTAAAACGTGTGACTGAATTGGAGTTGTGGTTCAGCTGAAGAGCATCATGTTGGCTACCCTGTGGCCCTCCAGATGTCACTGGACTGTGACTTCCATCACCTTGGACTTTGGATGGTGCTGGCTGGGGCTGATGGGAGTTGGAGTCCATCAGCATCTGGGTGGCCACACGTCCCCCATTCCTGCCCTAGATTGTTTATGCTGGGAATCTGCATCTGTCTTGCACATGACGGCTGCTTCTGCCCTCCTCCCTTCTGTGAGTTACTCTGAGCTCCTGGTTATGTTCTCCTTTAAATGCAAACGGAGTTGACTCTCCTCCCCACCTTTCATTCCAGTCTTTCCTGGGGACCATGTCTGTAGTGACCTAGTTGTCCTTTGCTTGCCAGCCAGCAGCTTCTCCTGGTTGCTGTGTAACCGAGAGAAGAGCTGGCCTGGAAATGCTTGTGGGATTTTTGTTTTGTTGGATGCAGAGCCTGGGCTGTTCCCTGGGGCTTTCCTCACACACAAGGAGAGGTGGAAGCAGCCTGTAAGGCCTCCAGATTATTTTAAGCACAGCAAAGGGCACTCGAGGTAGGAGAGGCTGCTGGGAAACAGCCCCTGCTGTTTGTGGGCGATGGATGGTTACTGAGATGTGGTCACAGATCTGTTGCTGTGGACTGATATCTGCTGCTGTCTCCCCTGACCTAAAAGGAGGCTGGTTCTCCCTCTCCACCCCACAAGAAGCATTCACATTTCAGCCAATGGTGTGTTCTTGCTAGTTCAGAATGAAGCAAGAGGCAGGCTTGTATTGTTTTTGACTTTTGTATTTTCTCGGTGTTCTTGAAGCTACGAACATGAGTTTGACCAAACTGCGGGAGGCAGTGGAAGGCAGGAGGGCCTGGCGTGCTCCGGTCCATGGGGTCACGAAGAGTCGGACATGACTAAACAACAACAATTTTCTCAGTATTTTTCCTTTAAGGAAAAACCAAAACCTTCACGTTTCTGTGGATGCAGATAGAATTCAGGTGTCCTGCTTGACAGGTAGATGTGAGGGCAATTGTGCATCACTTGAAAGGAGGATGAGAGAGGGCACAGGACATCATACCATTTGCATGTGCTAATTTATGTGAATGGATGCATGTTTAGAATTAATTTATTATATGTACAATACATCACTCCATAGCAACGTAAAACTGCAGTTATATGAGGTGGAAATTGTTCCAGCGATTTATTTTTTTTCCATGGAATGTTTTCCATTTCATAAGTTATTCATAGATTAGTCTTTTTTGTTTGTTTATTGCATTTCAATGTGGCATATATGGTTCTTTTCCACCCCACTTTATCTTCACAACAACCCTGTGAGGTGCATTAGGCTGAGAGGCAGCCCAAGGTCACCAAGTCAGTTTCCTGGCTGAGTGGGGATTTGAACCCTGGTCTCCCAGGTCCTAGTCCAACTACTGCACTGTGCACTGGGATACAGCCCATGTGTAACCATGAAGGGGTACCAATTGCAAATCAAGATGAGGCAAGCTTGGCACGTTCAAAGGTTTCAGTTATGCTTGCGGAATACAAGTAAAATGAACATGCTAAATGAGGATCACTCTCCAGGACATTGGGAAATTTACCAGGGCAAACTGAAAATTTCCTGCTGCAAATTACCCTGTGCACATTACCTTGACTTGCACAGGAATCTTTTCTGGAAAATCCACGTCCCCTTGAACTTCAGCCAGGTGAGCCCCACACCTGCTCTTTCTGTGCTCCAGATCCTAATGGGCAACATGAACATCCTCCTGCTGTACCATCTTACGGTTCTTCATCTTTTGACTGGACTTGGACCAGACAGTTTTTCAAGCAGAAGATTCCTTCCTCCATAGAAGGCTGCCCTGCAGGAATGGCTGCTGATGGAAGGCTTCCCTGCTCCCTGCCACTGCCGAGGCATCCCTTGCATGAGGCAGGGTGGAGCACCTGCCCCAGGTGATGGATTTGGGGTACCAGCATCACCTCCGGGCAGCCAGTGTTTCACAGAATGAACTCAGTCGCATAACAGGTTTGTGCATTTAAAGTGCTCTGTTGTCCAGGCACAATAAATGCACATTAAAAAAACCAGAGGCTTCATGTGGTTAGGAAACTGTCAGGGAAATGCCCCCCCAAATGATGAGATGAACAATTTATGAACGGGAAGACTTGTGTAACCTTCATGCAAACGATTTGGGATGAATACTCATCTTTGTAAAAATCCCATACATAAGAAACAAAATCAATGCCCCATGAAAAGTGGATGTTGCATAACTCTCCCACAAGCCTTGTGCAAGCAAATCAGGGCAAATTCACAATAAATAGGTCATCTGGAGGAAGGATCTCGCCTATTAATACAGCCCACTGGGAAGTTCTCCAGATCATTAGCCAGAGTCAGGATCCAGCAAGTCAGGTGAAGTTAGCCAGAGGCTTGCAGGGATCAAGTGTAGCGCAGTGATCACAGATAGGGAGGAGGAGCACAGACAGAAGCCTCCTCACCCAACAGGATGGGGCCAGCAGCAGCTGGGCATGCAAACGGCCCAGTCCCCCAGCCTGAAGAAGACAGAGAGATGCTGTCAGCCAGTGTAGTCAGCATTGAGCTTGGTAGGCCTGGGTCCTGGCAGCTCTGGGGCCAGGGTTCTGCAGGACCTGATGGACAGGGACTGACATTGGGGCACCCCAGATGGCATCCTTTGCCCCTGCCCTTGTAGTGGAAGCGCTGCAGATGGACTGGGCAGGGAGCTGAATGGTGGGGGACTCAGAGCAGATGAGGGGAAGTCTTCACACAGCGCACTGTTAAACCATGGAAATTCACTTCCACAAAATGGTTGCTAGTTGTGATGGGTGACACAGTACCTCCAGGATTGGAAGAAGCCTTATGAGGAATGGTCAAGGGAATGGAGAATGTTTAGCCTGGCAAAGAGAGGAGATGTTCATAGAGTCCTCTTCATCTATCTCAAGGGCTGTCACATGGAAGAGGGAACTAGTTTGTTTTCTACTGCTCTGGAGGACCTGAACCAATGGATTGAAATTACAAGAAAGGAGATTCCGACTTAACTTTAGGAATAACATTCTGATGGGAAGAGTTGTTTGATAGTAGAATGGACTACATTGGAAGATGGTGGACTCTTTCATTCTGGGTTTTTAAAGAAAGGTTGGGTGACCATCAGTCAGGGATTCTTTAGCTGTGATCCCTGCATTGTGGGGGTTGGACTAGATGACCCTCAGGGTCCCTTCCAACTCTACAGCCCTATGATTCCATGTCTCTGCATAGCAATTGCTGGGGGAAATGGGTAGGGAGGGCACTGCTCTTGTACTCCTGTCCCGCTGGGAGGCTTCCCAGTGGGGCATTTGGTTGGCCCCTGTGAGAACAGGCTGCTGGACCCTTTGTCCTCTTCTTAGGACAGCTGGGAGCCCTGATGCCAAGAAAGGAAGGAAAAGAGAGGCAAAACCCAACTTCAGGGTAGTGTCTGATGGCATAGCAATGCGTATTTCCGTTGTGGGTGTGGCTGGATGCTGCTGTCCGTGGCCACCCAATGCTGCAGCCTTATCTGACAACAGCAGCTGGGTTGGAAAGCTGCCCACTGTTTACATTCCCCGCAATACCATGGATGTTTGCTCATTTGGGGCACGGTGGGAAATGCAACACAGGTGCATTGTGGGAAATGCAAAATAGGGGCATGGTAGGAAATGCAACACAGGAGCATAGGAAGCTGCCTTATACCGAGTCAGACCATGGGGAGCCAGCTAGCTGCACGGTATGGCTGCACAATTGCTGTACCACAGCAAGGACAGCAGCTTCATGTCTCTATCTCTGTCTCTGCCTCTCTCTCTTGGGGGGGGGGAGTGCAGCTGTTGTGGAGTGACTCCAGATGGGATAGATTGGGGTCGGAGAAGCTGCAGCGCTGCTCTCCCTGTGCCAGTATACCAGGGCTGTGTGTGCCTTGTTTCTGCACTGGAAGGAAGCAATTCTTTGAGCTGAATCAAGGATGCAAATGTGGCTGACTTGCAGGTATCTGCTTACCTGCAGAACTTATTGTGCTGCTGCTCTGAGTGGTCCCTGAGATCCAGTCCTCCTGATGAATGCAAATCCTGCTCCCTTGCTTCTCCAGCTCTTGGAATTTGGCCAGATGCACCATAGTCTACTGCACGCTTAGGTCTAAGCGGTATAGTGTACGTGGTTAGGAGACTGAGCTACAACTCTGTTCAAATCTGATTTTCACGAGGACATCGATAGTTGGAATGGGTTGTCTAATACTTTCTTAGCCTCTGCTCCCCCACCTGCAAAATGGAAACATTAATTCTGACCTACTTTACAAGGTTGCTGTAACGAGAAGGAGGGAACATATGCATGTGACATTATTTGAACATTTGTGGGCCTTCTGTATTTATTGTTTCTCACAAACAATAGATGAGATGGGGTCCCACTCCAGACTGCAAGAGGATGCCCTGATATAAAAATATCCTAGCACATAAAAAACTAGCATGTCAGAATTCTTCTCTTCAGCATGCCAACTTTCTAGATGCAGGGATTTTTACTTTTACAAAAAAAATGTTATGGACACTCCTTTGCCACTGGCCAAGCCCAAGGTTCACCACGGCAACTGTTACAGCCACTCTCTTCACAGCCTTAAACGTGAGAAATTTGATTTTTGTTTTTTCAGGTTGATGTTCCCAAGAATTATACTCCCATCAAGTGATCCATGCACCTAGCAGACCTTTATTTTGGAACTAAGCTTTTCCTCTGCTGCCTTTTTCTTTAAATGACTGTGCAGATGCTCATTCTGCATTAACTTGCCCCCCCCCCCCCAAACTCCCAGTGCATAGATAGTACTTCTGCTGTTGCATTAGAAAGACAGCCGGGTGCCTTTCTCTCTAGAATATTAACCCATCTCTCAGTCCTGCCAGGGGCATTTCTGTCCCAAAGAGGATGCCATAGCTACCTGCATGTGATGGAGGAGGCATTCACTCATTCCTCCAGCCCTGACAAGAAAGAGTGATGGGTTGAGGGAGGTGAGATGTAACAGGCCAGCCAATGGGAGAGTGCATGGAAGGATGTGATTAAAGTAGCAAAGTAATTGATGGAGCAAGACAGATAAATCTCTCCAGGTTGGAGCCTCTGCCATCTGCAAATAGCTAACAAAAACAATTAGTGATCCCTGTATTAAATAATCAAACCCTGCCTGGCTCTGATGCCCTGATGAATGACAGCTAAACTAGGCCTTAGCCTGAAGATGTGCAAACAGTCTCCGTGCGAGGTCTGTATGTGGGTGTTTTCACTCTGAAAAGGGATGCAGCGTGGCGTTAGGTGGTCAGAGTCTTGGATTGGGACCTGGGAGGCCTGGATTCAAATCCGTGTCCAGCCATGAAGGTCTGGTTGATCGTGCGGCAACAGCAGTCGGAGGTCCGTTCGTCGGAGCAGACTTTGGTGCTTCAAAAGCTGGGGATACCGCTTTAGCGCAGCGGATTACCCCAAGAACCCCAAATTGAGTGTTTTGGGGATGTGGACTTCTGGCGGGCACAGTTTGCGGGCTCCCCCCTCCCTGGCAAGGCTCTGTTTTGAGCCCCCGAGAACGAGGGGGGGTAGAGCTGCAGCGCAACAGACATATTGCTTCCTTTGACAGTGCGAAGTTGCAGGACTGTCTGCACAGCGGTCGATTCTTCCAAAAGGAATTAAAAGGACTGTACCATGAGTACTATTTGATTTGGATTAATCTGAAGAAAAATTTGGTCACAGGAGTGGGATTTAAAGTTACGGAAGCTGGTCCCTTCCCACTGATTGACTAAGAAAGCAAAGACTTATACTTGAAGCCAGTAAAGAATTATTTAAGTATTAAACTTCCAAAAGAAGATTGTCAACTTCCCCCCAGATGTAGGGGAAGGGGGGAAAAATTTAATTACATCAGAAATCCCTGCGGCGTTTGAGGAGTGGAACTTTGCAAGTGACACCCCGGTCAGCGCTGCAGGAAATTATTGTGACATTACAATGGAGGATACTTTGTACTTTTTCTTTGCATCTGGATACATTGAGTGCAGCCCTCCATTTCCTGTTGTCGCTCTGCTGTGACCTTCAAAGCAGATGGAAGCCATAACAATGGATTCTTTCTATGAGAATGTGTTACAATTAATCTCGGAGAACAGACAGGAACTGAAAACATGCATCCAAGAGGTGAGAAAATTTAGGGACTGCTTCAAAGTTTCTATAAAACACACGGAAGAAAATTTGGAAAAAGAAGTAAAAGACTAAGATTTGGAGGAGGGAAAGGTGGAATCTGAACAGAAAGAAGCAGGGAAAGACTGTGTCTTTATACAGAAAAGTGGATCTGATCTCCAGAAACAAGAAGCCTTGCAAGAGAACTGTAGAATTAAAATGTTTTTAAGTGGATTTGACTTCCAATGGAGATGGGAAGAAGAGGAGAGGTTGGGGAGGTGGCAAGGGGTCAACGTGGGGGATGGGGTGGTGAAGCGGAGAAGGGGAGTGGGATGAATAAATTAAGTAATATTAGAGGATGGATAACTATGGCCAGATTGAGAAGTAATTATGCGATATTAACGTTGAAACCTGCAGCAATGAAGGGGGTGGAAGAGAATTATGATTTTTAAATGCAATGTAATGTGGATTAAGATTAAAATATTGAAGCTATGGAGGAATTTGGAAGGGGTTTATAGGCGGAAGGAGATGAATAATATAATTGTGTAAGAGTGAGATAGATAATTAAGTATTAAAGTAGAACAGTTAATTTGTGATATTGTAGGGCAACCCTCTGCTCCTACCTGCCCCCTTATTTTGCACCCTCTGGTGGCAGGTTGTTGGGATGGGGTGGGTGGGGGCTCAACTGTAATAAAGATTTTTGTTGTTGCTCTGCCCCATCCTAGATTTCCCCCGTGGCAGAGGGGTGTCTGGGAGGGGTAGGATTTTAAAGTAAAGGTTAGGAAAATGAAAAGGATTAAAGAATTAGGAGGAAGGAAAATTGCTAAAGAGGAGAATAAATTGGAAATTAGAAAGGGGGGGAGGGGAAGTCCATAAGACAATGATTAGGAAATTGAGGTTAAAATTATAAGTGTAGTGTTGTTATTGAGTTGAAGTGTTTGTTGCGATATTGTATGTTTTTGTTGTCTTGTTTTTGTATGTGGGTGTTTTATAAAAACTGAATAAAAATTATTATTATTTTTAAAAAGAAGGTCACTAGGGTGACTTTGGGCCAGTCACTCTCTCTCAGCCTAATCTGCTTTACAGGGTTTTTGTAAGGATAAAATGGGAAAGAAGGGGAGAGCCATGGATGCCACTTACAAGTCAATTGAGGAAAGGTGGGATATAGAGATGTGAGGATGGATGGATGGAGGGATGGATAGATGAATGAATGAAGGAAGGAAGGAAGGAAGGAACGAACAACGAACAAACAAATGAATGAATCCCTCAAAATCCCTCGTTTCCTAGCTGGAAGGGGTAAGATGCAGGACCGTGGCAGTCCAGGACAAGCCATTGTGAGTGAAGAAAATAATAGGGAGTGAAAGGGTTAAGTGCTCCAACATGCCATCGTCACTGAAAGAAGGGGCAACTCCCACAGCTGCTTTTGTGGTAATAGTACCGTTCTATTCTGCCTTGGTCAGACCACACCTGGAATACTGTGTCCAATTCTGGACACCACAATTTAAGAAGGATGTTGACTAGCTGTAACATGTGCAGAGGAAGGTGACCAAGATGATCCAGAGTCTGGAAACCAAGCCTGAAGGTTGAAGGAGCTGGGTATGTTTAGCCTGGAAAAGAGGAGAGTGAGAGGAGATAGGAGAGCCATCTTTAAATATCTCAAGGGCTGTCACATGGAGGGTCGAGCAAGCTTGTTTTCTCCTGCTCTGTAGGGTAGGACTCGAACCAATGGCTTCAAGTTACAAGAAAGGAGATTCCAGCTAAACATCAGGAAGAATTTTCTGACAGTAAGAGCTATTCAACAGTGGAACGGTCTCCCTCCTTCCTTAGAGGTTTTTAAGCAGAGCTTGGATGGTCAATCTGTCATGGATGCTTTAGCTGAACTAGATGACTCTTGGGTCCCTTCCAGCTCTAAGATTCTATGCTTTCCTCCAAAAGTCAGGTGTTTTTTTTTTGCAATAAGGAAAGTGATGGGGAGATGATGGGAAGTGTGGGATAGAACCTCTTTTGATATAAAGTCCTCTAATCTTCCTGCAAGCAAATCAGGGTTAAATGCTCAGTGAACAGGTCCTCTGGAAGCACAACCCTGCCCGCCCAGCTAGGTCTGTATCTGAATTCCCAGCATTGTCAGACCCTTCAACTTATAAATTGCACAAGCGTGTAAAGAGGAGGACCACCAGCAGGGAGCAAAGGGAGAGCAGAGGTCCTCTTAGCATCACTAATCTGTGTCCCTTTGTGCAGGAGAATCTTCATGCATCTTTTGTATAATGTCTAATTTTGCACTCAGAAGGAAGTGGAGAAACATTTTCCTGGGGTTGAGAAGGTGGACAGGGAGAAAGAAGCTTTTCTCCCAATCATCATATCAGAGCTGTGCCTCTTTTTGCCATTTTGATTTCTTGAGGGCAGATAGCTGGAGGTTTGGTCTTCGTAGCTTTCCTGGTAGCTCTTGGAATTGTTGTATGAAGAGAAAATACGGTAAATGTGGGTGGAATTTCAGGAGTCTTCAGGAAGATTGCAGAACATTTCAGGCAAGCAAATACTGTGTGCAGTGCAAACTCCTTTTCCTTACTTACTATGGACAAATAATCAACCCATTTCCTGTCTTTGCCAGTTTCAGAGGTATTCATTCCTAAGTTTGTTCCTTCCAGCTTCTGTATCATTACGCATTTTTTTAATGCGCAGAAAAATTCACATTGTACAGCAAAATTTGGAAAACTGCATTCCGACCTACATATTAGACCAGGAAATGTGAATCTGGTTGGTTCACTTAAACATGCAGACTGGAATTAAATCCTGTTTGAGTTCTGTGGCCCCCGGATCTGCTATTCAACTCTGTGCTGCTGTTTTATATTCCCCTGTTTAAATGGCTCTTGTCTGTTCTCCCTTCCTGCCCTTTCTATGCTTTGGGGCTCTTTCCCTTGGTCAAAGCGGGAAGTGCAAACAAGTAAGCAAAAACAGTGGGGAGAAGCCTTTTGGACAGTGAAAGGCCAACGGTGATGACCTGGTAAATCCAGACCTCAACAAAAGCTTGAAGATTAGTCATGCTTTGGCCTGAGCTGTGCAAGGGCCTCTCTCTTGTCTTTATTTTATAATCTTTGTCAGTCTCCTTCCCCACGCAAGGAGACATAACAGCCACTAAATCATTGCTAAGAATGAGTGAAAATAGTGCAAGACTTGAAGGCGAAGATACTTTGTGTTTGTGATGATGCTGTGAATACTAGAATGCAGATTTCTATTGAGAATTGCAGAGGTGCATTCAGAATACTGAAAATTATCATTTTGTTGGAAGCAAGGCTTCTACTCCCCATGGAAAATATACATACTGCCAGTTTCTTTATAAGGCTAAGGGACTTGAGCTGCAGTCTAGAAAGTGCTTCAGCCACTGGGGTGGAATTTCTTTGCTGCCTCCCACTAATGATCAGTATGGGACACAGTCCCTCAGGATATTCTCCCATTACTGCCATGTTGAAATAAATGCGAGTCACTGTTCTGGAGCTCCCCAGACTACTCAGAGCTTTGCCACGGAAGCTGATTCATTAGGGCAAATACGTTGATGCAAAGGACATACAGTGGTACCTCGGTTTATGAACACAATTGGTTCCGGAAGTCTGTTCATAAACTGAAGCGTTCATAAACTGAAGCGAACTTTCCCATTGAAAGTAATGGAAAGTGGATTAATCCGTTCCAGACGGTCCACGGAGTAACCGTTCATAAACTGAAGCGAACTTTTCCATTGAAAGTAATGGAAAGTGGATTAATCCGTTCCAGACGGGTCTGTGAAGTACTTAAACTGAAGTGTTCATAAACTGAAACATGGGTGTAATTGGTTCCGGAAGTCTGTTCATAAACTGAAGTGTTCATAAACTGAAGCGAACTTTCCCATTAAAAGTAATGGAAAGTGAATTAATCCGTTCCAGATGGGTCCGCGGTGTTCATAAACCGAAAATTCATAAACCGAGGTGTTCATAAACCGAGGTTCCACTGTAAAATAGATATATAGAAAGGAGAATTCCCTGGATGCCAAGATCCAGGTTTGGGCCAACTACTCTTGGGTGAGAAAAGCCCAGCAGAGATTTAAAATCACAAAATATGCAAAGTGGTAATATAGGCTGTTAGACCTTTAAAATATGAGTTCCAAAGTTTCCCTCTTCCCTAGCATAGGAAAAGATCACATGTTTGGTAAGTTAAAAATGGTTTACTTACAAACTCCCCATAGGTCAGATTTGTAGACATATCTATACAGCATTCAGAAAAAGTTGCACAGACAGTAAAACTTGGTTTAGTTCCAAAGTGCTGAAAGTTATTGCAACAGGAACTCCAGAGTGGCTTGTAAGAGCCATGCAGTCTGAGGTTGGGGCAACTAGTTTAGAAACTCAGGAAGCTGCCATATATTGAGCCAGATCACTAGTCCATCTAGCTCAGTGTTGTCTACATTGGCTGGCTGGGGTTTTTAAGCAGGAGTCTTTCTCACCCCCACCCCCTGGAAAGGTTGCCAGGGATTGATCCCTGGACCTTCTGCATGCACAGCAGGTGCTCTACACCTGAACTACAACCCTTCCCTGATTTACAAGACCCTTTGCAGACAAAGATAGGGACCTTGTAGGTAACAAGCAACTAAGTGGTTGGGGCAACCCAGTCAGATGGGCAGGGAAGAAGAAGAAGATCATACAGTGACAACAATAAAAGCAATAGACTATTTGCAGGGCTGTTGTGAAGATTACTGGGCTAATGTATGCAAATTGCTCTGTACACTAGGTATGCACTCTACGTTAGGCTAGGAACGTGGGAAGCTACCTTAGAGCAAGGTGACAAAGGGTGAGGTGTAACACTTTTTTAAATTAAAAGAGCGCTACGTCAATGCCAAGGCTTATTATCTGCTTGGTCTCCTTGCTACATCTGCCAGTGATGCTTTATTTAATGGCTACAACGAAATCATCCCAAGCGGTGAGCTTGTTTATGGACTGTGTTCTGTGATAAGGCAAAGTTCATGAGCTCTGGTGTCATGCCTTCTGTATAATCTCACAGTCCCAGAAGGTGGGCCCTCTCAGCAGGCGCTGCAGCATCTATGTGCATCCTGATTATGGTGTGCCTCCTCTCAACGATAAAGGGGCAGCCTGGGCTTCTATCTGCCACTCTTGGTGTTGAATGTCTGTGTGGCTGAAGAAGGTTCGGCAGTGAGCCCCATCCTTTGAGTGTGCTGCCTGAAAGCATTTGGGGGATCCACTTGCTTTCCAGGAGCAAGCAACGGCGATGTCAGGTTCCATATGGCAATGGAGGCAGTGGAGAGTAAGTATTGGCACAGCAGATTTTGTTTGGGTGTCCTTTCAATCCTAGACTTGACCTAGAGGCAGGCAGGCAGGCAGGCAGTAAGCAGTGCTTTTTCAAAGAAAAGAAAAGAAAGAAAGGTGCCAGTATTCAGCAGGCAGTTGTTGCAGTAAGTGCCACACTTCTAACATTTGGGAGGGGGGGGGGTTAGGTGCCAGCACGGTGTACCCTTGAGTACCCCCAGGAAAAAAAGGACTGGCAGGCGGAACCTCTTTATAGTAGCAAACTGATTTTCTGAGGTTGGACTCTAATGTAGCCCAAACACTCAGAGGTGTCAGCAGGCTTCTTGGGAGGAGTCTGGTTTCCCTTGGTCTACACAACACCACTCTTGCTAATGGTCACACAGGCTCTGCAGGCTTTTGAAATGCAACAGAAACCTACAACACCTGCTGCCAGTTTCTGCACTTCTTTTGCTAGCTGCTGTAGACAGGTTTGGGTGCAATCTGCTCTGTGTCTGAATGATGGCTGCTTTTGGGGGTCCTGGTGCTGCTGCTGGCAAAACTTGTGTTTTACCATTGATCGGAACAAACAGCAATCCACAGAAAACCCAATTGCCATTTGTGCCAATTCAACAGTAAAATGCTGGTTTTTCTGAGAGGAGCACAGAACATTAAAGCATGGACCTGTGCCTTAAAACACGGCACTAAAGGAAATCTGGATGAGCTGAGAGAGAGAGAGAGAGAGAGAGAGAGAGAGAGAGAGAGAGAGAGAGAGAGAGAGAGAATTAGGGACTCCCTGCATTTCTTGCATTCAAAACCGCATTCTCCAGAGTAGCTGGCAAACCTTCTTGAATGCAAGACCCAGGGCTGGTGCCTTGAAAGCCTTGCTGCCTGGCCACCTGCCTGGGTATGCTGAGCTGCAGGAAAGACTCTCTGCTCTTGCTGAATCCTTCTCGTTGGTTTGCTGCCTTGCCAGAGTTCTCTCTTTGGGCTTGGATAGATTGCAGCAGACAGTTCTCTGCTCTGAGCCTTCTTTGTCCAGCCAAGCAGGTGTGAACTTGTCTTGCTTCCACCCGGCTAAAAAAGCTGAGTGGGAACAGATTGGTAGAATTAATGCTCCGTTAGCAGGCTTTTGCTGGGAAGCTGGAGGGAATGGCTTCTGAAATGGGTTCTCTCTCTCTCTCTCTCTCTCTCTCTCTCTCTCTCTCTCTCTCTCTCTCTCTCTCTCTCTCTCTCTCTCTCTCTCTCTCTCTCTGTGTGTGTGTGTGTGTGTGTGTGTGTGTTGTGGAGGTGCTCAGCCTCACCAATTTCAGTCTGTGTTGTGGCTTTGCTGGTGGTGCTAAAAATCCAGGGTCAGAGGACATGACTGCTAAAACTGCCACTAACTTGCTCCAGGGCATTTTGCAGTCTATTGGGGGTATATTTTTGCTGCTTTCTTGATTGGATTGTTTTGCAAGTTATTGTATGACCCTAATTGCAATACATTCTCCCCTTTTCTGATATTTTTGGTCATACTTTGTGCTTTCAACATTTTGTAAGTCCATCATAAACTGTGAAAGCAACACCACAGAACCCTGGTGGCTGCGCCACTAAATCAGCAATGGAGGATTTTATGAGAGGCTGGCACCACCATAAAGCTTTGATTGCAGAGTGCGTCAGAATTGCTTGCCTCCAGAAAAGCAGCCTTCAAGTCCAAGTCAAAAGTTATTCAGAGATGCGTCAGTCAGACTCAGCTGATGGTATGTAATTCTGCAGCATCTTTACACTGGCCAGGGCAGGATGATTCCTTCTGCCCAATGCAACAGGATCACGCAGAGATGTAGCAGGAAGCCTCTTCTACAGAGGAGCAGAGAAAGTACATGCAGTACATGATGAAGGGCCCAGGCTGAATCCCCAGCAGCATCTCCAGGTAGGGCTCAGAGAGAACCCTGCTTGAAACCCCAGAGAGCTGCTGCCAGTCAGTGCAGGCAATACAGAGCTAGATGGATGAAGGGTCTGACTCAGTAAAAGGCACCTTGCTATGTTCCAATATGGTTCCTCTGCGCTGCCTGCTCCCTGCCTCCCCTTGTGGCCCATCCTGTCTCCTGGTTGATGCCTGAAGCCCTGAGCCCGTTTTTTTACTGGGGAGGGCGGGGTATAAATAAAAATTTATTATTATTATTATTAGAGGAGGGTTGGATGACTAGGCTGGCTGGGGGCAATGGGCAGGGAGAGCCATGGCTTGCCTTACGTCCTGCAGTGGGGGGGGGGCGTTTTCTGGGATCCAGCTATTGGCCCAGGTTGCTGTGGCCTTCTGGAGCATCTCCTTACCTTGCTATTTGGAAAATGCCACCCATGTCAGGATGGGGGCCAGGGGGGGGCGGGCGGGCTTGCTGCTCAGAGATTAATGAGCAAGAACTCCTTATCAAAGTTCTAGGAGCTTTTGGGTGTGAGGGCGGCCCCTGCATACACTCCAGCATGGTGCTGAAGACTGATTAACGTCACCACCCTTCTCTAACCTTGTACTTTCCAGATGTTTTGGACTAGCACTCTTCCTCTTCTTCTTCTTCTTCTTCTTCTTCTTCTTCTTCTTCTTCTTCTTCTTCTTCTTCTTCTTCTTCTTCTTCTTCTTCTTCTTCTTCTTCTTCTTCCTCCTCCTCCTCCTCCTCCTCCTCCTCCTCCTCCTCCCTTGCCTTCATATTTTCTGCTAATTATTCAGAGTTCCTCCTTTCCCTGGACCCGATGCACAGATTCCGCAGACACCTCCCCCCCCCATTCCTACTTTCTCTTTAGTTCCTCCTTTCTTCAGTTCCCTGACTCCCAAGCTCCTTTGCATGTCTGCTTTCTGGGCCACTGCCTGCTTTGCCCCAACTTCCTTTAAGTGCCTTGTCTCTTAAGACACCCCCCCAGCCCCAACCAGGGCATAAGAAGCCTGTGTTGTGGGGTGGTTAGAACTATTAAATAGTGGGTAGACGACACAGCAATTCTTCAAGAAGCTCTTTATTTGGAAGCCAGAACAGAACTGGGATGCACTGCTCAGCTGGCCTACTTTGATAGCCAGCTGGCTCAAACAATGTAACAATCATAATTCAAAGTCCCCTCCTAAAGGTCCCTCCTAAAACAACTGCTGAGGACCTGAGGGAAAACTATGTACAGTGACTTCAATACATAACAAGAACAGCCTTGCTCAGCCTTCGGTTCCCAGATGCTGTTGGACTAGCACTTGCATCCAGAGCTGGCCCTACGGCAAGGCTGGGTGGTGCAGGGCACCAGGGGGGGTGCCGTGCTGGGAAATGGGGCGGGGGGGGGGCGTCGGAGGGATCTTCGCGCCAGATATGCTTAAGACGGCCCTGCTTGCATCATCCCTGCTTGCTGCCCCTGCTGGCTGTGGATGATGGGCTTTGTAGTCACAACAAGATCTGGGAACCTAAGGTCGAGAAAGGCTGGGTCAGAGTGTTGGACTAGGACCTGGGAGACCAGGATTCAAATCCTCCCCCAGCCACCTGAAACTCACAGTCATACTTTCTCAGCCTAGCCTTCTTCATAAGATTGTTGTGAGGATCAAATGTGGGGACGAAGACACAAGACATACGCAACACGTTGAACTCTGTAAAAAGGTGGGGTAAAAAGACAATAAATAAACTAAAGCTCCTTCCTGAGTTTGTGCTGTGAGGTTTCTTCACAGCCTCCTCTTTGATTTTCGTGTTTTGGGGCCCTTTCCCCCATCTTCCAACCACCCTCCCTTCAAGCTTCTCTTTTCCAGTCCTCTGCCTGCTCTGCGTCTTTCCTCTCAGACTCTTTGCAGGTACTCCTTAGGTTCCCTACATTCTGAGACCTCTTCCTAGTTCCTCAGCTTCCCATTGTGTGAGGTGTTAATTCCCAGCCAAATGGACCACTTTCCCTCGCCTCGCAAAAGTTGGACTGCAAGCTGCTAGATTCTGTGAGCAACGAAACATTCTGAGCCTCTGCACCAGCTCACCCAGCCCTTCTTGGGGGGGGGGCGCTCACAAGTGTGTTCCTGTGTAAGAACAGTGGCTGTGACCTTGGTGCAGGAGGTCAAGGGCCATCCTGGGATGCACCACAGGGAGACTGTCCTTCGTGACTCCAGCTCTTACTCTAGGAGGCTGGCTCTTTCTAACGCGAAGTTCCCTCCACTTTGCTGCCTGAGCAGCTTCAGCATTTGTGTCAAACTGCAGCAAGGGAGTTTTGTGTTTCTGGAAACAGGCCTCCATGCCAGTAGCTGCCTGGCTCGTTCAACACTCATTTTTCCCACCATTAAATTTGCTAAAAGTGGGAGATCAAGAGACAGCTATATGGAGGTTTCAGCTGGCAGAGGGGATGGCAGAAAGGAAGCCAGACGGTTGGGAGAAAGCTCTGCTGGCTGCTCTCTTTCAGGTTTGTTGGAAAAAAGAGGCACTTCACACATTGCAAAGCAAACACAAGAGGCTCTTCTGTGCAAGAAACAGGCAAGCATTCACCAGCCTTGGGTCCTCTTGATGTTTAGGACTACAGCTTCCACTCATCCAAAACATCTGCAGGGGACCAGACGGATGTAGAACGTCACGTGTGGCAGTCTTTTGCACACACGTTTTAACAGTGTGTGCATGCTGGGGAAAACGTGTGTGTTGCATGTGGCAATCAGCAGACACACGAATTCTTTTAATGAAGGATAGCAGTGGCTTCTAAGCATGGTGGCTTCTCTCTCTCCTGTTGAAATAGATCTGCCTCTGAGCACACATGGGGAAAGCACGGTTGTGCTCAGGGATAGAGAGTATGCACAGGAAGTCCTTTGGGTGGCCATTCTGAGAAGAGGATGCTGCACTAGATGGAGCATTGGGCTGATCCAGCCAGGCTGATGCTGATGGCCATCAACCTGGATGGCTTTCAAGGAGGGTGAGGCAGGCAGGGCCTGTGATTCCCAACAGCTGGTGCCCAGAGGCATCCTGCTTCCAGCAGTGGAGATGGGACAAAGCAATAGCAGCCGTTGATACCCTCCATGAAAAGAATCAAACTGCCAGGGAAGGGACTCACTAGAGTCACTAGCCTAGAGCTGGCTAGAGGTTCCGGCCCCTCTCTGGTGGGTGCCATCAAGGGAGGTGTTCCTGGTGAGTTCTGGCACCTCTTTTTCTGGATAAATAGCACTGGCCCTATCTCAGCAGCAGAGCCTGCCTCCCATGCAGAAGGTCCCAGGTTCAGTCCCTGGCGTCTCCAGGTGGGGCTCAGAGTGTCACCTGCCTAAAAGAACCATTGCTGCTCAGACAATACTGAGCTAGATAGACCAGTGGTCTGATCCAGTATAAGACAGCCTCCTCCTATGTTCCTGAATGTCCCTCCCTGACTTGGTGTGATTTGTTATTATTTATTTACCATATTTATATACTGCTTTTCAGGTGGATCTCACCAAGCAGTTTATATCAGATTATTATTAACTATAGAGTGGATGCAATGTAGTAGCAAATGCTGCAATCCTAGGCAAGTGTCTCCAGACATTAGTCTCTGTTAGAAGAGTAACTGGAATAAGGCAGACATAATCCAAGGAGAAAAGAAACTGACAATACTTTACTGAGGTAAAACTGAAGAAAACAGTATATAAAACAAGGTGAAATAAAACAGAGTTTTTCTTAGGTCAGGCCTTAGAATAGGAAAAAAACCCAAAACTCATTTAGAATCACTTTTTACTCCAACTTCTCCAGTTCTTTTCCTCAACAACAGCTAACCCCCAACAGACTAAAATCTCCAGCCAGTCAAAGTCTGCTTCCAGTCACACCAGCAACAGAATTAACCCCATAAGCCACCTGCTGTTGTACTTCCAACTATCTCCCTGTGCTCAGTGGGGCTTACTCCTGGGCAAGTGCACACAGAACTGCTGCCTGGGAGTCTGAGCTGTGGACCAGGAAGTCCCTGCTGGCTGGCGCTGATGGGACTTGTCACCCAAAGCCTCCTCAGGGCACCACGTTGGTGGAGGCTGGAGCAGACAACACCAGGCTGGAGGGACCCATGGTCAGATTCAGTCAAAGGCAGCTTTAACTGTTCATACCCACAAGAAGATAATGAACAATTCCTATTATGGCTTTGAAAAGTAACAAAAAACTAAGTACGCTTGGCTGCCTCTGCTTGCATTCATCCCTTGTTGCTGTTCCCCCCTTGCTGTCAGGCTTTAAACTGTAAGGGCCTTGGGGCAGGGCCTCCACCAGGGATCTATCCACCTGTCTTCCTGTCTCTCTCTTTACGTTTGCTTCTCCTGCTCTGTGAAAATGACTAAGTGCATTAGAGGCTCTTCAGTCAAATGCCCGCGTCTCATCTAACATCAGGTTCATTTCTTAATTCCGCTGGCAAGAAATAAAACAGCAGCAACTGATGGATACTTGTGGAGTAATTCTGATTTTGGAAGCTGGGGTGAGGGGGAAAGAACAGCACAAGACTCACCTCAAGGAAAAGACCTGCAGAGTAGGCAGCTGTAAAATCTTGGCCAGGGATGAGATGACACTTAGCAATGCGCCAAGCTACACTCGGTGCGCCGAGGGGTCTTGATTGTAGAGGCGCCATTTTGCCATTAGGTGGAAGTGTTGAGTTTTCTTGGTTTGAGGAAGATTGCTTGGTGCTAAGACATCAGGATGCACTTCTGAGCCTGCTGACGAAAGGAAGCGGCTGGTTCCAGGCTAGATCCAGGGGCTAATTGTCTGTGAGTTCAGAGCGGCATTGAGGCTGGAAGAGCCTTAGCTCATGGGGAACATCTGCTTTGCATGCAGAAGGTCCCAGCAGGTTTAGTCTCCGCATCTTCTGGTCCAGCTGCAAAAGACTCCCTGTGTAAAACCTGGAGGGCCACTGCCAGCCAGTGTAGGCAGTACTGAGTTCAATGGGGGAACGGTCTGACTCTGAATAAGACACTGAACGCTGCTATTGGGTGGGCTAAGCTAGGAGTCAGGCAACTTCCTGATGGGAAGATGGCCGTTGTCTCTGGGGACAGGCAGGAGAACAGGTGGCAGGAGTTGGCTTTGCTCTGGAAGTGGGTTGTTCTGACTTCGTGCTTTACTTTAGACTGGATTTTTGTGTAGTAAGGCTGTGATCTCAGCTTCTGGTTACTCAAACCGCAACTTGGGGCTCAGGATTCTTTAGTTCTGGGTGTACAGTATGTCTTTTGCACCAGGCACCTTTCAGAAGAGCTTGGGGTAAAGAACTTAAGAAGAGCTCTTCTGGATGCAGCCGTCTTGCCCAGCATCCAGCCAGATGCCTCTTTGGAGTTTGTGGCCTTTGAACTCAATGTGTCTGTGCTCAGCTCTTTGCTGCAGTCCCAAAACTCGGGAGTTGACACACTGCTGAGTACAGCACCAAACATCTTGTAGCTGATAAATTTGTCTGCTTCGTGAAAGAAGGTGGATTTCTCTAGAACCTTTCCTTATCAGCCCAGTGCATAATTATGTGGAGTTGGGTGGAGCTGCTGGGTGATGGCATCCGTCTGGCCGAAAAGGAAGCAGCCTGAGCTATGTCCATGCTATGTCCATTGCGCTTTGCAGGGTTTACGTGCTCTGATGCACAGAGGGGTTGTGGTTTTTATTTTATGTTATTTCTTGCTGTTCCATTCCAAGGAGCTTGGGATGCAGCTGGGGTTACTTAAAGGGTGACTTGGAGCCCCTGATTCTTTAGGTGTTTTGTTCTTTCCTCCCCTTGATCTAAAATATAGTTCAGGACATCAGGGTGGGGAGGACCAGGGGGAGGAACGCTGCCACCCCCTGTCAGATTTCCTGTCTGCAGCCAATATCTGCCCCCCCCTTGCTTGCTATTTCACTTGTGGTGCCTGCCTGCATCATCAGCTTTCACGTGAACTGAGTTTAGAAGGCTGCTGCCTCTGTGCTACAAACCCTGCTGCTGGTCTGCTGAAGGAACAAGCCTTAAGGCAGCCTATGCCTACCCAGCACCTGCAGGAGTTTTGGACTACAACTCCCATCACCCCATAAAGGAGCTGATGGGAGTTGCGGTCCAAAACAACTGGAGGGTGCGCTAGGTTGACAAATGCTGGCATGCTGTGGCGGGTAATGCTGGGTCTCTACCCTGAACCCTCCGGCTTTCTCCAGGCTCCCCCAGCGCCTTTGCCACCCACGGGGCCATTTTTAAAATCCCACTTTAAAAGTCAAGGTTGGCACTGATGCAAACCCAGAGAGTGTTGCTTTCTAAAATCCTGCAGAGCAGTCCAGAGATCCAGATGCTAAATTGCTTCCATTACTGGTTCCCTGGAGTGCCCTCTCCTTGCAGAGAGAGCGGCTCCCTTGAGAAGTCCATCACTAAAGGCCATGGCAAGGTCCTTAACATGCTGTTGCATCTCCAGCTTAGACTGGAACAGACCCTGGAACCTCAGGTCTGCAGACGGAATGGGGCAACTGGGGCTCCCTCTCCAGCTCTGGAGACTCTCCTTCAGCCCCACCCTTTCTCCCAGGGCACACTGGCCCTGCCGCCTGTCCTTTCCCATGCTCTTTGCCAGGTTGCAACATGCTCTGGAATTGTGATGTACGATGTTCTTCATCTACATGCCTGGGATGTTGATGTGCATGTCTGTGTGCACACAAGCACCCCACACTGCAGGGGCAGCAACTGTCATGCCACCAGGTGATGCTGGGATCCCCCTCCCCCCAGCCCCAGTCAGCATGGCCAGGGGTCAAGGGGGATCAGTGTTGTGGCCCACCAACCTCTTTCCCTTTCCACACTGCAACCCCCAGGTCTGTGGAATAATGGAGCAAGCACCATCCCAGTTCTCCAAAATGCTGTTCTGGACCGCAGTGATGCAAGAGTTTGCCAAGTCTGTGTAGTGGAGAAGAACAGAGCCAGCGAGAAAGCCCACGTGGCATTGGGCTATTTTTGGGGCGATTCTTGGCCAAATCCCTCCTCCTCCAGTAGTGCTGACTGAATGTCCATGGGCTATTCACTGCCTCTCAGACTAACCTACCTCACAGGGCTGTTGTGAGGAGAAAATGAGGGAGTGGGAGAAATGTGTATGCCACCTGGAGCTTGGAGGAAAGGAGCATACAAAGATTTATTTTTATTATTATTACAGCATTATTATTATTATTATCTCCTTGTACATACATTTCATGGCAATGTACAAAATATAATAAAAACAGCCCAAAAGCAGTTTAAAACAGCACAGGAATTAATGGCAGATAAATTAAAAACCTTTCTTTCTTTCTTTCTTTCTTTCTTTCTTTCTTTCTTTCTTTCTTTCTTTCTTTCTTTCTTTCTTTCTCGATCCCTCGTAGCCGAGTAAGATTGTCTTCCATAAACACGGTTTTAACAATGGGTCCGTAAGTGACTGTGGAGGCCAATTCTGGATCCACACGTCCTTCCACAGTGGGGACATTGGTTTCCGGGTGGGAGTTGATCACGGTGTGGATTTGCATGTTTCTCCCTTGCGTCCTGAGATCGAGTTTCTTCAAAGCCCATGACACCTTTGGTAAAGGCTGCTCTCCAATTGGAGTGCTCACAGGCAAGTAGTGTTGTTGTTGTTGTTGTTGTTGTTGTTGTTGTTGTTGTTGTTCTTGTTGTTGTTGTTGTTGTTGTCTTCTTGTACATACTTTACACAGCAATGTACAAAATACAATAAAATCAGCCCCAAAACAGTTTAAAACAGCACAGGAAATAATGGCAGATAAACTTAAAAACAGTACAGAGCTGACAGCTGGGGCAGAGAGTCAAAGTGAGACAATCTGTTGGAAGAAAAACGTCTTCAGCTGGAAAGTGCAGTTTGTGGGTTCCTGTCACACCTGGACAGGAATGGTGTTCCACAGAACAGGGGCAGCAACACTAAAAGCCCTGCTCTGAGTTACTGTAGAATAACCGCTTGTAGGATCTTTGGAACTTGCAGGAGAAACTTTTCTCAGACCACAGTGATCTACTGGGGATAAAAGGGATAAGTCTCAAGTAACCTAGTCTTGACCTGTATAAGTTAGTATCAACTTGACCCAGTAGTGCATGGGGGGGGGATATTGCCTATAAATGCATATTTTAAGGACATTAAAAACACATTTTATTGGGGGGGGGAACGCTTGCAAAAATGTGTACATTAGGAGAAACTCTAAGCAGAAACTTAAAGAATAAATGAATCACAAACTGATGTGTAAATGTAGGGAACTACACTGAAGAAATTGGGAAAAGGAGGAGTTGGGAGAAGCCAAAATTGACCGATTTTGCCCATTCCTGTTTGTGCAGGAGAGTCTCCCCTGGACAAGAGCTGAGCCCCTTGCCTGCCCCTGTTTGAGGCACCAGAATGCCTTGGCCTGGCTCTGTTCTGCTTGTGGCCATTGATTCCCCTGCCTGCTGACGGGCATCATCCCCCCCCCCCTGAGGCTCTGGCACCTGCATCTCTGCTGACACCCCCCAATGGGTTGGCAGCCAGCAGCCGCTTGTTGCTGAGAGGCAGGCAGCTATTAAATATCCCTGCCTGACATAATGATGGCAAGAAGGAGAAGGAGAAGCGGAACATCTTCCATTAGCATCTGGCTTACCCTGCAGCGGCCACAGAGGCAGGAGGAAGGCAGCCTGTATTTTTAGACAGGATGCAATGCAACTTTCCGGCTCACCCAAAGGTGGGGAATAGCTAAGGGAGGAAGAGCGAGAGAGGGAGAGAGAGGGGGAGATTGAAGCTCAGGTTTCGGCTCAAGCGCTGGGCTATGGCAGCACGGCAAGGGAAGTCTGGGCCAGGCAGTGCTGTGAGTATAAAATGTGCTTCTCCTTCGCACACAGCCTCCCATCCCTCTGCTTTCACCCCCCCCCCCGCTTCTTTCTGTCTCTCCAGCACCTCTTGCTCTGGAAATTGCCTGCCTGTCAGAACTGGGGGGGTGGAGTTGGGGTAGCATTTCAACCCCCAAAGTTCAGTTTGCATGTTGTTTCTCTTGAGGGCAGGGGAAAGCTCACACAGAAGGGGGAGAGTCCCCCCCTCTCTCCCTCCCCCCCCCCTGCCTGACATACCCTTTCCCCATTTCTGAGTTGCCTTACAGGCCTCTGGAGTGAGAAATTCCCTTTTGGCTCTGCCTAGTTGTTTGGACCTGAGGATAACACGTAAAGTTCAGGCCAGAGGGTGGTGGCAGCTGCAGAGTCCTGTCCTCCAGCAGATTAAAAACCTGAGTAAGCCGAAGGGCACACGCTCCTAAATCTTAGACAAGCTCCTAAATCCACTTCTGCACAGGAAAAACAAGCAAACTGATGTCCTCCTCCGCCCACGTTTAGCGAGCTAACGACTTTATTTCACTTTTCCCTTGTGCTCTTTCCACCATCTCTCTCCACCATGTCAAAGAGATAAATAACTATGGTACCTGACATTTAGAAGACATCTGAAGGGAAGTTTTTAATGTGTGACATTAATGTATTTTAAATATTTGTTGGAAGCTGCCCAGAGTGGCTGGGGAAACCCAGCCAGATGAGCGGGGTACAAATAATAAATTATTATGATTATGATTATCATCTCTCTCGTAGTCGCCCTTTGTGGGGCCACACTCACTACTCTGCATGGAACGGCCAGTGTCCCTTGGTAGCAGCTGTTCCAGTAAGCCTGAGCAATGGCGTGCAATCTGTGTGTTTGCCTCCAGGTGGCTGAACTGCATGAACTGCAAGCCATCCTGCCCTGTGGTTGCCCAGCGCAAAGTGAGAGACACCCCCTCCTCTGTGCATTGCAGAGAACTTGGGGGCAGGAGAGGTGTGTGATTTGCATGGAAACTTCTGCTTCCTGAAACAAATCACAAACCAAAACACACACTTTGGCAGTTTGCAATGCAGTTCCCCAGACAAATAATGTGTACGGCGATGCATACATACGTGAAAGTGTGCATGTAAATGCATATACTAGTAAGACTAATATACAAAAAATGCATTGTGGTAGGAAATTTTGTTTGCAAATTTTGTTAGACAAAATTGCATACAATTATGCATATGATGCATATATACAAAGTGGTATATACAAATTGTGTCATAGTAAAATATATATATAAAGGTAAAGGGGCCCCTGACCATCAGGTCCAGTCGTGTCCGACTTTGGGGTTGCGGCGCTCATCTCGCTCTATAGGCAGAGGGAGCCGCCGTTTGTCCACAGACAGCTTCCGGGTCATGTGGCCAGCATGACAAAGCTGCTTCTGGCAAACCAGAGCAGCACACGGAAACGCCGTTTACCTTCCCGCCGGAGCGGCCCCTGTTTATCTACTTGCACTTTGATGTGCTTTTGAACTGCTAGGTGGACAGGAGCTGGGACCGAGCAACAGGAGCTCACCCCGTTGCAGGGATTCGAACCGCCAACCTTCTGATCAGCAAGCCCTAGGCTCTGTGGTTTAACCCACAGAGCCACCTGGGTCCCTTTATATATACTGTATATTAAAATGCTGATGAATTTGCATGAATAATCTTTTTTAAAAAATTGCAAACTGATGCAGAAGTGTTGAGAAGAAGCTGGAAAAATTAGGTGAAATAAAGGGAAATTGAGATGCTCCTCCTCTTACGGCCAGAGACCTACCTTCCACCAAGTGCTCTAGCATACTCTGAAAGGTGCAGGTGGGACCAAGCTCTCTCCCCCCACACCTCCGCCTTTCTCTTTATGCCACAGCCTTTGGAGACATGGAAGCAGCTGGAGAGATTCCTGCCACTTCTGAAATAATCTGAAGCGAAGGGAGAGCCTGGTTGCTGTCTTCTCCTGAGTCCATTGCAGGTGCCAGAGGACTTGGAGGACTTGGAGCAGGATGGAGTGGTCATTGTTGACCCACAAGTAATGGCTTCAGTCGAGGCCAACCAAAAGGTGTGAGGCCTCTGGAGATAGATGGATGCATCCCGTAGGCCTGTAAGAGGTAGACCGTTCACTGCAGAAGGCATTCTCCCACATTTGCCACTGTGGGACTTTGTGATGCCAGAACAATACTAGGGTGGCACACCTGCCATCATCTCACAGATGCTGGCATCAGAGGCCTTCTCTTGGGTACTTATAATGCCCCAAGGATCACTCACTACGCGAGCACCCTCCCTCCCCCCTCCCCCCTGCAGATTGCTACACACACACACACACACACACACACACACACACACACACACACGTTTAGATATGTTTAAGATGGGATGCTTCATGGGATGCTAAATTTGCAGGGGGCCCTCCTGCACTTCGTAAATAGCAGCTGAAGAGCTATAGCTCAGAGGTAGAGCATCTGCTTTGCATGCAGAAAGTCCCTGGTTCAATCCCTGACATCTCCAGGGAAAGCTAGGAGAGACTGAAGCTTTAGAGAGTCCCTGCCAGTCAGTGTAGCCAATACAGAGCTAGATTGACTGACGATCTGACTTTGTATATGGCAGCTGCCTGTATTTCTGTGCTGGAAGGGTGTGCATCAGGATGGAGAACCTCAGATATCAAGGAAGTCCTGTGCCCCTTCAGACCAGATCCCCTCCCGGCCGGCCATGGCCTCTCTTCCCAGGCCACACCATCCTCAAGTCTTGCTTCTCACCCTCCTGGATTGCTTGTTGTCAACTCTGGCTTGCCTCAAAGAGGGTGGGGGTGTATAAGCTATCCTACTGTACTAAAGTAATGTTTTAATTTGTTGCTGAATCCATGTTTGCCTCTGGCTTGCCCAACACTGGCATGTGGCCTTCAGAAGATTGCCTGGAAGAGAATGTGGCCCTTTGGCTGCAAAAGGTTCCCTACCCCTGGTCTGCAGGCTAGCACCATTTCTTCAAAATACTCAAAATAGTAATAGTGGTTGACTGGGTACCAGCGGAATAAAACAGAGGAGGGAAGGGATCTGGACACGTCGTTCTGGAACATCAAAGGGCCATTTTATGAATGACCCAAAGAGACTGGATTGGTTTGTGCCAAATGCTAATTGGCAGCGGTGAGGCTCATGCACCCAAATGCCTTCAGCTGGCCTTAGAGGTTGTCACTTTTTAGGAATATGGGAAGCTGGTCCCTCTGCTGCAGGGATAGCAAGACATGATGCTCCCCAGATGTTGTTGAACTCCAGCTCCCATCAGCCTCAGGCAGAAGCCCATGGTCAAGGATGATGGGAGTCCAGGAACTGCAACAGACTGGCTGCCATGGATTTGGTCTAGTGTTGTCTATTCTGAATGGCTGCATCTCTCCAAGGATTCAGGCAGAGTTCCTTCCTTTCTTAGGAGAAGAAATGAGGCTCAGTAGCAGAGCATCTGCTTGGCCTGCAGAAGGTCCCTGATACAACCTCTGGCATCTCCAGGCCAGGCTGGGGAAGATTCTTCTCTGAAACCCAGCGTGGATTATGAGGAGCTACCCTGTGGCCAAACTCCCACCAGCCCCATTCAGCCAGCGTGGATTATGAGGAGCTACCCTGTGGCCAAACTCCCACCAGCCCCATTCAGCCAGCGTGGATTATGAGGAGCTACCCTGTGGCCAAACTCCCACCAGCCCCATTCAGCCAGCGTGGATTATGAGGAGCTACCCTGTGGCCAAACTCCCACCAGCCCCATTCAGCCACTGGCCAGGGAGTTTGGAGCTGTAGCCTCGCAACATCTGGAGGGCTGCAGGATAGCCAAACCTCATGTAGGCCATAGTGAGCTAACCAAACCAGGTATCTGGCTCAGTGTGCAGCAGCTTGCTATCACCACCTGCTTCCTGATCCTTTTACCTGGAGATATCAAGAGTTGAATGTGGAAGCTTCTGTTTGCAAAGTGGGCTTTCCACCACTAAGTCAGGGCCAGTACCCAAAGCTGAGAGAGCTTTGATTGTGGCTTTGGAATGGATCTTGTGCCCTCACTTTGCCACCTCTGGTTTGTTGCCCCTGGCTACATTCCAGGAAAAGTCTACCCCACCTTTGCATATTTCACTGTATTTCCACCCCTTCAAACAGTGGCAAGGAGACAGTTCTTCTGCGCAACCCTCTTGGTTACTATGTTGCCGCTAGCAGAAACCCTTTAGGGCAGTGGTCCTCAACCCCCGGCCCACGGACCGCTACCGGTCCATGGATCAATTGATACCGGACCGCCCAAGGTACATTTAAATACAATTAAATTAAAATTATTAAATCAAAACAATCTAAATAAATATAAACAGTCAACGTCCTCCCCTTAGTGGGCTGCGGTAAAATTATCAAATGTTGACTGGTCCGCAGCGATAAAAAGGTTGGGGAGCACTGCTTTAGGGTACAGTCTCTGCCAGCAATGGCCTAAGATGTTTCATTACCTGAGGTGAAGCAGGCGATGGTGCCATCCCACGACTAAAGAGTGGTAAAGAGCAGGGTTTTTTTTGGGGGGGGGAGTGGTGCAGCAAAGGCAGAAATGGTTGGACTCATGCCTGGAAAGCATAGGACAAGCAGAAGCCTGGATGAGCCCTAACAGGAGACATGGCAGAGGTGATGTGTGGTGTGGAAAAAGTGGATGGGCAAGCAGAACTGTGGGCTTCACTCCCATGGGAAATAGAGATGGTCACCAACTTGGATGGCACTAAAAGAAGAACAGACAAATTCTTGGAGGATCAAGCTTTCCATGGCTTGCTCTCAGGCTTCTCATAGGCATTTGGTTGGCCATTGGGAGAAGAGAATGCTGGGTGATGTGGGCCATTGGCCTGATCCAGAGGGCTCATCTTATCTTCTGACGACTGAAAAGATGCCATGACAGGACAGCGTCCTTCATTGTAATGTAGGCTAGTGCAGGGCAGGCTGGGTGGCACAAACAGCTCTGCCCTCCAACATCTTGCCCCCAGTCCTCCATCACTTGGTTGCCCTCGCTGCCTGAGGTGGCTGCCTCACCCTGACCAATGGCAGGGCTGGTGCTGTTGTCCGCCATTCAAGACCAGGGGGACCAGTACTGGCATGAAATACCATGGGGCCACAAGGCTCTGTCTCATGCAGAGTCAGGCTGTTCTTTCATCTAGCTCAGTATTTATCTGCACTGACTGGCAGAATGGAAGGTGGTCTTTCTGCATGCATAGTCAGCAGCCCTTAGCTTTTTGGCATGGAGGAAGCTGCCTTAAAGAGAGCCCAGACCATTGGTCCATCCATCTCTATAACTGAGTAATTGCGGGGGGGGGGGGGAGAGGTCATCAGGATCTCAGTTGGGGGATCCTTTCCCAGCCCACCTGGAGATGTCAGGGATTGAAAGCCGGGATGATGTTCCTGCAACAGTCGTGTGCTCTTCCTACTGAGCTGTGGCTTTCGAGGGCCTCTGCACGGACTGCTTTGAGGCTGCACAAGGCCTGGCTCCATTCACAAATCTCTCCCCTCCCTGTGGTGCCAGCTCTCTTTTGCTGCTCCCCTCTCCTGGACTCAAGAGGCCTCCTTCTCTGGGCCAGGGTCCCACATAGGAAGTGTGCAGTTAATTATAGCGAGAGCATCTTGGTTATCTCATCTGCTCGGACACCTGCCTGCTCTACTTTCCTTTTGAGAAGCGTAAGGGGGGGGGGAGGGGGGTTTCCATTCCCAAAGGCTTATGCAAGAGTTCAAATGTGGGTAGGGTCAAGCTAAGCAGCAGAGAAAGGACCCACGTCCGTTTTCAGTGCTAAATGCCGGTTGCTGCTCTGGTCTGTGAGGTCTGCTCCTCCCAGGTCCAGAGAGGGACACTGTTTCCCTTTGAAGGGAACTGAAAGTGGCTCTGGAGCTCCTCCAGATGACCTCTGATTATGGGGCATGACTCGCTTGCATAATGCCTGTGTCCAGTTTTGTCTGTGTCCTGAGCATTTTTTCTGATTTGTTGTGGGGCAGACATAGGACAGCAAGCCTCCGTCCCTTTTTGCCTGTGCTGGGGTTGTACATCTTCCTCTTAACCATTCATTAACTCCACACTTATCAGTGCATTTCCTTGTCAGTTTTCTAACAGCAAAGAGTCCGTTTGTTTGTTTGTTTGTTTTAAAAAGTGGATTTGTTGTGACAGAGCACTTTATTCCCCTTTGAATTGCACAAACCTCAATTTCCCAGCGTGTGGTTGAATACCTCCAGCAAAGTACTGACAGTCTGGAGGCGACCTCAGACTCAGAGAGACTTTGCTGCCCATGCTGCGCAGGTGCTATTTCCTTTTGTCCTGCTGCTGTCTCTGGACAAACTGACTTTGCAGGTGTCTGAAGTGCCAGGGGGGGGGGCTAGAGCATACTGTAAAACAAAGATCAAGCATGAGGCCTCTCTCAGGCCATCTTTTCCATCCACTTAAAGAAAACAAAAGGGTTTGCTCATAAGCATATTGTACAGCTTTCATGTTTGCCAAGGGCTCCAACAAACAAACAAATTCCCTGCCTGCAATCCTGGAGAGCTGCTGCCTGTCAGTGTAGGCAGTGATGAGCTAGATCAGGCATCCCCAAACTGCGGCCCTCCAGGTGTTCTGGCCTACAAATCCCATGATCCCTAACTAACAGGACCAGTGGTCAGGGATGATGGGAATTGTAGTCCAAAACATCTGGAGTGCCGAGGTTTGGGGATGCCTGAGCTAGATGGATCAATAGTCTGACTCAGCCAGATCTAATCAGGCAGATCTATGGTTTCAGCTGAAAATCTATTAAGTTGTTGTTGTTTTTTAAACACCCAATGGGAAAGGAGGCACGAGGCTCTGGCAGGACCCTACCTCCTTCCCAAACCTGGGCAAGCTCTTACTGGGCTTGGGGAAGGAGGCGAGAGGCCCATGTCCCAACCTTTCTTGGCAGAACTTTGGAGGGTTTGCTGTAGTCAGATATGATGCCTCTACCTATGAGCGCCTGGGGAAAGCTGTAGGCAGGCTGAATGTGATATTTGTGGAAGAGGTGAGAATTACAGAACAGATACATCACTAAAACTTAATTTAAAAAACATGAGATTTGGATATTATATCTTTTTTATAAGAATGTACCAGTATTATTTTTGTTTTTTTGGAAAAAGATCTGGTCATGTTCACGAACTTACATGCTAACTTTTCTATTTACCCTATCTTGTGAGCTGCTCTGGGCAGAATATAGGGACATATTGTGGGATATAAATGCAAAAAACAGCCAAAAAAAAGAGCAAATGCATTTGTGGAAAGGCTGTAGTTTAGAGGTGGAGAGCTTGCATTGCACACAGAAGGTTCCTCATTGGATTCCCAGCATTTCCACATAGGGCTGAAATCGGGGTGCCCTGGGATGTCCAAGGCACCCCCAAAGAAAGTGGGGCAGTCCCACTTAAAACAGGGCAATTGGAAGGTCTGCTACAGCATGTCATTTATTGACTGCATTGTGAGTGCAAAATCAGCCCACGGTCAACTCTTGCAACAAAAACCATCTGTTGTGTCCCCCTAAGATGAGGGCTCCCCATGCTCACCCCAAAACAGGACATTCAGCTCCTCCTCTGCTTAACTGGTCCTTGTGGCCATTCAGAGTCAGACGGTCCTTTGGTGGACCTGGCACAAGGCAGCATCTATCTCCCTATGTGTTTCTGAGTTAGGAATACTTAGGCTGGCATTATGGATGTTGTTGGATTTAGGAGCTTTGGAAGGGGAGAAATCCCTCTGAGATGTAAAAGCACAGGGATCAGTTGCAATATTGCCTTCAGTTTCATCAGCATTGAATGTTTTTGTTTAAGGCATCTGTTGGGGTTTTTTTAATAAATAAAATGTTACAACTTGAAAATTTTGCCAAAAACTAAAAAACAAAAGAACACAACCTGTTTTGTTTTAATTCTAATTGGATACTCTGAAGGAGGAGGTGGGGAGCCCTACAGATGTTGCTAAACTACAACTCCAAGCATCCCTGGCGAGCCTGGCCAGTGGCCACGGATGAGGGGAGCTGTAGTTCAACAATGTCTGGAGGACTAAAAGGTCCCCCTGCTTGTTTTGAAGGGAAGCCCCTGACCTCCCCAGGGGAGCCGAGGAAGGACACCTCTTGTGGAGCTTCATGTCATAAGATATGCAGCGCTTCTGCTGAAAATGGAGAAACTAGAATCAGTTCACCTTTAATAGTAGTAAACCTACCAAATACACACTCTGTGAAACAATATGCAAACTGAAGCACAGCTGTTCTTTAGCATTTGTACTTTTCTGAATGTCCTCAGTGCAGTTCTCCAGACAAGGAATGCATGCAAAGATGCTATCTTTGAGATCTACAGGAATAGGTCGGTATACAAATTTAATAAAGAAATAAAAATAAATATTGTAGGGTAAGTGTAAATAGCATAGAAAAGTGCATTATATTTGGAGAAATTACTTTGTAAAAATGTGTGTTTTAGTGATGTGGGGCAGAGCAACTTGATGCTTAGTGATATCAAGACATACAGTGAGTGGTGCCACGTATTACGGAGGGGGAGGGGCGTTTGCCATTTTGGGTGGCAGGTCTGTGCTTCTTTTAAGAGTGTTCTGCCCTCAGTCAAAATGCTGGCTAGACTTAGAAGGGTTTGGCCTCGCCTTCCCATGGTGCTGGCTGGCACCAAATCCTTCTCCCTGACACGCTAACTTTCTGTGTGCAAGGATTTGTTCATTTTTGTGTGGAGGAGCAATCAGGTGAGCCCCCACCTGCAATCGGAATCCCAGACACAGCTTAACCACATCAGCGAGAGCTGCACCTCAGCACAACACACCCACTAACAAAGCCTCTTCTCTTTCCAAGGCTGATGCTGCGACCAGCTTCTTACGGGCGGCACGATCTGGAAACCTGGACAAGGCTCTGGACCACTTGAGGAATGGTGTGGATATTAACACCTGCAACCAGGTAGGCCTGACACCCCCTATCCTTGGTCCACCAGCTTTTGGCTTGGTCTTGATTGGTCCAGCCATGGGCTTGCATTCTGCCCTTGGTATCTAATCAGATGCTGTTCAGGTGGCCTCATGGCCCTCCAACTTGCACCAGCTGCTGTGCCAGGTAAGAGGCAGAAGATCAGCTCCCTCATTTTTTAGAGCTCTTGAATTTCCCTCATTCTTCTGTCATGCAGAATTTTGCTTGCAGTCTAAGCTCCAGAATGTGTGAATAATAAAAAGAGCACCCCTGGGCATGTGTAGAATGTGTTTCACTCACTGCTGAATAACCACAGCTTGTATTTTGTATTTTCATGTTGTGAACCGCCTTGAGATCTATTAAATACAAATTTATTAAATATAAATAAATAAAATATATAATATAATTAGTGCACATCCAGATGGCTTGAACTTTAGGGATGGTGTGGAGGGAAGAGAGAGCTTTCTTGCCATGGAATGCTTTCTGCCTTAAATAATCATTTGTTAACATATTTACATACCACTATGCATAAACTTTTTAAAAAAATGACAGCTGTTTATAATTGTACATAAAACCAGGCGGTAAAAACCATATAAAATGTCGAAATCAGAAGCCAGCTGGCCATTGTGGAAAGGTGTTTTCTTAATTGCCTGACGGAATAGAAATGTTTTCACCAGGAGGTTAAAAGTGGAAACAGAAGGCATCTGCTGAATCTCTATGGGCAGATAATCCCGCAATCCTGGGCCCAGGACCCTAAAGGCCTGGCTTCCTGCTCTTGTCAAATGATCCCCACCCACTCGGGAGACGACCAGTGACGCTCCTGCAGATGAGCTCAGTGACTGGGCTATAAGGGTTCAGGCGGCCCCTGAATTCTTCAGGGCTTCCAGCACCCAACCAGGAGACGGTGAGGTGGCATAGCCTCCTTCTGCACAACAGGTTGCACAACTGCATGGTGGAAGTGGAGTACAGAATTCTGCGTCTTCATTTCTTGAGCTGAAGGAAAATGTCCAGGATTCCTAGCCTGAAAGAGGGAACCTTTTGGATCTGTGTGGAGCTGCCTAGTGTGATGAACAGTCAGAGCTGCTGGTCAAAGGGTGTCACAAGATTCCTAGGTTCCAGAGTGACCTTGCCCACCCATTAGCTCTTCTTGACCTGGATCATGGCCTGGGCAAATGATGTATTGCAGGGGTCCACAAACTAAGGCCCGGGGGCCGGATGCCGCCCAATCGCCTTCTAAATCCGGCCTGCGGAAGGTCTGGGAATCAGCATATTTTTACATGAGTAGAATGTGTCCTTTTATTTAAAATGCATCTCTGGGTTATTTGTGGGGCATAGGAATTTGTTCATATTTTTTTCCAAAATATAGTCTGGCCCCCCACAAGGTCTGAGGGACAGTGGACCGCCGCCCTGCTGAAAAAGTTTGCTGACCCCTGATGTATCAAGTATAGAAACAAGGGAGTCGTGCAGCAGCCAAATGTATCCCTCACCACATCCCTCCACTTTTACAGCTGGCCCTGCCCACCCTGGCATGTGGACCCAGAAGCTTATTCAGAGGGAAAGGTGGCCTTTTGTCTGAAAAAAGCTCCTTACTATTGCAATATGCCCCTGGATGTGAGAGGGCCTTCCTTCTTCCTGCCTCACCTGTGAGCTGTGTGGTAAAAGGTACAGGTAAAGGGACCCCTGACCATTAGGTCCAGCCGTGGACGACTCTGGGGTTGTGGCGCTCATCTTGCTCTATAGGCCGAGGGAGCCGGTGTACAGCTTCCAGGTCATGTGGCCAGCATGACAAAGCTGCTTCTGGCGAACCAGAGCAGCATACAGAAACACCGTTTACCTTCCCGCTGTAGCGGTACTGTAAGGGTGACTCCCTACAGGGAGCCAGCCCCCATCATCCTAACGTCCACCTCGCCAAGCACAGGGAGCAGCAGTGGGTCTGAAGCAGCCAGGGGGGAGGGGAAAGACTCGGAGGGAGAGAGAAGCCAGCGTGCGGAATGATGGGAAAGCTCAGGGGAGGAGAGATGTGGGGAAGCAGGGCTGGCCCTACGGCCAGGCTGGGTGGTGCCAGGGCGCCAAATATACTTAAGACGGCCCTGTAGGCAAGGGCTCAAGGATGCTGGAGAGCCCTTCCACCGCCTTGACAGGGAGGAGGCTGAGAGGGCATCGCTCCTTCCGGAGCAAGAGTTAAGGAGAGCACCGTGACGCAGGTCAAGGGGGAGGTGTTTTGGGGTGCCCCGACTACTTTGCTGGCGTAGGAAAAGGCGTACACCATTGCCGGATTCTGATTCGGAATGAGAGGTCATATTTTAAGCTGTCTCTGCACTGTAAATACTTTGCACAATAGAAGTATTTAAAGACAAACTGGACTCAAGCGGAGTTACTCTAGAGTAGCCACAATGACCCTCTGACAGGTACCTATTTATCTACTTGCAATTTGACATGCTTTCAAACTGCTAGGTTGGCAGGAAGTGAGCTGTGTGGAGGCTCAAGAAACAGGATGCCGGACTAGACAGGCCTTTGCTCTGTTCCAGCAGGGCTGCTAAGAAGACACCTGGCAATTTGTCTTCTTCCTGCCTGCATTTGCTTCTAAGGCGTGTGTGCAAGAGAAAGTCAAAGCTACAAGGTGACTTTTGCAGTGGAAGGATTTGGGCTATTCTACCTGCTGCATAAAATATTCTGGAGAGGGCTCTTCCTATCTCCCAGAACTGAAACAGACAAGCCAGAGCTGTTCATTAAGGGAGAGGACAGGATCCAGTGCCCTTGGGAAGTCCATTTTGCATTCCCCACTGGCCGGCTTGCAGGCGAGGTGGGGGAAATACCTCCACAGGCAGACGGTGACTCACCTGGCTCATCCAAATGCACTACATCACGGCGAACAAAGCCCAGAGCCACTTCTCTGGCCTGCTTCAGCCTGCTGGTGGAGTGGGCTTGCATAGAAACCAGTTCTCTGGCATCTCTGCCCGGCATGCCCAGGCCCTTGAGGCTCTTCCAGGGAAATAGTTGCTGGAACTTACAAATAGGAATCTTGGTGTCACAGCGCAGTTGGGCACGGAATGCCCAAAGTGAGGAATCAGCTCTTTATTGTCAAAAGTGCACTCAGCATGTTAGGGAAAGGCATGTCCATCCCATCTCTCAGCTCCTCCCAGGTGTGCACCCAGTGAAGCAGCTGCCGCAGCAGAGAAACCCCACCTCCGACCTCAGCTTATGTATCTCCCCCAGCTGAGCTGTGTGCAAGCAGGTGAAGGGTGCGTCGCCAGCGTGCAACCTGTTTCTGCTCCTCCCTCTTCAGTCCTTGCCTGGTCCTGGGAAACAGGGAGCAGGAGAGGTGGGGGCATGATCTGACTCGGTGGAAGTAGCAATCGGGCTGAGTACGACCCCTGCTTTCACAAAAGCAAAATTCCTAGTTATTTTCAGACAGCTTCAGGTGTGCTTACTGTTCCTTATCAGATGATGCAGCAGGAGGGGTGTGTGTTTTTTTCCTTCAGTAAAAATTGCTATGTTCTTTTGCCCCACAGCCCCTCACTGTCCATTCCTACCTTCAGAACTCTGTGGAAATGTTTAGGCGGCAGTACTAGGTATAACTAAGGACTGACGCATCCTTCCTCTCGCCTGCTGCTTTCCTTCTTCAGCGCTCAGTTGACACAAACTGCAAATTGAGGATTTCCACGAATTGCTGCTTGCTCTGATTTAGCCCTAAAGAGTGGGTTTTCCATGGGAAAAGAGCAGGGCAAGGGGGAAACCAGTCACACCTCTGCCTGGAAAGCGCAGGGCAAACAGAAAGCTGTCCTTTCTTGGCATGGGACCCACGGAAGTTTGGGCAAGTCCTAAGGTGCCTTCTCTGTTCCTATGATTGCTATGATTTATTTTATGCTATTTATTTATTGAGTTTGTATAGTACCCTTCATCCATAGATCTCAAATCTGTTCACAACATAAAAAAGCAAGATAAAAAACACAAAATACAATATGAAAACAAAAACAAGCCAATAACGTCGCCTCCCCTATCTCTGGGCTCTCCAGCTCCCTGGAACAACATCAAAACCTAGCCAGAAATCTGCTGCATCACCCAGACCAGCATTTGAGGCCACCTGCAGAGCCAAAGACCATATGAAGAGTGTCCCTGGTTCAGGACAATGGACAACTTGATGTCTATGGGGTGCCTGCAAGCTTCTTTTTCTTCTTTGGCGATCACTCGTAGCCGAGTAAGATTGTCTTTCATAAACACGGTTTTAACAATGGGTCCGTAAGTGACTGGAGGCCAATTCTGGATCCACACGTCCTTCCACCACAGTGGGGATATTGGTTTCCAGGCGGGAGTTGATCACGGTGTGGATTTGCCAAGCGTTGCCTTCCTCTTAGCACGTTTCTCCCTTGCGTCCTGAGATGGAGTTTCTTCAAAGCCCAGGACACCTTTGGCCAAGGCTGTTCTCCGGTTCTCCTGCAAGCAGGGCCTGAGCAGCCCAGCAGTCTTCCCACTGGTGTTTGCTGGCAACTGGTACTCCTACACATGCTGCCTCCAGCAGTGGAGGTAGAAACATAGCCACCCAGGCTAGTTGCCATGAGTAGCCTTATGCCCCACGAAGGTGTCAATTAAGGCCACCCAGGTTGGTGTCCACCACTGCCTCTTCTGGAAGCCCATTCTGCAGTAGGAGCTCTACAGGATCAGGCCACTGGCTCACCTAGTCCAGCACCCTGTTCTCTGAATGGCCAGCCAGAGAGATGCCCATGGCATGCCCACAAGTAGGACCTGAGTTCAGTAGCTCTCTCTCTCCACCTGTAGTTCCCCAGTGCTCTGATAGTGGCTGGAATATATCCCCCATGGCCACTAGACATGAATCTGTCCAATCGTCTTCTAAAACCATCCAAGTTGGTGGGCATCACTGCCTCTTGTGGGAGGGAGTTCCATGGTTTAACTCTGCACTGCATGAAGAAGTCCTTCCTTTTGTCATTTCTGAATCTTGTAGTTTGGTGAAGTTGCTGAGAACTCTTTCTTGGAGATCCCTTGTCCTCTCACACAACTGCATATCCAGGAGAGGGGGAATGACTGTGAAACCAGGTCTTTGTGTCTGCTGTGTGGAGATGCGGTTGCATGTTTTTTACTGAGTGGCACAGTATACGAGGGCACGGCTCACTTCTCTTTCCCTTGCAGGCTTCCTAGAGTCATTACTCCCTTGGCTCTGCTAGGGAGATGGTGTTAGCATTTCACACCTCTGGTGTGTAATTAACCTGCTTCTGAGCTCATGTCATGAACATGTCTGCCCAAAGTAGAGAAGTACAGCATGAGTTAGAATGCAGTCAGCAATGGAGAGGCTTGCATTTCTCTCAGACAGCTAGAACAGTGTTTCTCAACCAGTGTGCCTCCAGATGTTTTGGGACTACAACTCCCATCATTCCTGACCACTGGTCTTGCTAGCTAGGGATGATGGGAGTTGTAGTCCCAAAACATCTGGAGGCACACTGGTTGAGAAACACTGAGCTAGAAGCAGTCGGCTGTCAACCCCACCCCCCTTGACAAGGAACTGAATGCAGACAAGCCATTAGCAGAGGGTGGGCTGGAGAGAAACCAACTGTATCCAGAAGCACAGGCAGGCTTGGAAGGCAGGAGGGGGAGAATTTCCTTACCAGAAGAGGAGGCAGTTAACCCCATGAGCCCAAGGGTCATAGAAACATAAGGGTCATAGGTTCAGGATATTCTGCAGAAGCAGGAGGCAGTCTTCAGAAGGGTCAACTGAATCGTAAGACACGGATGTTCGGCTAAAGCATCAGAGTCTAATTCTCTGCAATAAATCTTCAAGCTAATTACGACTTGTGTGCTGTGTTATCAAGACAGCAGCCTGGGCTCCTGACAGCTCAGAGGTTATGTGATTCTCCTTGACCTTAATGCTAGGACTTTGGGCTGCTTTGGGCCACAGAGGTGCATGTTCTGGACTAGCTCTGATCAAGCATCTTCACTAAGGAGAAATTCCCATTCAGAACACACGTGTGTCTATGGCAGCTTCAAGATGGTGGCCTGTTTAGTGGTGCATTCATTTGGATTTGTTTGTACAAAGTTTATGGGGGTGGGCTGTGGTGTTGGCTTTTTATGAGAAAGTGTTGCATCAGACCATTGTTATCTCATACTTTCTGGTGCATTATCCTGTCACTTTCCTTATTGCAGAAAAAGTTGAAGGGGAACTTCTTTCAAACTACAAGAAAGAAGATTCCACCTAAACATTAGGAAGAACTTCCTGACAGTAAGAGCTGTTCGGCAGTGGAATTTGCTACCAAGGAGTGTGGTGGAGTCTCCTTCTTTGGAGGTCTTTAAGCAGAGGCTTGACAGGCATATGTCAAGAATGCTTTGATGGTGTTCCTGCTTGGCAGGGGGTTGGACTGGATGGCCCTTGTGGTCTCTTCCAACTCTATGATTCTATGATTCTATTCTAAGTGGATTTGTTGTCCAAGTGTGCCAGATCACTTTGATGATGCAACCTGAATTTGTCCAGATGCAACTGAATCCCTCTTGCAAAACAGCAGCAGTCTCAAAGTGCCCTGTGTCAGAGGTGTTGTCAGGTCAGAGGTATGTCTCAGCAGTGGAGCACATGCTTTGCGTGTGGAAGGTCTCAGGTTCAATCCCTGGCATCTGAAACTCTGAAGAGCTGTTGCCAGCAATGCTCAGCAGATTTCTATATTCTATATACTTTGGAGCAGAGCATCAAGGCCCAACCTTAGCAGAAGAAGCAGGAGACGCTCAAACACAGCAGGATTGGCCTACTTCATTCAAGAAAAATTATTGTATTGTTTTATAAATGAAGGTTACACTTGTATACCAAACATATGATTAATAGCACATCCAACTACTATTTAAAAAACCAAGCTCCTCCCTCCTCATATAGCCCCTTAATCCTGGTACAATAGTCCCCATTCACTTAGGGTTTTGGCCACTAGTACAAACACTATGAATTGGGTCTGATAGCTGACAGGCAGTCAGCACATTGCCTTGAGGATGGGGGTGACACCAGTATCATCTCTTGCCACACGGTGGCTCTTGCCACAGCTTCCAAAGAGCTGCCCACGTAGAGTGCTTTGCAGGAAACTATTCGGGAGGTGGCTAGAGCCTGGACCACAGAGATGAAATGCTCTTGGGCTAGGAATGGGTGTAAGTGGCTGCAAGCTCTCCTTGCAAGTGACATCACCTGTGTCTCCCCCCCCAATGTTTTTATTCGTTTTATAATAACACAACATAAACAAATAAAAACATAATACAACAGAATAAAATTAACAAATTAACAATACAACAAAAACAATACTAAAAATTCTTAATTATCCACCTCTTTTCTTAACATTGTAGAGTGACTTCCTCAGACCCCCCCTTTCTGAGCTTCACTGTAAAACATCTTTAGCAATTTCTGAATCATGGTTTTTACCACATTGTATATCTTGTCTTTACATCATTTCTTACTTTAACTATTTAATTCATTTATATAAATTTTTCTTACTTACTAACCACTACTTCTACACCTACAGCCAATAACAACTTCCAAATATAATCCATAATATCAAATATTGCAATATTTTTTAAAGTATATTTTAAATTTATTCCCTGGTCACACAGTTTCCCGGTCAGCTCAGCCAGTTCCATAAAGTGCAACATCTTCATTTGCCATTCTTCCACAGTTGGTCATTCTTGTGTCTTCCAGTTCTTGGCTATCAAGATTCCTGCTGCTGTTGTGGCATACAGAAAGAAAGTAACATTTCTTTCCCTACTGTACCAAGTAAGGCTTCTGGTTTTTTAATAAATGTGTTTTTCAACACCTTTTTCAATTCATTATAAATCTTTTCCCAGAAGTCTTTTACTTTAGGGCACATTCACCACATATGGTAAAAGGTTCCTTCTACATCTTTACATTTCCAGCATTTGTTATCATGTGTATGATATATTTTTGCTAACTTAACTGGAGTTAAATACCATCTACACATCATTTTCATCATATTTTCTCTCAATGTATTACATTCTGTAAATTTAATATCTTTTTTCCACAACCTCTCCCAGTCCTCCAACATAATGTTGTGCCCCACATCCTTAGCCCATTCAATCATTACATATTTCACCTGTTCATCTTTCGTGTGCCACTCAAGCAATGAATTATACATCCTGGAAATATATTGTGTTTTTGGCTCTAACAATTCCGTTTCCAATTTGGATTTCTCCACTTGAAAACCTATTTTTAATCCATTTTATAGACTTCATTGATCTGTTAATATTGAAGCCAATCATCTACATTGTCTTTCATCTGTTCATACGATTTTAGCTTAAATGCAGAATCTCATTACAGTATATTTCAACCACTTGGTTTCCATATTTAACCTTTTGGGGGCCTTGGCCTCCAAAGGTGAAATCCACCTGGGTGTCTTCCTTTCTAACAAATCCTTTTATTTGCTCCAAACATTATACAATGGTTTTCTAATAATATGATTTTTAAAACCTTTGTGGACCTTTATCTTATCATACCATAGATATGAATGCCAACCAAATACATTGTCAAAACCTTCCAAATCTAATACATCAGTATTTTCCAACATAAACCAATCTTTCAACCAACAAAAGGCTGCTGCTTCAAAATAAATCTTCAAATCTGGCAGGGAGAATCCCCCTCTGTCTTTTGAATCTGTTAATAGCTTAAACTTAATGCCACCTGTGCCTCCTGCCACAGAAAGCTTTGCATTGAGGAGCACCTCGCAAGCCACGTTCCTGCTCTCTTAGGGGGAATGCTACCTTGTCTAGAACAGGCCAACATCCCCATACCTAAAACTGAGCACCACTTACTCACAGGACCGCCATCTTGTCTCGATTTAGCTTTAGTTGATTGCCCACCTTCTCCAGGCTTGTAGTTTCAGCACTCAAACAGCTTCTCCTGATTTAAGCGGAATGGGGAGAGAGCCGGGTGCCTTCTGCATGCTGATGAGACCATGCTCCAAATCCCCAGTTGACGGGTTCCAATGGCTTTATATAGACATTAAACAGCACGGGGGACAAGATGGACCTTTGAGGGGTCCCACGGTTTAAAGGCTGTGGCTCCAAGCAGTTGTCGTCCCCCCGTGCTGTTTCCTGCCAAATACGCTGAAGATAGAAGTGAAACCACTGCAGTCCAGTGCCTCCAGCTTCCTCCCACCCCTGGAGTTGTTCCCTGAGGACACCATGGTTAATGGTTTCAGAAGCCACTGAGAGATCAAGGAGACCCAACAGGGTTGCAATTCCTCCCCGTCTCTCTCCTGATAAAGGTCACCAGTTAACCCAGCTTGCTCCCTTACCATTCCTGGGCTTGGAGGAAAGTTGTGTTTTGGTTTGTCTAGAGCGAATTTGGTAAGTTCCAGTTTAAAATGCACACAGAATGAATTCCTCCCTTATCCCTAATTTCACCACACAACCTTCCCTCGAAGCAGCCACTTCACTTTGTGGTCACGTTGGGTGATTTTGTATCTCGCTGCACCACTGTTTGATCCTATTCTGTTGCAGAAGAAGACATGTTCCTCTGGAGTCTCTCTTTTCCCCCATCACATGCACAGGCACAAATCCAGCCCTTGATTCTGGAGGCAGCTGGCGTTTGTTCTTAATTGGGAAAGACTGTTGTGCTCATTATCACGAAGTGCCGCTGTCAAGCCGGGCTCCCGCCCCAGAAGAGGAAGGGAGGCCTTGTGGTAATGGAGCTACAGATGCACACACACAGCTCCTGGGTAGATTTTCTTCTCCTTCACTGATCAGAAATAAATACTTATTCAAGGTGCCCCCACCCCAGCTCTTTTAGAGAACTGAGACCAAAAAAGGGGAGAAGTCTAATAGGATCACATTCCCCCTGGACGTGTGGAATTGTGTCTGTTGGATATTATCTGGACTTAGGAGAGGCAGGGTGGATCCAACCACCCTCAGTTTTCCCAGGCTGTCTGGTTTAAGTGAGAAAAGCACAGGTCAGGGGAATAGTTGTGGACACTATTTATACATTTGTACGCTTTCATAATGCAAGTCAGCTCTTGGATCCTTCAGGAGGATGGTCACATTAGTCCAAGCATCCCCAACCTTTGGCCCTCCTGATGTTTTGGACTACAGTTCCCATCATCCCTGACCACTGGTTCTGTTAGCTAGGGATCACGGGAGTTGTAGGCCAAAACATCTGGAGGGCCACAGGTCGGGGGTGCCTGCATTAGTCTTTGTTGCAGGAAGTTTATTAAAATGAGTATACAATTGCATCTTTGACGACTAACTGGGTTGCTTCTTTTTCAAAGAGCACCAGCTTGTTAAGGAGTTAATTGCCTACATAATTGGAAAATTACCATCCAGAAATTGGTAGCAACAATGGAGCGCTCACATGCAAGGCCCTTGGAGCAGGCTTTCTGGAGCCTGTTTCTTTTAAAAGCTTTCTCATGCCTCCTCCCAAGCCTTGCACTGATGCTCCTGGCACAGAGCTCTGTCTTGGAATTCCCGCTCCTCTGTCAGGTAGATTGCGATCTACTGGGAGAGTTCTGTGTCGTTTGCAGCAGATCAGCAAGAAAGGATTTTAACTCCTGGTTGCCTCACAAAAACAACACCTCAGAAGCTTTCTCTCCCTTCCATAAATTCAGTTGCTGAAAAACAATACTTGCAGAAGGTGGGGAACCGGAGTGGATTTTTGTGGGAAAGGAATTGTGAGCTTGCTGCTGGTCCTGATCACAAGTTCCTGGGCTGAGCATGTTCTCAGACACACACTGAGTTGTATCCAATTAATTTCTGCTCAGAGTAGACCTACTGAAATAAATGGGCCTAAAGTTAGCCATGTTGACTTAGAACTAGCATTGGATAAAACCCCCTCTTGATCAATTCTTCATGTGTGCCCACCTGCCTGACCCAATCTTTTGCACCTGGCTCCAGTTGGTGGATCTTAGGGCTCTAGAATGAGCCTACTCCAAAGTATATCCTGCAAGTGGCTGCCTCTCATGAACCCTGATAGCAGGCTCAACAATGAGGGCTGCCACTTTAATTTCCCATAATATCTTTGGAGCAACCAGTGCCAGATTTAGGGTTGTGCGGGTGGTTCCCCTGCACAAGGGGGTGTAAATTGAGAAGATCCATTTGGGCTCGCCAAACATTGGCCTCACTCAGGGTGCCAAATTATGAAAGATTACCTTACCAAAGACTGCCTCTGGAGCAAGGCATCAGCCGGGACTTTGTAAGAAACTTAAATGGTTTTTTGAGGAACAAGGGCACTCAGAAGACCCTTTCTTTGGCCCCTGGACAGAAGTCAGCATGGAAAACATTTCTCCCCACAGTCTTGGATCCAGAACATAGTTGTGGGGTAGCCCCTGTTGGGGGGGGGGGTGTATGTTGCAGCACCAACAATCTATTCTGTTCCTGCCTTAATTTCTAGGCATGTTGGGGGTGAGTACAACTTCTTTTCAGGAGGGAGCCAAGGGAGCCATCACAGCTGGCTCAGTGGTGCTGCTGCTGCAGCAGCAGCTGCTAAGAGCTAGCAAATGCCCTGCCGCCGCTTTCACTTTATCGATCTGTTCCCAGACACGGACCTCGGCTTCCTGTTGCCTTAGAAGGTTTCGCTTATTCCTTGACTTGAAAGGACAGCAATTGCTCTGGCTAATAGGCCTCGGTGTCATTGTGGCTCCCATGTTGAGGGCCTGTTTGTCTAAGCCACTGAGGAAGCTTTTCCTGCCCTTGAGTGCCCCTCCCAGGCCACAGGCGAGGCATTCTGTGTTGAGGTGCTCCCACATTGCAAGGTGAGTTGTGTGTCAGACTGAACCCCCTCCCTGTTCAGGAAGTTTCATTCATGAGGTGGAGTGGTAAAAATTGGGGGCAAGGAGGGGTTGCTACCAGAAGCTATAAATTTGTCTTCAATGAAAGATAAACAGGCAGTGGCATTAACAGTTTATACGTGTAGATTATCTGCATGTTGTGCCAAGGGAAATCAAAATTCAGTACCAAGACCCCATATTCCGCTCCAGGAAAAGCCGTGATCTGAAACCTTAAACGATGCAACTGTGCTAGTTTTTCATTCCCTTATGTTTCCCCCCCCCAACGACTTATTCAGCAATCTTCCTCTTCTACATAATTTTCTCTGCATTGCTACACAAAAAGGGTGGTGTCAGAGGGGAGACTCCATGCCTCACCCCAAGCCAGCTTTTTCTCTCTCCCCACGTTACTCAACCCCCCCCCCTCGCTGTCCGCTTCACTTCACTTCCTGTCTGATTAAGAGTTCTGGAGAACTCAAAAGCTTGCTTGCTATTTTGTGCCATTTTGGTTGGTCCTAATAAAGGCATCTCCACCTCCGCTGTGGATTTTGAAGTACCGTATTTTTCCGTGTATAAGACACCCCCATGTATAAGATGCCCCCTATTTTGGGGGACTCCAAATTAAGAAAACACCCCCTCGGCACTACCCGTGTATAAGATGAACCCCAACTTTAAAGCAATTGTTTTGGTAAAAATAAAAAAACCCTAGTCTTATATACGGAAAAATACGGTATTTCTGCATTGCTAGCTGTGACGGAAAAGTTTGTTTTTGCTGGGGCAGGTTGGGTCCCCAAGTATTTCTGAGCCAGTGTGGTGTAGTGGTTAAGAGCGGTAGACTCGTAATCTGGGGAACTGGGTTTGTGTCTCCGCTCCTCCACATGCAGCTGCTGGGTGACCTTGGGCTAGTCACACTTCTCTGAAGTCTCTCAGCCCCATTCACCTCACAGGGTGTTTGTTGTGGGGGAGGAAGGAAAAGGAGAATGTTAGCCACTTTGAGACTCCTTAGGGTAGTGATAAAGCGGGATAGCAAATCCAAACTCCTCCTCCTCCTCCTCCTCCTCCTCCTCCTCCTCCTCCTCTTCTTCTCCCCATGCCAGAAAAGGGTTAATCTACAGCAGCCTCTGATTGGCTGAGGTTCCAGGAGGGGGAGTTGAAAAGGAGAGGATTTGGAGAGACCGGGAGGGAGTGTTGGGAGGAGGTTTTGGAGCAGGTTGGCATTGAGGTTGGGAGGATAGGTAGGGAGATAGGGAGTGAGAGGAGAGAGAGTTGGTTCTAGGAAGAAACATCCACTCTGAGGAAATATCACAAGCTAGAGAAAGGCTCTGAGCTGAGGGTGAAAGACAGTGTGTGGTGTCCTGTGAGAGTAATTAGGCCAGGAATTGACTGGGAGGCTGGAGCTGAGCCTGGAGAAGTAGAAGCTGGAAAGAGACCATCTACTTAGGTCTCATTCCAGTCAGGAGGGGAGAGTAAGAGAAGACTCCCAGACCAGTGAAACCTTGGGTCTGTTACTTGGAGTACCACAGGAGTAGGGTTGTCTATGGGGTGTGTAACTGACAGAAAGTACCACCTTGTTAAGAACCAAAGTACAGTGGTGCCTCGACTTCTGAATGCCTCGACTTCCAAAGGTTTCGACTTACGAAGTCCGGAAACCCAGAAGTATTTTTGCCGTGCATGCGTTCTGCGCCTGCGCAGAAGCGGCACACGTGGTCTGTGCATGCGCAATATGGGTGCCTCGACATCCGAAGGTTTCGACTTACGAAGAGCGTCACGGAACGGATCGCCTTTGTAAGTCGAGGCACCACTGTATTAAGTGTGAAACCTTGAAGTGAAATAACATTGTAAACTGAAGTATCTTAAGTTTTATCCACCTGTGCCATAAACTTCCTTGTAAAATAAAACCATTATTGTTTATTTGAACAAATCCTGCCTGAGACTCCAGATTATTAAGTTTACCTCACACAAGTCCCCCACAAGATAATCTGAGGTGGTCTGTGGGAATTCGTGGGATTGGTGTTCTGTGAGTTGGGTGCACACTCTCATTTTTAAGTGCCATTGCGCTGTCGCACTAGCCCCCCCCCCCAAGGCAACTGTGCTTGAGCCTCTAAACCCTGGATCCTTTGCCTGCCAGCCCCTCTACTATTTCATCCACCCTTCTTTTTTACAACTATAACGACTGGAAACTTGGCCTTTAATAAATAATAATGTAGACATCCAATGAAGCTGAAGGTTGGAAGATTCAGGACAGATAAATTCAGGACAGATAAATGTGAAGAAGATACATGGCGCATAATTAAGGTAAGGAACTCGCTCCCACCAAAGGCAGGGATGGCTCCAGCAGGTGGCTTTGAAAGAAGACAGGACAGATTTGTGGAGCAGAAGCCTCTCAGTTGGAGGCAGAGATGCTTGAATTCAAACAGAGGTCTGCCTACAATTCTGATATTTCATTACCTGTTCAGAATGATTTTGTTATGCCAAGAATTTTTAGATAAATAAAATTCAGTGTTGGTCTTTTGCTCTGTCATTTGTGATACAGTGGAACCTCGGTTTACGAACACCTCAGTTTACGAATTTTCAGTTTACTAATGCCGCGGACCCGTCTAGAACGGATTAATTCACTTGCCATTACTTTCAATGGGAAAGTTTGCTTCAGTTTATGAACGCTTCAGTTTATGAACAGACTTCAGGAACCAATTACACCCATGCTTCGGGTTAAGTACGCTTCAGGTTGAGTACTCTGCCGACCCGTCTGGAACGGATTAATCCACTTTCCATTACTTTCAATGGGAAAGTTCGCTTCAATTTATGAACGCTTCAGTTTATGAACAGACTTCCAGAACCAATTGTGTTCATAAACCGAGGTACCACTGTATTGTAATTTTATGATGTTTTAATGATTTTATTGGGTTTTTTAATGAGTTGGCCATCTATAGTCTTATTAATGAATTGAGTAAATGGAAACGTGGCTTTCTGGGATGAACCACCGGTGAAAATTGCTTGCCTATGAGTCGAATGGGCATGGGGGGGGTGCACTACCTGATTCTCGGTCAAATGGGACATTTGCTTTGGGACTGATCATCTGCCAGTCATGACAAATTCTGGAGCTTGTTAAGTGAAGACCCAGGTGCCCGTCCACTGCTGGCCTCTCATGGCCTGATACCCTGGGGAATATCACACTTGTGGTCAAGGTCCAACCTCACATGTCCTGTATGAGATAAGAGAGGGATGCGTGTGGTCAGACCTAGCCCACAAGCCTTGTCTTCTCACACAAAACTGAGCACAGCCTCTTAACCTACCATCTGATCACCATCACCATCTGCACCAACCTTGATTCCATCACCACCATTCTCAGAGGAGCTGCAGCTGCATCTTTCATCTGTCATGTGCCACATTAGATGCCCAGCAGAAAAGAGAAAGAGGCTTGGATTGCCCTGGGGTGCCAGTGTGGTGCCTAGCTGAAAAGGAAGAATCCACATGGTTTGGGGTGGGTGGGGGGAGCCTGTGGGAGTTTGGGGCTTTCAGGGCAAAGATGTTATTTACCTGTATGAGTTTAGGGACCAGTAGGATGGCCATCAGTCTTGGGCCACACATAGTACATACATTTAAAGCACTATGGTATTTATTTAAAACAGTTGTGTGTGTGCCCCCCCAATAATAATTCTGGGAACTCTGGTTTGTTAAGGGTGCTGAGAATTGTTTGGAAACTCTAATTCCCCTTCCAGAGCTGCGATTCCCAACGTTCCCTGGGAGAAGAGATTGATTGTTAAACCACTCTGAGAACTGTAGCTCTACCTGTAGGGGCATAAAAGGTAAAGGGACCCCTGACCATTAGGTCCAGTTGTGACCGACTCTGGGGTTGTGTGCTCATCTCGCATTATTGGCCGAGGGAGCCGGCGTACAGCTTCCAGGTCATGTGGCCAGCATGGCAAAGCCGCTTCTGGCGAACCAGAGCAGCACATGGAAACGCCGTTTACCTTCCCGCTATAGCGGTTCCTATTTATCTACTTGCATTTTGATGTGCTTTCGAACTGCTAGGTTGGCAGGAGCTGGGACCGAGCAATGGGAGCTCACCCCGTCACAGGGATTCGAACCGCCGACCTTCTGATCAGCAAGCCCTAGGCTCAGTGGTTTAGCCCACAGTGCCACCTGGGTCCCTACCTGTAGGGGCATAAGGGCTTCCTATTAACTCTCCCTTATCACCCTGAACAAACTGTGGTCCCCAGGATTCAGGGGGGGGCATGACTGTTTAAACCAGTACAATGTTGCTTAAAAATTTCTGGTGCGGATGTGGTGTTACTTTGGGCTTCTCATCCAGATGACCTATTGATGGAGCAGGCATACTGATTCGCTTGCACAAAGATTACGCAGAGCTTAGACTTTATTGAGCATTCATTCTGATTTGCTTGCAGGGAGGTTATACGGTCATGAACTTTCCTCCCGAATTCATAATGATTTGTTTCCAGGGTGTTTCCACATCATTCATTCATCCCACACTTTCCCTCTTAACCATTCATTCATCCCAACAGGTTGTTGCTGTTGCTGTTAAGTGGTTTTGTTGTGCCAGCGTGACAGACTAGCTTTCATCCACTTCAGTTGCACAGACCTAAAGTACACCCTTGGATTCCTCCTGTGAAATACTGACAGTCTAGAGGTGACCCCCCGCCCAACCTGTGCATAGGAGTTTCAAATGTCTCCCCTCTCACCTGGCCGCTTTTCTAGGGTCTCTCCGTTGTGCTTGGGAAGGTGGTGAGCCTGGATGCTGTGCTCACTTGCTCTGCTGGCCTCTTGCTCAGGGGGGCAGCAGGGGGGCTGGCAAGGCGGAGCCATGTTCTGCTCACGGCCGGTTCTGCTCACGGACTCAAACTGATTCAGCCTTTGCCAGAAGAAACTTGGAGTCTTTATTGGCGCCATTGTTAGGACCCAGTTGGAAGATGAATCAATGACCCACTAAAAGCTTAATCTAGAACCATTACCGTGGAATTTCTTCTACCTGTAGTTAGTAGGATTAACAGCTGCGACTAGTAGCAAACTAATATTTTTTAATTATTGTCGTGTAGATATTTGTGGCTATTCCTGGATGTTTTCAACTTTATATTTTAGATATTTTAGATTGATCCTGCATAATTATATATGCATGTGGCAGAACTATAATAAAGAGATCACACACACCAGAAATGTTGCAGGATACCTGCAATGCCCCCGTTGATGAAGCATGTGGTGTGTGTGGAACAGTTGCCCCTCTCCCCAACACTTTGGGTTGAACAACTGAGCCCTTGCCCTGGCTGAATCTGAACTTGTTGCAAGGCAGGGCCAGTGAAGAACAAGCAAGCTCACCTCCGGCCATGGTCTCATGGAGTCTCTCCTTTTTCCAGAATGGGTTGAATGCTTTGCACCTGGCCTCCAAGGAGGGACATGTGAAGATGGTGGCTGAGTTGCTGCACAAGGAAATAATTTTGGAGACCACCACCAAGGTAAGCCCCCCCCCAAGGTTGGGGTGGGAATGGCTCTTGTGAAACTGAGGTTGGAGACAGACAAAGATGGCCTGCAACCAACAAGAAGAGCTCTCATAGTTGCTGGGGCCAGCAAATAAGCCTCTCCTGGGCTAGAATCCCATATATATATATATATATATATATATATATATATATATATATATATCCTTTATAGAGACCAAACAGAAATCTCCCCACAAAGTTGCTCTTTGCTGCCCTAATGGGAAAGGATTTCTGCTGGAAATACAACAGAGAGAAAGGGTTAAACAGTGCACAGTTCCAATCCTGATTTTTTTTAAGTGCATGTTGATTGGTTTCCCATAATTAACAAAATGTTTTGTTTGATTCAAAGTAAATCCCACCAGCCTGAAGTCTAGCCACCAGCTTTATTTAGAGCCTGCAGAATCCTAGCAATTGTGGACTTCACTTATGATCATTAACAGCCCCTAATTGTGTGGTTAAAATATGTGGTTAATTGGGGTGGGTTAAAGAGTGGCTGTCCGCCCGCTCAGCTGACTCTGTCGTCACATTCATAGAATTGAACAATGGAGGTGGAGACGCTTCTTCAGGAGAAGAAAAGGCTAAGGACTAAACCCTACACAAAACTGGAGTGGAGTCCCTAAGAGGGTTGGATGGCGCCTTGAACACCTCCTTCCGGCGACTCCTGCAGCCAAGTTGGTGTCAAAGGAATTGCTCTGCTTTCCTTTGGACCACCCAGGCCGAGAGGGGGGGTCTTGTTGCCTGGGCAGCCCAGGATCTCCAGACACACTCCCCAGGTTGCGCCCCAGGGAGGTGACTTCGATGCTACTAGCACAGCGGTTTGATTTCACCCCCAGAGGCATACTCCATTGTATCTTGAGACAGATGGATGTCAACAAGAACAAAATATGCTAGTGATACGCTACCCAACTTGGGGGGGGGGGTGTCCTGCTGTTTTCTCAGTGTATAGATCCGTAGGGGTTTGTTTGTTTGTGGTTTGTTTGTTTGTTTGTTTTTAAAGGTGTTTTCTTCCTAGCCTGCTTGCAATTTGTACCCTGCTTGACCCTTTTCTTCCATCTGGCTTTTTCAGAAAGGGAACACAGCCTTGCACATCGCTGCCTTGGCAGGACAAGAGGACGTGGTGAGGGAGCTGGTGAACTTTGGGGCAAATGTCAATGCACAGTCCCAGGTGAGTTGCCTGCCTCTCCCTCTCCCTCTCCCTCTCCCTCTCCCTCTCCCTCTCCCTCTCCCTCTCCCTCTCCCTCTCCCTGCAGTGGCCTCGCCTGGCCAAGGAGCTGGGAGGCTCTGGAGCTTCAGGGCTTTGGAGACTCTGCGGGAAAAGACCAGCAATGGGCCAGGCCCCTTAACAAGCAGGGCGCAGAGAGTATTGGGCGCGCAAGGAAACCGATGCCACATGATCCAGCTGTCCTTTGCCAGACTCAGGCAAGCCAGCCAAGCCGTGGGCCTTTTTTTTGTTTTAAGTAGTAGTAGTAGTGGCGCTGTGGGTTAAACCACTGAGCCTAGGGCTTGCCGATCAGAAGGTCGGCGGTTCGAATCCCTGTGACGGGGTGAGCTCCCGTTGCTCGGTCCCAGCTCCTGCCAACCTAGCAGTTTGAAAGCACGTCAAAGTGCAAGTAGATAAAGCGGGAAGGTAAACAGCGGGAAGGTAAACGGCGTTTCCATGTGCTGCTCTGGTTTGCCAGAAGCGGCTTAGTCATGCTGGCCACATGACCTGGAAGCTATACGCCGGCTCCCTCGGCCAATAATGCGAGATGAGCGCGCAACCCCAGAGTCGGTCACGACTGGACCTAATGGTCAGGGGTCCCTTTACCTTTACCTTAGTAGTAGTAGTAGTAGTAATACTAGAACAGGGCTAGGGAACCTTTTTCAGACAAAGGGCCACATTGCCTTCTGAATAAGCATCCAGGGGCCACAAGCAAAGGGTGGTGGTGGTGGGGAGCCCAGGCAAAAGTAAGCATAGAAGCAAATGTTGATGTTCCTAAACCCGCCGGCCTCCGTCCCTCTCTGTTCTGTCCTCCTTCCAAGTGAGAGAGAAGCACCGCCTGCCTGGCAAGAAGCGCTCCAGGAGAGTGTGAAGCCATGGCTGGACTGTCTGCCACTGTCCAAACAGATGAGTTCCATCTGTTGCTCTGCCTGTTCTGCCCACCCGCCACCATTATGTGGTCCCTGCAAGAGAGATTGTGGCTCCGGATCTATTTCAAACCAATCACCGATGGTGTTGGCTGGCTGATTAATCTGCCCATTTCAAGTTTGCAGCATTGTAAATATCGCTTGGCTTGTGTCTGCCTGGGCTGGGTGAAGCTTGTGGATTCAAAGCCATCCAAGGTCTCTTTCTTGTGTCCCTCTGTGTGTATCATGTAGATGCTTCTGAGCAGCTTCGGTCCCTGGCTATCTCCCTGCCAGCGTCACTCTTTCTGCCAGGCAGCCAACCACCCTCATGTCACCTGTTCCGGCAGAGCTGCGGGGGGGGGGGGGCAGTGTGGGTCGTCATGTCTCTGTGTCTGTTTGGATGGAATAGGGACTATCATTTGGCACAGGAGCCCCCTGCTGGCCCTGGGGAGGCACTGCCCCTCCGTGACAGTCTGCTGTGTCTTTGAGTTACATAAGCAGGTATCTGAAGGTCAAACAAATGCCAGGGAGTTGGAGAGAAATTGGGTAGGGAAGCACTGAGGCAAGGTGGGGGGTGGTGGAATGCAGAATGACAGGCTTAGGGGGCCTAGAGGGCAAGCTCTCTGTTTTCAGGACTCACTGCTGTCCGTCATTCTGGCTGAGATCAGCAAGCAGACCCCTCCCCCTCCCCCAAATCCTTCTGATCCTGTTTGCAATTTGTACTTTTGAGTCATTTTCCCAAAGCAAGGAGACTGAGTATGCTTGCCTTTGGTTGCATAAACATGAAGCCATGCTCATTTTGTGAGTGCTTTAGAGCTAATGCTCAGCCTCTCCGCTTATGCTGGCGATACTTTTGCTAAGCAGGTGAGTAAACAGCTGGTAATTCCAACCATTTGATTTTAATATGCACAGAATGAGATTTGCATTGGGCTAGCAATTTATTTGTTTCCTTTCTAGTTTGTTCTTTGCTAAGCAGGATCTTGAGTGGAAACTGAAATGAATAAAAAATGCAGAACTGTTGTTTAAAATTTCATCGTTGATAACCTTCTTCCCTTTCCAAATCCTTCCTCCCTCCCTCCCTCCCTCCCTCATCCTAAATCCTACTCCAGCCCCACACTGTCTCCTTCTCTGTTATTTTATGGGTGGTCCCAAGGCATTTTGGTGCCTACAGTGGAGAATCCAAATGATGCCCCTAACCCAACCCACCTCCCCATACCAATTAGCCCAGGGGACACACGGGGAAGTTTCCTTGTGTTGGTTTATTTGGAAGCAGAGTGGTATTGCTCTCTTCTCTTTGGGTCCTTGCCTTCCAGGGACAGGTTTCCTTCTGTCTCGCCATCCAGAGGGACGGGGGCGCTTTTCCAGACATAGAAGGGAAACTTCCAAAAGCAGAACCAAGGGCAGGTTCCCCTTGGCCCTACTTTTTGTGCCAGTTTGCAGCCTTCTCCCTGTAAAGTTCAGCAGGAGCTGCTGATAAGCAACCCTCTTTCTCTCTGCATAGCACCGCTCTGGTTTGCATTGGTCATCACGCCATGTGCCAAAGATCTGGGACTCAGAAACAGGCTTTTTGCTGTTATGTTATGTGACCATTGAGTATTTCCCTTTGCCCCATAAGCCAATCCATTTCACCCCTTGTGCCTCCCTCACCTTCTGTGATCAGCAGCAATCAGTGGGGGTTGTTTTGTGCAGATGGCAATGCAGGTTCTGATTCTGTGTTTACAGAAAGGCTTTACGCCTCTGTACATGGCAGCGCAGGAGAATCACCTGGAAGTGGTCAAGTTCCTGCTGGAGAACGGTGCCAACCAAAACGTCGCCACGGAAGTGAGTAGCTCCCCCTTTGTCCAGCGTTCCCACTCCATGCTCTGACATGGACCCCTTGGCTCACTCTGTGTCTCTTCCTTCTTCCCTGATCCACGGCAGGATGGATTCACACCTCTGGCCGTGGCTCTGCAGCAGGGCCATGAAAATGTGGTGGCTCACCTGATTAACTACGGGACCAAGGGCAAAGTGCGGCTGCCAGCGCTGCACATAGCTGCACGCAATGACGACACTCGGACAGCGGCTGTGCTCCTGCAGAACGACCCCAATGCGGACGTCCTGTCCAAGGTAGGCAGGGAGGTCCAGTAAGGGCCATAGCTTGGAAGGGCCAATGGCTGCCTTTGAGGGGCTGCCTTAGACTGAGCAAGGCTTAGTTTCCAGGCTCAATCTCTCCTAGCCCAGCCACCTAAAGAAAATGGCTGGCAGTAGAGCCAGCTTTGAAGTGCTTCCTGCATTCTGCAGATACTGTAGGTCATGGCATTATTTTCACCTGGAGTCTCCCCACCCTCTTCTCTCCCACAGACTGGTTTTACCCCACTGCACATTGCTGCACACTACGAGAACCTCAACGTGGCCCAGTTACTACTGAACCGAGGCGCAAGCGTCAATTTCACTCCCCAGGTGGGTGTCCAGAGTCCTCTGTCGGCTCTTGCAGGAGGCCCATTGACATGGCCCCCATGGTTACAGAAGGATAAGTAAGGGAAGGGCCACAGCTCGGCATAGAGCACCTGCCTTGTAGGCAGAAGGTCCCAAGCTCAATCCCTGGCATCTCCAGGTAGGACTGGAAGAGACACTTTCTTGAAAGCCTGGCCAGTGTAGACAATACTGAGCTGGATGGATCAATGGACTGACTCTGTTTAAGGCAGCTTCCTATGTGCTACTTCAGATTGTTCCAGGGGATGGCTTGCATGAATGGTTGAATGCTTCTTTGTATAAAAATGGAAAAAGAGATGTTTTTTAAATAAAAAAACCCAGCACATAGAACGGGACGTGGGTGGCGCTGTGGTCTAAACCACAGTGCCTAGGGCTTGCCAATCAGAAGGTCGGCGGTTCAAATCCTCGTGACGAGGTGAGCTCCCGTTGCTCGGTCCCAGCTCCTGCCAACCTAGCAGTTCAAAAACACGCCAAAAAAAGTGCAAGTAGATAAACAGGTACAGTTTATCAGTCAGTCTCAGCTTAGATGCGAGACCTCATCTCTCTAGTGGATGCCCATCTGCAAGTGGCCCTGCCTCTGGGGCTGTAGCAGAGCTGGCTGTTGGTCCAGTGGGACGGGAGGGAAGGCCAGGAGAAACTCAAGCCCCATAAGCATTAACCGAGGAGTCAGAAGAGCAAGACGCAGGTCTTTCCCCCAAGACAGCATTGAGGCAGCCGTGGGAGACACAGTGAGATGAGTTGCTGGGTCTGAAGATCAATGGATGTGTGAGGGAGCCAGATTGCTCCTTGGGAGTAAGCTGACCAAGTACTAAGTTAGCTTTGTGGTGTCCTTGAGGATCACAGCCAGCCTATAAGGCTTGGGGCAGAATTGGAGTGCTGGTGGTGCGGGTGGGATCGGGCTGGAAAGCTTTGCTGAAAGCTTTGGGAAGCTTTGCTGAAGAGGCACTCGCGCCCAGAGGGCTTTAGAGACCCTTGCAAAAGGGAGCCCTGCAGCCGAGTGCCTGACCGCTGCACAGTGGAACAACACAGAACAGAGGTTGGGACCACAATCCTAGGGTGCAAATGTGGCCCTCCAGGCATCTGTCTGGCCCTCTTCCAAGGCCACACCCTTTCCCCCAGGCCACACACCCTTCAGCATGCCTGACAGACACCCTCCATAAGTGTTTTTGCCTGGCTAGAATGTGTCCTTGAGCTGCTTTAATGCCTTTTGGTTGCCTGGATGGGGGAAAGCGTAGGGACATGTAGAAACCATCCTGCTCTACAAAGGTGGCACTGATGTTTGTTGCTGCACTCAGCTTTGCCTCTGGTCCCACCCACCTCTGGCGTTTCGGAAGGTTGTCCAGAAAGGTTGGAAATGGCTCCACATGTGTTGCTAGGAAAGGGCTGGCTTGCATGCAGAAGTTCCTGGGTTCAATCCCTGATTGGGATCTGGGAAAGCCATAGCCCATCAGAAGAGGCATTGCTAGGCAAGATGAGCCAGTGGTTTGGCTGGGTATGAGACATCCCCGTCTGCTCTTCTCTCCACAAACACAGAATGGCATCACCCCACTGCACATCGCCTCCCGCCGGGGCAACATCATCATGGTGCGCCTGCTGCTGGACCGGGGAGCCCAAATCGAGACCCGCACCAAGGTAGGGACATAAGATCAGGCCAGTGGCCCCTCTCATCCAATATCCTGTTCTCACAGGGGCCAACCAGATGCCCCAAGGGAAACCTGCAAGCAGAATTCAATGCCCTCCTTTGGTTGGCAGCAACTGGTTCCCATAAGCCTTGCTGTCTCCAACTTTGGAGGCAGAACATAGCCAGCCTGGCTAGTAGCCATCAATAGACCTCAGTCCTCCTCCATGCATTTGCCTCATTTTCTTTGAAAGCCATCCAGGCTGGTGGCCATCACTTCCTCCTGTAGGAAGGAGTTCCACGGTTTAACTCTGCACTGCGTGGAAAAGTCATTTCTTTTGTCTGTCCTGAATCTTCCAACCAAGACAGGGCCTTGCATCAGGAGAGGCAGGAAGGAGAAAAGGAGGGCAGCCCTGTCGTGCCACCACCCCGTCAGCTATGTGGTCCTTGCACCCCCTCAGCTTCCCCTTACTACCTCTTGCCCTCTGTGAGGTCCACAGCCCTTCCTTTTCTCTGCTGCCAACACAGATGCTATGTTTTTTAAGAATTAAAATTGTAGAGTTGGAAGGGACCTCGAAAGTCATCTAGTCCAACCCCCTGCAATGCAGGAATCTTTTGCCCAGGCGTGGGGCTTGAACCCACCACCCTGAGATTAAGAGTCTCATGATCCACTGGCTGAGCTTATCCCTAAATATCTCCTGCCTCTAACATAGTCAAATGGCATGAGTGCACACTACAAGCATTTATTAAAGCAGAAAGAATAAACAAGGGTGTTACAATCATTGAGCAGACAGAAGCCTATAGGTTCGGTTTTGTATTATCTTATTTGTTTCTTTGTCCTGTATAAGACAATGGCGAACAACAAGACTGTCCTTATTCTATCAAACTAACTCTGCCACCACCCACACTCTCCCTCCAGCGACCACACACTCCCAACCGGACCCTCTCATCAGTATTCAAACTCCCTTTCAAACTCTCATCCAATCATCACTCACTACCAACATCGCAAGCCAGAGGCGCCATCTTGCCAGGGAGATTGCGGGGGCCAATGTCATGTGTGTGACGTCCCATCATCCTGACGTCAGGAGGAGCCAGGGGGCAGAGCCAAACCAGTGGCAGCGCAGTTTAATGGCCAGCGGCTCCTCCTCTTGCCACCACCACCACCAGTTGGGGCTGCTTCCCCTCTGCGGCAGGAAGAGGAGGAGCCGGCCACTGAAGCCATGCGGCGCTTGGCCTCTTGCAGTGCTTTTGAACATTGGGGGTGGCCCCATCTCCAAAATATTGGGGATCCCAAAAGAAGAAGAAGAAGAAGAATAGTTTGGATTTGATATCCCGCTTTATCACTACCCGAAGGAGTCTCAAAGCGGCTAACATTCTCCTTTCCCTTCCTCCCCCACAACAAACACTCTGTGAGGCTGAGAGACTTCAGAGGAGCGTGACTAGCCTCCCAAGATAACACTTAATTCCTCTATTATGCTTACCAGCGCCTTTCCCACATTCTATTCTACCTTAATTACTTTTAATGTGCACACAACATTACTTACCTAAACATGAGGACATCATGGGCACCAATCTTCAGACCAAAGAGAAAGGTGAACCTCAAGAGGTGCTGGCAGGAGATTGTCTGCTCTTTACGGAAGCCCTCCAGTGACTCTCTTCTCTGTTTGGAGAGCTCTCAAATTTGGTACTCATACGTAGTGAGATTGTAGTGCAGAAATCCTTTTAGCACCTTTGGGCTTTCCCCCTTCTTTCTAATGACTCACAGGAGAAGCCAGACATATTCAGGCCCAGAAGAGGGTGCCGTGCCCCCCCCCCAAGAGTCACTGCTCTGGATTTGATCTCCTCTTTGTGAGGATATAGGCAGCCCAGACAGGGCAAAGCCCCTTGCAGCTTTTGGTTGTAGGGTGAGCTGCATACTATGAGAAATGGGAGACCTCTCCCTTCTCCCTTTTGTGTGGCTCAATGACTTCCCCTATGTTGCTTATGAAGGAGGAAGCTGCTGCATCTCTGCATGAATTCGTGCTCACCCACAGAGGGACGGGTGTCTCAAAGAGAAGCCACTCCAAAGGAGCCTGGCAAAGGAGTTTAGTGAGAAGGACTTCTTCAGAATTATACTGCAGCTTAGTGAGAACTCCAGGCATGAGAAGTGCAAGCATAGAACATGGGAGGGAGGAAAATCCTCACTTTTTCCCCAACAGGAAGAAGCAGAAACTGATAGTGATAACTCAGAAAATGAGACTGATTAAGTTTCATGCAGTATTCGCTGAGGTTTTTTTTTTAAAAAAATAGGAATGAGTGCTTGATGCCTGCTTGGCCCAGTGGACTCAAGGGGCATTGGGTAGTCTTCAGCACTAATTCTAATCAGAGTAGACCTGCTAAAATTAATAGATATGACTAATTTAGCTTCGTGTACCCTAAGTAGGACTTAATAGAATATGACCCATAATAGTTTTCAGAATACATAATAATTTTATTTCTTTTTTACCATACCGGTAATGTTGACGGTTTCATTTGCTTTTATTGTTTTTCCCTGCTGCTCATAAATTGGCAAAATGAAAGACATGCACAGTTCCTTACAGTTCAGCATCTTATAGATCCATTTCTAATCAAAAATATAAAAAGGAATGACTAACTCAATACGCTGTATTTTTAATATACCAGATAATTTAATGTCAAACTAAGTAATACATAATACATTTTATGTTCCTGAAGTAATAATGTAATTTTCGATCTGTAAAAGTGCTTTTAAAAGTATTGCATATTTTTCAGTTTCCTCGAAAATTTCTGGGTTTTTGTCCAGGGGAGGTAATACCACCTTTCCTCCGAGTAACTCAAGGTGGCACATGTGGTTCTTTCGCTGCCAATTTGCACCCCTGACTCTCATTCTATTTTAATATTTTGTTGGAAGCCGCCCAGAGTGGCTGGGGAAACCCAGCCAGATGGGTGGGGTATAAATAAATTATTATTATTATTATTACTATTATTATTATTATTGTGCCCCATTGTTGCAGGATGAGCTGACACCGCTGCACTGCGCCTCTAGGAATGGGCATGTGCGGATTGCGGAAATCCTGCTGGATCACGGTGCTCCCATCCAAGCGAAGACCAAGGTGATGGGCAGTGGGGCAAGCAAAATCACATTCCCCAGAGACAGAGGTGGTTTCCCCCTTTGCTAACACCCACCCTGGCACCGGACTGTGGCTCTTGTTTCCCAGCTACCAGGGTCACCTCCACACCACATATTTAAAGCACTCTTATGCCATTTTAACAGTCATGGTTTTCTCCAAGGAATCCTGGGAACTGTAGTTTCCTAAGGGTGCTGGGAAATGCATCTCTGTTTGTACCCTCAACAAACTGTTGTTCTCAGGATTCTTTGGGGGTGGGGGTGGGAACCATGAGTGCTAAAGTGGCATAAGAGTGCTTTAAATCATAGAATCATAGAATTCTATGGGATCCCTGAGAAGGTCCTCCAGCCCAGCCCCCTGCAGTGCAGGAATCACAGCTAAAGCATCCCTGGCAGATGGCCATCCAACCTCTGTTAAGAAACCTCCAAGGAAGGAGACTCCTCTCATGGGAGTCTATTCCACAGTCGAACAGTTCTTACCATCATAAAGTTATTTCTAATGTTTTGTCATAATCTCCTTTGTGGTCATTTAAATCAGTTGGTTCAGGTCCTACCTTCCAGAGCAGCAGATAACAAGCATGCTCGATCTGATATTTGAAGACAGTTGTAAGGTCTTCTCTTCTCCAGGCTAAACCCACCCACCTCCCTCAACCATTGCTCCAGATCCCTGATGCTCTGGGTCTCCCTCCTCTGGGCCATGCCAGGCTCTATCTAACCTTGCATTTCCTTGCCACAGAATGGCCTGTCCCCCATCCACATGGCCTCCCAGGGAGACCACTTGGACTGTGTGAGACTTCTGCTGCAGTACAATGCTGACATCGACGACATCACGCTGGACCACCTGACACCGCTGCATGTGGCTGCCCACTGCGGCCACCACCGAGTGGCCAAAGTCCTGCTGGAAAAGGGGGCAAAGCCCAATGCTCGGGCGCTGGTGAGTGGGTGGGCAAGTGGCAGGAGGGTGGGCCACCTGTCTCTCTTCCAGGGAGACTGAAGGGCCTCTCTTTTTCTCTGTGCCTGCAGAATGGCTTCACCCCTCTGCACATCGCCTGCAAGAAGAACCACATCCGGGTGATGGAGCTCTTGCTGAAGACGGGAGCCTCCATTGATGCTGTCACTGAGGTACTGGCACCCCCTGTGTGCAGCACAGGAAGCCGTGAGGCACACTGGCGTGACCATGGCCACACATGCAATTTGGATTAATTGGGACAAACATCATGACGGATATCTAGAGGGCGGCAAGGTTAGGCACTTGCCAGGGCACCAAGCCCAGCAGAGGCCTAGACACGAAAAGTGAAGTGTAGACCCCACGGAGCCAGACTCTAAAAGTGCCCCCTTTTCCATTGGCACAGAGCAGCCAAGGAGAGGCGAAGTAGCCCTTTTGAATCCTGAATTTGCACGACCTTGCAAGTTAAGGGAACCCCCCGAATCCCGGAGCCAATCCTGCAAATACTAATTCACAGGATTTCCCCCCAGGGAAACCACCATTTAGATGAAGACCACACAACATGTTCCCCACCAAGCCAAACACAGCCAATCTTTCGTGTTGAGCCCCAAAGCTTATCTCTGGTCTGAAGTCCAGCATCTCCAGGACAGGTGCCAGGCACTGGCAGATCAAATGCCCTAACTTGTGGGTCACTGTGTTTGGCTTGGGAGGGGCAGGCCTGGTTTCGATACAATCATAGGACCTTTAGCATTTAATATGAGGAACTCTTGGAAATAACTCATTCTAGCCCAGAGAAAAACAGTCTGCAATAGTTCAAAGATACCTTTCAGCAATTCATCACACCTTTTATTCGTCATATTACGCCTGGAGTGTATTGGGGTGTTTTCTGGGCTGATTTCTTTTTTGTGGCCATAGGCAGAATTTTCACCTGACTCCCATCCATCCATAAGAGTGGAAATGGAGGTTCCAAGCCTCTTGTTTCCCCAAGATCTGACTCACAGTTTGGCTCATGGCAAATAGAAGCCTCTTGGCATTTGTGGGAGATTTTTTCAGGGGGGGGGGTCTGACTGATTTTGGAATTTTCAGTTGATTAATCACCTACCTTTTAACTGAAACAGTTGTGTTTAAATGCCCCATTTAGCTTGGCTTATAGAAGCCATTTCAGAGGTTTTCATGCCTTAAGTAAATGCATGTGCTGGGCCGGGCCAAGGGTCTGTCTAGTCCAAGATGATCCTACTTCCAACTACGGGCAGCCAATAAATGCTTTCGGGAGGCCCACAAGCAGACTAAGGAAGGGGTGTGTGTCAGACACAGCCCTTTCGCTTTCTTTACTTTTTTGCCAGGTCCTCTGGACATGGAGATTCCATCCAGTTGTCCTGGCTAATAGCCATGGATCAACCTCTGCTCAGTGAAACTGTAGCAATGCATTTAGTCTTCCTACACTGGTGTCTGAACCAAGGCTGTCCAAATACTGGTGACTCATTCTGGCACAAGGTCCATGGACAGGCAACATTTTCTTTTTTGTCCCCCAATTGCAATAGCCCAGCCTGAGACTAGAGGCAAGGGTGCGCTTGGCTGCTTGGGTTCTAGAGCTGCAGCCCTATGCATGCTTGCTGGGAAGTAAGTTCCATTCAATACCTTGGAACTTACTCCCCTGTAAGTGGGTTTATGATTTATTTAGTTAGTTAACTTTTCTGTACTTTATATAAACCTTAAAGCAGTTTACTGAAAGAATAAAACAATGAAGTTATCAATACAAACAACTATTTAAAACATATTTCAGAAATAATCAATGCTAAGCTAAAAACAGATTAAACACATGTCAACATTTTACATATCTGGGTAGACTTGCTTAAAGAAGAATGTTTTTAGCTGGCACTGAAGAGAGCACAGCAAAGGTGCCTCTCTAATGTCACTAGGCAGGGAGTTCCAAAGTGCAGGTGCTGCCTCCCTAGAAGATGGGTTTCTTATAAATTGCAGCCTACATCTTTAGTTGATCAGTCAACTGATCAAGACATATTTAGTAATTCATGTATATTTTGGATTGTTATCCAAAGATGCTGACTGCAGACCCTCCAAGTGTCCCTATTTTCCAAGAACAGTCCCAAATTCACAGAAGCTGTCCCGGTTTCTGATTTGATCCTGGAATGTCCCACTTTTCCTTCGGACGTCCCTGTTTTCATTGGAGGAATGTTGGAGGGTATGTGGCTGGGTAGCAAAAGGGTTGCAAGGCAGAGTTCTCTGTGTGTTGTGGGATCCAGGGCCAGGGGGCCGTTCTCCGCTGACAGCATCCTGCATCTCTTTGCTCCCTCTCTCCTGTCCGCAGTCTGGGCTGACCCCTCTCCACGTGGCCGCCTTCATGGGGAACCTCCCCATCGTCAAGATCCTGCTGCAACGAGGAGCCTCTCCCAATGTTTCCAATGTGGTGAGTGGGGAGAAGCGCAGAGGGCAGGTGGGGAAGACGTGGACCCCCGCAACTTCTGGGGACCCCTGAGTATTTGTGCTGAGGCTTTGATAGCCAAAGACTCAACCCTGAGAGCTTTGGCTCTGGGGATTTGTCAGAGATTTGGGACTGGAACATTTCGCTTGGGGCTTTGGACCGACTTGTGCCACCATCTAGAGAGCCTGAGTTGCACAAAACAAATATTAGGGTGGGTGGAAGGAGGGTCATCAGAATACCATAGGGCGGGCAAGAGGTGGCAGCTCCTTTTGCCCCCCCCCCACACATGTGCACATGTGTTTTAGGTGATGACAATGATGACATTTATTTCCCTCCAAGGAGCTGAAAGTGGCATGCATGCTTCTCCTCCCTCTCACAACAACCCTGTGAGGTAGATTAGGCTAAGAGCCTGCAACTGGCTCCAGGTCTCAGCCAGCTTGGTGGCTGAGTGGGGATTTGGGTCCTGCTCCCCCAGTTCTTCATCCAACAGTCCAACCAAGCAGGAGGGTGGCAGGGAGATTGTGCCCCGACTGCACCGCTACAGGTTTGGGCTCTCATAATGGAATGAGACCTCTGGCTATAGGGCAGTATATAAAATCAATAATAAATCTCTCTCTATATATAAATGTAGAAGGTCCATGTTTGTTAAAGCCCACTTTTCTCCGAAACCCCTTGCCCGATCGCATTCAAATTTGGCCACAACATCACATGGGAATACGTGTGTGTTTGCATGCAGATGTCACACCTATGGCAGGTAAACCAGGTAAAACCCACTGTTCCCAAACACAAAACTCAGACAGCCAGGGATGCTGGGAGCACAGGAGAGGTTACAAAACAGTGCCCTCTAGTGACAGCTACACTGGTACTGCAGCTAGGAAAGCTTCCCTCTCCACAGCATCTCAGCTCGCCTTTGCAGACTGGACCGAGTGGAGGTGCGGGCTCGCCTGGGTGGGGGATGGGGGGATGGGGTGGCATACCTCATGGGTCGGGACAGGGTGGGGACAACCACAGGGATGAGCTGGGGGTGGGGGGAGGAGATAGTGGGATAGCTCATGGGTGGGGGGAGTCACAGGGATGAGCCTGTGTAAATAGAACACGCGTAAAACATTTCAAAAAAAATGAAGGGGGACTCTGAAAGTGAGGGGAGTCTGAAGGGGGACTCTGAGGCTCCATTTCACAGACTGAGCCACAGCAATGTGTGGCCCGGCCAGCTAGTACAATTAATAAAATGTCCTGCAGAAAATAGCCTTATAATGCCTGCCATTTCAGGGAGGACACAAAGCAGTCTTCCTTGAAACGTTTGTTTTCTGTGTGTAGGGCTTGAAATAATTATACAGAGAAACATTCTCTTAGGTGAGCCCTCCGTCTGGGTAGAGCTCAGACAGGGAGAATTTGGCCAGCTCTCCGGTTCTTCTGTGCCAGATTCCCCTTGTTTTGAACAGTGGAATGGTTCTTTTTACAAATCCCTTTGGCCTCTGGACATGCAGGGCATTATTCCCATCAGAAATGGCACAGCTGGCTTCAGGGGCTGAGGAGCAAGAAATCTCCTATTTCCATTCCAGGACTTTAGAATCCAACCTGGAGCAATTTCCAAGCCAGGTTCAGATCTGATTTACACATCCAGAAAGATGTGTGTATAAACAAGGGTTCATTCCTTGGTATCTTCAGTAGAACTAGGAAAGACCCGTCTTTGAAATCCTGACGAGGCCTTGCCAGTCCAGGGTAGACAATGCTGAGTTAGAGAGACCAGTGGCTTCTTTGAGATAAGGCAGCTTCCTATGTTCCTCAACCTTCCTAGGTCACACTCACACAGTACATTCAAAGCACACGTCTTTCCCCAAGGAATCCTGGGAATTGTAGTTTGTCCCTCCCAGAGCTAGAGTTCCCAGCACCCATAACGAACTACAGCTCACAGTATTCTTTGGGGGAAGCCATGTGCTTTTAGTGTCTGACACAGAGGTTATCTTACACTACACCACTTCAAATTGCATGTGGAACACGCAACATATCTGAATGCTCTATCTCACCTCAAAACACCCTGGTTTGTGGAAATGGAGCATGGCAGTGAGATAGTTCTTACCTAGCCTTTATCTTTATGTGCTAGCTACTACTACTACTACTACTACTACTATTTGAATTTTATTTATTACATTTAGACATAAGACATGCAACAGCTAGGTGAAATGAGAACAGTCTATGCTCAGATAACATTCTTAATATCATAATTTTTGCAGATATGAAATGGTTTGTAATAATGTGTATGCTTAGATTGTGGACCATTATTAAAAGGTATTTTGCATCAATAGCAATTTTAATTTATGGGAATTTATAGGGAGTAAGATGTGCTTGTTTTCTACCATCAGGGAGATTTTTAAAGGGGCCAGGGGGAGCGTGGGCAGTTCTCCCATCCTTTTGGGCTTGGGTCAAGCCTTTGTTTGCACTGCATGAATAGTACAGGGTGTAAGAATCTCAAGCCCCACTGGCTTTTATAGAGATTGATCAGATGGTCACAGAATGAGATCTTTCGAAACAGCTGACATTCCATGCAACCTCTTTTTTCCCTTTCCAAAGAAGGTGGAGACCCCCCTACATATGGCAGCCCGGGCTGGGCACACGGAAGTGGCAAAGTACCTGCTGCAGAACAAGGCCAAAGTCAATGCCAAGGCCAAGGTGAGAGCATCCTCGTCTTTCTGGGCCAGACTCCTGTCCCCATGAGTGGCCCACACTTGCTTGGATGGAGGCATCATCCCATGCCAGGGGAGGTGGCATGGCGCGCATGGCGGGGGGGGGGCGCTGTGGAGGAGAAGGTGGATCCCGTATCCAAGGAGGGCACTGCAGCTGTTGCAGCTACCATGGCGGTGGCAGCAGCGAGCAATGCATTCCTTGGAGGTGGAATCTGCTATCCCTGCGGATCCTGCTGCCTGAGGCAGCCTCCTCACCTTGCCTCAGGGTTGGCCCTAGACAACAGGTGCACATTCTTGTAAGTAAATAATTGAACATTTTTTATTGTGGGCTAGTGCTTCAAGCTCAGTATTTCAGAAAGAGCAGGCTCCAGTCCAGCTGCTCTTATAAGGCAAAAGGGTAGCAACCAGATCACTGGGGCAGCAGATCCCCATGTAGATCTTTAGATTTCGCTCAGAATCAAGGCCCAGGCCCAGGTGTTCAAGATCAGGAACAGGGTTTCAAGACTGCACAGGAACAGTGCAGTTTTTCTGGTGAGTCTTTGTGCCTCCCTGCCAAGCTTTTAAGCAGCGGAGGAGAACACTTGTGACAATCAATCCCTGTCCCTGCGACACTCTGCCCAGGGAGAAGAGTCTTCTCTGTTCTCCTGCTGGTGCCACCTTTCCCTGGGAGACGTCATCAGACCGTCTCACCATCTTCCCGTGGGGATACAGTCTCCCCGTCTTTAATAGTCCCCTGCTCTCTGCAAGTGAGGGAGAGGCAACCTCTGGGACTCCTGCCTCATCTGTAAACTGGGCACATCTGGAGGTGTGTCTGTGTTGTCTAAAGGGTCTATTGTATTGTCTCTTCCTCCCACTCCTTGTCGGACGGCCCAGAGGGTATCATGACACGGATTTTCCCTTCCTGGAATAAGATGCAAACCCAAATGCACACATCTCTCAACTTTGCGGTGCAGCTGTCCAACCAAGTAACACGTACAAAAAGGCATATACTGTACTATGTAGAGTGTGCATACACATTTCTTTTGAGGATGGAGTGCTGTTGTCTTCATCTGAAGTGCCTTGTCCTTCTTCCCCATCGTAGGATGACCAGACTCCCCTGCACTGTGCGGCCCGCCTTGGCCACTGCACAATGGTGAAGCTGCTGCTGGAGAGCGGCGCCGACCCCAATCTGTCCACCACAGCCGGGCACACGCCCCTGCACATCACAGCACGCGAGGGCCACCTCGACTGCGCCTGCGCCCTCCTGGACAAGCAGGCTTCACAGACGGTCATGACCAAGGTAGGGAAACGGGGGCGCTGGGTCATGTTCCTTCCGGACTGCTGAAGCAAGGTCCCAGACAACTCCCCGTGGGTGCTGCTAGCCCAGTTTGGGAGGATCTCACCTCCCCAAAGACTTGGAGCTGCCTGAAGCCTTAGGAAGGCTGGCAGAGGCTTGACTTGGCAGTGACTCTGCCCCCATGAGGCGCTGTGTGCAATATTTAAAGGGCCTGTCCTGCTGCCACAAGTTGCTCTGGGGTTGTGGAGCAAAAGAAGCTGCAGGGGGGTGCCTTTTCCTACTCTGAGGGGGATGGAAGAGCCTCATCCCCAGGCCAGGACAGTGGAGTAGGGCAGGGTGCCTCTTGTGGGGTGGCTGGTGCATCAGCCTTTGGCCAAAACTGGGGGACCTGAGGCAGGAGATATGACATGCTCCCCTGCAGTCTTGACCAAGCTATACTGTGTGTTAATTCTGTGTTAACACTTGTTTCTGCTTTAGATCTCTCTCTCTCTCTCTCTCTCTCTCTCTCTCTCTCTCTCTCTCTCTCTCTCTCTCTCTCTCTCTCCTGTGAGTGCTATGGGTCTTGGGTGTTGGGATAGGAGTGAGCAGAGAAACCTGGACCACTGCCTGGGTTGCCTCCCCCCTTCATGACCCCACTCCCCCTGACCCTGCTTGACCTGTTTTCTTCCTCTCTGATGCTCCCTGTTTCTCCCCAGAAAGGATTTACCCCTCTGCACGTTGCTTCCAAATATGGGAAAGTGGATGTCGCCAAGGTGCTGCTGGAGCACGAGGGCCAGCCCAACACAGCAGGGAAGGTATGTATGTCGGGGGCCTTGGCGGGAGATGCAGTGGCCCTGAGGAAGTCAGACCTGCCGATGGTCACATGTGTCTTATGGCATGGGGACATAAGAGTCTTTGGGTGCTTCAGTTGGTGGTCCAGAATCAGCAACTGCAATGAGCCCCCCCCCAATGATCCACAAAGGGGAAATACTTGGGAGGTAGTGATCCTGTCCTCCTGGGTTTCATAATACAGAGGCAAGGGAAAGCTGAGTGTAGCCAGACCTGCACTCTGGACTTTAAGAAGGCCAATTTCAAAATCTTAAGGAGCTGCTGGGTGAGATCCCAGGGTCAGAAATACTCATAGAGAAGGGAGTCCAAGAAGGATGGGAGTTTCTAAAAGGAGAAATATTGAAGGCCCAAATGCAGACAATTCCAACAAGAAAGAAAAGTGGGAGACATCTAAGGAAACTGATGTGGATGCCAAAATCAGCAGGAAGAATTCAGTGTCTTCTTCCTCTCAAACGGGTCCAAGTCTGAGTTTCCCTCCTCACAAACACCCCTGACATGTACAGTAAGCAGATTCCCCTACCAATATACTTTCACGCCCTCTTTGAACATCCATTCAATGTATAGATCAGGATGCTCACCTGCTACAAAATCAAGTCGGAAATCCTTGTCTAAAATAAAATGCTCAAATGCCCCCTGCTCCTCTCTCTGCAGAACGGCCTCACCCCCCTGCACGTCGCTGTTCACCACAACAACTTGGACATTGTCAAAGTGCTGCTGCCCAAAGGAGCGTCCCCGCACAGTGTGGCCTGGGTAAGGGGCAGGTTTCGCTTCCATGCCACACTTCTGGCTAGGATTTAAAGATTTGAAGGGCAGTGCCATGGAGGGGAGGGCAGGGCAGAGGAAACCTGAGCACAGCTGCCCCTTTCTCCTGCCTGCATGGAGCAGCCTCAGGTGGGAGTCAAGGGGTTGGCAGGAGCCGCCGTTGACTCAGGCAGATCAGACTCTGGGGCATGGGCTTGACTTGCCTCTCTCCTCTGCAGAACGGATACACCCCCCTGCACATCGCTGCCAGGCAGAACCAAATGGAGGTGGCCAGCAGCCTGCTGCAGTATGGCGCCTCCGCCAACGCCGAATCCACACAAGCTGTGACCCCGCTGCACCTGGCAGCCCAGGAAGGCCACTCGGATATGGCGGCCCTTCTCCTCTCCAAGCAGGCCAATGGCAACTTTGGCAGCAAGGTGAGTGGAGCAAACGCCTCCTGTGAGGACAAAGTCTGCTTTCCAAAGGGGGGTAGAAGAACACAACCCGGATAAGGCAGGAGTGGGGAACCTCAGCAAATGGCACCACCTGGGCCCCTCTGTCTGGCTCTTGGGGGGGCTCTCCCCAGACCCTTCCCCACACCTTTCTCAGCTATTTGCAATGGAGCTTCCCATCACCCTGTGTGTCCCCACCACCACCACCTGAAGCAGACTGGGGTGCAGGGTGCCTTGGAAAGGATGGGGGAGGTCTGTTGTATGAGCAGAAGTTGTTCCTTCTACACAACTCAGCCCAATGGGTATTTGAACCAGGATTGTGACTGTTGCTTGATAGGATGGAGAGGTGTGTGTGTGTGTGTGTGTGTGTGTGTGTGTGTGTGTTGTTCACACATGTGTATAGAAACCTCTGGCTTTTGCATTCTTGGCATGTACCCTAATGTGCAAAGGCACCTCAGAATCTCGGAAGAGCCCTGCAGGTGCTGCCCCCCCCCGGCCCCTCTAGCCCAGCATCCTGTTCTCACAGGGACCACCCATATATCTGGGGCAAACTAGGGAGCAGCACCTGAGCCCCCGAGCGAGCGCTCTCCCCTCCTGTGTATTCAGAAGCATCCCTGCCTCTAGCCATGCACACAGGATATAGCCATCCTGACTAGCAGTTCATGACTTTGTCCAAACCTCTTTTGAAGCCACCCATTACTGTACCAATTGCTGCACCCACTGCGGCCTCTGCCTCTAGTTCACTTCTGGCCGTGTGACTCTGGGGTGATTCCCCCTGGGGAAGGGGACCTGGGCTGACTCCCCACCCTGGTGACAAGGCAAGGAGAGAAGAGGGAGTCAGTCCCTGCCAGAATAAGCCAAGAAGCTGTTTTATTTCATCTTCTTCATGGAGGCTATTTCTGCCAGTGGCTTTCAGCCATGGAAACTAAATAGAGCTCCCATGTTTGAGAGCAGTTTATCGGAGAGGTGCTGGGGAAGGGGCAAACCACAGGAGGGGATGGACATAGGACCTGCTCTTTAACCAGCCACCCCAGGATTCCACTGAGCTCAGTACCAGCTGACTGAGCAGGAGTGATGTTCTAGGGTTTCAAAGTGTTTCCCAGCCCAAGCCAGAGGTGCTGGAACTGAACCTGGACCTTCTGCATGTGACCAGATGCTCCCTGCTGAGCTGCAGACTTTCCCTGTTTGCCATCCTGCTCTTCTTGAGAGAATCTTCTCTGCTCCAGCAGGGCTGCCATGTGGTGCCACCCCCAAAGACGGCACCAGGATGAATCTCTCCCCCCCTAAACTTGCCAAGCAGCTGTTAGGTTTCTATTTCTACCAGTGACCACTAGGCGGCACCAGTGTGTTGCCTCTTTTTGTGGGAATACTAGAGCATGGGTAGGCAACCTAAGGCCTGGAGGCCAGATCTGGCCCAGTCGCCTTCTAAATCCGGCCCATGGATGGTCCAGGAATCAGCGTGTTTTTACACGAGTAGAATGTGTCCTTTTATTTAAAATGCACCTCTGGGTTATTTGTGGGGCATAGGAATTCATTCACACCCACACCCACCCACCCACCCATATAGTCCGGCCCCCCACAAGGTCTGAGGGACAGTGGGCTGGCCCCCTGCTGAAAAAGTTTGCTGACCCCTGCTTTAGAGCTCAGCTTGGGGACCCCAATTCCCAGCTTGGGGACCCTGAGGGAACCACTAGTAGGGCCCTGAGAAAGGACTTAAGCAGGCAAATAAGGGCTCCTGTGAACCCAAAATGGACATCCCCAGAAGGGGCTGTTGGCTCCCCCTCTCTGCATGGGCCAGTAGGGCATGCAGAATTTTCCAACTTTCAATTTCAAAAATGAGGGGTGGTAAAACATTGTAGCATGGCTTGGGAATTCAAAAGATACCGTATTTTGGTTAAATTAATATAATTTAGTTTTGCTTGGTAAGTAAAGAGTGGGTAAAATTGCACAGAAATTGCCAAGTACTTGCAGTTCTATTGTGTATTCTCTCTTATCTTTTATATATTTTTATTTATTAGGGACCCAGGTGGCGCTGTGGGTTAAACCACTGAGCCTAGGGCTTGCTGACAGAAGGTCAGCGGTTCGAATCCCTCTCTCTTGAGAGAGAGAGACTGCAATCCAAGAGTCCAAGAGTGTAAGAGTCCAAGAGAGTAAGAGAGGGAAATGGCTGCTTCCTTCAGAATTTATCTACCGCCTTTCCCATCTAATTAGCATGTGGAGGAACAGGAAACTAGCCTTAGTCATGTGTTCCTCCTCAGTCCTCCAAGTGGACTAGGTATTGTTGTGACTTGACTGCACTTAACCCTTTGCATCCCACAGTTGTTTATTTACTTGACATTTGATGGGAGGGCATTCCACAGGGCGGGTGCCACTATTGAGAAGGCCCTCTGCCTAGAAAGCCGGGAGTGCCCTAGCAGTGGTTCCCGGTGTCTGCCCACCTCCCCACGGGACCCTCTGTGGGTAACCTGGCTCTTGCTTGTCTTCCAGAGCGGCCTCACCCCCCTCCACCTGGTGGCTCAGGAGGGGCATGTCCATGTAGCAGATGTCCTCCTCCGGGCCGGAGTTCGAGTGGATGCAACAACGCGGGTGAGTCCCCTCAAATGCCATGGCATCCTCCATCAGACAGATAGGCCCAGAGTCGAGAGTGTCCTTTGCTTGTCTGGCTGGCACTGGTGGTCATTGTGGTCCAGAACATCTGGAGGGCACCAAGTCGGGGAAGGCTGTTGTCAGGGCAGTTGCTGGCTACCCTCGATCAACGACACACCAAACCACCTTGTCTTTAGTGCTTTTATTGCGAAAGCTATTTACAATGCAAGAGCTTCATGAAAACATGTCTACTCAGTGCTATCAGATTCTCCCAATGGCACTTTTCGGCTCCTCCCCCAGCAGAGTAGTTTGGGGACCCCAAATCTCCTCCCCCTGTGTTTGCGAGCCGTTGATTGTGGAGTGAATTTGAAAGGATGCCCCTCTGATGTTTCCCCGCTGGAACTTTCTGCTGGCCCCTCCTTCCTTGCTGATATCACAGGCTGCAGGTAGGGCTCTTGGATGCTGCCTGAGCCCCACGGGGCCCGCTCCTCTCACTTCCTCCTTCCTTCCTCCTTTCCTTCCGCTGCTGTCCAAGCCGTTTGAGGAGCTGGATTTGATGGGGGGTGGCTGCTCCCTGTAAGCCCACCCCCTTACAGCCCCTTACAGCTGTGCCATTAATAGGCTCCAGGTATCTCCTGTGCTTGGGAAGTGGAAGGGACTGTAGAATAGTGGGTAAGAAGGATGAAGACACAGCTCTCAAAACAACCAGCTCTTTATTCTAGCTCTGAGTCCAGACTGAACAGTACCGGTAGCTTAGCCAACTGGCTTATATAGTATTCAGTAACTTGCAACAGTAACAAACTTCTCCTAGCTACCCAATCCGTGAACAGCACTCTCAATCCTTCATTTGCATGTTGTGGACCTGAGTGAGAACGGCAGCCACGGTGGCCAGAAGGAGTACTGCAGTTACCTTAATACATAACAGGGACCACCACCAGAACACCATAGCACAGCTTTCCAGGGTGCTTCCCAGATGTTGCTGGATTACAGCTCTCATCATCATGCTGCCTGTGGCTGATGAGAACAGTAGTCCAACCACACCCAGAGAGCGCAAAGCCAGGGAAAGCTCCTACAGCACATGCCTACAGGACCTTAGCCAGCCAGGGTTGCTGGTGACAGAGTGACAGGGGCAAGCCAACAGCCAGCCACACGAAGCAAGTGGAATTAACTCTTTATAAGGAAAAAACAGGATCTACACAGGAGTGTCAGGCCTAAAGAGCACAGCAGCACATCCTTGGTCAGTCTTGCCCTCATGAAACAGTTGTGGAGACTGAAGCTCCTCACCTTCCCACAGCTGCCTCAGTTTCCTCCTCCGCAGGGTTTTCCCCAAGCAATCTGAGACTGTGCCTGTGTGATGCCAATTTCTCCTCTGCCCTCTTCATGCCTCTCCTGGTTCTGGGAGATCAGCAGGGAGGGAAGCTTGTTGCAGCAGGAGGGGGAGCTACTTGTTAATCCTCACCAGCTGGACTCCTCTCTGCCTCTGGAGCTCCTCCCTCCCTCCCTCCCACTTCAGCTTCTGCCCCTGATTCTGGACTTCTCTCTACCACAGACTCTCCCTGCCCACTAAGCTCTGTACCTCTTCCACTTCCGACCCCTCCTCTTCCCAGTCTGCTCCCTCTTCTCCCTCTAACCATTGTCACCCCACCACCAAGCCTTGACCTGAAAGTCTGCCCTCTTTTTATATGTGCCTCACAGATGGGCTATACTCCGCTGCACGTGGCTTCTCACTACGGGAACATCAAACTGGTGAAGTTTCTGCTGCAGCACCAAGCGGATGTCAATTCAAAGACCAAGGTATGGAAAGACTCTCAAATGCATCCTTTCTCAAGCGTCATCCCTGAGTGCTGCTCCTGCTGGTTATGGATGATGGGAGTGGTAGTCAAACAATATCTGGGAACCCAAGTTTGAGAAAGGCTGCTATGATCACTTGTTTGTCTTTCTTATTTTTATTTCTGCTCTGTTTGGTTTATTTGTTAAGAATTCTGTTATTATTTGTTGTATGGTCACTCATCATTAAATGTCCCAAGGATGGCTGACAAGCAAGACAAATTCATTTCATTTATTTATTTTAAAAAAATTGTACACCATTTTGATTGTAAAACAAACAAACCTCACAAAGTGGCATATGAAATCAGTGATAGACTAAAAACAGATTAAAACACATTCTACACATCTGGTAAAGGTAAAGGTACCCCTGACCATTAGGTCCAGTCACGGACGACTCTGGGGTTACGGTGCTCATCTCGCTCTATAGACTGAGGGAGCCGGCATTTGTCCACAGACAGCTTCCAGGTCATGTGGCCAGCATGACAAAGCCGCTTCTGGTGAACCAGAGCAGCACACGGAAATGCCGTTTGCCTTCCCGCCTATTTATCTACCGGTACTTGCACTTTGACATGCTTTCAAACTGCTAGGTTGGCAGGAGCTGGGACCAAGCAACGGGAGCTCACCCTGTCGCAGGGATTCAAAGGCTTGTCTAAATAAAAATGTTTTTAGCAGGCAGGGCCATCTTAAGCATATCCGGCGCCCCCCCCCCATGGCGGCAGTAGGCTGTGGCCATTGAACTTCCTCTCCTCCTCTTCTTACCCATGAAGCAGAATCAGCGAGACTCCTGCCTAGAGCGGCAGTAGGCGCATGATGCCGCTCTAGGCAGGAGTCTTGCTGATTCTGCTTCATGGGCAAGAAGAGGAGGAGACACCAGCCCATGAAGCAGAATCATGAAGCAGATCGGCGCCCCTTCTGCACCCCTGGTGGCCAGGCGCCCAGGCCCAGAGACGGCCCCTGTTAGCAGGTGCCAAAAGGAGTGCAGTGAAGGTGCCTGCCTGCCTGCTGTCAATAGGCAGGGAGTTCCAAAGTGTAGTTGCTACCACAGTTAAATATTGATTTCTTACAAATGTGGAACATATATTATGTGGTGCCTGTAACAGTGCCAGTTCTGTATATCAAAGCGGTCAAGAAGGCATCCATGGGGTAAGGTGACCTGTGCATGCTTGACATGAATTACACACAGGTCTTGCTCTCGAAACACTCGTTATCCAAAACTTCAGTTGTTGTTTTTGTAGTTTAGTCGTGTCCGACTCTTCGTGACCCCATGGACCAGAGCATGCCAGGCACTCCTGTCTTGAACTGCCTCCCGCAGTTTGGTCAAACTCATGTTCGTAGCTTCGAGAACACTGTCCAACCATCTCGTCCTCTGTCGTCCCCTTCTCATTGTGCCCTCAATCTTTCCCAACATCAGGGTCTTTTCCAGGGAGTCTTCTCTTCTCATGAGGTGGCCAAAGTATTGGAGCCTCAGCTTCACGATCTGTCCTTCCAGTGAGCACTCAGGGCTGATTTCCTTCAGAATGGATAGGTTTGATCTTCTTGCAGTCCATGGGACTCTCAAGAGTCTCCTCCAGCACCATAATTCAAAAGCATCAATTCTTCGGCGATCAGCCTTCATTATGGTCCAGCTCTCACTTCCATACATCACTACTGGGAAAACCATAGCTTGAACTATACGGACCTTTGTCAGCAAGGTGATGTCTCTGCTTTTTAAGATGCTGTCTAGGTTTGTCATTGCTTTTCTCCCAAGAAGCAGGTGTCTTTTAATTTCGGGACTGCTGTCACCATCTGCAGTGATCATGGAACCCAAGAAAGTAAAATCTCTCACTGCCTCCATTTCTTCCCCTTCTATTTGCCAGGAGGTGATGGGACCAGTGGCCATGATCTTGGTTTTTTTGATGTTGAGCTTCAGACCATATTTTGCGCTCTCCTCTTTCACCCTCATTAAAAGGTTCTTTAATCCCTCCTCACTTTCTGCCATCAAGGTTGTGTCATCTGCATACCTGAGGTTGTTGATATTTCTTCCGGCAATCTTAATTCCAGCTTGGGATTCATCCAGTCCAGCCTTTCGCATGATGAATTCTGCATATAAGTTAAATAAGCAGGGAGACAATATACAGCCTTGTCGTACTCCTTTCCCAATGTTGAACCAATCAGTTGTTCCATATCCAGTTCTAACTGTAGCTTCTTGTCCCACATAGAGATTTCTCAGAAGACAAATGAGGTGATCAGGCACTCCCATTTCTTTAAGAACTTACCATGGTTTGCTGTGGTCGACACAGTCAAATGCTTTTGTGTAGTCAATGAAGCAGAAGTAGATGTTTTTCTGGAACTCTCTAGCTTTCTCCATAATCCAGCGCATGTTTGCAATTTGGTCTCTGGTTCCTCTGCCCCTTCGAAATCCGGCTTGCACTTCTGGGAGTTCTCGGTCCACATACTGCTTAAGCCTGCCTTGTAGAATTTTAAGCATAACCTTGCTAGCGTGTGAAATGAGCGCAATTGTGCGATAGTTGGAGCATTCTTTGGCACTGCCCTTCTTTTGGTTTGGGATGTAGACTGATCTTCTCCAATCCTCTGGCCACTGCTGAGCTTTCCATATTTGCTGGCATATTGAGTGTAGCACCTTAACAGCATCATATTTTAAAATTTTACATAGTTCAGCTGGAATATCATCACTTCCACTGGACTTGTTATTAGCAGTGCTTTCTAAGGCCCATTTGACTTCACTCTCCAAGATGTCTGGCTGAAGGTAAAATTGTATACAAAAGACCCTGTATATTAGGGAAGTTCCCCACTAAAATGTTAACAAGCCTTATTGACTTAAAAAATAATAATTGAAAGGTGATTTGGATATTTGGATAACTGAACATAAGACTGCGGAAAAGTAGAAATTGAACAAACTCCAAATAGGCAGTATCCCTGCCTGTGTGCATTGAAGGTTCCATCTATTTGTTAGGGTTCAGCTGATCTTCTTCTCTATAAATTTGTCCAGTCCTTCTTTGAAAGCCTTCTAAGCCAGTGACCATCACCACAAATTGGTGGCAGCGAATTCAAAAAACCTAACTCTCTGTTGTAGTGTGAAGCACTTTTCTTTCACCTACTGCCAGTCATATTTTGTTGGTGTCCTGGGTGTTAGGAGAGAAGCATGTCTGCCTCCCTTCCCCCTGCTTGGTCGCCTGCTTTCTGAATAGTGGCACCCCAAACCCTTTATCTTTTGGGGTGAAGAAAGTGCTCCAGCCTCTTGATTATATTGACTACCTTGGGATGAGGCATTTGTCCCCATCCTGGTTCATTTGAGTTTGACATTCCTGAAACAAACACAAAATGAAACCATCACTCACATCGGTTAAGTAAAAAGTAAAGTTGGCCACATTTGTTCCTAAGATGAAAATCCACAGTTAGGATTCAGCCATCAATCTCCATTTTCAACCTGCATCTACAAGCTGACTTCATGGGTACAATATCATGCCTAATTTTGCCGCCCCCCCTTACTTATTTGTTTTCCTTGAAACCCCCCCCCCCCTCACTTCTTGCTTTGTGAAACATCTCCCCTGATGAAGAGTTCTGGAGAACTCCAAAGCTTGCCACCCTTTGGGGGGAAGGAGGGACTGCAGCCCACTGGTCGAGCATCTGCTCTGCCCACACACAGAAGGTCCCAGCAAGTTCAATCTCCACCTGGCATCGCCAGGGGTGGCTGGGGGGACTCCTGCCTGGATCCCCGGGGAACCTCTGCCAGTCAGTGCAGACAATACTGAGCCTTGCTGAACCAATGGCCTGACATAGTTGCCCACAGTTTTCTAGGTTCCTGCCATCATTGGTCCTTGTAAAGGTGTGTTTACACTGTGCCTTTAAAGCCCTTTCTTTCCCCCAATGAATTCTGGGCCCTCACAGAGCTAGTTCCCAGCAGCCCTTAACCAACTTCAGTGCCCAGAATTATTTGAGAGAGAGAGAGAAAGGCAAGCTGTTCCTGGGGTGGACTTTAGTTTTCTTTCTCTTTCCCTCCCAGCTGGGATTCACTCCTCTCCACCAAGCGGCCCAGCAAGGCCACACCGACATTGTGACCCTCTTGCTCAAGCATGGCGCCTCGCCCAACGAAATCAGCTCGGTGAGTGTGGGCTACGGAGGACCTGGGCTTGGGGGCTGCTGCTGCGTTGTCCTCTGCATGGATGGGGGGGGGCTGCCATCCATTCAGAGCCTGAGGATGCTCTGAGTCCTTGGCGTCCCATGGAGCTGGGATTCCTGCCTTGCAGGGGGTTGGACTGGATGGCCCTTGGGAACCCTTCCAACTCTACGATTCTGTGATTCCCTCCTGCCAAGGAATTCTGAGAGCTGTCATTTGTTAAGGGTGCTGAGTTAATTTAGGAGACCCCTGTTTCTTTCACTGAGCTACACTTTTCTGAGTCCCCTGCAAAGGGGGGTGGGGGGGTTAAACCACTCTGGGAACTGAGGTTCTGTGAGGGGAACAGGGGCCTCTCTCAGCACCCTTCACAAACTATAGTTCCCAGGATTCTTTGGGGGAAGCCACGGCTGTTGAGGTGGCTTCATGGTGCTTTAACTGGATGGGTGCTGGTCTGGCCATGCTGGGGTCACCTGGCGCTTGTCCCAGTGTTGCTGCGATTGCTGCAGAAAGAGGCAGTCAAATCCTGGACTGCAATACTTCAACGGGGAGGGGGGGCATAATTTTGAATGCTCACACATGAACAATCCATGCATGCAGAAAACTAGTACTGTATAAGGTACACCTTATATAGTGTAAGGTAGAACAGTTAAGTTTAGCCTTCTCCCTGACAAAGAGGCCATCTACCAGCTCCATCTGGTACACCGGATGAGACCCTGTCTCTCTGTGTACTGTCTTGCCAGAGGCGGCAGAGACCACAGAACACTGGTCCCAAAGTATCTTCACTGGCTCCCAAAGTATCTTCACTGGCTCCCAGTATGTTTCCGAGCACAATTCAAAGTGCGGACCTTTTAAGACCTAAACGGTCTTGGCCCTGTATACCCGAAGGAGCATCTCCACCTTCATCATTCAACGATAGTCACCAGGGTGTATCTCTGAGGGCCTTCTGGCAGTTCCCTCACTGAGAGGGAACCAGGCAGAGGGCCTTCTTGGTAGTGGCACCCTCCCTGTGGAACAGCCCCCCTTCAGGGAAATAAACAACAATATGACTCTTAGAAGACATCTGAAGGCAGTCCTGGAGAGGGAAGTTTTTAATGATTGATGTTTAATTATGCCTTTATACCGGTATGTGTTTGGCTGCGGCAAAATATGTCAGATAAATAGGATAAATGATGATGATGATGATAATAATAATAATAATAATAATAATAATAATAATAATAATAAATTTATTAGAGGCAGGAAGAATCCTTGGTCACATTTGTAGCATACATTTAAAATATATTGATACAACTTTTAAAAATTGGAAATTGCTACCAAATTGGAAATTTGCTACCAAGGAGTGTGGTGGAGTCTCCTTCTTGGGAGGTCTTTAAGCAGAGGCTTGACAGGCATATGTCAAGAATGCTTTGATGGTGTTTCCTGCTTGGCAGGGGGTTGGACTGGATGGCCCTTGTGGTCTCTTCCAACTCTATGATTCTATGATTCATGGCTCCTGCTCCTGCTCCTGCAAAGAATTCTGGGAGCTGTAGTTCGCTGAGGGTGCAGAGAGTTTTTAGGAGCTCCCTAATCCCTGTTTCAGAGCTACAGTTCCCTCTGCACTGAGATTTTCAGTGGCTGGAGTGTGGGTTTCACTGCCCAGAAAAGCTCCTGGCCCTTCCCCATTGGCTAGTTAAACCAGGATAAATTATGCAACTTGAATGCAAGTGTGCATACTTTTTGCAAATCACTAAATTCAGCTTTTTGGTGCAAAAAAAAAAAATTGTAGATATTTACACACAGGCCTGACCTGAGGCTTGTATGCTGTTGGCTGAGTGGTTTTCTCCCACCTGTCCGCTTCTCTCTGCAGACTGGTGCCACACCTCTGGCCATTGCCAAGCGCCTGGGCTACATTTCTGTGACCGATGTGCTGAAAATTGTCACTGATGAGTCCAGCTTCCTGGTGAGTCCCTCAGCCAAGCCTGACCTGGGGTTGGGGGGTGGGGTGGGGTGGGGGGAGCAATGCTGGGGTCACCTGGCGCTTGTCCCAGTGTTGCTGCTATCGCTACAGAAAGAGGCAGTCAAATCCTGGACTGCAATACTTCAATGGGGGGGGGCATAATTTTGAATGCTCACACATAAACGATCCATGCATGCAGAAAACCCTGAAGCTGTGCTCCCTCCCTCCCTCCTGACCTGTTGCCTCTTGCAGTCATTCAGTGACAAGCACCACATGAGTTTACCAGAGACGGTGGACGAGATCCTGGATGTGTCAGAAGACGAAGGTGCGTCTCTGGCTTCCCCTGTGCTTGGGGCTGCTCTGGGAGGGAGATATGGGCACGAGGGGGATGGAGGCTGTGCACAAACCATATCTTTAAAGCGCATTCTCCACCCACCCCAAGAAACTTGGGAACTGCAGTTTTCCCCTCACAGAGCTATAGTTCACAGCACCCCTTAACAAAGGACAGCTCCCGGAAATCTTTGGGAAAGTTGTGTGCACAGCCTGAATCCTGCCCTCGGGGAAAGTCCTTGCACTAGGTGCCAGCCTTTCCTGTTTAATGGCTGCACTGGGTATTTTCTGGTAGAAAAGAGGAGTAAAAGTCAATGGACTGAACTGAAACGGAACATTCCACAACCTTTCTCTCCCTGCTTGATTTTAGATGCCACTTCTCCTCCCTGCCCTGATCCATTTCCCTATCTGCCCCCCTAGCATAAGTAGCCTCCATTTTTCAAGCCTTCACAGATTATTTGGAAATAAGTTTGTGATGGTGCCTCCACTTCCTTTTTGAATTCAGCTTCCAGTAGCTTGGAGAACATGACCAGCAAGGCTTGCTTTCTGCACAGCTTAGAGCACTTCAAGCCCCTGCAAAAGGAGGCACCACCAGCAGGTCTCTGCATTTGCCTCAATCCCAGGGGAGCACATCAAAAGCACAGAATAGGGCAGTGAGAATCCTGAGAATCTTCGGCTTAGATTATTGTTTTGAAACAAGTTTCTGGCCCATATGAAGGCCAAGATTTTATGTTGTGAATCAAATAAATAAGATGTGCTTGAAATTGCTTGAGGAAGTGCCTGCTGAATCTCAGAAGCCAGAGGCAAGGCTGCATAGGAGCGCTCAGTGTTCATAGACCTGTGGAGCTGGAAATGGACCCTAGCGACCATCTAGTCCACCCCCCTTCAATGCAGGGCTCACAGCTGAATAGCAGGCATGGATCTCCTGCCTAGCTGCCATCAGGGACAGGGGCTTCTTTCCCCAAGATATCTGCCTCCCGCCTCTCTCAGAATGATGCCAAACACCAGCCCACTTTGGGACAGGCGGCCTGGCAGATGTTTGGTTTTGAGCTGAGGCACAGAGGGTGCCTGGCCCGTGACCGTGTGCTTGTGCGTTTGTGCCCACCAACCTGGAGCGCACAGTTCAAACCTGCTCTTCTTCTTTTTTCTTGCTTTCCAGGCACGGCTCACATAACTCTCCTGGGTATGGACTGTGTGTTGCTGTTGTGGGCTTGGCTCGCCTGCTCAACCCATCTGCCCCATTCCACCCCACGCGGACCCACCAGGCCTCACATGCCTCCATCCCATGCTGCCCTTGGCTTCCCAGGGGGCCAGCTCGCTTACCTGCCCACTCATTGTGTCTGTGGCTGTGAGGATGGTGGGGGAGAGGGTGGCGTGGGGAAGGGGCTGCATGAGAGAGCCGTCACCCACATGGCTGCTGAGCTCTGCTGCACACTGGTCTACAGGTGGGAGGCACGCCAGGGCATCTGTGCCAGGGCTTAGAGAACTGTCCCAGGAAGAAACCTGGGCTTTTGCCTGTCTCCCTCTTTTTGCTCCTGGACTCCCCTTGCTGCTGACCATCACTCCTGAACCCCCTTCTCCCCCTCTTTCCACATTTGCCTTTCCAACTCACTTTCCCATCTCCTTCAAGGATCTGAGGAGGCGTTTAAGCAGGAGGGAATGCAAGCACAAAGATCTGAGCCATCCCCCCCCCCAAAAAAAACCCCTCCCTGCTTTCCTTGAAGTTGGTGAAAAGAAACAGCCCATCCTTCCCAGTAACTGACCAGCTCTCAGTGGCTCCTCCTTCCTCCACCCCCACCCCCGCACTGTGGACCAAACAACATGTGATCTTAACTGCATCCTTTTGGCCATGAATGCAGGGCACCCCCACTCCACTCCCAAAATTGCCAGGGCAGATTCAGATTGTGCTGATTCAGATTAGGACCCTAGCAGAGTAGGACAGTTTTACTCTAAGTGGAATTAGTAGTTGATACAACCCTTGTGCCCTCCATGCCCATTAATTGTCCTGTGCCTGCAATTTGCACTCAGCGAAAGGAACCCATTTGCTTCCATTTCAGGTACAAGGGCTGGTTGGGTCGGGATTATGACCAAGGGTTAAAGCACCCTCCCTTCCTTTAATGTGCTGGGGTGAAATTTGAAACAGCCCGGCAATGTTAGACCTGTCTATGCTGTGAAGGTCAAATGTCATTTGGCCCCAAACCTCTTTATCAGGCACCTGGCTTGGTTCTCCAGGCACCATTCACAGGCATCAAGGCAATGGTGCTCTAAGTTGGTGAAAGAGTGGTCGCTCCTTATGGTGTGGACACTTACCCCACTTTTGCTTCTGGTCTAGGAGCATCCCAGTTCCTGAGATTTCCATGTCACTAGGTTAAGCAAAATAAAAAAATTCATTCAGTAGCACCTTAAAGACCAACTAAGTTTTTATTTTGGTATGAGCTTCCGTGTGCATGCACACTTCGTCTAGGTTAAGCATTAACCACAGTCGCTGAGAGTATGTCATTCACACAAACAACACAAAGTCTAACGAATGAGGCAGGTATGCATGCGGACTCATTCCCCTCTCCTCCTCTTCAGCCCTTTGTGCTCCCTCCCACCACTGAGTCCTGGAGATGGAGGTTAATTGGGAGAGCAGAGGAGGGCTAAGGCCCCAAGAGTCTATAAATTTTTGCAGGGGGCTCCTGCTGGGCTGAAGCTTGCAAGCTGCATGCACAGTCTTCTTTTTATAATCCATTTTTTCAACATAAAATACAATAAAAGCCAGACTAATCTAAAGAAGAAAATAAAGAAAGAAGCAAGAATAAGAAAAGGAAGAAAATAAAGAAGAAGAGAAAGAGAATAAAAGGCCCTTTATGACCATTGTGCCTTGACGTTTATTCCCCACAGAGAAGAATGAGCCTGGGAGCTTCCCCCTCCTCTCCCCCCCCCAGCCTCCCACCCTGGGAGATCCTCTCTGCTCTGCCCCTCACACACAGCTCTCCATCTTCCAACCATTGCCTTCCTGCATTTATCTTCATTAGTCTAAGATAGGGAACTTCAAAACAAAGCATAAATTAACCAAATTTATGGAATTAACCAAAGAGCAAGAACAACAAGAAGAATGAGAGCTCATATATAAAGAAGATAAGAGAAATTTTGAAAAAGAAAATAAGAAAATAAGAAGGGCTTCCGCTTTTCTGTTTGCCAAATATGATAATTATTCAAAATATGCACTCCAGGATAACATCTAGCTCTAATAACTTCCAGCTATTTCCCAATCTGCTTGGCATTGTTTTCTCAATCGTCAATCCCAAGCACCTGAAATTCACCTTTTTCCGTCAAAAAAGTCCAACAGGAGCTCTCCAGCTACTATTACCATTACATGTCCACAATAGTCTTTCCAACTAATCTTAATAATGTAGTCGTCCTTCCTTATTGACTTGTTGTGTCTTCATTAATTTCTACCCAATTCCATATGTTCCAGTCCTATTTCCTGTTGACCCTGCTTCGTCTTAGTTGAAAGGGAAAAGGAAAATCCTTCTGATCCTCCACTTTCCCCAGGAGCTTAGAGGTTTTTTCTTCTGTGTTCCCTTTAATTCGTACCCAAGGCCTTTTCTCTCTCAGCTCCATCCCTGCCATCTCCGGTTGCCTCTTAATGCCTCTGTCCACAATTCCCTTCACCCCCACTTTGTCTGTTTCAGTCCTCCAGACAGCTGTATGGATGTCATCTTATGGTCCGGCAGATCTGGGCCCACATCTTCCCCCAAAGGCCCTGTGCATTCTTTCATTTGATGTATCTTTGATCCCATCTCCTTTAACGTTCTGCGCATCTCAGCTCTTGGTTCTGTCTGCTGTTCCTCCAGCCCACGGCACAGGACACCATTGAGGGAGGAGGCATTCAGCATTGCCTTTGCCTCAAGGACCTTGTGTCTGCTTCTTTAAACGCTTGTTTAAAGATAAGGGACTCAGCTATACAGCTGCAAATAATACTTTTACATGCAATACACAATGTGACACTAGATGGTGATGGTGAGCCACATGGAAAATGCAATGTATTTTTAAAAACGCTTTTTAAAAAGGCATTTTCAGAACGGTTTTTATATGTGCGTCGATTCCACCAAGGTTCAGTTTTGCTTTTGCAGCCAACACAGCATGTACAAGATGGAGACTTACGGGCAGTATAAAGTGAAGATTTTAAACAGATTCAGAGCCATATTATCAGTTGTATTCTTTCTTAGTTGCCAGTGATTAAGATAAGCTTTTTGGTTAAATTTTTTTAGCCTGTTAAATAATGCTTTTTCATTCCCTCTTTCCACCTAAACATTAGGAAGAACTTCCTGACAGTAAGAGCTGTTTGGCAGTGGAATTTGCTGCCAAGGAGTGTGGTGGAGTCTCCTTCTTTGGAGGTCTTTAAGCAGAGGCTTGACAGCCATCTGTCAGGAATGCTTTGATGGTGTTTCCTGCTTGGCAGGGGGTTGGACTGGATGGCCCTTGTGGTCTCTTCCAACTCTATGATTCTATGATTCTATGATTCCCCAGCAGTCCATTTGTCATCTGGGTGCTGATTAATTGGCAATAGAAAATCCAATTTATAGTTATTTCCAGGTTTCAGAAATAGTTAAAAGAATCTAATCTAAGGGCTATTATGCGGTGCATGGGCCCATGAGTGTTCCTCACTTGAGACATTCCTCCACCCCCCCCCCAAAAAAAACTTCTGTCTCTGGTGTGATGATTTTTTTCTTCTGGCTTATCTTTGAATTCCCTTATCTCAAAAAGGAGTTTTTGTAACCTTCATTATCTTGAATCGCTGCATAATTGTGTCTGCTGAGAGGATTGCCAGCCTGTTTGCCATCTCCCCCCTCCCCCCGCACAATCTTCTTAATTAAAAAAACAAATAAAAATAAAAGGCCTTCTCTCCTACCTGGGGATTCAAGCCCCTCCCCCCCTGCCACCTGGGGGATGCCAGGCAAATCTGGAGACTTCAGCTTCCTCCTGGGGGTCTGGCAGCCCTTCTCCTTTCCAAAAGGCTTGTTGAGTTTGGAGTTGTATCCACAGTTAATTCTGCTGAGAGTAGACCATAGCTGTCAAGTTCTCCCTTTTTTAAAGGGAAATTCTCTTATGCTGAATAGGCTTCCTCGCGAGAAAAGGGAAAACTTGACAGATGTGGAGTAGACCCATTGAAGTTTCCCAGCATGCCTAGCTTAGGCTCATTCATCTCAAGGAGTCTACACTGAGTAGGACTCAGCTGCATACAACCACCCCAGTTTTTATAGCTGTGCTGGGATCCTGGTTTGGATGCCAGTCCATGAGGTTTTCATGGGGATTATTATCCGTCTTTTAATTGTCTTGTCTTGTGGGTAGTAAGAAGCCTTCAGTTTCTTTGAAAACCACCCTTAGCAAAAGAGCAGGAGAGAGGGAAAAGGTGTGCAAGCAGCATGGGAAGAGCAAAGCTCATCTGGGGGCCACATACTGGAATGGGCAGGGGCCAGATACAAAAGCGGGCCAAGCCATACATGCAAACTCCCCCTCTCTGTACAGCCGACTTGTTACTCCTCCTGCCCCCCCTGCCCCCATCCGGCAAGTGCTTTGTCTGCCTCCAAGGGCACATCCTAGCCAAGGGAGACCCCACAGAGGGAGGGTGGTTCTTAGGAGAAGAAGTAGCCTGGGGAGGCTCCCGAGTGTCTGGGATAGAGGCCCGGGGAGCCCCCTTTGTGCCTCCCCCCTCTGGGCCTGATGTCACCCACCTCTGCCCCATTTGATACATTGCTGTGGGTTGATGTTGGCTATTCGGTGTGGCCAGATCCCATGCCCTTCCCAGCCGCGTCATGCTGGAAGGATGGAATAGACCAATCTCCCCAAGTCAGCATCTCTTGCCACCTGGGTCTCTAAGGGCTCATGCATTCTTGTTTTGTGGCACGTTTAGAGGCACACGCCTATGCCTTCCTAGTTTCTGTCTGAGTTTTTGTGGGGTTTTTTTGCCTTGGAGCTTTCCTGGCAAGAGCCTGCTTTTTACTGCTGAATCAGAGCATACGGGAAGCCACAGAAAACTCAAATTGCTGTTTATTCTTGGGAAAGCACTCCGACACGGAGTTTTAAAGGGTGGAGCTGAGTGAAAAAAGTGTGGGGTGAATGGTAAGTGTGGATGAGCCCTAACCCTGGCCACAGGTGTTGCCCCCGTGAACCATCTCCTCTCATGTCACTGCAGCCCTCAAACATCCATGGGGCAAAGTGGGGTCCTGTCCAAATGGAAAACAAGAGCCTGCTCACCCCCAGTGATTCCCTCGGCCCCTTCCCCAGCCTGCATCTCAAGCAGCAGGAGGGCCATTGCCCAGTTGGCTACAAACGCTGCTGTGCTGCTCAATTTGGTTCTGAGCCAAGTGCCCCTCATCGTGCTGCTGGTGGGGCTTGCTTCCCCCCTTTCCTTTTCAGCCCTATCTCTTTTTCAGGCGATGAGTTGCCCGCTCCAAAGCCACAGAAGCGGGACTTCCAGTATCAGGAGGACGAGAGAGAAATTTTGGAGTTTGTCCCCAAACTGGACCACACGTAAGACATGCTGGGCAGGGCAGGGCAGCAGCAAGGTGGGAGTTGTCCTTTCGGGGGAAACTGGGCTCAGCCCCAAGACATTTGGGTCCCCCAAGCAGAGAATTCAGCTGGCCTCCCTTCCATTGGGGTGAATTTAACAGGGGGCAATTATTGTTTGAATGGTAATAAATACACACACAAATACGAAATTTATACTGTATGCCTCTTAATTGCCAATGTGACTTCTAAGCAGTTTATGAATGTAAAACCAATTACAAAAAGTGTGCACAATTGAAATACGCTGTTTATTTTCTCTCTACGAGAGGTTTGGTAACTTTCAGCTGCTGATGTTCCTCCAGAGTTTTGAGAGGAAATGGGAAAGGCCAGCCTTTCCTACAGGAAGTCCCAGGCTGCTCTCGCCATAGGAAAGTTCCGTTTCAAACAATAGTGTTTTCCCTTCTTGCTCAATGACTTCTTAGACGGTCCCAAAGTCTACTTTCTTTTACTCTCCTCCCGCCCCATAGCCTCTACCTGACATCTTTCCCCACAGAGTCCAGATTACTTCTCTTTTTTGTTTAGCTTTCCTCCGCACTCTCCATGGCCAGGAAAGAATTTTCGCTGACAGCTTTTGTATTCTTTGGAAATTCCCAATTTTCTGGCTGCGGCTTCCACTCTCACCATGCCACACATTTAAAGCTCATGACTTCCCCCAAAGAATCCTGGGAATTGTAGTCTTCCCCTCACAAAGTTACAGTTCCCAGCACCTTCAACAGACTACACTCCCCAGGATTCTTTGGGGCAAGTCCCATGCTTTGAATGTACGTTGGATGTGGTTGCGCCAGTTTGGCATAATAGTTAGTGTCAGACTATGACCTGAGAGATGAATCCCCATTCAGCCGCGAAGCTCACTGGGGGATCTTGGGCCAGTCACCATCTCTTAGCCTAGCTTACCTCACAGGGTTGTTGTGAGGAGGAAATGGGGGGGGGGTAGGGTTGGAAACCATGTATACCACTTCGAGCTCCAGTGCAGGAAACGATAATAAAATGCCCAATTAGGAAATGAATGGGATGGTTGCAAGCATAAAACCGAAAAACATAGAAACAGTTTTTTAAAGTTCCATACGCAAAACAGCTAAGAAGAATTCCACATATAAAAGCAGGTTTTTGAACAATAGTTGCTTGACTGTGTTCTGCTTCTCAGGAGGGAAGAGTCTCCCGCCATCCCGCGAATCCCTTGTGTGACGCCTGAGACGGTCCTGATCCGACCCAAGGAGTCAGAACAGGTGGGTGGGTGTCTGTCTCAGCAGAGCTGGAGGGGCAGAGCCGTAAAAAGGACCTGGAGGGACCCCCAGGGGCATTCCTGACTCCAGTGTCCATCCACAGTAGCCCTTGGCCCTTGGCCCGTCCCTCTTTGGAGGCTAAGCCACTGGCGACCAAAATGATGCCTTTGCAGCAGGGGTGCCCTGAAACTGACATGCCTGTCCCAGAGAAGCTCCCATCATGGCAGGCTGGATCTCTTTGGGGCACCAGTTGCTGGAATCCACAGGAGGGAGAGGGCTCTTTGCAGGTGGTTGGCTGCTGGGCTAGAGGGGCTGTTGGCCTGATCTAGTGGGGTCTTCCGAATCCGATGATCCCATGAAACAGTACCTTTCTGTCCCCATTGAGTCATCTCCATTGGCCTCCATGGCTCTGAGGTTTGGGCAGGGGGGCAAAGCCCACATGCTTTGAGGACATGCACCTCAAGCAGGCTGCTGCCCAATGTCCTCTCCCAACCCACCCCTGGCTGCTGAGGGAGGGGCCCTGAAATTGTATGGCTGGGATCTGGAGGAAGATGGACCACCGTAGAAGAAGAAGACTGGTGTAGGGGTGCAGAGGTGGGGGTGGGGGGAGCCCTCAGTTTCCACAGAGGTCATCGGTGGAGGCATCTAGGCTTGTGCTTGAACGGGCCCTCTGATTCTGTCCCATGTAGGCTTCCAAGGAATTTGATGAAGAGTCTCTCATCCCAAGCAGCCCTGCCACAGAGACCTCCGACAACATCAGCCCTGTGGCCAGCCCAGTCCACACAGGGTGAGTTCTTTGCCCCCAGGCTCCTCCTGCTTCTCACATCCCCACTTGCCCTGGGATGTTTCCCTGCAAAACCCCAAAGCGGAGCGTGTCCTTCAGGCACCAGGGATGTAAGACAGATCAGCCCCTGCAGCTACCCTGCTGACGTATCCTGAGTCAAATCAAGGAATGGCCAAGCCCAGCTCTGTCTTGCATGCTCTGACTGGCAGCAGCTCTCCTGGCCAAGAGACCTTCTGCCATCGAGGCAGATGCTCTTCCCCAATAAGGAACATAGGAAGCTGCCTCATACAAAGCACTCAGCCACACCATTGCTTGCCACACCCCTTTCCCCTGGGAAACCTGCAGCTTAGCACAGAATCAGAACAAATGGCAGCTGGGTTCCCCGCAGATCCTCCAGCTGAAGAGCAACCACTGGGGTGAAGGGGGTGCATTTCCAAGCTCCTCTGCCCCCAACTTCTCTGCTTTGAGACTCTGAGGAGCCCTGCTGTGACCTGTGCATTTGACAACTGAATCCTGCCTTTCCCCCCCCTCCCCAGATTCCTCGTCAGTTTCATGGTGGATGCCCGTGGCGGGTCCATGCGCGGGAGCAGGCACAACGGCCTGCGCGTCATCATCCCACCCAGGACGTGCGCAGCACCCACACGCATCACCTGCCGCCTGGTCAAGCCCCAGAAACTGCAGGCCCCGCCTCCTCTGGCCGAGGAAGAAGGGTTGGCCAGCAGGATCATTGCCCTGGGCCCTGCCGGAGCACAGTTCCTCAGGTGAAGAAGGCTAGACACAAGTGGGTCGCTGGGCCATTGGCACTCTGAGGAGAGCTCTAATCCCCCTCTGCCATGTGTGCTGGGGGCAGGAAGAGGAAGGGGGCAGGTGGTCCTGCTGTTCTGCATCAGGAAGACATCAAAGCCCTCATGATACCTCTAAGCGCCCAATGCGTATAATCTCAAACACAGGGCTTGGGGCACATCCAGACTAAAATCCCAACATCCTATCTCTCTGTGTATGTGATATGTCCATAGCTTTCAGCCTAGAGATGCTGTGGAGCAGAGCAGGGATGGGAGCCCGTGGTCCTCCAGGTGCAGCTGAAGTCCAGGGTCACTGGATGACCTCCAGGGTCCCTCCAGCTCTGTGACTCTGTGGTTCTCCACAACACTTAAAAATAAATATTATAAAGGTTTTTTATTAACGTAAAATCAAGAGTACCCAAAACCAACCAAACCCCGAAATTTAAATTACAAAACATAGGAGGAGCAATATAGAGGTTGTATTTTCCAAAGAAACAGAAAACAGATAATGTAAAACAGTAAGAAGAAGCAAAACAGAGAATCAAAGCCAAATATCACAATCTGAATCTGACACATAAGAAATGAAATCCCACCCAATGGCATAAAAACGTTCCAAGTCTTCCTTAACTTTAAAAGCACATATTTTCTGCACTAGCCAGAGTCTACATAGAGCTTCATCACACTTCCTCTTCTCCTGCTCTTTCCCCTGGAGAAAACCGCTCCTTAGGGCTCAGCAAATGGAGCAAATGGCAATTTGGGTTTTCTCCAAATTGACATTTGCTCAGAGGAGCGGGGAAACCCCCTTGGCCCTGTGCATTCCAGGAATGGAACAAGCAGAAGTGTGGACAAGAACATATTCTTGTACCACAGCAAGAAGTTTAAGTCCTATAGTTGAAGCTTCCATTTCCAGGCCAAAGAAGTTTCTTGCTGCATCCATGGAAGATGTTTCTTAGATCGGAAAGTTGCCATTTGACCATCCCACAAGTTTGAAAGTGTGGGTTGAGAGGAGGCTTGGGTGGGGCGTTTAAAATTTAAAAAGATTTCTTGAAAATTGTCTGTCCAGAATTTGGATGCCAGAGCATTCCCACCAACACAATTGTCCTCCTGCTTGCACAGCAGCACCCACAATCCCACGGGGCATTTGATGTCATGTGAGAAAGTTGCACAGCAGTGGTGCTTCTCCCCAACTCTTGGGTGAGCATAATGGCCACCCGCTTTGGGCCCTGACACTCGACTCTCCCACAGCCCTGTAATCGTGGAGATCCCTCACTTTGCCTCGCACGGCCGCGGTGACAGGGAGCTGGTGGTTCTGCGCAGTGAGAATGGATCCATATGGAAGGAGCACCGCAGCCGCTACGGAGAGAGCTACTTGGACCAGGTCCTCAATGGCATGGATGAAGGTAGGAGTCCCTGGCAGGAACAGGAGAAACCAGTTGGGGAAGAGGCTCAAAACTGCCCAAGGAGCGAGGAAGTGGTTTCCAAGCCTCAGCTCAGGGGCAGAGGGATCTTCTTCAGCGCCCTTTGCTGAAGCCCCCTTCAGCCCCTGGGCAGCCTCCCAGAGGCCAGAGGCAAAAGCAGGCAGAAAAATGATTGTGAATTTCAACTTGGTGCAGTAAACTGGTTTCTTTGCCCACTCTCAGCCCGCTCTGCCCCTCATTCAGGCAGGCAAGAAGCATGATCTTCAAGGACACATTCCAACGTGGCAAAAACACTCAAGGGTGTGTGTGGCCTACAGAGACTTCCTAGGGCCAAGAGGAGAAGTCAGGAGGGCTGCTTGTGCCTGCCCCCCGGGCCTGAGGTTTTCCACCCCTGCCCTAACCACCAGCGGCGTAGCTAGCCACTCGGGTGCCCGGGGCGGCGTGTGCACCCTGCTGCTGGGGGTGGAGCGAGCCACCCATGGGAGTGGGGCGAGCCAAGGCAGGGCGCACTGCATGAAGCCTCTCGGCAGCTTCCTCCTCAGCTGTAGGGCGGCTGAGGCAGTGGACAGACGCAAGCCCCATGCTGCTCAAAAAGCAGCGCTAAGTTTGCAGGCAGTCCGCCCGCCACCTCCCCCTCAGGAGAGATGTGTGGTTCAGGCACGCTGCAGGCCCCACAGTGTGGCGCCCAGTGCCCCCCCCCCGCCTCACCCAGCTGTGCCTCTGGATTAGGCAGCTTCATGGAGGAGAGGGCTGTCAAAGGCTCCTAGCCACAAAGGTTGAAGGCAGTAATGCTTCTGGTTTCTGGAAATCACTCGCGTGGAGGGTGCTTCTGCAGTGGTGTAGGAAGGGGCATGCGGTGGGTGCGGGAGTTATTTTTTCAAGAACACATATTTTTGCCATTTTGTCACCCTCCTCAGTGATGACACCCAGGGCGGGCGGCACCCACCGCACCCCCCTTCCTACACCACTGCTAACCTAAAGGGCTTCCTCTGCTTGTGCTCTGCAGGTTGCTGGGGAGGCTCTTCTCTGGGGTGAGGGAGGGGGCCTTTGGGGGCCACCCCTAAGCAGTCCAACTCCCTACCTTGGGAAATTGCTTTGTCCCCTTCCGATGGTTTTGACAGACATTTGGCCTAGCAAGTTGCTGGTGCCTGTTTTATGCTCCCTGATTTTTTGGTGTGACATTTTTCGCTGCTGTTCCTGTCTCTCTTAGGCTGCCATTAATCCCCATCACCTCCAGTACAGTTTCATCTGTCTGCTGGTGGTTCTACTCAAAAGGAAAATGTAAATTAAAAAAATTATTCCGATTGCAAGGATCTATATTGATTTATTGCTCGTGGCACACTATCAGCAATATGCAGTTCAGGAAATCCTTGCTGTGTGCTCTTACTATGCCACTGCCAACTCTTACAGAGCTGGAGAGCCTCGAGGAGCTAGAGAAGAAGAGGATTTGCCGCATCATCACCACGGACTTCCCTCTTTACTTTGTGGTCATGTCTCGTGTGTCCCAGGACTGCGACCTGATTGGCCCAGAGGGCGGCTGTCTGCAGAGCACGTTGGTGCCTCTGGTCCAGGCCACATTCCCAGAAACGGCAGTCACCAAGAAGGTCAAGCTAGCTCTGCAGGTACAAGGACAACCTCCTGTCTCTTGCACCAGAACAGTCCAGGGAGACCTGGAGCAGGAATGGTGTGGACATGGGAGTCTGTGGGTGTAGGGTTGGGGGGCTTCGTAATAAGGAGACACAGCTGAAAGAACCAATGCAACTTCAATGTGCACATACAGTACTTCATTTTGCAACATAATATAGGCGATCAAAGAATATGGAATATAGACAACCCCCGATTTGTGCAGGGGTTGCGTTCCAGGTCAGAGTGCATGTTGACGGAGGTCGCATAAGCCTGCCCCACACTGTTATGCCCTCTTCAGGCTTCAAAAATGGCACATGCGTGCGCAGTTGCATGTTCTTAGAACGCACACAAAACGGGGGTTGCCTGTATTTTGGCAGGGAATAATAGAAAGCCATTGAGGTCCAGGCAAGGGATCTGACTGAGTGCTGGGTTTCAGGAATAGCAGCCAGGGCTGGGCAGTGAAAACTGGGGTTGTGCTTCAACATCATTCAGTATACTGAGCAACTTATTTGTTTGTTTAGCAAAACAAGTTTCTTGACCTTAAGGTAATGAATTAAACGTTTACAAGGTAATTGTAAACGTGTGAGGGAAAAACACTTAAAATATCAGAAACCAGAGGAGGGGAGGAGTGGGATTTGCTATGTCTGCCATCTGCAACCAAGTCTTGACTGTGTGGCTGCCTGGGGCTCTGCTGCTAATAGAGTAACAAAACCCAGATCCATTCAGTGCAAGCACACATTAAATGCATTATCCAGTCTGGTCCTCAGAGTGACAAATGCTGGACTGCTTACTGGATCTCCCACTTTTGCAGATCTCTGATGAACATTTTGGCTATTCAGGGGGCTGGCTCTGGAGTTGCCTTTGAAAGAGGCCACAGCAGAGCACATGGCTGGCATCCTGGCAGCAAGGAGGGCCCATCTTCCAGGAGCATTGTGACCCTTTTGGCATGTCTCCCTGTGGGAATGTTGGAAGACAGTAGGAGAGGATATATTGATTAATACAGGGGTTGGCAACCTAAGGCCCATAGGCCACAAGCGGCCCATGGAGGTTGTTTAACTGGCCCTGCAGCCAATGGGAAGCTGCACACACCTCCTTCGCGCTGGAAGGAGTGCCGGAAATAGCGTTTGCACATGTGCATGCGCGTGCGCGCGCACACACACACACACACACTGGACCACCGCGGTGTCTGTGGGACTGTGAATCGTGAGAATCACTTGAGTTAAGCAAGTCAGTCTGGCTTATCCAGATTGGATTTGTTCCTGGTAAATCCCCTTTTGTTCCCTCTTAAAAACAATAATGGCACAATAGTCTTCTTCAAGAAAGTAATGATAAGGTTTACTCACATTCAGTCCACAGTGTGATCCTGAAGGCAGACTTTAGCTTGTAGTTACAGATACAGAGAAAAGTGTGGGTTCAAGACATCAAGAGCAAGAGGAAGGTGGCTGCCTGATTGGCCCCTTTGTAGGGTCTGCCAGGGTCATGCCCATCTACCTGGTCACACATAGGGGGAGGACACTCCAGACCAGGTGTGACAGGAGTTCTCCTGGCTGGAGCAACATTCGCCTGCGTGTCCACTCTGGGCAAACAGGAAATGTTGTACTGGACTGCTTATGTTACATCCCACACTCCCTGCAGGCGCAGCCAGTGCCAGATGAGCTGGTGACAAAACTGCTGGGGAACCAGGCAACGTTCAGCCCCATAGTGACAGTGGAGCCACGCCGCAGGAAATTCCACCGCCCCATTGGGCTGCGCATCCCCCTGCCCCCTTCATGGAGGGAGAACCCTCGAGACAGTGGAGAGGGCGATACCACCAGCCTGCGACTCCTCTGCAGCGTCATAGGTGAGTGGAGATAACTGGTGGGGTCTTTAGGGCTGGAGCACAATCCTGCCTCCTAGTCTTGCTCACTTTGCAGGTTCCAAAGCTGCAGCTTGAGGCGGGTGGCGGAGAGATTTCAGGGATTTGGTGGGGGAGGCAATGGAAGGGAGCAAATGAACCACCACTGTCATCAACTGCCCATGATTTCACCCCTAGGGCGAGGGCAAGAAGATTTGCCCTCACTCTGCTTTCAGAAAGATGCTCCTTGATGGCAGCAGCACATGGCAACATGTTGAAGAGTGAGGAGAAATGCTTTCTGCGCTCACTTTAGGAGGAAATCATGCGGAAGAGGGAACGGTGGTTGGGGGGAGAGCCAGGAGTTATGGCACCGCTAAGAATGGAAAAGAGGAGGCAGTGGGAAAAGGTAAGCCAGGCAGCACTTTCCAGGAAGCTCCTCTCCCCCACTTGCAATCGTGCTCTCCCCCAAAATCTTTTAGTGTTGTCTCTTTCTTGGGTGGGCTGCTCTTTCAGGGGCCCTTCATCAGTTTTGGTCTGCTGGCTGGCTCTTTTTAATGGCTATGGGACTCAACTATGCCCTCTGCCTCCAGGGAGTCTTGCCCTTTTGTCATAGATGTTTTTGGATGATAGCTCTCATTGGCCCTGCCTTGTATGGATGGGCCGAAAAACATCTGGAGGGCACCAGGTTGGCGAAGGCTGAGGTAGGGAATCCCCCACAGGTGGCTGCCCAGGTGGATGTCTTCTGTGCTGGAGATGCAATGCATTTCCCCAGCAAGGTATTTATTCTTGCTTTGTACTTGGGAAAATATCCCCCTATCCATCTTTTTTGTAGTTATGTACAGTGATACCTTGGGTTACAGACGCTTCAGGTTACAGACTTCGCTAACCCAGAAATAGTACCTCGGGTTAAGAACTTTGCTTCAGGATGAGAACAGAAATTGTGCTCCGGCAGCAGCAGGAGGCCCCATTAGCTAAAGTGGTGCTTCAGGTTAAGAACAGTTTCAGGTTAAGAACGGACCTCCGGAATGAATTAAGTTATTAACCCGAGGTACCACTGTATTTTATCATTTCCATGCATAAAGCAGTTTACTATTAACAATGCAAAGTTAACAGCAAAAATTTGCACACCCCAGAATCGAAGCAAACTTTTAAAATAACTGATCCAAAAGATTCCTAATCATAATTCTTCCAGCACCAAATCTCCATGCCATCAATTTTGGATCAGCCCAGACAAGATCTTAAGTCTGTAATAAAGTGAAGTCACAATGACAGTGCTAAGATTTGCTGGGTTTATGAACAAGCTTCTACATAAGCTGTGTTTGTTTCATTTATTTAGCAGATTCATACCCTACCTTGCAATCAGGTAAGAATGCAAAGAACCCTGAACTCACACATGCCAGGGTGACCCAACAGCCTTCAGTTCTGCAGCTGATGGAGTGGGCCAGAGCAAGATTCCCTTCGGCTATCCCAGAGCAGCCGGCAGTTGGAACAGAGTGTTCTTTCTGGTGGAACAGTGCGGTGTAATGGTTAGAGTGTTGGACTAGCACCTGGGAGCCCAGGTTTCAAATGACCACTCAGCTGGGAAGGTTGCTGGGTGTCATGGGACCAGCCTCAGCCTCAGCTACTTCACGGCAGTGGCGTCGCAGGGGGCGGTGCGCCCCGGGTGCCATGTCTGGGGTGTGTGTGACAGAGGATCCTGCCACCGTCCGTATGGCGTTCAAGCAGCGCTGGTGGCAAACTGCTACGTACAATGCATGTGTGGTGTCGCACGCATCCGCTGTACGTAGTGATGCCACACATGCACTGTACATAGCGGTTTGCTGCCAGTGCCGCTTGAGTGCTGTACGGACAGCGGTGGGATCCCTCCGGCACCACTACAGCCGCAAGTGGAGGATCCCGCCACCGTCTGTACGGCGCTTGGGCGGCTCTGGCAGCAAACCGCTATGTACATGCAACACATGTGCGGTGTCGCACACATGCACTGTACGTAGAGACGTCACACATGTGCCCTACGTAGCAGCGCAATGCATGCATCATATGTAGCGGCACAACGCATGTGTAACCAGCGGTTTGCCCCGTCCCGGGTGTTGCTTAGCCATTGTTTGCCCCTGCTTCACGGGGTTGTTGTGAGGTCAGATGGAGAGGGGTGGGGAGGGCGACACCATGACCTCCTTTGTGGAAACGAACAAATACAGCAAAGTTTCCTGCAGCTGCTGCTTCTCTGCCTGGTGCTTGAGATCAGGCCAGTCTTTCCCTGGTGGTTGTCTTTGTTTTCATCCTCAGTAACTCAGTGACAGTGCATCTGCTTTGCATGCAAATAGTCCCACCCTCCATCCTTGGCATCTCCAGGGAGAGCTGGGAAGGCCCCTTGCCACTCAGCGTAGGCAGCTCTGAGCTGGTGGGACCAACAGCCGGGCTCAGTGCAAGGCAGCTTCCTGTATATGCCTGTGATCTCAGGTGAGCAGCAGAGCAGCAGCGAGGAAGGTTGCTTGGTGGTTTGGCAAGAAATTATGCATGGTAGTGAGCAATGGGGGGGGGGGAATGCTGCTTGGGAAGGAAGCAGGATGTGCTGGAAGAAGAGCAAGGTTGACTGGAATAAAATGTTGTTGTTGTTGTTACATTTATATCCTCCCTTTTTCTCCCAGGATCTCAAGGTGGCATATGTGTCTCTCCCTCCACCCCCACCCCCACCCCCCGTTAATCCCTACAACAACCCAGTGAGGGAGGTTGGGCTGAGAGGCAGAGACTGGCCCAAGGTCACCCAGTGAGCTTCATGTCTGAGGGGGAATTTGAGCCCTGGTCTTCCAGGTCCTAGGCTGACACTTAACCATTACACACCACACTGGCTGGAGAGGTGGCATATAAATATATTATGTAAAGATTAGAAATAAATATCAACACAGAGCTCACAGAATATTCTCCAACTGCAGAGCAGGCCCTTTTTCTTCACGACTTTGCAGCTGAAGTGGCAATTGAGCATGCCAAAGGAATGAAACACTGGCTCAGTTCTCCCCCTTCCCCTGGTGGTTTCTGCTTTTTCCATTTTAAGTGCTGAGTGAACATTCAAGTGTTTAAAAGTTCGCCTGTTACCTTGTTTTTCCACTTTGTAATTCATGTACTTTAATGCCAAACTGTGCTGTGCACCTGAGGAGGTTCTTGGGGCTTCTGCTTAGAGCCTCCCCCTCCCCGGCCCCCAGAGCTCAGGTCCAGGGATGGCCTGGGCCCGCTGGGACTGCTAAAGCAGAAGGTAGCCAGGCCAGTGCCAGGCAAACCCAACTTCCTCCCTGCGGAGTTCTGCAAAGGCAATGCTGGAGGAGCCTGGCTGGTTGTAGAGCAGCATGAGGATTGACCTCCTGGACCAGCCTTCCCGGCTCAAATCTGGGAAAGTGCATTTTGGACCCAAGGCTGTGAGGGCCCTTCCAGGTCAAAACCCTCCTGTGCACACCTGTGTGCTTTCTCCCCACTCTCTTGTCTCAGGAGGAACAGCCCCAGCACAATGGGAGGACATCACGGGGACCACAAAGCTTGTCTATGCCAACGAGTGTGCAAACTTCACCACCAACGTTTCTGCCAGGTGAGCCTGAGGAGCCATTGGGGGGAGTTGTGTGCATTGCACCTTGAAGGGCAGCAGCAGCAGCACTGAAAACGGTGACAATTAAACTGGCATAACTTTGGAACATACGAAAAGGTTAACCGGAGTCAGCCCTGTTTAGGGAAGTTCCCCAGAGTGACTGGGGAAACCCAGCCAGATGGGTGGGGTATAAATAAATTGTTGTTGTTGTTGAAGGTCTGGGAAATAGCTCAGCTCCCTGAATTTCTGGTTACGGCCGGGTGGTGAGCCTGTGGCTTCTTCCATGTGCCCCTTTCCTCTTCCCGCCCAGGTTCTGGCTGGCAGACTGCCCTTGTACAGCCGAAGCCATCCATTTTGCTATGCTGCTTTACAAAGAGCTGGCGGCTGTGCCCTACATGGCCAAGTTCGTGGTGTTTGCCAAAATGAACGAGGGCCGCGAGGGCCGCCTGCGCTGCTACTGCATGACCGACGACAAAGTGGACAAGACGCTTGAGCAGCATGAAAACTTCACTGAAGTGGCACGCAGCCGGGACATTGAGGTAGCTCCCCTTGTACCAGGGGCCCTGCCCTGCTGAAGCTGACCACTCGTGCTCTTGGCTGAGGGACAGGCCGCCGTCTAGAAGGAGCTTTTAAAGTGGTGTAATTGCCCTTGCATATTGTTAGTAGCATTAGAATTGTACATTGCAGGGGTTTCCAGACAGTGATTTGTGACCTTCATTCAAGTAGTTTGAATGCAATTAAAAATCATACAGCGCCTAGCACAGCTCATTACAATTGCTACAACAGGCAGAAAAATTATTTAGAGGCCAGACCCTCAGCAATTTTAAAGGGGTTTGCTGGGGAGGAGGAATTTGGCTCAAATGCCTCCTTATTGATTGATTGATTGATTTAAAAAACAAGCATGCCAGAGCAAACTACCTGCCCAACATAGCTTCTAGGGTGCCCTTAAACGTGTGCCATGACAGAGTTTCATGATGAACTGCCATTTCTGGAGGTGAAGCATAAACTTTTCAAAGGCTGACGGACCTTACCGCCTCTTTCTGCAGGTGGTGGAGGGAATGCCTCTGCACACAGAGCTGTCTGGGAACCTGGTGCCCATCAAGAAGGCCACCCAGCAACGCAGCTTCCTCTTCCAGTCATTCCGGGAGAACCGCCTGATCATCCCTGTTAAGGTAAGAGGCAAGGGGCTTAGCAGGATGTTTGGGGAGTAAAAGCTGCTCTCACCTGTGATGCCACTGAAATTCATCATGATCTGGTTGGCAATCATGTTTTCCCAGCTTGTTTGCTTATTTGTTTGTTTGTTTGAATTTATCTACTGCCTTATATACACAGGTCTCAGGGCAGTTCACAAATAAAATCATAATATAAAACCACAAAATACACAAAATAAAAACAACAATAACCCAATAATTCCCCCAAACCCCACACTTCAAAAGCTTGTGGTGCCCAGATCCAGGGCCCAGGCCTGTTGTTGGATAAAGTGGAGCAGCTGCTTCAGGTGGCAGGAGCTGGAGGGCAGCACACCCACACCCTATTTCCCCTGACGCCCTTAAAGTGGCCTGCTTCCTGCTGCACAGTGGACAATGCCCTCCCATCAGCAGGGCTGAAGCACAAGCCAGTGGTCTGTCCTGTCCCTGCAGTGGGGAGCAGGTGCCGTCTTTTCCTCCCCCTCAGAGAGCACATGGCTCCAATACATCAGAAGTCCCACATTGCTTTGGCTCAGGACCAGCGCCCCACCTAGTCTTTCTCTTGAGCCCAGCTGTAGCTGCATAGGCCAGGAGAAGCGCCAGGAACCCGCGTCCAGTTGGTGTTGGCCTCCCCATCTGTTCATCTCCGCAAGGAACTTGTAGCTCAGTGAAGGGAACAAGGTGTGGAGAGGGCCAAAAAAAGACATCACAAGCTTGGAGTAAACTTAGAATCATAGAGTCGTAGAGTTGGAAGAGATGGCCTATAAAGCCCTGTGAGGCTTAGGTCCAAGCTCTCTGAAAGACCATATTCCCACCTACAAAGCCGCCGGGGTTTGGGGGAGGCCCTTCTCTCGGTCCAGCCACCCTCACAAGCCCACTTGGGGGGATGTGGGAGAGGGCCTTCTTGGTGGCAGCTCTCAGATTGGAACTCTCTCCTGGGAGAAGTTAGACAGGCTCCCTCCCTGCTGTCCTGGAGTCCCTTTCTGAGAACAGGGCAAGGTATAAATGAATAAATAATTGTTATTATAATAATTCTCATTCCAGGAGGCTTTTAGGGAACTGACTGCATTTAATGAAAGGGCTGGTACTGTGCTGTTTTTATTGTAATTTGCTGCATGTTTTTAATCTCTCTCTCTCTCACACACACACATAAAGTTTTAGTTCTATAAATGTACAATTGTTTTTAAATTATTGGGTTTCAAAAAATGTTTTTAGTTGTTTCTGTTTTATTCATAAGCCTGAGTCCTTGTCAGGAAGAAAACCTGGGTGGTGGTAGTAGTAGTAGTAGTAAATAATAATAATAATAATGATAATGATAATAATAATAATAATAATAATATTGGGGGCAGGTGCGGGACAGCAGCCGGGAAGCCAGCGGCTCCTTGTCCTTCCTCCGCAAAGCCATGAAGTACGAAGAGCTCCAGCATGTCCTCTGCCACCTGAACATCACAATGCCGCCCTGTTCCAAGGTGAGTCCCGCCTGAGCATGATATTTATTTAGTCATTAAACGCAGGGCTTTTTTCCCAGGAGGAACTTGCTGGAACTCAGTCCTGGCATCTCTCAGGTGAGTTCTGGTGGCTGTCAGGTGGGCACATCACCATCATAAGAGAACAAGGGAGGCATTCTTGGTAAGTTCCGGCCGTTCTTTTTCTAGAAAAATAGTACTGATTAAACTTATTACCCACCTGTCACCCAGAGGGTCTCTAAGCAGCTTACATCGAATATATGTATGCATGAATACATCACCAGATAGAAAAGGGTTGGGAAAAAGTCATATAACACATTGTCTAAAGAACTGTTAACATTTTCACTAATTGAAGCTGGATGGGCCCTAGCACAGCATGATAAGGAATTAGACAATCTATCCATGCAATTTTTGTATAAGAACTATTGCTTTGTTGTGGTCTCAGAAAAGACAACATTCAGTTTAATACTGACACAAAGTCAAGCAAAACTGCAAGATTTCAGTGCACTAAGGCAGGGCTTCCTCCAATTTGCCATGTGTGTCTGCTCCTCCCTCTCTCAGTGGCCCCTGGAGGTAGGGAAATCACCAACCTTTCCAGACCCCCCAAGTGTCCCTATTTTCCAGGGACATCCCTGATTTAGAGAAGCCTTCCCGGTTTCTGATTTGATCCTGGAATGTCCCACTTTTCCTTAGGACGTCCCTATTTTCATTGGAGAAATGTTGGAGGGTATGGAGTTATCTGACCCCCCCCCCCCGAGCCATCTGAAGGCAGCCCTGTATAGGGAAGGGGTTTTCTGGTGATACATGTTTTATTGTGTTTTTATATATGTTGGAAGCCGCTGAGATGCTGGCTGGGGCATCCCAGTCAGATGTGTGGGGTATAAATAGTAAAATTATCATTATGGAATGGGCTGTCCCTATTTTCATTGGACAAATGTTGGAGGATGTGCCTTTCCTTGATGCCCCCAGAGTTCTGGCAGTGAGGAGCGAAGGAGGACGTTGACGCCGTTAGCCCTGCGCGAGAGATACAGCCTCCCCAGCGACAGCACCCTGGGTAAGAGTCCTGGGCCAGAAGAGTGGGCTTGGCAGGGGCAGCTCAGGGGCCAGGAGACAGAACTGGGATTCAAGGCGACCTTTTGCCATTAGTCTGAAGGGAGACATTCTGATGTCTCTTAGTGAGATGGGATCTGTGCACCCTTTTATCTCTTCAGCTGTGTTTTTAGCTTTTTATTGGATGTTCTTAACTGGTTTTAATTTAAGACGCTTTCAGTACAACTAAAAAGCAACTGATGATGATGATGATGATGATGATGATAGGAGCTTTCCGCAGGCATGGAGTTTATATGTTCCTCCGTCTCCTTTGCTTGGGGAAAGCTAGCATCCCAGGTGGGTTGGGTGCCAGACTACTTGATGGTAACAGCTTCTGGCAGCATAGAAATTTTAATAATAATAATAATAATAATAATAATAATAATAATAATAATAAAGGGCAAAGTTGGGTAAGGGACAATCAGCCTCTTGACCAGAGGCTGCTAACAACCTGCACAATGCTAGAGACCCCAGCAGTGACCGTGAGTTTTGTGCCCTGTCTTTGCCCCAAACTTACTCTGCTTCCCCCTCCCTGCCCCCAGGCTCAGTAAGCAGCACAGAGAAGGACAGAACAGACATGAAGATGGCTGTCATTGCAGAGCATTTGGGCCTCAGTTGGGCTGGTGAGTTGACACTGGTCTCCTTGCAAAAAGAGGAGAGGCTCTTCCAGGCATCCCTTTCCTTGTACTTTCATGATTTGTTCTTCTGGAGGCGTCGGGGCGCTTATGCACAATCCTGCTGCCAAGACTGTTTCTGCCTGCAGGTGTTTTGGGGCAGACCTACGGCCTCATTGTTGCATAACTTCCTGCTGGCATCCTGCCATTTTCCCCATTTGTTTTATGTCCTGCTTTTGTTGCACTATAGCAGGGGTTCCCAAACTAAGGCCCGGGGGCCAGATGCGGCCCAATCGCATTCTCAATCCGGCCCGCGGAAGGTCCAGGAATCAGCATGTTTTTACATGAATAGAATGTGTCTTTTTATTTAAAATGCATCTCTGGGTTATTTGTGGGGCATAGGAATTCGTTCTTTTTTAAAAAAACAAAAAACAAATACAGTCCGGCCCTCCACAAGGTCTGAGAGACAGTGGACCGGCCCCCTGCTGAAAAAGTTTGCTGACCCCTGCACTATAGCACAAAACACTATAGCACAGACCCCTTTGGCCCCCAGTTCCCACAACTGACCTCAGAAGCTCTGTCTTCCTACCACCCCGGGCTTGCTTTCCTGCTATTATCCCACACACTCCCTGTTTTGTTTTTGTTTTTTTGTAAACACCCACCTGGCAAAAAGTCTCCAGGGTTAGTCGACAGCCAGGAGAACCCTTGTCTCCCAGCTCTGTCTTGGGGACCTTCTGCAGGAGCCTCTTGCTGGCCGTTCCCCAAGTTGGTGAGGCTCATTTGGCAACAGCAAGAACTGAGCCTTCAGTGTCTTGTAGGGAAGACTCTGCCGGGGGAGATTCAGCAGGTGCCTCCTGTGCCAACTTGGAAATGCATGCTAGAAATGTTTCTGCTCCATTAGCCCTCAGCAATCAGGAGTACATCTTTCCATATCTGATTACAAGTTTTGTATGGTTTTTCTTGTGTACACATAGTTGCTGTAAACCTTTATGAATAATAATTAATAATAATAATTTATTACTTGTACCTTACCCAACCACTCTGGGCAGCATTTTAATATTTTTCTAAATATATAACTAAACTGCGCCAAGTGTGGCATACCCAACAGCAGGGAGGGGTGAGGAACTTCAGGCCTTCCTGTCTGACTCTTGGTGCTGCCCTCACTAGCCCTTGCTTTGCATGCAGAGAGTTTTGGGCTGGCTGGGATGTGTCCCTGGATTCTGACAATGCCGCTTGCTTGCCTGGAGACAAGGCAGAGAGGAGCACCGGCCCCCTGTGCAGCCGAAGAGTCACTTCCATTGCTCTCCCCCCACCGTGACATGTGGCCCTTGGAAGGTCGCTCTGAATGCTGGCCCTCGGGCTGCAAAAGGTTCACTGCCGCTGGCATAGAGGGCAAGTTGCAGGGGCCTTCCTGCTTCCACCCCCTCCATGTCTGATGGCTGCTGTGCTTTGCGTCTCTTTCCTGGCCCCTCCACCCACCCCCCTCCAGAGCTGGCCCGGGAGCTGCAGTTTGGTGTGGATGACATCAATAGGATCCGTGTGGAGAATCCCAACTCCCTTCTGGAGCAGAGCCTGGCCCTGCTGAACCTGTGGACCAGCCGTGGTGGCCAGAGTGCCAACAGTGCGTATTAGCAAGGGGGCTGGGGGCACATGGGCTTCATCTCTTGCTGTTCTGAAGAGGGAGGGAGGCCACACACCACCAGAACTGAGGATCCCCCGGGGGGACTGTTCCTTTGCTCAAAGCCACATTTGATACATGGCATTCCTTCACCCTCACCCAACAAAACACTGAATGCATCACACATTGGAGCAGCTGGCTATGCCATGACTCTCCTCAGGCCTCCTCTTTCCTGGTCTGGGCAGGCAATGAGGGGGTCAATGTTCCTTGTTTGTGCATGGCTAGTCTCCCTAAAGGTACATTCTTGGGATCTTCTCTTAGCATTCATTTCCTCCCTGGTTGTGAGGAGGGTTAATTTTTTTCCTTGAAAAGTACCCAGAGTTGAAAGGAAGTCCAAAGAGGATCAGTCTTTCCTACGTCTTCTTCCAGCTCTATGTGCTTTTCAAGGCACAAATTAATTCCACCGGATCCAACTGTTACCAGTATCTGGACAAGTGAAGCCTGTTTTGTGGAGTTTCGTGAAAACACAAATAAACCTCATGGGATTTGGTGACACTTTCTGCCGAGGAATATAGGCAATCTATTCAGAACAAAAAACGAAACTCATTATAAATAGCAACATCATGGAGGAATGCAATATAAGGGAACTAGGCAAGGCTGCCCCTTGTCTCCATTATTATTTATTTTAGTATTGGAAATCCTGAATAAGAAGAGAAGAGAAGACAGGGAGATAAGAGGTATAGTGGTGGTGGGGAATCTTATAAACTCAAAGCCTTTGCCAATGACCTGATAATAATGACAGAGAACCCAAAGGAAAGTCTATTGAGAACACTAGAGTTGATAAATTAATCCGGGAGAGTGACAGGTTTTAAACTTAACACAAATAAAACCAAATTGTTGGTGAAAAATATGGATGTGCAAGGAAAAAATGAATTACAAGAGATATGCGGCCTGGAAATTAGGAAAAAAGTGAAATATCTGGGCATATGGCTCACAGCTAAGAATATCAAATTATTCCAGGATAGCTATGTTAACACTTGGAAGGAAATCAGAAACAAACTGGAAATTTGGAGCAGGCTAAATATCTATTTTGGGGAAAGAATTTCCATGATAAAGATGAGCAAACACCCATGAAAATGCTTTATAGGTGGCACCTAACACCAGTCAAATTGACCAAAATGTTTAGATCTAGAACAGACATTTGCTGGAAATGCAGGGAGGCTGAAGGCACATGAATCCACATTTGGTGGAACTGTAAAAAGATTAGACAGTTCTGGGAAATGATTTATAACGAGCTGAAGAAAATGTTCAAATGTTCCTTCCCTAAAAAGCTGGAAGCCTTCCTGCTAGGAATTATGGGTAATGAAATTCCAAAAAAGTTTAGGACAGTCTTTATGTATGTTGCTGCCAGAATGTTAATTGCAAACGGCTGGAATGCAGAAGATATCCCATCCAAATCAGACTGGCAAAAAAACCTGAGAGAGTATGCCGAACTAGTGAGACTATCAGCAAGGTCACAAGACGTTACAGATGAAAAATTTAACAGAGAGTGGGACACATATAGAGTTTGTGTAAAGGAACATGTCAAAATATTAATCCGTTGGCAGGTATTGATTGAACTTCTGTGGGTAAATAGGATAATGTTATAAGACTTAAAGTAAGCCAAACAACATGGAGAAAATAAAGTTAAGTGCGCATCCAAGAAACATACCGTAATCTGGGAACATAATGGGAAAATGGGAGGTCACATTGAATCAATTGCAAAATGATGTAAAAAGCAAATAACTGAGGAATGAACGACACTAGAATTTTCTTTCTTTTGTTACTTTTTATGCTGTCTTTAACCTAATGATCATTTTTGTTATACTGTTTTCAATTAATAAGGCATGGGGGGGGGGGCGTAGAGGGAGAGAAAAGAAAGAAGAAGCCTGGGGCTGGGCAACCTGTTCCTGCCACATTCCATGATAGGATGGTTGCAAAAATGAATCCCCTGCTGTCTTGCCTGGCTGATAGGTCTCCTTCCTCTTCTCCTTTGGCAGTGGAGAACCTGTACACGGCTCTGCGCAACATAGACCGCAGTGAGATCATCAACATGCTGGAAGGCTCCTCCCGGCAAAGCCGTAGCCTGAAGGGAGACAAACGCTACTCCAATCGGGATTACTCCCTGTCGCCCTCCCAGATGAATGGTGAGTGCCGGCCCAGCTCCTGCCGCAGCGGAGCCTTGCCTGGTGTCTCTTGTGAAGCCGGAGTCATGTGCCCAGGCTAGGCTTGTGCAGGTCTTTTCAGTGGCACTTCACTGACCCTCCCTCCCCACCTCCCTCTGGATTTCTGCTGCCCCCTTCAGCCCGTTGAGATCAACCAGCTACCTGCCTGCTAAGAAGCCCTTCTGGCTGGCAGCTTCCTTCCCCTTTGGCCTCAGCTAGAACCAGCCAACACAGAGTTCACACCCTGGCGGGGTGGAATAAATCCACAAGACCCCCAGGGAATGCCATGGTGGGATCAGGTGTTGGGGCATGCTGGGTGGCTCTGGGCAAGAGGGGCAAGAGCCAGCGAGGGCCACAGCCAGGTGTTAAAGAACAGTTGGGGGTGCAAGGGGCGAGAACACTCCCACATTTCCACTGGTCTCCTGCCAAAAAACACAAGCAGTTTTCAATTTGCCCCACCTCCTTCCTTGGGGAAACCCGCTCTTTATCACTGAAGCAGAACAAAGACCCATCCCTGGAAAACCCAGCTGACATTCAGTGATGAGGAGCAGCTTTTCCTGGGGGGAAGCAGTGAGACAAGCAGAAGTGTGGGCGAGCCCAGGGTCCTGGAGTTCAAGGGACAAAGTGGCTGTGCTGTCATGTGCCACGCTGCATACAGAGGGCGCTGGTGGTCCATAAAGTGAATAGCCGGGTGGGGGTGGGGTCCAGACTGGGACCCTGGCATTAGGAAGTGGCCTTTGCAGAAAGTTAGGCAGTAGTTATGCAGGCTTGTAGTGATGCAGGGGGGAGGGTTAAGGAGCACACCTTCTGTGGTGCACAAAGATAGGAAAACTTGCGTAGATCCAGAGAGAGGCTGCCCTGAGAGAGGGAATTTGAGGTTGGTGCAGAAAGAGAAAGAGGCACTGCAATGGTGCAGCTCAAATGGCCTCTAGGGATCAGGCCTTGGGTGGCGCAAGGTGTGACTGGAGATGGGGGCAGAGAGGTTCTGGGCTTTGAAGCCTGGACCCTGGGCTAGATCCATAAAGCATAGCGCATGAGCAAGAGGGTGTGCGCTGGGGTGGCTTAGTGGGCCCTGGGAGCCAGAAGCAGCAGCACACAGGGAGGGGCTCAGAGGTGTGGGCTCTCCTTTCCCACCCCCCTTTCCCATCCCAGTTCAATCTGCGTGCTTCCACATGCTATCAGCCTGAGTTGGCTGGCCAGTTGGCGCCTATCCTGACCGTTGTCCTCCGTCCTCGTCCTGACCTCTCTCCTCTTCCTCCTTTTTCTCCTCCACTGCCTGTCTCCACTGTTTCTCTATCTTTCTCTCTCTCTCTCATTTGACCTGAGCTGTCCGTCCGAGAGCTTTTGCCCTGCTGACGAATGCATGCTGTGCCTGGCCGGACCTGGCAGGCCATGCCAGGCTGAATGTTGCCACTTTGCCCTTTGCTGCTAGCTGCCCTCCCTTCCTGGCTTCCCTTCCTTACCCAACGGCTGCTAGCGGAGCCTGGTGAAATGGGAAGGGCTTCCCTTCAGCCTGCTGATCCCGAAGCCCCCCTGGGCAGCTTGACTCTCCCAAAGGACAACCCCACCCTCACCCCCACCCCCGCACGGCTGAGCAGGCAAAGTCCAGCCGCAGCAGCTGTGGAAAAGCTGCATGGAGCAAGAGTCCCCCTCACACACAGCACACCTGGGGGAGGTTTTTGTCCCCCTTGTTCCTCTGCCAGCGGGTGAAGCAATTGCCCTTTCTGTTGCAGTTTATCCATTACACAGCACTATCAATAAGCTACATGGTGCTTTATAGAGCTTCGCCAATAAATAGGTCTTGGCCCCCAAATGTCTGTTGCAGCCTAAATGTCAATAGTGGGGAGGCAAAGAAGGGAACGGGGTGGGAGATCAGTCTGGCAAGGAGTGAACATGAGCAGATTAAAGTTACAAACGTTGCTTGCAGTTTGGTGTAGGGCTCTTCAGAATCCAAAACTCACCTTTCCTATGAAGTCTCAGAGTAAGCACTTTAATTCTCATGCCCAACTGTAGCCAGGTGTATATAAGTGGAGCTGCCACTGCTCTCCTACATCCCTGGTTCTCCTTGACTCCTCCCTTCCCTACTGAGATACACTGAGGTACGTCTCACACTTTTTCCAGGCTTCTTGCCAGCTGCTGTGGCCCAGATGCCTCTTTCCCCCTTGCAAAATTGCAGCAAGGGGTGGCTCAGACCTTGGCTGCCTGAAACCTGATGGGTGCACCTGGGAGCAGCAGATGCCCAAGGGCTGCCCAAGGTCAAGAGCAGCTGTAGGGAGCAAGTGAAAACACTGGCTGCATTGATGTACTGTACACACTTTGTACTAGTACAGTGGTTCCCAACAGGTGGTCCGGGGACCCCCAGGGGTCCGCGAGCTATGCCAGAGGGGTCCGCAAGATGCTATTAGAATTAAAAAAATATTAAATATATTTCATATGATAACAGATTTTTTGTTTTGGCCGCTTCCTGCATGAGCAGAGTCTAGCGCAAAACTAAAATTAGATAGAGGCATTAGTTCTGCTGTATGCCGCAAGGACTACAAGAAACTTGGAGATAAGGCAATGAAAAAGATCCTTCCATTTGCAACCACATATCTGTGTGAGCAAGCATTTTCTTCCATGTGTTTCATGAAAAACAAATATAGGAATTGGCTCGACATGCGGTCGGATTTCAGAGTGAAAGTTTCAAATTTGGAACCTAATATTTCAGAAATAATGGACTCAAAGGACAGATTTAACTCATCTCATTAAGAACTGAAAATTAAAACTAACTGTATACTGATGGAGTACTCTGTTGTAACTGTAAAAAACGTATAAATATAAAATATAAAAAGACTTAATTTGGCTCTCACTTTTTAATTTTAGGATTAGGAATTAATGGGGGTCCTTGTCACAATAGCGGCACGATGAGGGGTCCTCGAGAAAATTTTGTTGGGAACCCCTGTACTAGTATATGCATTTCTTGCACATTCCTTGATTGGAGAACTGCCTTGGTAAAATCAGAGAGGTGCTCATTTCAGAGAATGCTTCTGTTTCCATTCCTTGTTTTGGAAATGGAATTTCTCCTCATCCTTAGTGGGGAATAAGCACATTTTGTGCATTGTGCGATTTTGGAGCAAACCTTCCCATTTTGCCCCAGCAAACCCATGCATGTTTAATACATTGCTCTGGAGATGAAACCACAGAGGCACCAGCTTCCAAAGGAGAAGGGGGGGCAACATCATGCGGTGCATGATGTCACACGTATGACATCAGGATGTCGGAGGAGCCAGGGGCTGCTTCCACTGCAGCAGAAGGAAGAGGGCGGGGAGTTGGCCACTGAAGCTGCAGCGTCCGCAGCCTCCTCTGCCACTTTTGAACATAGGGGAAGCCCCTCCCAAAAAACAATGGGGGGCCCAAAAGGGCTTGGGCCCTAGGAGATGGTGCTCTTTCCACAGACCAAGCTGCCCACGTACTTCTGTACTTCTGAGGTGGTCCAAGAGCTCCTTCTTCCCTCCAACCCTTTAAATGCTTTGAGCTGGAGAAGGGAGTGTGTCGGTGCCCTCTGGGTGCAAATGAGCCAGCACAAGGCCAGCACTGTTGCAATTATTTACTCCATAAAATGGACGTACCACTGGGTTTTAAGAAAAAACATTTAAAGCAGGTTTTTTTAAAAAGCAATTCAATTTTAAATAGAAACAGTTTAAAACAGGTATCATTTGAAATTATTCAAAATCATTAAAATTCAAAAGATGATTAAAATCAACAGTAGCTAAAAATTCAGCTTCTACAGGTCTGGACAAGGTTGCATAAGCAAAAAGGTTTTTAGCAGGCACTGAAAATAATATGGCAAAAGTGTCTACCTGATGTCAATAGGCAGGGAGTTCCAAAGTTTGGGTGCTGGCATATTAAAATATAGATTTCTTATGAATGCCGAACAGGCATTGTGTGATTCCTTTTGATGCCTGAACAGGAAAATTCAAATCATAGAATTGTAGAGTTGGAAGGGACCACATGGGTCATCTAGTCTAACCCCCTGCAATGCAGGAATCTTTTGCCCAATGTAGAGCTCAAACCCATGACTCTGAGTTTACGACTGAGCCATCCATTACACCCACTTCCAGGCACACGTATTTAAGGCATATGGGGCATAACTTACTGGGAATTTCCCTGCCGCATGCCCCATAGGAGCTGTGCCAGAGCACTGTGAGATGTTCCCCACAGCTCCATTTGCCTCCCGCTGAGTGACAGCAGGACCCCAAAAGAACAACACCAAAAGTACTGTGGCAAAGAGGACTCTAGTCCACGAAAGCATAGAAGATGCCCATGTGGTATGCTCTTCGGCTACTTCAGCACACCTTAATTAAAGAGTGAGTCTTTAAAATTCTCTGAAACTCTTCGTGTGCTTTGGACTTTGGGCTACAGTGCAGCATGTGAAACAAAGCACCCTGTTTTCGGAGCTGGTCATTTTGCACTTGGGGACCTGATCTTGGAAGCCTCTTCTGTCTGTGCACTTAAGTGCAGAGCCATAGGCAACCTGGCTTAGCAGCACTCATTCCCCCCCCCCCCTCTCAGTCCTTGTTCTTTCCAAGGGCAAAGTGTGGGTTGGAGCAAGGCTCTGCCCTTTGGCTGAGCCTTGAGCCTTCTTGGGAACATGTGGGAGAATTGCTCTCCTCCACACCAAGTTCCCAGAGAGAGAGAGAGGTGAAGCTGCTTTGAATGAACAGCAAAGGGGTAAGAGTATAATTATAGTACCTAAGATCTTCAGGGAATGCTTTTGAGTTGCTTAGATTCTTCACAGCCATTCTCCCCAATCCCTGAAGTGCAAGACTGTTCGCAGCTACTCAGTGTTGACAGATGTTCCTTTTGCATATGGTCAGAGGCATATTTTTCTCTACCTTTGAGCCCCCGTCTCAAAAACATGGTTCCCTCTCAGGCTTAAATGACAGTCATTTTGAAGAGAAATGAAAGTGAGGTTTGAGAGAAACTCTGCTTCCCACAGCATTTACACACATTTTAATTTGTCTGGCTGCTGCCTCTGATCAAACAGGTATTTAAACAATACTCAAACACTCATGTGGAGCTAAGTTAAAGCCAATTAGTGGTATATTTGTTCCACTGAGAACTGTAGTACTGGGAGGGGAAGATGACCCTACTCTCGGCTCCTTTAGCAAACTACAGCTCCCAGAATTATTTGAAGGAAGCCATGGCTGTTTAATGTGGTTGGTATCATAGTGCTTTCATAGAATCATAGAATCGTAGAGTTGGAAGGGACCCTGGGGGTCAACTAGTTCAACCCCCTGCAATGCAGGGATCTCAGCTAAAGCATCTATGTCAGATGGCCATCCAGTCTCTGCTTAAAAACCTCTAAGGAAGGAGAGTCTGCAACCTTCCGAGGGAGACCGTTCCACTGTTGAAAGTTCTTCCTGGAGCTTAGTCGGGATCTCCTTTCTTCTAACTTGAAGCCATAGGTTTGAGTCCTACCCTCCAGAGCAGGAGAAAACAAGCTTTCAATGTATGGTGTGAATGTGGCCTTAGTTGCACAACAGATTGTGCAATTTGTGGCACAGCAGGCTTCTGCTAGTGCAACTGTTGCCTTGAGTTCCTGTGTTGTGCAATATTAAAACGGACTCTTCCACTTGTGCAAGAGACCTTGTGCTGGTGGACAGAGGTCATTGGATAGAGCCCTCAGTTTCCAGATGCAGGAGTGGGAGAAATGTGTTCGCGTCTTTCAAATCACCTCCAACTCCCCCAAAGGGCAATTGTCAGTCTTCAGCTATTTCTTCATACTCAAGGCCAAGATGGCGCTCTCTCTCATCCCATGTAGCCAAGCTTATTAACTGACCACTGAATCTTGCCACAGCTTTCTCTGCATTTGAGGGGAGGAAGTTAGCATAGGGCTAGGGTTCCTGTATTTCAAACAGTGAAAAGGTTTTAGCTTTTTTTGTATTATTATTTTTTGAACATCAGCAAAAATGGCACTGCCAGCATGGTCTGCCATGCGTCTGGATTTTCCAGGACATTTTACCAATTTCCACCCAGGCACTGCAGCTGACAGCACACCATGGGACACTCACACATTCCATTCTCCAGGATCTTGGCACCACTCCCTCACTGGTTTAATGATAGGGCCGGCCCTGATTTCATCTGCCTTACAGGGCGAGGCCAGTTCTTTGAAGCGGTGGGTTCTTGGAAAGGAGTGAGGGCCTCCCTTCACTTTCTGTGAACAGGAGAGAATCAAAAACCAAATGAAAGAAAACAGCTTTCAGTGAAACAAAGCATATAGATAATCCCAAAGTCTTTAATATTAAAATGAAATTTTTAGTAGATCAGCACATTTCAAGTCAAAAAGCTATGCTTTGGAGAGTGACAGAAAGTGAAAGCAGTTCAAAAAATGAATGAAATATTGTTTTCTATTTCATTGTTGCCTCTCATATATAAAGACAATCAATATGTTTGATATATATAAAATAAGAGGGCATGTTGAGGTGCTACATTCTGGACTTTTTATGTTACTATTAAAGACTTGAAGGGAGTTTTTGTACATAAGGCAACAAGGTTTGATGCTTTTTGGGTTTTTTAATACCCCTTGGAAGCCGCCCAGAGTGGCTGGTATAAGTAATAAATTATTATATTATTATATTATTATTACAAGGTGTTTTGTCTTGTTTTGTTTCTAACTTCTGCTGAAATAGAATTTATAAAGCAATTGGAAAAGACCTCCATTGCACAAAAAGGCTTGTTTGAGTTACAAGTCCCTCTCCTGATCTTCATTTTTGATACCGATGACTAATCAGTCATTTGCATAAACTGAGTGAAGGTGAGAGAGAGAGGCATCAATGCAACTTGAGCCTTATGTACGGTAGTGCTTGGCTAGGTGACATTTGTTTCCTGATCAGGTTTTCTTTTGAACACTCCCCACTGCCCCCTTTCTGCTCTCCTTTACTCCTGACAAGGGACCCTCCATTATTCTCTGGGAAACCAGTGCTAGGGGGAGACCCAGGAGGCAGCTGAGGGCAAGGGGCTCCAGGGCCCACCAGAAACACGGCACAGAGCAGGGCAGGGCAGGGAACCTTTGGCCTGCCCTGCGATGCTGGACTCCAACTCCCATCAGTCCCAGCCAACATCATGGCCAGAAGTCCAGAACGATGGGAGCTGTAGCTCAGCAATATCGGGGAGGCCACAGGTTAGCTGCTCTGGCGTTGGTAAAGACACGGGGCCTTGGCTCCCCATTTCCATTTGAAACCTGCCATTTGGGTGGCAGCCCAACAGCGCTGCCATTCATCTTTGGGGGCGCTCTCTCCACCTGCCCACCCCCAATGGTTTAGCTGGCTTTGCTCACCACCCCAATGGCTGTGTTCTCTTGGACTGACACGCATTGGGATGGAGACCTTCACCCCGCGTGCCCCGACGGCCAGAGGGCCGGGGTCGCCTGTCCTGCCCTGCAGCACCTTAGCCTGTCCCCCTCTGTCTGCCCATGCAGGTTATGCTTCGCTGCAGGACGAGCTGCTCTCCCCCGCCTCCCTGCATTACGCTCTGCCTTCCCCGCTGCGCGCTGACCAGTACTGGAGCGAGGTGGCCGTCATGGATGCCATCCCCATGGCCGCCAGCGAGCAGGACGCCCTCATGGAGATGTCCGACATGCAGGTGTGGTCCTCGGGGCTGACGCCCTCGCTGGTGACTGCCGAAGACTCCTCGCTGGAGTGCAGCAAGGCCGAGGACTCGGACGCCACGAGCGAAGGCCGGTTCCCGGGGCAGCTCCTGGAGGACGCACATGGCCCGGACCCGCTGGGCTCCATGGACCTGGTGGAGGACGACACAGTGGACTCAGACGCCATGAATGGCCTGATGGACATGCTAGAGCAGGAGGAAGGTCAGAGGTCAGAGGGGAGGAGGCCAGACGGCGAGCGCCAGGGGGGCCTCTAGGCGGGAAGCCAGGTTCCCACAGTAAAGTCTCTCTTGTTTCAGGCCAGCAGAGGGTGCAGGCCCGCATCACCGAGTCGCCTACCGTCAGTCGGGTCATCGACAAGGGCAAAGAGAGGTAATGCGCTCCCCGCTTGCAGGGATGCCAGCCGTGGGGAACGTCCTGTGTGAGTCTCTGGAGGCAGTAGGAGGATGGATGGTGGCCAACAGATTGAGGTTGAACATTTCTGGGGGACGGGGCAGGCTGGTGTGGGGGACTTCCTGGTCCTGAATGGGGTAACTGTGCTCCTGAAGGACCAGGTGCACAGCCTGGGGGTCATTTTGGACTCACAGCTGTCCATGGAGGCGCAGGTTAATTCTGTATCCAGGGCAGCTGTCTGCCAGCTCCATCTGGTACACAGGCTGAGAACCTACTGCCTGCAGACTGTCTCGCCAGAGTGGTGCATGCTCTAGTTATCTCTCGCTTGGACTACTGCAATGCGCTCTACGTGGGGCTACCTTTGAAGGTGGCTCAGAAACTACAACTAATCCAGAATGTGGCAGCCAGACTGGTGCCTGGGAGTGGCCGCGGTGACTATATAACACCGGTTCTAGAGAATCTACACTAACTCCCAGTACATTTCTGAGCACAATTCAAAGTGTTGGTGCTGACCGTCTTAGCACTAAATGGCCTCAGCCCAGTATACCTGAAGGAGCCTCTCCACCCCCATCACTCAGCCCAGCCACTGAAGTCCTCCTCCAAGGGCCTTCTGGCGGTTCCCTGACTGTGAGAAATGAAGTTACAGAGAACCAGGCAGAGGGCCTTCTTGGTAGTGGCGCCTGCCCTGTAGAACAGCCTCCCTTCATGGAGATAAACAACTATTTGACTTTTAGAAGACTTCTGAAAGCAGCCCTGCATTGGGAATTTTTAATGGTAGATGTTTAATTGTGCTTTTTTATGTGTTGGAAGCTGCCCAGAGTGGCTGGGGCAGCCCAGTCACATGGGCGGGATACAAGTAATAAATTTATTGTTTTTATTATATTATTGTCTCTAGCTCAGTGTTGCATGCCTTGCATGTAAGTGACCCTAGGTTCAATTCCCCGTATCTCCCCTCAAAACACACCTCGCCTAACACAGACAGGAAAGGCCTGGAGATCTGCTGCCAGTCAGAGTAGACCAGAGGCTGTTAGACCCATGGGCACCACGGGATTTTTGAACTTTACTCTGGGTGCCAACCCCTCCGGTCACTCCTCTCCTAACGGGAACCCATTGGGTACCAGCTGAAATTTCCAGGCTAGTTTGAAAGGCCCCCTGCATAGAGAGCATTGCAGCAGTCACTCCAAGCAAGGGGCTACTAGGATATGAGACACAGAAGTCCCCCCTCTGTTCTGCAGATCATTGGTCCTTTGCTGGGGGCGTGCATTGGGGGCGGGGCTCAGGAATGGGGTCCATTCTGCAGTTCAATGTGGCCTGTGGTGTTGGGCACCTCTGTCAGTGTGGACCAATCAAAGCGCAGGGTTTGCAGTACAAAATGGTACAAAACTATTGTAAATGTTTGGCACCAGATTGGAGTGAATCACACAATGTTTGATTTTTAGATGTTAACTACAAACCCCGGTTGGGTGTATCAATTACTCAGTTTGGGTGGATAGTACAAAATGTGAGGCTCACAGTACAGTTTAGGGATGACCCCAAATTGTGGGGCTCGTAGTTAATAAAGCTGTCTTGACTCAGAATGAGGCAGGTGCCTAGGCAGCCCTGTGTTTTGCCTCCCTTTGCTTGCCTGCATTTCCACGTCCTTCTGTCCTTGCTCCCCAGGCTGGGCAACTGGGCTGTGGAGAGCACCTTCATCTCCAGTCTGTCGGACCTGCCCAAGGGAGTGTCCTTGAGCCCCCCAGCACTGCGGCAGTCGGTGCCCTACAGAGTGCGGGGCCGGGAGAGGGAGAGGCCGGAGCACACCCGGATGGACTCGTCGGAGGAGAGGGAGTGGGGGCTCCAGCCTGGGAGGCGGCAGGGCCTGGCTAAGTGGCTGGAGGAAGCGGACAGTAGCATATTTGGACAAACACAGGTAGGAGAGTGCAACATTCCTTCATGATTCCCATCCAGACAAAGCAATACCCCTCTCTGATCAGTCCATAGAGGCAAAAGAATAAACCAAGTCAAGGCACTAGATAAGCATTGTGGGTGGGAGTCACCAAAGGAGCTCCACCCTCAGCAGCCCTGCCTAAGGACAGAAAATTGGCTGGGGGAGGAGAGGGGAGAACCCTCAGAGCAACATGTGGAACAAACATCACAGCATGAGATTAAATTTCACCTAATGTATATCTGTAGCAAAGATTTCAAAGCTTTACAAACAAAACAAAGCTATGGCCGAGAGAATATACAACAATAATTCAACACTCTTACGTGACTTCACACTGCTGAAATGCAGGCACTCTGGGGAATATTGCATCCATGTATTCTGAAATATCTATCTGTGCTGACGGAATGCATCGTTCAAATGCTGGCGGCACTGGAGCCATGAAATGCAAAAAAAATCAAATTTGACCTGTAACCAAAAAAAATCAAATTTGACACACCACTAAATCGTTTTTTTAAATGAAACAAAACATTGTTGATAACATGGCACCCATCAGGTGCGTCAAGCAGTGAGAGAGTCACCTGACCAGTACAGTATTTCATCGCACCCATTAAAACCATGCTGTCTCTTGGGGGAAAAACAGCACAGTAACACTGCAGTCTCTATTTGTAGTAGGGATGCAAAAAACCAGGCCTCCTTTGCTGGGTTGTTGTAAGAACTGGTCCAGCAAAGTAGCTCAGTTCAAGCATCCAACACGCTCTTCATGCTTTAGCTCAGTATATCTTACCCAGTGAAGCAGACGGGCTGGGTAGGTGGGTGGGGGACCAAGGCTGCAGAAATCTTCTGCCAAGATTTAGCTCTTGGGATCCAGAGAGATCTATTTCAGGGGGTTCAGCATCACTTGAGTTGCCTGCTGACACTCTGCTGGGATGTTTGGCTTCCAATTTGTTTCGCTTGTTGCTTCTTATTTGATATGGTAGCAATAGTTACAGTATTAGCTTTTGCCAGCTGCTTTGGGGGAGATGCCTTTGGCTAAAAAAAGGTGGTGGTGGTGGGGGAGTATGTCAGCTAAATGAGAAGGTTGCTCTGCTGACATTTGCACTCCTGTGCAGAAGAAGCTCACTTGGCCCCCACCTCTTGCTAGGGGGGAGGGGGCTGGCCCAGCAGCCATGTTCAGCCGCTCTGCTCTATTTATATCCTGGCCAGCCGGCCTCTTCACTTGCTTCCTAATTGGGTAGCGCCTGGTTCTCACCCAGAGCCAGGTATGGAGGGGCCAGAAATAGAACTGCTCAGGATGCCAGAGAACAGGGGGGGCAGGGGGCTGCCATGCAAGACATAGGTGCACAGACCTCTCCTAGGTGGCTCAGGCAAGGCGTGCTCCTTGGCTCTTTGTGCGCATCAGGAGACACCAGGCTGGGGCAGGCCTCGTGCCAGCGCCCCCCCTGCCGCATCTTTGTGGCCGAAGGAGGGGGCAGGGAGGGTTGGCCAGAGCCTCCAAACAGCTGGTCAGGGGGAGGCTAAAATTAAGCAGCCTTTCCTACCCAGCCCGGCCCCTTCCCGCTTCCCAGTCGTGAGCCAGAGGCTGCTGCTGCCAGTAGCCTGGGCAGTGCCCTCATGCCATGAGGGAAGGCCAACGTTAGGCCAGCGGCTCTCTGGGCACTATGTGGGGCTTCCTGACCCAGCTGCTCATCAGCCTGGTCCTGCTTGGCTTCTTCTTGGTCAGCTGCCAGAACCTGCTGCACTTTGCCCAGGGCTCCTTCCGCTTCATGCTCAAGCACATCCACCAGGAGCTGGACAAGGAGCTGGGCGAGAGCGAGGGGCTGAGTGATGATGAGGAGCCCGTCTCCACGAGGGTGGTGCGCCGGCGAGTCATTGTCCAGGTAGCTGGCCGGAGGAGGAGGCTTCCCCCAGACTGGCCAGCTTGGTGCCCACCCACGGGCCCTTGATGCCACTCAAGGATGCCGTGCCAAGCTTCCCTGACTGGTAGTGTGGCGGAAGGGCACCTGGGACCAGGGCAGGCAGGGCCTGGAGAGAGAGGGAGAGCCCTGGCTTTGCCCCAAGAGCTGACTTTCTTTGAACCCCCCATGGGGCTTTGAGAGGATGTCTGCTGCTCTGTGCCAGTTCTGGGAGGGCGAAGGACTTGGTGGTCCCCTAGCAGACTTGCTCACTCTCCTTTCTGCTTTCCCAACCCTCCAGGGGAATGAAGCGCTGGATATTCCAGGGGAACAAGTGACTGAGGAGCAATTTACAGACGAGCAGGGCAACATTGTCACAAAGAAGGTGAGTAGCCTGCCAGGGGGAGAAGGAGGGCAGAGCAGGAGGCGGCAGCTGGGCCCCCCCAGAACATCCTCCCCCCTCAAGCTAGAATCCTGCTGGGCTCCTGCGCCTCCAGGTTCCTTTCCTGTGTGCAAGAGTTTTGCTCCTCATATTGCCTGCTTGCGCTCAGTGTGACACACTTGCACTTTATCCCAGAGTGTGCTGGCAGGAAGCCTGGCAGGTAGGCTTGGTTGTTTGATGGGGTCTCACTAGCAGAAGGTGAAGCAATTTCCGTCAGGACTAACCAGCCCAAGAGAGTTTGTGTTGGGGTTTTCTTTTGTGGGGGGTGGCTTCTAGTATTCGCATGCAGGGGTGGGGGAGGGTGACCTTGGTTTGCTCTGTAGGATGCAGCTGGGCTGACTTGCTTGAGTCATATTCTGATGCAAGGTAGCTCTTGGTCCAAATTTTGAGGGTAAATTGGGATGGATGTGCAAATAAGGTTGGGTGATGGAATTAGCCTGCGGGTGAATTCCTGATCGTGATTTTCCACCTGCTTCACTAACAGATGATGATGATGATGATTGCAAAAGATCTAGTTATAAGGGTCCTTATGTGTGTACATCTCAGTAGTGGTGTATGGAAGTGAGAGCTGGACTATAAAGAAGGCTGATTGCCAAAGAATTGATGCTTTTGAATTATGGTGCTGAAGGAGACTCTTGAGAGTCCCGTGGACTGCAAGAAGATCAAACCTATCCATTCTGAAGGAAATCAGCCCTGAGTACGCACTGGAAGGACAGATCGTGAAGCTGAGGCCCCAATACTTTGGCCACCTCATGAGAAGAGAAGAATACTTGGAAAAGACCCTGATGTTGGGAAAGATTGAGGGCACAAGGAGAAGGGGACGACAGAGGACGAGATGGTTGGACAGTGTTCTCGAAGCCACCAACATGAGTCTGACCAAACTGTGGGAGGCAGTGGAAGACAGGAGTGCCTGGCGTGCTCTGGTCCAGGGGGTCACGAAGAGTCGGACACAACTAAACGACTAAACAACAACAAATGTCTGGTCATCCAAAGGAATGTATGTCGGAGGCTGAGATGAGAATGAGATAGGAATGGTGCTCTGACCTTGCCAATCTGACTTGGCTTCAGCCACACTGGCCTTTGCTCCCTGCAAACCTTGTTGTGGGAATTTCATGCAGGAGCTGAATGAAGAGGGAGGTGAATGAGCTGCCACAGCACTGAGTGGGAGAGTGAGATTGTAGCTTTCTGCAAGGTCCTAAAAATACCAGTTGGTCTAAATCGGGCGTAGGACCAACACCAGGTGCTGGGAGGGGGACAGAGGTCAATGCTGAGCAGGGAGAAGGAGAAGGTATCTGAAGAAGTAAGGTGCTACTGGAAGGAATTTTTTTATTTTGTTTCGACTACGTCAGACCAACATGGCTACCTACCTGAAACAGGGAGAAGGAGAAACCCAAAGGGTGTAGGACCTCTTTTGCTGAATTCCTCGCTCCCTTGTCTTGTGGCGAGGGGGCACCCGGACTCAGGTGGCCAGATGCAGAAGAGGGGAAGGCCTCCTGCACCTTTGGGTGGGGGTGTGCAGAGGAAGGAATGTCAGCCTGTGTCACATGTCATGCAAGATACGCCTCCTGAGGCCGACATTCCATCCTCCAGGCAATTGTCTTCTTTTGCCACCTAGGGAGAGGGGAGATTGCATTGCACAGGTCTTAGCAATGGTTATTGTGAGGGACAGGGGATATCGCGAAGTCCCTCCCCTCCTGAGTTCAAGCCCGTCCCCGAGCAAAGGGGAAAGCAGGGAGAGTTCCGATTCCAGTGGGGAAGCAGGAAGTCGTGTCCGAGGCTCAGGCAAGGTAGAGGAGCCAGGGTCCCAGGTGGGACAGGAAGGGGCAAGTAAGGGGGGAAGACCCATCCCCCCAACTCCAGAATTACGCAGGAAGAGGAGGGGCAAGAGGATGGGTCTGCCAAAGCTTTTGTGTTGGAGAAAGACGCGCCAAAAGCCATTAGGAGGTTCTGAAACCGACTGACAACATCGCTCCGTGTAAATAGCAATGACTTGAGCACTGTAAATACGCAGCACCAATAAAAGAATAAAATGCAGAGCTGCGTAGCGTCGTTACTCTGAAGTAGTCCACTCCGGCCACTGTGACAGCAACCTCCTAATCATTTTTGGGCTACTTTGGAGTTGCCGGGATGAGCGTGTCAGAGGCGGAGAAGTGGCGGCAGATCGCTGAGCAAGCCCAGCTAGAACTGCAACAGCTGTCGCTGCAGGCGCAGGGAGAATTGAAGGCAGCTAAAGAGGAGACTAAGAAGCTCCAGGACGACCGGCTACAACTTGCGGAACAGGTGAGAGAGCTCCAGGAAAAAGAGCAGCATTTAAGGGCGGTGGCGGTAGACCTCCAAAACAAGCTGGATGCAGAGAAAAACAAGGCGGGAGGGGCACCCCAAGTCCAAGTGCTGCCAGGAAGGAGAGCCGGGACCCTAGTAAGCAAGTTCAATGGAGACCCGAAGGAGTTTCAGGGCTTTGAGACTGAGATTGTGTATGCTCTTGAGCTGCACCACGATGAGTTCCCTGATGATGAGCACAGAGTAGCGTTTATTGTGGAGCACCTTACAGGGGCGGCCAGGGAGTGGCTAAGACCGTTAATTGCAACAAGGAATCCTTGCATGAAGAATGTCAAACTATTTCTAGAAGGTTTGAAAACGATGTATTCGTCCGATAGTCATATGGACCAGACTAAGGAGGAACTTCATAATTTACGCCAAGGAAATATGACAGTTCGCGCGTATTGGGCGAAATTCACCATGCTGGTGCACAGATTGGGGTGGGATCTGGAGTCTGCCCCAATGCAAGCGGCGTTTTACTTGGGGTTGCATGAGGAGGTGAAGGATGAGCTCTCGAGAGGTCCAAAGCCCAGTAATATGGATCAACTGAGCAAAGCGGCTCTGGCGGTGGGGGTGAGGCAGGAATCCAGATGGAGCGACAAGCAAGCAACGCGCGCAAAGCGGGCTTGGTTCCCACGGTCGCAGGAGAAGCCACTCCCTCAACAACCCTTTCAAGCCACGCCTGGGGCCAGTCAGGACCAGGAACCCATGCAGATTGATAGCGCGCGCGCGCGGGCTTTTCAAACCCCAGCGGCGCCAAGACGCAAGGAGGGAAGGGGTGGGAATTGCTTTCTCTGCAACTCCCCCCAGCATCTCGTCAGAGACTGCCCACATCGCAGGGAGTGGCAAGGAAAGGCGGGAACGGTTGTGCCCTCCCCCACTGACGCAGCACCACAGCAGGGAAACGGGAAAGCCTGGCTGCAGGAGACAAGGGGCGGCAGCCAGGCACAGTCAGCAGACAACAGCCCCAGCCCACCCACCCGCACAGAGAGGAGCAGAGCCAGCCCACCCCTCCCAGAGCAGGAGTGGTTCTAGAAGTGACGCTCACGCTCCCAAATGGCTATCCATTGACGGTCCTCGCCCTAATTGACAGTGGTGCCTCAGCCAACTTCTTCTCGAGAAACTTTGCAGAAGAGCACCAGATCCAGCTTCTGCAGCTGGATTTTCCTCTGCACGTGGCAACCATTGACGGCAGAGAGCTGCTGGGAGGGGCCATCACTCATCAAACCCCCCCCATGAGAATGACGGTTGGAAGGCACTCAGAGACACTGGCATTCAACGTCACCACCATCTCAGACCCCCCAATCGTTTTGGGCATGAGCTGGCTGGCGCGCCACGACCCCTCCATAAGTTGGCATCAGAGATGCATCACTTTTGGATCGGACTTTTGCCTGGAACATTGCATGCAGCACCAACCAGGGGAGGGGCCTCCGATAGCCACGGTGGCCACCATGCACGTCAAAGGGGGTGAGGCGATACCCAAACCATACTGGGACCTGCAGGAGGTCTTCAGTGAAGCGGAGTCCGACCACCTGCCCCCACACAGGCCTTTTGACTGCCAGATCAACCTGGTGCCTGGGGCAACTATACCCCCAGCCAAGCTGTACGCCATGTCAGACCAGGAACTGGAGGATCTGCGCGCTTTTATCGACAAGAACCTCAAGCGGGGGTTCATCAGAGAAAGCAAGGCAGCAGGGGGCAGCCCGGTCTTCTGGGTGGACAAGAAAGACACGCAACAGCGCCGTCTTGTGGTGGATTTTAGACGGCTGAATTCGGTGACAGAGCCAGTGGCTTTCCCCATGCCCAGAGTGGATGATCTCCTGACAGCGGCACGCAGAGGCAAGATTTTCACCAAGCTAGACCTGAGGGGGGCGTACAACTTGATCAGGATCCGGGAAGGCGATGAGTGGAAAACCACGATGTTCACGCCTCTGGGCTCTTTTGAATATCTGGTGATGCCCTTCGGGTTGCAAGGGGGCTCAGCATGCTTCCAGGCCTTCATGCACCACGTCCTGGGGTCCCTACTCTTCAGGAAATGCTTGGTCTTTCTGGATGACATCCTTATTTACTCCAACGACCCAGTGCAGCACGTGCAGGACGTCAGGGAGGTGTTACAGCGCCTGAAGGAGAACCACCTGTATGTGAAGCTGGAGAAGTGCAAGTTTCACACCAAGGAGGTGGACTTCCTGGGCTACAAGCTGTCAGACAAGGGGCTGGCAATGGACAAGGACAAGGTGCAGACCATCCTGGACTGGCACAGCCCCAGGACGCGCAAAGATGCCCAACGCCTACTAGGCTTTGCCAACTTCTACAGGAAGTTCATCAAGAACTTCTCTCGAGTTACGGCTCCCATCACTGACTGCCTGAGAGGCAAGCAGAAGTTCCGGTGGACACCAGAGGCGCAAGCAGCGTTCGAAAGCCTCAAGAGGGTGTTCGCCTCAGACCAGAACCTGTTCCACGTGGTTCAGGACGCGCCCCTACGCATTGAAACAGATGCTTCTGATAAGGCTGTGGGCGCCATTTTGTTGCAACTGGACGCCAACAGAGAGTGGAGACCCTGTGCCTTCTTCTCCAGGAAGTTGACCCAGCCCGAGCGAAACTACACAGTTTTTGATCGGGAACTTCTTGCGATCCACGCGGCGTTCCAGCACTGGAGACACTTCCTGGTGGGCGCCAAGCACCCCATCCAGGTGTGCACAGACCACAAGAACCTGGAGTTCTGGAGAACTGCCAGGGTGCTCAACCAGCGGCAGATACGGTGGGCGGAGTTCTTCTCGAACTTCAACTTCTCCATACACTACATCCCAGGAGAGCAGAATGTCAGGGCGGATGCCCTCTCCCGCAAGCCAGAGTACATGGAGGAGGAGGCGCCACCAGCCCCAAGGCACATTTTCCCCCCGTCGGCATGGTCCTGCGGAGCAGCAGTGGTGAGCGAGGCAGAACTCACAGCACTGACGGCAGCGGATGAATTTGCCAACCGCATCTTCAGAGAACTGAGAGGGGGGAGGGAGCAGGCAAAAGACTTTGCAGAACGCAGAGGGCTGCTTTTCTACAAGGGTGCGCTGTACCTACCCACCACCCAGCTTCGACGTACGGTCCTCAAGCAGATGCACGACAACCCTACAGCGGGGCATTTTGGAAGGGACAAGACCACTCACCTAGTCATGAGACACTTCTGGTGGCCAGGGGTGAGGGAAGATGTTCGAGACTATGTAAGGGGCTGTACCACCTGCCAGCGGGCGAAGGTGGTCAGAGCAGCGCCACCAGGGTTGCTGGAGCCCTTAGCCACACCACACAGGCCGTGGGAAGTGGTGTCCATGGACTTCATCACAGATCTGCCTTCGTCCAGGGGTAAGACTGCAGTGTTGGTGGTGGTGGACCTCATGTCCAAAATGTGTCACTTTATACCGTGTGCCAGGGCAGTCTCGGCAGAAGAGACAGCCAAACTGTTTGTTGATCACATTTTCAGACTGCATGGATTACCTTTAAGGGTTATTTCGGATCGTGGCCGCCAATTTGTTTCCAGGTTCTGGCGGCGGCTCATGAACCTCCTGCAGGTGGAGGTCAGCTTGTCGACGGCTAGACACCCGCAGACCAACGGACAAGCGGAGAGGGTCAACGCCATTCTGCAGCAGTACCTGAGATGCTACGTCAGCCAGCGGCAAACGGACTGGGTGGATCGCTTGCCACTAGCAGAATTTGCCTACAACAATGCAGTGCACGTCTCCACAGGGGTGTCGCCCTTTAAGGCCAATTACGGGCGCGACCTCAGATCTTTCCCAGAGAGGGAGAGGGAGGAGGAGGAGGAGGGCCCACAGGCTGAGGATTGGGCAGAGGAACTGGAGACGGTGCACCAGCAGCTCAGAGAACACTTGGAGAGGGCCAAGGAAGCGTACAAAAAGGGGGCAGATCGCCACAGGCGACAAGGGGAGGTCATCAGGGTGGGGGACAAGGTGTGGTTGTCCTCGGAGGGCCTTCCCACCAGAGGGAGGTGCAAAAAGCTGGCACCCAAATGGCTGGGCCCCTTCACGGTCACGCAACAGGTCAACCCGGTGGCCTACAGGCTGGCACTGCCAGAGGACATGAGGGTGCATCCAGTGTTTCATAGATCGCTGCTGTCGCCGTACAGGGAAAGCAGCAGGCTCAGAGACAGCGAACAAACCCCCGAGGGAGGGGGGGAGAGGGAAAGCAGGGAGCAACTCAATGAGGCCACGGCCATCCTGGATTCAAGGTGGGGGGTGGGGGGCCTGGAGTACCTCATGGCATGGGAGGATGCTCCACCGTCCCAGAATGAATGGGTTCCCGCCACTCAGATACAGGAGGAATTCTTGGTGGAAGAATTTCACGCCCTCTTTCCCCACAGACCCAAGCCCTGGCACATGGAAAGGGAGGGGGAGGAGGAGGAGGCACGGGAGAACAGCTCACCATGGCGCTGGGAAGCGGAGTTTGAGGAACCAGAGGATGAGGTATGGGTGTCGCCAAGATCCACCCAGTCAGAGGAAGGAGCAGATTGGCAAAACATTTTTACCCCCACCAGCTCTGACGCCACGGACTTTTTGGGATTCCCGTCCTCCCAGGCGGAAGGGGGGGGCTCGCAGGACTGGGGGGAGGTGTTCACACCAACGGGCTCGGAGAGCACCGAGTTTTTAGGCTTCCAGTCGTCACCGACACATGGGGGGGGCCTGGGGAGGGGTGAAGGAGAGCTTGGGAGGGGGGTGGATGTGAGGGACAGGGGATATCGCGAAGTCCCTCCCCTCCTGAGTTCAAGCCCGTCCCCGAGCAAAGGGGAAAGCAGGGAGAGTTCCGATTCCAGTGGGGAAGCAGGAAGTCGTGTCCGAGGCTCAGGCAAGGTAGAGGAGCCAGGGTCCCAGGTGGGACAGGAAGGGGCAAGTAAGGGGGGAAGACCCATCCCCCCAACTCCAGAATTACGCAGGAAGAGGAGGGGCAAGAGGATGGGTCTGCCAAAGCTTTTGTGTTGGAGAAAGACGCGCCAAAAGCCATTAGGAGGTTCTGAAACCGACTGACAACATCGCTCCGTGTAAATAGCAATGACTTGAGCACTGTAAATACGCAGCACCAATAAAAGAATAAAATGCAGAGCTGCGTAGCGTCGTTACTCTGAAGTAGTCCACTCCGGCCACTGTGACAGTTATTATTATTATTATTATTTAGTAAATTTGTATACCGCCCTGTACCCGCAGGTCTCAGTGCAGTTACAATATAAATCTGATTATGATGTTGAGGGTGGTTATTTAATACAGCACTATCAATGCACACTGCACTTTTTTGAGTTGCAAGGGCAGAAATAAATGTTTTTGCCCAAAGGACTTTGCAATCCAAGTCAGCCTTTCTCAACCGGGTGCCATCCAAACCTTTTGGACTCCAGCTGTCATCAGCCATGGCCAGCACAGCCAATGGTCAGGGATGATTGGAGTTGTGGTTCATAACATCTGGAGGGCACCAGGTTGGGGAAGTCTGAGTGTAGTAGCTCATGCTGCCATCCTAGTTCTCCTTCCTCCCTGCACTCAGTGGGAATGACTCCCAGGCAAGGGCACAGAGAACTGCTACCCAAGAGACTGAGCTATGAACCAGGATATCCCTAGATCAAATCTCTCCTTTCCCCCAAACTCAGCAGGTGATCTTAAGCAAATGGCTGGCTCTCACCTGCAGTTCATCTGAGATATGGAGACCATATGTTGGCCTGCCTTATAGGGGCATCGTAAGGCAGCCTTCACCAGCCTGGTGCCCTCCAGATGTTTTGCACTACAACTTCCATCAGCCAGAGCCATATAATACTGGAGCTGATGGGAATTGTAGTCCTAGAGCACCAGGTTGAGGAAGGCAGCTGTACACATTCTTGCAAGATAATGTATTTACGCCTTAGTTCACAGAGGGAAACCTGATGCCCTCGGGGTCTTTCATCATTCCAAAGGTGTCCTATAAGTGATGGATAGGTATTAGTGTACTGCTATATTATTAAATTGGGAGCTAGTGGAGTTTTTTCAAATGGGCAGGTCCAGGCTCTAGGACAAGAGATCAAGGGCTGTGCCTCGTGGGAAGGCACTCCAGGCATCCAGGGCCAGAAGGGAGAGGGGGAGGACTTTCCAAGGGCTGGTGGACATTACTTGAGGCAGCAGCAGATTGTCTAAAAGTGCTGCACTTAATTTTTGCAGATTGTCCGGAAGGTAGTGCGGCGGCTGGAAACGGACGGGACGGGTGATGTACGGCAGCATGAAGAGGTGATTATGGAAGGCTCCCTGCAGGAGCCTTATGCGCTGGAAGCCCAGGCTGGCCGCTTCCTGGCACATGCCCCTTGGCAGCAGGAGAGTGCAGGCAGCAAGGTACCCAAGCCCCATGGCCTCCAAGCCCCAGGGCTCCAGCTGCGTCGTCCTCTCTGTCGTCTGTCCCCTGCTCTCTCTCTCCCCCCTCCACACCCTTTGCCCTCGCCTGGCGCAGCAGGACCATCTCCTTCTGCCAATGCCAGGTACTTTACTGCACAGGTCAGCTGCCGCCATCTGACTCTCCTTCTCCTTGTGTCTCTCCGTCTGTCCGTCCATCTGTCTGCCACCCCCTCGTGGGTTTCTCTGTGACCGTTTGCCGCTTTCCTGTCTCTCGCTGCCGTTTACCCAGGAGGAGGCTCAAGGGAGTGTCTCAAGATCGGAGCTTCTCGGGGGCAGGATGGGGGCTCAGATAGTGAAACGAGCCAGCCTGAAAAGGGGGAAGCAGTGACACCCCTCACCCCCCACCCCTCGAGTGGCCTCTTTGGAGGTAAACACCCCTTTGTTCTTACTAGCAGCTGGGGGGGTGTGGCAGTTTGTCAACTGTGGTAGCACCTAGCAGTTTCCCTTGGAGTCCCTCCTCTCCTTTGCCTGTACAGTGGTACCTTGGTTTAAGAACAGTCCGGTTTAAAAAACAATTTGGTTTTCGAACTCCACAAAACTGGAAATAGTGTCTTGGTTTGAGAACTTTACCTCGGTCTAAGAACAGAAGCTGAAGAGTGGAAGGGCACCGACGGCAGGAGGCCTCATTAGGGAAAGACCGCCTCGGTTTAAGAACGGTGTTGGTTTAAGAACGGACTTCCGGAATGGATTAAGTTCGTAAACTGAGGTACCACTGTATATTATTATTATTATTATTATTATTATTATTATTATTATTATTATTATTATTATTATTATTTCAACTTGTATCCCACCCTTCCAAAGAAGCCCAGGGCAACAAACACATTAATACTAATAACAAATTTCAAAGAATTATAAACAGGGTAAACCTTTCAGCTATCAAATCCCTGGAATGTTTTTGATTCCTCCTGAAAGTTAATGAGTTTCTGGGCCCAATTCCAAGTACTGATAAAGCCGTACACAGCTCAGGACCTCAACACCTGAAGACCTGCCTCTTCCCATACAAACCAGCCATACAAACTTGTCAGCCAAGACCCTCCTTTGTGTGCCCCTCCATGTGAGGCCCGGAGGGTGGCAACAAGACAACGGGGCCTTTTCTGCAGTGGCTCCCCATTTGTGGAACGCTCTCCCCAGGGTAGCTCGCCTGGTGCAATAACTGCATGTCTTTAGGCACCAGGCAAACTCTTCTCCCAGGCCTTTGAACATTAAACTGTTGCTGTGGCTTTTTTATGTAATTGCTTTATTTTATTATTTTTATTATGCTATGTAAATTATGTTTTTCAATGTTGTACACCGCCCTGGGATCTTTGGATATAGGGCAGTATATAAATTGAAATAATAATAATAATAATAATAATAATAATAATAATAATAATAATAATAATGGCGGCTGCAAGTCAGCAGGGAGCACATTCCACAAATGGAAAACCACCACTAAGAAGGCCCTGTCTGTCCTGGGTCGGCACCAACCAGGCAGCCCCACCTCCCAGGCCTCAGCTGCCGATTGTAGGACCGGAGATGGTTGATACTGGCAAAGCTGCTCTGTATCCCGCCATTTAGGGCTTTATAGGCCAATATAACACATTGATTGGCCCCATTGAGCCACCCCACTTAGCAGCCCAGCAGCTACATTATGGACTGGCTGCCACCTCAGCACCATCTTCAGGGGCAGCCCTGAACACATCTATCTAGGACTCCACAAGGGACAGGCCCACCTCTGTTCTGGACCCATCCCTTGTTGCTGTGACGCGCGTGTTAAAATGGGAGTCTCAAAGGACCTTCAGGGCCTCTTGTGGGTGTACAGCTGCTTTGGTCCTCAAACTGTGCTACTAGCCTGCCATATTTTAGTGCTGGTCTATTCAGAGGATAGCAGCTTGTGTTCCCAGGCAAATGTTGCCTCTTAGCCTCTTCTGTCCAGCAAGCTGGTGGAGAAGGGGCAGAGTCATCTGTCTCTTCTGTGTCAGCCTGCATAGAATTCCTTATCATCCATGCCGGCCTTTGTTGGGCCCCAGCAAGCATGGAGCATCATCAGGAACAATGGGAGTTGTAGTCCAACAACATCCGGAGGGCATCAGCTTGGCACAACCTGGCACAGCCCACGTCGTCTCCACTGCCTGAGCCTTTTTTCTTTTAACTGGAGAGGCCAGTGATGGAACTTGGGACGGTTTGCATGCAAAGCATTTTCTCTAATGTAAAAAGAGAGGAAGGGCTGTTGGATGAGGCCAGTTGCCCCTTTAGTCCAGCACCCACTTCTCATCCTGTGTCTGACCAGATGCCAGTGGGAAAGCCATATGCAGGATCCGAGCTCAAGGGTACTCTCCCTTCCTGCCGTTTCCAGCAACTAGTATCCAGAAACATTATTGCCTTCAGCTTGTAGAATGCAGATCATTGCCTTAGAATCATGGAATTGTAGAGTTGGAACACCAAGGGACATCTAGTCCAACCCCCTGCATTTGTGGCTAGTAGTCACTGATAGCCCTCCCCTTCATGAGTTTTTCCAATCTTCTTCTCAAGCCATCCAAGTTGGTAACCACCCCTGCCTCCCGTGGGAGGGAGCTCCACCATTCAGCTAAGCACTGCCTTAAAAAGGACTTTTTTTGTCCATCCTAAATCTTCCAGCATTCAGCTTCATTGACTGCCCATGAGTTCTTGCACTGTGAGAGTATTATATAATGTATCTCAATATTTCTTGCTGCCGGTCTTTAAAGCAGTTCATCCCACCCAACGCTGGTTTGGCTTGAAACAAAAAAATCATTCTGGGCAAAACGTTCATTTTAATGGTGTAAATTATTCCCCAAAAGGTGAGATGTAGTCTATTCCAGCTTGCCAAATTCCCTTTTATCTCATTCCAGGTTTTCAAATAATTAGAATCATAGAATCATAGAATCCACAAGGGCCATCCAGTCCAACCCCCTGCCAAGCAGGAAACAGGGCCGTCTTGAGCAGATCGCGCGCCCTGGTGCTGAGGGGCGGAGATCGCTCCGCCGCTCGCCCCGCCCTCGCAGGGCGCAATTGGTTTCCGCGTGGCTTTGCCCAGCTTACCACCCCCCCGCGCCATGGTGCACTGCGCCACCGGGGGTCTATGAAGAGCCGGCCCTGGCAGGAAACACCATCAAAGCATTCTTGACATATGGCTGTCAAGCCTCTGCTTAAAGACCTCTGAAGAAGGAGACTCCACCACACTTCTTGGCAGCAAATTCCACTGTTGAACAGCTCTTACTGTCAGGAAGTTCTTCCTAATGTTGAGGTGGAATCTTCTTTCTTGAAGTTTGAATCCATTGCTCCGTGTCCGCTTCTCTGGAGCAGCAGAAAACAACCTTTCACCCTCCTCTATATGACATCCTTTAATATATTTGAACATGGCTATCATATCACCCCTTAACCTTCTCTTCTCCAGGCTAAACATACCCAGCTCCCTAAGCCGTTCCTCATAAGGCATTGTTTCCAGGCCTTTGACCATTTTGGTTGCCCTCCTCTGGACACGTTCCAGCTTGTCAGTATTCTTCTTGAACTGTGGTGCCCAGAACTGGTAAAGTTCTGGTACCAATTATCTTGGTAAAGATGCATACATTTTGACGTTAACAGAATTTCTAAGTATTTGACTCTCTTTTTCATCTCCAATCTTTTGAATCTCATTTCCCCCCCTCTGTTCCCATGTTTTTGACTAACAAGTTATTATTATTATTATTATTATTATTATTATTATTATTATTATTTATTTTAAACCCAGCCACCTGTCCAAATTCATTTATCACCTCTATCACTTTAAGTAAACTTTCTTTGGGGTTTTTGGTAGTAATAATAAGGTCATCCGCGTAAGGCCGTAAGCTCTCAACTTATAGGATGTCACTCCCACCACTATTCCCTTTATATTTTCATTCTTCCTTGTTTTCGTATTTAAGATTTCCAACATCAGAATAAACAGCAAAGGCCACAGCGGCACCCCGTCTTGTACCCCTCTCTATTTCACAACTTTCTGAAATGTTTCCATTAATTATCAATCTCACACATTGTTTGTAATATATTGCCTCTATTCCTCTCACAAACAGCTCTCCAAATCCCATTAACCTAATTTGCTTCTTCATAAAACTCCAGGAGATGTTATCAAATGCCTTCTCGGCATAAACAACATCAGAGCTGCAGGTTTGTCACTTCTGAATTCCAAATATTCCAGTTTTATCAGTAATGTTTCGTATATAACCCCTTAACCAAGCTGCCCCCACCTGCCCTACGCCTAAGGTCCTATATGACACCACGTGGGATGATAGGTGAAAACCTCACTCAGCCAAAAGGGAGTGCAGACCCCACCAGTCTGTTGATTGGCAGCTCCTGCCAAGGGCTGCATGAGGCAATCAGCTGCCTTATGGAGAGCCTGGCAAAGCTCTCTCAGGATGCATGGGTCGCCTGACCCCACCACCACCACCCAAGGGGTTGGGGAAATCATGATCCAGCTCACCCGCCAGATCTAGTTCCTCTCCCTGATGTAGTGTGTGTGTGTGTGTGCGTGTGCGTGTGTGTTTATAGAATCATAGAACAGTAGAGTTGGAAGGGACCCCAAGGGTCATCTAGTCCAATCCCTGCAATGCAGAAGTCTCAACTAAAGCATCCATGACAATCTTACTGTCTGCTCACAACTTGCCAAAGTCCAGTTAAGGTGCAGTCTCTCTGTCTTTTTTTTTTTAATTATTATTATTATTGTCAAGTTTGGCAGAGGAACATTTTTCCTACTCCACATCTGCCAAAACTCCTTCCTTTATGCAAGGGCTGAAAGTGTGAGGCTTCTGCCTTCATGCAATCTGGCAATTCTTGGCAGGGCCTGGTTAGCAACTTCTGTGGCAGGACTGACCTGTGGCTCCTTCCAGTCTCTGATGCAACAGAAGCTACATCAGTTGAGCTTCTGCCTGCTGAGCAGATCTGAAGGCTGCCAGGAGTGGGGGAGCAGCCCTTGGTTCCTGGGCCTTGCTTGGTTGTGCAGAAGGGCAAAATGTTCCCAGGGCTTGTAGCGCTATAGCAAGAGAAGCCTCAGCCACCCAAATTCTGCCTTTCTACTTGCTCTTCAAGCTGGCAATCCTCCTAGATGTGTTTGGGAATCAGCAGAGGCTTCCCTGTGCTCCCCAGGCCTGCCTGCCTGCTTGTGTCACTGTCTCTCTGCGTTGTTCTCACAGCTGCTTCCTTCTGCCCTGCTGGGAGCCCAAAGTCTGCGCACTTAAACAGGGCTTGTCATGAGCAGCACAAGGCTTAGTTCTCGTCTGCCTCTGGGTGGGAGGGAAATAGGGACAGGAAGGCCTCCTCTTGCCTTGCAATGCCTTGAGTGCTGTCGCCATCCTTCACTATAGAATCATAGTCATAGAATTGAAGCGTTAGAAGGGTCCTCTAATCCAACCCCCTGCAAGGGGGGCGGGAGGGAGGGAGAGAGAGAGAGAGAGAGAGAGAGAGAGGGAGGAGCTTTTGCATGCTCATATGGCATTGCTGTCACCTGGAAAGACCTGAGTTTCTGCAGATGTTGTTGGACTACATCCCTGGCCATTGGCAATGTTCCATGAGGCTGGTAGCATAGGAGCCAACTCCTAGAGGGCAAGGTCCCTTCAGCCCCCCTCCCCCCGTAAAATATTTGAGAGGGCTGGACCCCCAAGGCTGGTAGGCATTCAAATGGGGTGCATGCACTACGTATTGTGATTGATTATGCAGGACGGGGCTTCCTTGCACCCCCCCCCCTGCAGTATTTTATTCCATGGCACCCTTGGCTGGTAGGAGCTGGACTCCCACAACATCTAGAGGGCCACGGGATTTGCAGAAGTATAGGTAGCCTCCATGGAAAGTGCAGTCATCCTTAAGGACTAGAAACTTGGCATCCAGGAGCAGTTTCTCCTTTTTGCAGTTGTATGATAATAAGAAATGCCAGTGCATGAATTATTAGAGAGTGGGGAAGCCCCTTAAGGAAATCCACAGGTCTTACCCTCTGACCAATTTTAGCCAAATTGTGCCCCCTGCTGGCGTTATTGTAACAATAGTTTGGAGGCTGGGCCCGGAGCTGGAGTACTGAGTGTCCAAAGAGCTTTCCCTAAGTCTGACTGGCTCCTCTTCAGATTATCGGATGCGTAGCTCAAATGAGAACTTCCAAACTTCACGTAAATTTGGCAACAAGGTGAAGGTATTCCTAGAAGGAATTAAAGTCTACCTTCTTCAGAAGCCTTTGCTCTTGCCGAAAACCTTCACATTTGCCTTAAGCTTTGTTTTAGGCAAAATTGAGCAGAAACTTCACCTAAGGCCCCTCCTGTGGGCTGTGGCAATGGCAAGTTGGAGGCCTCCTTACGCTAGCATCCCCCCCCCCCCCGTGTTGAACCAGCTTAACTGTCAGGATCCCCCTACCCACCCACCCACCCACCCAAATCACCCTGGGAAGTGCTTTATTCAAGACTTTGAGTTACCATTCCCTGGAGACAGTGGGAATGAGCCCTGACACTGGCTTTTGGGTGGGCCCAGGTGGGTGTGCTGTGTTCGAAGTGCAGTGGCAGAGATCATTCTGTCTGCAGCGAAAAGGGTTCTTCTGTTTGCACTGAAGCCCTCGAGCCAAGAGGAGGCCCGGGCGGAGGTGCTTTGCTGTGGCCTTTGCATGTTTCTCACCCAAGCTTCCTGTCTCCTCCTTCCTCTCTTTCCACCAGGGCTTCACGTCGACACCAATCCACTGACCTCCACCTCCCCCTTGTGCCCCCATGATGGCCAGGCGAGCGGAGCCAGGAGCTCACTGGGGCAGGACTGGCTCTCCATGACTCTTTAGGTTACATGGCATGATTTCCGTAAGAGACCTAACTTTACTGTCTTATTCGCATGACCGACTGACTGCAGACGCATGAGCTACAGTTCTTCCTCCTGACTTAAACTGAGGAGGGGAAGCCGTGCGATGGTGTGTCCTTCCGGAGCCCTCTTCTTCTGACGCAGCACGCCTCGGCCTCCAGGGGAAGGAGTCAGCCGGATGGGACTCGGCAGCCCGCCCACCCTTGCTCAGCCCTCCCTCATGCCCAGCATGGGCTTTCGGTCCAGGTCTGCAGGCCTGGGAGATGGATGGGAAGCAGAGCAGGGCTGCCTGGGGGCAGGGAAACCCCGCCCTCTGGCTGTTCTTGCCCAGTTTGGATGGAAAAGCGCGACCTGGACAGTGGCTCAAACCTTGTGTATACGATGCGAACAGATACCTACTATGCAAACACAAATAGGGACGTTCGGCAGGATTGCATTGGCACGGCTCCCCGAGAAGCCTCCACAGGCTGCCAGCCCTCGGCAGGATGGAGGCAGGGAGTGTAAGGATGGTGCCAGGCAGAGCAGATCTCTCTCTCTCTCTCTCTCTCTCTCTCTCTCTTTTGCAAAGACACACACACACACATTTGGGGGGTGGGGTGAGTGGTGGGTGGAAGAAGAGAGGGGGGAGGAAGGGCTAGCGCATGAGCCTCTGCCAATCCACTCGTGCCAGGTCCACGGGCACCAAACCCTCGGGCTGAAAGAGTGCAGCGTCCCGCTTGCGTCCGATGCCCAGCTCCACCCAGCACAATCTGTCGCTCAGGAGAGGTGCAGAGCTACGTTGCAACCTTACCTGCGCTTCTACACTAGGAGGACCCGCAAAGGCCTCCCAACTCAGCACAGACGTGGCATCTGCCAAAGTTTTCTGGACTACTCCTAGCTGGGGAGTAGCTGAATCTCTCTCTCTCTCCCCCCCCCAACCCACTTACACACTCCCACACCAAGGGAAGAGCAGTGCACTCTGGGCTTTTTTTCTGCCAGAGGATACTCTACTGCAGCCAGGCCTGGCTGCCCCCTCCCTGCCCCTTGGTGCTTGGGGAATCCTCCCCCTCCCTGTGCCACTTCTTCCAGCCAGGCCAGAAGCCTGAGACTCCTTCCTTGAGCAATAGGTCCTTCCTTCTAGGAGGCATCTGCTCTGGGATTCCAAAAAGAGCGGGGGGGGGGTGTTGGTGGGGAGTTATGCTGGCTGGTTGCCATGTGACCCCCCCTCCCCGCTTCAGTCTTTGGACCCAGAAGAGATGCCAAGGGGCACCTGCTTCCTGAGAAATGCACAAGTTAAGCTCTTTCCCCCAGGGTCCCCCCCCCTCCAGGCCTTCGGTGCTGTTGCTGCCAACCCATATGCAGCTGCTCTGCTGCTACCAGCAGCCCCGGGGTCATTGACACCCCCCAAGCAATCTGGGGCTGGGCAAGCATGTGGGTCCCACTCACAAGGGGCAGGGTGAGGGGGTGAGGGAAGAGAAGCTGGGGAAAGACCCCAAAATGTGGTCCAGGCATCTCCACAGAAAGTATCAAGAGCTGCCCCAGTGACAACCATGCAAAGTACACAGCAGCCCCCACCCCACCCCCCCACCTTCATGCAACACATGCCCTGTATGCCCGCCCACCCCAAATTGCTGACACAGCCTTTGCCATAGACTCTAGTGTGGGCCCCCCCATGCTTTGGCCTCCTGTAGTGCATAGGAAAATGAGCTGCAAACTCTGCCCCCCTTGCCTGCCTGTGGGGCGACGCTTTGCCCGCTGATTGCTAGTAGGAGCTGTGGGGAAGGGTGATGCCTAGAGAATGCTGCCGTCTGCACTCTAGATGCTTTTTAGAAGTTTATGAGATTACTTTTAGTTTCTTTTTTATTGTTATGGGAATTTTTGAGCCTTTTGGCTCCTCCTCCTCCCCTCCCTCTTCCTCCCCACCTCCATCCCTCACCCCTGATGTATAGACCATCCTCCCTTGTCCACCTGCTACCAGAATCCAAGTTAATAAAGAAACCAACACCACTTTGTGCTGCCTCGGCTTCTGTCTCTTCTTCCTCTTCCTTGCTAAGAGGAGCGCCAGAAATCCAGCTCTGGCCTGAGGTCTCCTGTTTTGCCTGGCCCCCTCCAGGTGGCAGTTGGATCTCCAGGTGGGTGAGAGCGCCTTCAATAAGAATAAGAAAACAGCCAGAAGACTCTGCCTGCAGCTTGCATGCTTCAGCCCAGCAGGAGCTGGCTTCAATTTATAGCATGAACCCTTGGGGAAGCAGGGGCAGGCCTTCTGACTCCCCTGCTCCCCTCTCCCAATTGACCTCTGTTTCCAGGGCCCAGCATGACATCATCAGGTCTCATTGCTGGGCCCAGAAATCTCAGGGTCTGGGATACTCCTGACCTGGCAGCCCTACTTACTTAACTTGACTTCTCTCTTTATTTGTAAAATAGTTTAGATAACAAGGAGGTGGTAAATGGGGTATCAAAGGAAACATTGGACATGGAGATTTGCAAGGACTGCTGTAGTTTTGCCAGTTTACATCTAAGGAAGGGGGAGAAGTTTGATGCTGTTCACATTTAAAGGCAACTGTCATCATTTGCCCTTTCTGAAACAATACGCTAAACAAAATCTAGCCAGTCTTCTAAATTCACTCTCTGAATTGTGCAATGCAGTCCCCCAGCATAGAAATGTTAATGAAAATAACATACAAAAATGCATTGTATTAGAGTAAATTGCTTTGCAAAAGTGTATATTAGGCAAAACTGCATACACAAAATATGTATATTAGCAGAAATCCTGCCATGGACGCAGAGGAGTGGGGGGGCACCAGCTGGAGACCCCCCAAGGGAAGAGCCTGGAGAGAGGCGGTGGGAGGCCATGGGTGGTCAGAGGGAGAAGACTGGGAGGAGGAAGAAGAAGCTGAAGAGGTAACAGGGTTAGTGAGTAGGGAGAGTCTGGCAGAGAGAAGCCCGGAAGGGGGAGCTGGAGAGGAAGGAGGCCAAGGGGCAGACATGAGGCAGGCTGGTGAAGAATCTGGGGGTCTCCCCCTCCTGCTGTGACCAGCTGACCAGCCCCCCCCCCAGTCTCCCAGGACCATAAGAGGCAAGAAGGTGGCAGAGCAGAGAGACACATGTGGACAGAGTCTCAGATTGCTTGAGAAGGACCCAGGGGAGGAGGAGACTTAGAGAGTGGTGGGTAGGCAGGAACCGGCAGTCCTCGCAACTGCCTCACTGGGACAAGACCTACTGGGAAGGGGTGCTGCTGTGACCACTAGGACTGAGCTGTTTCAGATTCTTTGAATAAAGAGTTAACTTCACTGGCCTGCTCCTAACACCCGTCCTGATAAAGGCACACTAAAATGCTAATGAATTTTTGGGGTGGGTGGGTGTTAATACAGCAAACTGATGTAGATATGCATAGAACTGAAAAATAATAATGGAATAATTAGAGAGCAACTGAAGTGGTCAGATTTGCCCATCCCTCCAGATGTTGTTGGGTTGTGGGTTTCCTGCAGCTTCCACTGAACTATATAGCTATTTTTAAAAAAATAAAAAAAGCCAAGTCAGACAAGGGCAAATCACATGATTGATGTGTCTAGCTTTGCCATTAGGTAATTTTCCTTTGGAGCTGATCCCTGCACATGCATTTCTGTGACCCCAAGAAAGAAGTTAAGGGTCCATTCCCTAAAGCAGCAATGGGGAGCCTCTGGCCCTCCCAATGTCCCACCTGCCCATCCCACCTGGTCAACACTAATTACAGACATTGCATTTCAGTGCAAGGTGCTTCTGGCAGTAAGTGCTGCTGGTTGCTGTGGGTGTTTCTTTAGTGAATGAGGCAAAGCCATGAAGGAGAATTCTGTCTCCCGAAGGGTGCAACATGTCACCTGGGGTGGGGGGTGGGGGGCAAAGAAGCCAGTGGGAATTGCCTGGAAAGTTAAGGGTCTAGTGAAAGAGGGGGTATCCCTCTGCATAGGGATGATGTGGATGACCTGTTAAAAGCATAGGCTATTCATTCTCCCAGTGCCATCCAGGCACCAGGGGGAGGTGTGCACAGTCTTGCGGGAGCCCCAGGGCTTGCAGAAGTAAAATAAAAGAACTTGAGAAGGGGCACCCAGCAAGGTCTTAGCATGCTTGGCAGCCACAAAAATACTGTTAAGGTGGAGCTAGAGTGGAATGGAACCAAATGGATTGTCCTGGGAAAGGGCATAGTGGGCTGGTTTTCTGAGCAGGACCACTCTAGACATTTGGCTGCATGTCCCAATTATTCCTCCTGAAGCCAAACCTAAAACACAAGCCCTTCATCTCAAGTTGCCTGGCCGTCACTTCTCCTGCATTCCCAATGTCTACACTACACAAAGAGTCCACACCTTGTACTTTTTATATGGTTTTGCACACAAAATTTGGGCATGATGGGGTTAAAGGCACCTGCTCCGTGTTCAGTCGCATGACTTTTGACTCCTGGAACAAGGAGGCCCTCCAGGCTGGTGGCTTTTCCCCAGGAGTGTTTTGCAACTTGTTGTTGACACACTAATATGAAAAATTACAACATTTCAGCAGGAAGCTATGGATTACGCACTGACTGGAAGCCAAGCTTCATTTCCACCCTGAAACCTTCGCAGGCACCAAAACCTTGAAAGCTGGATTGTGGATAACTGCTCTGACATCATCATGCACACAAATCAAAAGGATGCCTGGAGAAGCCCAATGATTATTTATCTGTTTATATATTTTGAAACTTCTACACTGCTTTTCATTTATAAAATCTCAGAGTGGTTCACAGTAAACAAGAAAGTCTCTAAAAGAGGCAAGTGACAAGCATTTAAAGCATCCAGATAGTCATAAAATGTAAATACAGGAACTTACAGCAACAAACAGAACCAAGAATCGCAATATCAACAGCCAGGAGAGGCCAAAGTAGGCAGATCTTTAACTCCTGGAAAGCTCCTCCACCACCCCTGGTGCTCTCCTGATTTCCATGGGGAACTCAGTCCTTAAAGTAGGTGCTACAGGGGGAAAGGTCCTCTCTGCACCCTGACCAGCCAAACTTTCTGTAGCTTCTGAAGATTTCAGTGGCCTGGGCAGACTGTCCGGTTGGGCTTACAGCACTGCTTGAGGAGGAAAACCCCGCCTGGCAGAACTTTCCCGTCCATTTCAGGACTTATGCACACATACCTTTTGCCCTGCTCTTTGCAGGCAGGGTCCACACTTTAAAGCTCTGTGTCCAGACAGCCTTTGTTTTTGCTCCAAAGGTTTCTCAGTGAAAACCTGTTCTTTAAAGCTCAGCTGGAGCGAATAGCAATCTGCAGAAAACCCAAGTTGACATTTGGTCTTATTGAGTGTTAAAGAGCATGTTTTCATGGGGAGAAGTCAGGGCAAAAAAAGAAAATACTCTGACACAGAGCTTTTAAGAGTGGATCTGTACTTTAAGAGAGCAGGTCAAAAAGTAAGTAAGCCCTAACTCTTAAGGCCCAACAAGACAATACACAGGAAATGCATGCCCTCATCATGCAATGTGGATCTGTGCTTTAAAGGAAAGTATCAATAGGATCAATAGGACATGGATGCAAAGCTTAGTGCCAGGAAGATAACTGTCAAGTTTTCCCTTCTCTCACGAGGAAGCCTATTCAGCATAAGGGAATTTTCCTTTAAAAAGGGGAGAACTTGACAGCTATGGCCAGGAAGGAGAAGGGTCGAGCAGTTCCTCCAACCCTTTGCCTTTCTTGCTGTCACAACCTCCCAAGTCTGTTTTACTTTCTTTTAACAAATGTGTGACAACCACGCAGAACTCTCCATCAGTTTGGCCCTCAAGAATGGGGAGGGGGGATGTGGGCTGGCAAGCCAGTGAGTGGAGCTGGGAGAGAAATCCAGTCTCATTCAGATTTTAATGTGAAACTACCTAATCTGTGCTTTTTGAAACAATGCGAATCAAAACAGAGAAGTCAACTCTTCTCCAAATTTTGCAATGCAATTGTCTAACCAAATAATGTCTCTAAATATGTTTATATTAGGAAAAAATGTGCACAAAATGCATTTAATTGTGAAAACAACACATAAATTGCATTGCCGGTATATTTGGGGAAATTGCTTGCAAAAGATATGTACATCAAGAAATTTGTGCTGAAATGTAAGTGAATTTTCATGAGGTTTTTTAAAAAATGCAGATTGATGTAAAAATATGGAGAATTAAATGGAAGATGGGGAAAATGAAAAATTGAGGGAAATCAAAACAGATAGATTTTGTTCATCCCTACCCATGATGCCATATAGAGGAGGGTGAAAGGTTGTTTTCTGCTGCTCCAGAGAAGCGGACACGGAGCAATGGATTCAAACTACAAGAAAGAAGCTTCCACCTAAACATTAGGAAGAACTTCCTGACAGTAAGAGCTGTTCGACAGTGGAATTTTCTGCCAAGGAGTGTGGTGGAGTCTCCTTCTTTGGAGGTCTTTAAGCGGAGGCTTGACAGCCATCTGTCAGGAATGCTTTGATGGTGTTCCCTGCTTGGCAGGGGGTTGGACTGGATGGCCCTTGTGGTCTCTTCCAACTCTATGATTCATCCTAAATGTGTGCTTTCAGATGGGTAGCTCACAAAGCATAAGAAGAGCTGTGTTAGGTCAGACCAAAGACCTGGAACTATTCTGTTCCCACTGGGGTCAACCAAAAGTCTTCAGAACATGCGGGCAACCCTAGCTCTCTCCTGATGGGTGACATCCAGATACCAATATTGGATACGGATACTCTGATACCCGGCAAGTAATAGAGTGACCATGACTAGTAGCCACTGACTACTTGAGTTTGTATGACCCTCTTTTAAGGTATCCAAAGTGGCTGCTGTCACTACATCCTGTGGCAGAGAATGCCATAGTAACTATGCACAGTATGAAGCAGCACAGCCTTGAATCTCCCACCATTCATTCTTTGCTCACTAGATTACTCCTTTGGGTTTCTTGTACAATGAGAGAGGAAGAAAAATTTCCTATCCACATTCTCCATACTGTGTAAAATCAATACACCTCCAACACACTCTCCTTAATTGCCTTTTTCTAAAATAAAGAAACCCCAAATGTTGTAAGCTTTCTTCACAGGAGAGTCACTTCATCCCCTTAATCATTTTGACTGCTTTTTCTGAAGCTTTTCTGACTCTACAATATCCTTGTTGAATTTGGATGCCCAGAACTGTCCACAGTATTCCAGGGGTGATCAGATTTGCACAAAGCTTTACTGTTTATCCTTTTCCATGACCCTGGACACTGGATTTCCATTTTCCCTTTCCCTTTTTCACTCCTGCTGCTGCACACACCAGCCTCAGCATTTTCATTAAGCTGCCCACCATGACCCCAAAATCCCTTTCCTGGTCAGTCAATCAATTCAGACCCCCTCAGAATTGATTCTGAATTTAGGATTTTCCTACCCCAGTCTGCATCACTGTACTTACCTTGAATGATGCCTGGCATTTTATTGACCACTAGCTGCCCCTGCCACGCGTTGCTGTAGTAGGCTATCCCTGTGGCTGCCCCTACCCTGTGACGATCCATGACGCTTTCCTGTGCCTGACTCAGGTTCCTTGTTTCCCAGGAAAGGGGGGGGGAATGTACACATCCTGGACTATGTGTGTTCCCCCCCCCCCGTTGTGTCTCATCTCTGTGATTCCTCCCATCCTGTCGTGACCCATGAGGTATCCCGTCCCCCCCGGACTATGTGTTTTTTCTACCCCCCCATCCCCGTTGTGTCTCATCCCTGAGATTACTCCCATCCCATGAGCTATTTTGTCCCCCCTCCCCCCTCCCCCCCACCCCTAGGTCATCCTTGTGACTCCCTCCACCCTGTCTCAACCCATGACCTATTCAGGACCCTCCCCCCCACCCAGGGCTCCACTCGGGATATTCGGTAAAGTTGAGCCGAGGCCTAGTATGTAGAGCCAAGGCTTAGTCTGTATGCTGTAAAGTAGAGCCGAGGCCTAGTCTGTCGGCCTTGGCTTGGGCTAGTATGTGTCACGGTCCGGTCGGCGGGCGGTTGAAGCCCTGGCTGAGGACGTCAGGACCAGAGGCAAGATGGTGGTGTAGAAGCAGGAACAGGTGCAGAGCTGAGGGTCCAGCAGCAGGCAGTCGCAGGGTCAAGGAGCAAGGCGGAGGCGAAGGTCTGGGAGTCAAGGAGCAAGGCGTCGGCAAGGCAAGGGTCCAAGGAGCAAGGAGGAAGGCGAAGGCTCAAGGAACAAGAAGCAAGGCGAAGGTCCAAGGGTCCAAGGAGCAAGGCGTCAGCAAGGCAAGGGTCCAAGGAGCAAGAGGCCAGATGCAACAAGGCAGGGATAGTGTTGCTGTGGCCAAGAGCTGAAGGGAAATGCTGAGCTTTTATCCCTCCCAGCTCCTGCCACCAGGTGCAGTGAGGTATCAAGTGGCCTCACCTGAGTGACCACTCCTTGCTTCTCCAGCACAAGCTGAGGCAGGCCCCAGTCCTGCAAAGCACTACAGGCCCCAGAGCCTGACTCCTGCCCATACTCCTGACAGTATGTAAATGTGAGCCAAGGCCTCCACCCTGTATCTCCATTCCTTGGCCCTGGCCTGACTCTTGCGGATGAGGGTTTGGGCTAGTTACGTTGCTTGTTGTGTGAACGTTTGCAGGGTGTGTGTGTGTGTGTGTTTTGGGGTTGCAGCCTGTGGCTGTGGCTCTGGGTTTGGCCGTTTGCCTTTGTCTGGTAATGGCCGTCTTGGTGGTTTCAGTCCTTGGGCTTTGACGGGTGGAATGGCCATTGTGGCTTTGACGGGGGTGGTGGGGACGTAGGGGTAAGGCCTGGATTATGGGGTGGGTGTGGCGGTGGCGGGTTCTGTCCTTGGGCTTTGGGTGTGCAATGGCCATTTTGGCAGTTGTTGGACGGTGGTTGATGATGTAACGATTTGGCCCCACCCTCGGAGATCTGCCTTTCTATTGGATGCTGCTGGAGTTTTCAGAGCTTTTGCTGGTGATGTCTAATTTGGGCGCCACTTTTTTGTGTGTTTAATCATTATTTTAGGTATGAAAGGTGTGTGGTTTTTTTTTTTTTTTAAAAAGCCAGATCTCTCCCTGATGGGCAAAGTGTGCTTTGTCCTAATTTGATGCAATTTGGTTCAGCGGTCACGGAGGAAGGGTGTTACATCCACGCACGCAGTGGGAACATTTATATATAGATAGATTCACCCAGTTTGAAAACATCATTTTGGAGCTTTGCAGAATCCCTTATGGGCTTTGTTGTTGTTTAGTCGTTTAGTCATGTCCGACTCTTCGTGACCCCATGGACCATAGCACGCCAGGCACTCCTGTCTTGCACTGCCTCCCGCAGTTTAGTCAAACTCATGTTCGTAGCTTCGAGAACACTGTCCAACCATCTTGTCCTCTGTCGTCCCCTTCTCCTAGTGCCCTCAATCTTTCCCAACATCAGGGTCTTTTCCAAGGATTCTTCTCTTCTCATGAGGTGGCCAAAGTATTGGAGCCTCAGCTTCACGATCTGTCCTTCCAGGGTGCACTCAGGGCTGATTTCCTTAAGAATTGATAGGTTTGATCTTCTTGCAGTCCATGGGACTCTCAAGAGTCTCCTCCAGCACCATAATTCAAAAGCATCAATTCTTCGGCGATCAGCCTTCTTTATGGTCCAGCTCTCACTTCCATACATCACTACTGGGAAAACCATAGCTTTAACTATACGGACCTTTGTCGGCAAGGTGATGTCTCTGCTTTTTAAGATGCTGTCTAGGTTTGTCATTGCTTTTCTCCCAAGAAGCAGGCGTCTTTTAATTTCGTGACTGCTGTCACCATCTGCAGTGATCAAGGAGCCCAAGAAAGTAAAATCTCTCACTGCCTCCATTTCTTCCCCTTCTATTTGCCAGGAGGTGATGGGACCGGTGGCCATGATCTTGGTTTTTTTGATGTTGAGCTTCAGACCAGGTTTTTTTGATGTTGAGCTCTCCTCTTTCACCCTCATTAAAAGGTTCTTTAATTCCTCCTCGCTTTCTGCCATCAAGGTTGTGTCATCAGCATATCTGAGGTTGTTGATATTTCTTCCGGCAATCTTAATTCCGGCTTGGGATTCATCTAGTCCAGCCTTTCGCATGATGAATTCTGCATATAAGTTAAATAAGCAGGGAGACAATATACAACCTTGTCATACTCCTTTCCCAATTTGTTTCAGTTGTTCCATATCCAGTTCTAACTGTAGCTTCTTGTCCCACATAGAGATTTCTCAGGAGACAGATGAGGTGATCAGGCACTCCCATTTCTTTAAGAACTTGCCATAGTTTGCTGTGGTCGACACAGTCAAAGGCTTTTGCATAGTCAATGAAGCAGAAGTAGACGTTTTTCTGGAACTCTCTAGCTTTCTTCATAATCCAGCGCATGTTTGCTATTTGGTCTCTGGTTCCTCTGCCCTTTCGAAATCCAGCTTGCACTTCTGGGAGTTCTCGGTCCACATACTGCCTAAGCCTGCCTTGTAGAATTTTAAGCATAACCTTGCTAGCGTGTGAAATGAGCGCAATTGTTGGAGCATTCTTTGGCACTGCCCTTCTTTGGAATTGGGATGTAGACTGATCTTCTCCAATCCTCTGGCCATTGCTGAGTTTTCCAAACTTGCTGGCATATTGGGTGTAGCACCTTAACAGCATCATCTTTTAAAATTTTAAATAGTTCAGCTGGAATATCATCACTTCCACTGGCCTTGTTATTAGCAGTGCTTTCTAAGGCCCATTTGACTTCACTCTCCAAGATGTCTGGGCTTTATCACCCTGAATAATTCACTGTTGTCCATAATCCTGACTCTATCTGGGCCTTTTCGGTAGTGGTGCCCACCCTTTGGAACGCCCTCCCATGTCAAGGAAATAACCAACTGACTTTTATCTGAAGGCGGCCCTGTATAGGGAAGTTTTTAATGTTTGATGTCTTTGTTGTCGTTTAGTCGTTTAGTCGTGTCCAACTCTTCGTGACCCCATGGACCAGACCACACCAGGCACTCCTGTCTTCCACTGCCTTCTGCAGTTTGGTCAAACTCATGTTGGTAGCTTCGAGAACACTGTCCAACCATCTCATCCTCTGTCGTCCCCTTCTCCTTGTGCCCTCCATCTTTCCCAACATCAGGGTCTTTTCCAGGGAGTCTTCTCTTCTCATGAGGTGGCCAAAGGTCACCAAAGGTATTGGAGCCTCGGCTTCAGGATCTGTCCTTCCAGTGAGCACTCAGGGCTGATTTCGTTAAGAATGGATAGGTTTGATCTTCTTGCAGTTCATGGGACTCTCAAGAGTCTCCTCCAGCACCATAATTCAAAAGCATCAATTCTTCAGCGATCAGCCTTCTTCATGGTCCAGCTCTCACTTCCATACATCACTACTGGGAAAACCATAGCTTTAACTATACGGACCTTTGTAGGCAAGGTGATGTCTCTGCTTTTTAAGATGCTGTCTAGGTTTGTCATTGCTTTTCTCCCAAGAAGCAGGCATGTTTTAATTTCGTGACTGCTGTCACCATCTGCAGTGATCATGGAACCCAAGAAAGTAAAATGTTGATGTCTTACTGCATTTTAATTTGATGGAAGCTGCCTAGAGTTGCTGGGGAAACCCAGTTAGATGAGCAGCATATAAATAATAATAATAATAATAATAATAATAATAATAATAATAATAAACCTCACTCCTCGCTCCAGATCATTGGAAAAAAAAATTAAAAGTACAGGCCCCTTTATAGATGTTTGGGAGGGCATACTTCTAATCATGCTTTCCACCAATTTTCCCAGAACAGATGTTAAGCTAACTGGCCTGTCATTTTCTGGATCCAAAGGTCCAAATAAAATAAAATATTGTAACATCACCCACTCTCCAGTCCAGATCAGTCCTTGAACAGAGGGATGGTTTTAGATATAATAATAATAATAATAATAATAATAATAATAATAATAATAATAATATTGTTAGAGATCAGCAACTTCACCTTTGCATTCCTGAATAACTCTTGGATGAATAACATTCAGGCATGGTGATTTGTAAATTTGTTAATGAGGCCTAGACATCTGTCTTTTGTCACTACTATTTCCCTAAGTTCACTGAACTCTCTTAGTGATAATGTCAGTTCAGTCATTGGTTCCTGCTTGCATCTCCACAATCTCCTTCTCTTTCTTGGCTCCAAGCTAAGCTCCAAGCAGAATTGCAATGGACTTTTCATCACTTTGGGAGGTGGGGAACCTTTTTGGCTACATGGGTTGGGTCCTTATCAAAATCACACACCTGTCAATCACATGACATCATTATGACATTATGTGATTGACATCATCTGAAAATCTCTTTGGCGGGTCTTGTCAACAGCAGTTGGGAACCTGCAGCAGCTTCAAAGTACTCTTCCTGATTGCAAAGAGTTTTAAGAAAGCCCCCACTGTGACATCGGCTGGTGGGAAGACACCTTGGTTTGGGGGAAATGGCCTCATGGGTCACACCTGAGCTGGAAGGCCAAAATTGGCCCACAGACTGCCACCTCAACCCCCCTGGCAGAGGCTTAGGAAGGTCAGGTGGTCCCCGGTGCGGAAAAATTCTTGCCACCCCCCCCCAATTTATTTATTTATTTATTGCCTGCAAAAATGCTTTTACATTATTTCATATTTTCTTACAAAGGGATGTGGATTCTGGGCCTCTGATAACAAGTAGGCGACTGTGCAGTGAATTGGAATTTCAGCCTTCACGACATAGGTAAACAGCTATTTTTGTGGAGGAGGGTCAAGGTATGAACAAAATTTCATATATAATCCCTATTGTAGTAAGATAAGACCTTTGGAGCAGGCATTTTTTTTTAAAAAAAGTTTTTTATGAACCACCCTAGTAGGGCAGTAATTGTTCCTTGATAATTTGTCACCATGATGGCACCCGGATCAGCCTGCCCCCACCGCCGCCCCCCCATTCCTACCCCCCTGCCCCCCGGGACGGTCCTTTTGTGTTCATTTGTGTTCCACTGTTTTATATCCATGCTAGTGGGCATGGAGGCAGAAAAGATACCTAAGCCAGACTTTTTTCCTTCTGATTTTTAAAATCTTTTTAAAGAAATGAACTTGATAAAATATTTCCCTTTGCAGAGCATTTTACTGGTAATCAATAAAAATAGAAGTAACATTGCTGAGAAAGTGAAATGGACAGGTCTGTCAATCCCCAGTCCCAGTCCCCCAGGATGTTCCACAACAGGCTTTTTTAAAAATAAATAAAACAATATTCCCTACCATGCAGGAGCAGAATCTCTTGCACAGATTCCCACAGAATCTCTTGCACAAATTCTATTTCCAAAGGACCAGGGCTCAGGCCTGTCTGCCCTCCCACTTTGTGCCTCATCCTGCTCCTTGGAGAGCTGCACCTGCGTTTCCTATACCTGGTCCTTCTGCTGCACTCGCCCATATTCAGAGTCTGTCTCCTACAAAGGTGCAGAGTCTCTCTCTCTCTCACCACACACAAACATACCCCCACCCCTCCCATTCTATCATCCATCACACACCCCAGGCAAAGGCAGGCTCTCCCCCCCCCGCCCCCCCCAGTGCTATCCAAGCGTTAAGGTTCTGGTGTTGACCGTAGATCTTTCAAAGGGTAATTTGTCTGGGAGCAGCCAATCCAGATCCTGTCCTTGGCCCGGCCAATGAGAGCTAGGGGACCCAGCACATCAGCCTATCAGAGGCCCAGTATTCTAATAAGCCCCATCTTTTATCAGAGGGAATGAAGCTTCTCTTGAAGTTAAACTTGGTGGCTGGCCAGTCTTGGCTTCAGAATCTCTGGGGCACAGGGAGGTCCGCTAGCCAGGCACCCAATGGACTTGAGCCGCAGTTCCCTTGGCCAGCAGGAGCTGCTCCCGACTGCCAGCTGCCTCTGTGCTGGCAGGGAGGCTGCCAAGTAGAAGCAGGGTCTCTGTGAGATGGCACTGCCAATGTGCCATGCACTTCTGGGAATCTAAAAGCTGCAGGATTGACCCCCAAACCTCATCTCCCAGCAGGCAGCCTAGCGATGGACACCAACCTCCAGGGGACATTCCTTCTCAACAACCCTCCTCTGCCCCCTTTCCCAGAGGTGAAGGCCTCCATGTGCCAATATACAGTGCAAAACTCCTTCTACAAGCTCAGCCCCCCTGGGTTGAGTGCCCAGCTGGCTGCTGGCACACCGCATGGCATCAGCGACATCCTAAGCAGGCCAGTGGCTCCACCGAATGGGGGCCTTCTCTCGGGCTATTCCCACGTTGGGGGGTTCAACGGACTGGGCACCCAGAGCCTTTACTACGGGTCTCAAGTGGGGAACTTCTCCAAAGCCGGAAGCGAATACTCAGCCAGAGGTCGGAGCTGCTGGGCAGACACAGGGCAGGAGTGGCATGGAGGTCGGCCATGTGGCAACCGTGAGTAGCAAACTAGCCATGGGGTTGGGGAGGGTTTGGGGGGACAGGGGTGGGAAGTAGCCAGGAGAGGTCTCTGTAAGTGTGAGGTGATGGTCTTGGGTGGTGAAAGTAAGCTCGCAAGTCTGAACCCAGCGCAGAACGTGGTCCTGGAATATGCAAAGTAGTTATGATTGTTCATCGTTCAAGTATGTGGAGCAACTTGGGCACTCCCTGCCTCAAGGCGCTTGCAGCATGCATTTGAACAGCAGGTGAAAAATCACAGTGAAGAAAAAGGAGAGAAAGTTGAAGGATGAATGAACACAGGCAAAGGCAGCTAGACATGCTGGGGAAGTCAAAGGGCACCAGAAAGAGGCCGGTTTGTATGCAGAGTGATCGGTGTTTGTAGTGCTTTCGAGTTACATGCAGGAGGAAAAACAGCAGATTTTGGAACCAGGAGTTTACAGGTTTCGAAAGTGTGAGAGACAGCAATGACAAACAAGGAAAAAGTAACTAGAGATAACATAGCAAACAAGCAGACCTGTATCCTTGAGCATGTGCAGAGTTTTAATAACCACAGGCAGCCTTTCACCTCTTGGGACAGGCCTTCTAGGTCAGAGAGCCCTGGGATCCCTCATGTATCTCTCACCCCCACCTCATATTTGTCACTGCAGAAAGTGGGGGGAGGGGAGGTTACCTGGTTTTCTGGAACAGGTGCCTGAGAAAGCTGCAGGAAGGTGCCTGGCTCCTTTGCCCTCCCTCTGCGTTGCTTTTCCTGGGCAAAGGGAGCGGTTCTCGGAATCAAGCAAAGTTTATCCTTGGCTGCCACGAAAGTGCCCCTTGGAATGACAGACGGCGCCAGGTAGCCGGTTGCTGCTGATATGGGGCTCCATAAAGAAGTGTGCAAAAGGCCAGGGGCACCAGTGTGGCATGGGCACAGGCGCCAGGGAAACAGCCCCAGTGGAGGGAGAAACACGTGGCAAACCCACCCTCCGCAAAGGGAAGAGCTGTGCCCCATCGCATCCTCTAGGGCAGCGGGTGGGGAGCCTATGCCCCTCCAGATGCTGATGGACTCCAGTTCCCATCAGGCCTAATGGTCAGGGATGGTGGGAGTGGCAGTCTAGCACCATCTGGTGAGGCAGAGGTTCCTCTGGGGCAGCTTCCCCCAAACCAGGGGGGGGGGGAGCATGTTTTTGGACCACAACTCCCATCGCCCCTAACCATTGAGGCTGATGGGAAGTGGAGTCCAACAACATCTGATTGGGCACTGGTTGGGGAAGTTGGGGAATAAAGGCTGCCATGGAGTCCAACATCACTTTGCATTCCCCACAGCTGCTTCCTGCTTCAAGGGATTGAACTAAATGGGCCTCATGATCCCTCCCAGCTCCACAGGTTGGGGAAGACCAGTTCTAACTAGTCTTATGCAAGTTGTTTGGAGGCAGTAATGCTTCTGAATGCCAGTTGCTGGAAGCTGCAGGAGACGAAAGGAGGTTCCTTGCCCGGGTCTTGCCTGAGGGTTTTCCATAAGGACCTGGTTGGCAACAGGATGAGAAGAGGGTGCTGGACTGATCCGGGGGCTCATTGCAATTGAGCAATTGCCTCTTCTGCAGCGGAAGTGGGGGTAGAGATGGGGGAAGGATCAGTCCCTGCAAAATTTCTTTTTGCAACAATAAAATATCAATACAATGAACCAAAGTATCTAAAGCCCCACTGCCTGATTATTATTATTATTATTATTATTATTATTATTATTATTATTACCACTATTAATTAATTAAATTTATATACTGCCCTTCATCATAAGATCTGAGGGGGGTTCACAGAATAAAAAGGGTCGGCTGTGCCCTTGTCCCCCCCCCCCCCCAGGTGCACCTGCTTGTGGGCTGGAGTGCAGAGCAAGCCCTGGGAAGGTGACTTTAGCTGATGGGCAGGTTCATGGGGAAGGAGAGAGAGTCACACCAAGGCTCCTTTGCCCCCTTAGCAGCTCCTATAGCTCTGGCGTTGGTGTTTTGAAGGGAGGGGGCTGAGAAGGCATGCTGCCACAGTCCCAGCCCAGATTTGCACCCAACCCGAGGCTGCTAGGTTAATCAAACACACACAAGCCACCCAGATGTGTTTGGTAGACCAAGTTGTCTGGCTTTCTGGAGTAATCATGTGCCAAGTAATAAATCGCACTATTAAATAAGAAGACTGTCCTAAGAGCACCACTGGGGACAGGCAGAGGAACGAGTGTTGGGGCAGAGAGGGGTAGGCTGAGAGTGGGGGACCTGAGGCCATGCCCACCTCCCCTGGCCCTGCTAGGCCCCCTAGAGAGGTTTACCTGACTGGAATGCGTCTTGACATCCGATGAGGCATCTAGGTTGCCCAGACAGAAAACAGAAAGGGCCCCGTGAGCATGAGCAGAGAGCAGTGCACTTTGCAAAGGGAGACATTTGCCCAGCTTGCTCCCCCTGCTGCTCCCACCGGCATTTGGCTCAGGAAGTGTCACTCTCGGGGGGCTCCCTCAGGGGCTCAGGCCCCAGCAGCAGAAATGCCAACTTTGCCAGCATAAACAGGATTTCTGGTGCACTGCAGTCCAAACAAACCCCTTTCTCATGAGTAGCCTGCCAATTCTGCACCCATGGAGACCTCCTGAGCTATTGTTCTTCATCCCTGGGCCCGAAGGTTTTGCTGTCTGCGCTCTCCACCCCATCCTCTGGCATGCCCCAAGGTTCTTCCTCTGGGGTCAGACCAGGGGGCACCTCAAGGGGAGCCTAGGTATGGGACTTGGGGGGACCTGCCTGCTCCCCGAGGTCCTCAACCTGTGGGGTGTCTGGTTCATTCTCCTTGCCCAGCACCAGATGAAGAACAGGCCTGACAGAACTACCCAGAAGTGAATCTTTTAGCTAAAAAAGGTCCCCCTCCCAGAAGAGCCTGTGGGATCAGGCCCATGGCCCCCCTTGGCTTTGCACCCTGATCTCACAGTGGCGAACTGGACGTGAGCACATTCTGCCTGCCTAAGATGCCCAGCAGCTGGCATTCGGAGGCACAATGCCTTTGATGGTGGGGGCACAGCATAGACATTGTGTCTAGTAGCCATGGCTAGCCTTGTCTCCCATTAATTTTCCCACCCAAGTTGGTGGCCGGCTCTGCCTCCTGTGGCAGTGAGTTCCATAGTTTAGCAATGCACTATGCTTCTGTCCTCGGTCTCCCAACATTCAGCTTCATTGGATGTCCACAAGTTCCAGTGTCAGGAGAGAGGGAGATAAACTCTTTCTCCACGCTGGGCATCATATTATAGACCTCTACCATGTCAGCTCGTATCGTCCTTTTTCTAAACTAAACTTTTTCTAAGTCCCGAATGCTGCAACCTTTCCTCATGGCAGAGTCTCTCCATTCCCTTGGTCAGTTGGGCAGCCCTTTTCTGAACCTCTTTCTGCAAGGTCCTCTTTGATGTTAGGCGAGCACAAACTGCACGCAGCCCTCCAAGGACAGTCATGGCGCAGACTGGCCAGGGCGTGATGAGAGGGGCAGTTTTGGTTTTGATTGCTTTCCTACCATAGCGATGGCTGGCTGGCATAGATTTTCCTTGGTGTGTGTCTGGGGCAGGGGCGGCTAGAGGGCTCATCCTGCCTGGTACACAGGGAACGGAGCACTAGCCAGCTTCAGTGCCCCTCAGGCCTCATGCTGCCCATCTCCCTCTGCACAGCTGCAGGGCCCGTGGGCGACAGCCTCCACAAGAAGAAGCACACGCGGCCGACCTTCACGGGCCACCAGATCTTTGCCCTGGAGAAAACCTTTGAGCAGACCAAGTACCTGGCTGGGCCTGAGCGGGCCAGACTTGCCTATTCCCTTGGAATGAGTGAATCGCAGGTGAAGGTGAGCTCCCTGTACCTTTGTGAGACAAGCTGGGAGAGGGCGGGGGCAGGGAATCTGCAGCAGCACCCATAGGCTCTGCTTCACCCAGGTCAGCAACTGGCAGCGCTTGGGCCAAATCCAGTCTCCAAAGAGGCACTGCCAACTGTGAGGTGAAAGAACAAGCTGGAGAAGAGGCATTGATGGGACATCAGTTTAAATCTGGGGCTCACAATGTGAGCACCAGAGCACCCTCAGGCACATGGCTGAACACCCATTCATCCCAATTGTTGGGAGGATTTTTTTATTTTTTTGCTTGCAGAGGTTGCCTTGGGTTTCCTTGGTTTGTGTGTGTGTGGGGGGGGTGGGGGTGGGGTGTTTCCTGCTTTTTTGTCTCTGCTTTCTTTGGTGCTGAGGGAGGGTTAGGTTCTGTGTGCTCTGTATTTTGTGGTGCTCACAACAGTTTCTGAGATTTTCAACGATGATTCTGGAAACCCCAAAAAGTTTGAGGGCCCATGCTTTAAGGGGTGGCCAATGAGATGTTTGTTCTCTCAACATCTCAAAGTGTGCCCTATCCCCCAATGCCAACTTGCTGATCAGGGCTAAAGATGCATAACCAGCATGGGTGTAGCTTGTGTCCCCTTCACTCATGTGGGTGAGTTATTCCCTGGGCTATGCCTCAAATGGCCCTGGGACAGGAGCAGGAGAGCTGGAGCTGTTTGCCTCAGCAGGGTTTCTGCCTGTGTCACACCACAACAGGCTCCAAAATGGAGGGGTGCATGTGTGTGTGTGTGTTTACATGTGCTATAGAATTAAAAACACGCTCTCCTGCTTTCAGAGTCACCAGCTGAGCAGGACAGGGGAAAAGGACTGGCTTCTGTCAGCTTTTCACAAGCACTGGATGAGCAGAAATCAGCAGGTAGAGCCTGGAATAATATGGTCATAGGAGCAAGCTGAAAAGCTGGCAAACAATACACTTTGGACCTGACTCTGCAACGACTCACGTGCAAAAAGGAGCCCCCCCCTGTGATCTAACTGCCCAAGGCCCTTTCCCCACAGAGAGCTGCTGCCGAGTGCGGAAACGGAATCTTGCTTCCGTCTTGGTAAGCAGCCTTGGCATTTGCCGCCTGAGGTGGTTGCCTTACGCTGCCCCACAGTAGGGCTTGCCCTGTCTCTGCCACAAGCTTCCCTGGCAGGCTGCTGCTTCAGGTTTTCCGAAGCTTGGCCAAGCCATTAAGCATTGTCTCATTGCTAAATTCTTAGTGGCAGATTTATTTTGGTTTTAAAACTATGCTACTATTGAGGTTTTTAGAAGTTCAAGGATTAATAGTTTATTAGCAATGAATAGCAGTTTATTAGTGATCGACTTTTGGAATATTATTCTTTTTCAAAATTGCCATTACCTATTGCATCCAAATTATTTTTTTGAAAATGGCTGCATGTCTAAGCAGACTAATTAACCTGCCACCCAATTAAAGAAAGCCAATGGATTGTATGTGTTTTAGTTCACCAGTTACATGGTCAAATCTGAATGCATTTGCATATGACTATAACAATATTTCCAAAGAAAGAGGCACATTTTGTTTTTAGATGGCACATGAGGCAGTGCCGTGTAGTGGTTGGAGTGTTGGACTAGGAGCCAGGAGACCAGGGTTCAACCCCACTTGGCCATGAAGTTCACAGGGTGACGTTGTGCCATCACTCACTCTTGGCCAATCGCAGGATTCTTGTGAGGATAAATGGAGAGGAGTAGGAGACCTCTGCAGACCACCTGGAGCTCCAAGGAGGAAAGGGGGTGGAGGACAACTGTAATAAATGGAAATGGAAATGAATGGCAGCAGGGCACAGTCTTAGAAGAGGCATTCTGTGTGCGAGACTGCAACCCAGGTGTAGTATTGAAAATATCTGACTTCTAAAAGCAGTTCTGCTGGCCCCTTTTAATCAAAAGATCTTTAACAGTGTTGTGGCAGAAATTTCTTCTATTTACCTTTTTTTAACCATTAATGAGAAAAGAAATTCTCAAAAGGAAGAGAAAATTTTGGTTAATTTGTCACGTACATGTATGCAGTTTGTGGTGCTTATATTATATCCGAAGTGATGAAAGGGTCTTTCTTTCTTTCTTTCTTTCTTTCTTTCTTTCTTTCTTTCTTTCTTTCTTTCTTTCTTTCTTTCTTGCATCCCTCCAGCATTCTGCACTCTGCTGTCTTGGGTGTATGCAGCAGGGGAGGCTGCAAACCACTAGAGAAATATTTACTGGACTGAAAAAGGCAATATTCATGCCACTTTAAACACTCACAGCTCCCCCTCCCCCCAGTTCTGGGAGCTGAAGTTTGTTAAAGGTGCTGAGAGTTGCTAGGCAAGCCCTATTCCCATCCCAGAGCTACAATTCCCAGAGTGGTTTAACAGTCAATCCCTTTTCACAGGGAACTCTGGGAATTGTAGATCCATGAGGGGAATAGGGGGCCCCTAAAAACTTTTAGCACCCTTAACAAACTACAGCTTCCAGAATTTGTTGGTGGGGGCCGGAAGCCATGATTCTTTAAAGTGGTATCATAGCACTTTAAATGTATGGTGTCAACGTGGCCAAAGAAACTCCACACATAACCACCTTGCAGGGATGCGCTAATCTCAATCCCACACCCATTAAAATTACAATGAATTCTAAAGCAGCTTGAGAATGAGGCAGCGGCCAGGGGATCGCTTTGTGCAGGATTGATTCCACTGGGACACCCAAACTGCCCCAACCTTATTTTATTTTATTTGTTTTCATAAAATTTATACACCCCTTGACTGTAAAACAAAAACAAAACACAAAGCAGTTTACAAAAAGAATAAAGCAATATGAATACCAGTAAAAACAGCTATTTAAAACATTCAAATAATAATTGAAGTAAGTGCTAAGCTAAAAGCAGATTAAAACACACATCAACAAGCTAGATATCTGGGTAGTCTGGCCTAAACAAAAAGATTTTAAGCAGGAGCTGGAGGTGACATTTCCATTTTGGAATTCCCAGCCTATTGACACTAGGCAGGTGCCCTTACCTGTATGCTTTTCAGGCCCTTACCTGTATCCTTTTCAGCACTGTCGCACTGAGTGAGGATTATGTAGCCCCAGATCTAAGCAGTCAAGAGGACATACCTGGGGCAATGCCATTTCCCAGGTAAACTGGTTCCCGTGTTGTTAAGGGCTTTATAAACCAAAGTATATTTGTCACCCTCCTCTTCCTCTGGGCAGGACACCCTGGGAAGAAATCTCTCCAGAAACAGAACAGCAGGGTTTGGCGCAGCACCAGTTTTTCACCAATTGATCTAACAAATGGATGACTTAAATGTTGTAGCCCTAAAATCAATATAATTTAAACTAAGAGAGCTAGAATGGCCTCCCAAAACTCTCCACACTATTTGTGGGTGGTGAAATTGTGTGAGGGGCATTTTGCCATATATACTTGGAGGGAAGTGAAAGATTCTTTAATATTTTTCTTTGAAAACTCTATTCTGAGAAATGAATTTTAGCTCACTTGATGGCAAATGAAATTATTGCTTCTTTTCTCTATATTAGTAGAGGAAAGAAAGAAGCTGTGGGCCAAGAAGAAAGGTCTAGAAACCCACCCACCCCTGGTCCTTTCAAGAACATTGAAATAATATTTAAACAGTGGTAAAACTGGATCTGCAGTTGTATTCAAAACTGGGGAGGCCATTGCACTAAAATTTCTCTAGGCTAGGACTGAAATGCTGCAGGAGTTTGAAAAGGGGGAATTTCTTTCAAATGTCTAGTCCTTTTACCAGAGAACTCTTGGCTTGTCCATAATTTAGTGCAACAAAAATGGGAACCCAAAAAAGCAAGTGGAAGTGAAAGCAAATAGCAGAATGGAAAAAATGAAAGAGGTTTGTTGAGCCAGAGCACTTCAGACCCCTCTCTCTGGTCTGTTGTGGAGAACAGCGATTCTAAATTCAGATATGCCTAAGAAACTGAAGAGACACCGCTGGATCAATAAACCTCTTTTTCAGCCATCATTTAACCAAACCCTGCCAGCCTCCTTTCCTCCAACCCCCAATTCAGAAGTCAGATTGCCATCTTTCCCTTTGCCTTCAAGAAAGAGCATGCTGGCGCGCGCGCTGCTGGCCGCTTCCTTGGCTGGCGGAGCTCGGCAGGGAGAAGCCGGGCGCAAAGCTGGCCTTGGTGGGCTCCTGCAGCTGGCCTTGCGCGCTCCCCTTCCCGACTCAGGCGCCTGGCCTGGCTTGGGGGGACGGGGGACGGCAGAGAGGCATCCCTGACCCGCTGCCCGTCCGCCTCCTTGCAGGTCTGGTTCCAGAACCGGCGCACCAAGTGGCGCAAGAAGAGCGCCCTGGAGCCGTCGCCGTCGTCGCCCCGCGCGGCGGCCGGAGCGGGCGAGCGCCCAGCCTCGGATGAGGACGACGAATACAACAAGCCTCTGGACCCGGACTCGGACGACGAGAAGATCCGCCTGCTGCTGCGCAAGCACCGCGCCGCCTTCTCCGTGCTCGGCCTGGGCTCGCCCAGCGGATGAGCGGCAGCCGGCGGAGGGACCGGGACCGGGAGCGAGGAGGAGCAGTCAGGCGGCAGGACTGGAGGGAGGGGGCTTAAAGGCTGCTCCCCGAGCCGACCCTCAAGTCCTCTCCAGCAGCAAAGGGAAGTTTCATCATATAGGCTTTAATTTCTCTGTTTATAAAAAAAGAAAAGCAAATATTTTCAAACACTTACAAAATGACTCCCAAGGGGTTGCGGGAGGCACTCGCTGTCAGGTTGTGTCACAGGCAAGAGTCACCTTTCACAGCCAGTTTTTCCTGATTCAAACTGAATCATGCAAAAAACATACAGATCTGTTTCTCTCTCCCTGCCCTCAATTGCTCAAGATGTGCTAGTACTGTATTGAGGAGACTGACCAGCAACACCCTTCAAAAAACGTTACACCTGTCTTCACCCTTCATTTGAGCCAGAGCTCACAAGGGCTGGGCCCCAGCATCCCGCTCTGAAAGCTGTGATGTGAAGCAGATACAAAGGAGAGTGCTCCTGAACATAGGCAGAGTACACTTCAGTTGCCACTCAGGTGTCACAGCCTGCCCTCCCACAACCTGTTGGGGTTGGAGCTGCAGGTCCAATGTGAATCCCCTTAGGCTCAGATCAGCCCTTCTTTCCACCTAGTGCACCCTGTATAGATTAAAACACCTGAAGGGCACCAGGTTGGGTTCCCCTGGCCTAGATCCTGGCAACACTTTGAGAGTATCTACCAGTACACTGCAGGCTTAAACTGGGTCTGCATTATTCTGTTTTCTCAGGGAAGGCAGAAAAAAATCTATTCATTCTCAGCAACACCAACCAGCAATTCCTATGCTGAGGTGAGGCTGCCAGTACAGTGAAACTGATGCAGAACTGATAAATGCTTTTAATGTAGCTAAATGTTAACCACTGAGAACCTAGCAGGGAGATGTTTGGCAAATGCAGCTTCTCCTGTTCCAATACTGTACTCACAAGAAAAGCTCCAATTAAAAAACCAAAATCCTGTACCAGGACTCCTTCCTGTGCCTAGTGCTGCTCCAAACATTTTCCCTGCATTTCTTTCTTTTCTTGTTGTCCACTCTCCACCAATTAATGAGAAAAGAAAGTGCATTGTATAATTCTCACAGGAAAGAGGAAATGTTGGGGAAATGATCATGGGGTTTTTGTTGCCCTTAGCTTCCTTTTGAAGTGGCTGAGGGGCTTCTTCCTTCTGCAGATGTTCTGTGGTTCTGCACCCCCCACAGCCTCCCCGAGGGACTGCACTTTCTGAAAGCCGTGGCTGAGCTTTCATGGAAGTGCAGAAGGCAGGGGTCCTGTCTACTGCTTCCCAGACCATGGTTTGTGGGCATTTTTTTAAAAGCAAAGTCTTTTATTTTTAAATAAATCAGTGTTGAAATCTCTCTCTTTTTTTTAGGTAAAAGGAACAACTTCCGTTAAAAACAAAATCAGTTTCCAAGAGTCCTTATAAGTCTTCCTCATAACAGCTGTAATTGCTTTCTTGCCCATACAAAAACAGATGAATACAAAAGGGTCTAGGGTTTCTATGATAATTACACCAGTAGCACACATTTTAAAATGTTTCCAGTACATTTAAAAATATTTATTCCCGTGGAATCATTAACATTTTGTATGTGTAAATTGAAGGTGTTTGTCACATTGAAATCATCAGATCTTCATTTCTGGGCTAAGATTGGGCTGCAAAATTATGAAGAGAAATAAACCCTAACCCTTCAAAACCCAAGATGGAGTTTCCTTGCGCAAATACCCCAAATGGATAATACAAAAGTAGGAAGGGCTTTGGGACTTTCACATGCAGAGATATTCTAAGTTTCTGGATTAAATCCATATAGATTTAGGGTTCCCCAGCTCACCTGAATGAAGGAGTGGTGCTTTACTTACTTGATGTCCACAGATGACCAAGCAAATTCAGGAGAGACCTTCACCAACCTGATTAAAAAATTATTTCTTCCAGTAGCACCTTAGAGACCAACTAAGTTTGTTATTGGTATGAGCTTTCCTGTGCTTGCACACTTCTTCAGATACACTGAAACAGAAGTCACCAGACCCTTATATATAGTGAGAGGGTGGGGAGAGGCACCACTCAAAAGGGTGGTGGGAAACCGGACTGTTTATGACCACATTTGGTCTTGCAGGAAGAATTTATGACTGTTTACTACTGCAAATTGGTTCCACAGGAAAAGCAATGGGTGAGATGGCTAAAGATAGCTTTGTCATGTATAATGAAATAAGAATCCAATGTCTTTATTCAGACCAGGTTTCTCCATGGTTTTAAGTTTGGTGATAAATTGCAGTTCAGAAACTTCTCTTTCCAATCTATTTCTGAAATTCTTTTGTAATAAGACAGCTACTTTGAGATCTTGTATAGAATGTCCTGGGAGATTTAAGTGTTCTCCTACTGGTTTCTCTGTCTTGTGATTCTATCCTCTGGTGTCTTGTGATTCCTGATTCCTGATGCTGGTTTCCCACCACGCTTCTGAGTAATACCCCTCACCACCCTCTCACTATATGTGGGGATCTGGAAACTTCTGTCTCAGTGTATCTGAAGAAGTGTGCGTGCACATGAAAGCTCATACCAATAACACACTTAGTTGGTCTCTAAGGTGCTACTGGAAGAAATTTTTTTTTTAATTTTGTTTCAACTACACCAGACCAACACAGCTACCTACCTGTAACTTCACCAACCTGCTTTAAGACTATCACTCCCGTCTGCCTCAGCTGTGGGAGTTGCAGGCCAAGACAACTGGGGCACCAGGTTGGAGACCCAGGTTGGCTCAAGCGTGCTGGAGGTGGGAAAGCTTTATGTATGCTTTTAAATGCTTTTAGCAGCTTTGTTTGAGGGAATCATCTGCTGATAAAGAGGATTTGCCTTTGGAGGAAAAACTATGGGTTAGGAAATCACACAAAAACAGACAATGCAAAAATAGAAGCAATTGGCATAACCCACAAAAAGCTGCAATGCTCACTGAAAGCATTTCTGGGGATGCTGCTACTTAAAGGGCTGAGTTGGCTTAACCTAGCCCCCCCCCCCACTTGGTGCCCTCCAGATGCTCTGGGCCAGGCATAAACAAACTCGGCCCTCCAGATGTTGACCAGTTCAGGGAGAGTCAAGGAGCTGATCCTGGCATTTTCCTCTCTGAGGCAGCAAGCAGGTAAGCAGGTGGGAGGAAGAGGGTGGGGAGACTGAGGCATCCGCAGATGGCTCCAGTATGGCTGCCTGGCTTCCTGCTGCATCGGGGGATCTGGTGAAAGAGGTGGGAATCTCAGAATGAAGATCTCCACATTTTCTATAGCAATCGTTAAGAATGTTTTTGTATGTTTTTGCATGTTTGAGCTGGAGCAGAACTTCATTGCCTTCTCGCTGCTGGCTTTTCCTTGCACATGCAGGCCAGCTGGAGAGAACAGAATGCCACTGGGCATATGAAGAGTATTTTTTGCACCACTTTCCTTACCCAGCACAGACATAAACCGGGACTCTAAGCAAAGCTTCCCATTCAAAAGGGTGAAGATTGGGCAAAATTGCATAGAAAGATGTGTATATTGGGATTAATTCGTGTTAAAATGCTGGATAATTTTCACGAGGACTTTTTAGGAAATGAATTTAAGACTGAGGAAATGAAAAATGGAGAGAAATCAACATTGACATATTCACCAATCCCTGCTTTGGACAGATTCGACTCTGCCTTGCAGCTTTGGGCAGCCCAGGAGCACCTTTCACAGTGAGGTGTTGGTGACCCTAAGGGCAGAGGGACGTTTTGGTGCTCGATGGAAGGTGGGACGTGCTGTACATACAAGTCATAGGCAACCTGATCAATAAAGGCTGTTACCTGGATGTGCTTTAGGTCCAGTTCTTTCTCTGAGGTGCAATGGGAAAGATCTCACCAAGGCAATTGTGGGCGGGGCGGAGAAGCTTTCTGACTGAAGTCCCCGTCTCTGCCAAGTTTTTTGCTGCCAGCATTTTCATACCGGGGCTGGCCTGATACTCTGTTGCCTGAAGCCATGAAAAAAGTGCACCCCCTCCACTCCCCACCACCTGCAGAAGCCGATTGACTAGGGTGTTAATTCTTACTTCAACACTTTTCTTGCCACCCTGCTTCAGACCTATTACCAGAAAAGCAAACAGCAAGACCAGCTGGTTAGTTGGTTGGTTCAATTCCCGCAGCTGTTTTAAAATCTGCACACCTTTAAGGGTCTACACCCAGAATGTCCACCAAAACAAAGACTCTGTGCTCTGTTTCCCCTACTCTCCTATCCGTCCCCCACCCATTGCTGTCAACCCTCCCTTTTTTTGTGGGAAATTCCCTTATTCCAGCGCCGTTTCCCGCTGCTATCCTGGATTGTTAGCTATACCGTAGACTGTCCCTGGGACAGGTGAGGCTGCTGATCCCTTATTTTCAAATCCGAAAGTTGACAGCTATGCCCCCACCCTGCTGGTGTCAAGACGGAGGAGGTTTCTGCCAGGTTTTGAGGGGCCAAGGAGGGGAGGAAGAGATTTCAGAAGGCAGTGCACGTTCAGAACCCTATTCTTGCATCTGGTCAAACGAAACTGCCAGGTGTGCTTTTCACTGCATAATAACCAGACTTCAGGGCTTCTGGGGAATTTGGTATGAAATGAAGCTGGGGACGCTGGTGATGGAGACAACATTCCCTCTGTCTTCTTTGGCAATTAGGGCGGTTATGTAACTTCCTTTATAGTGACCAGTGCTCTGAGGCTCCTCTGTCTGAAAGCATCCTCTCTTTCAAAGGTTGTCCAGTCTAATGATGATGATGATGATATATTACTTACATTCCTCCCATCTGGCTGAGTTTCCCCAGCCACTCTGGACGGCTTCCAACAGGAGATTAAAAATACAGTCCAAGTCTAGCTTAAACATCAAGGACTCTGACAAGGGAGCAGAGGAAGGTGACTTGAACTTGCCCAGGTACAGGGAGCAGCTAGACAGCAAATGGAGATGCCTGCCCACCCACATGCCACCTGGGCACAGCCTTTTCCGCAAGGGCAACATGTAGTCCATTGTGATTTAAATTGTAGCAATTATTTCTAAATGTGCATTTCAGTTAGAATATGTGATTTTTAATGCAAATCACTGTCCCTTTTCATCCTTTCATTTTTGATTGTTTGGCTATGAAAAATGGCCTCCCTCTGGGCAACTCAAATGGCCTTTTAAATGGTCTGGCCATCAGCAATGAAGGGACTGCTTTTCTGGAAATATTCCAGTCAAAACCACCTGCCTGTGTAGTCTCCACTTGCAACAGCGGGGGGATGCGGGATAAATTAATATCCATTTGTAAAAATTAATGTTTTTAAATGGGTGTAGCTCCAATAATTTTTCAAAGATCACTGGGCAATAAATAAATTTCTAGCAAATTTTAAAATAGACCTGTCAACCTTTCAACTAGCCTGATATTCTCTCCCTCCCCTTCCCTTTGGTCTACTATGCGGTAGGGTTGTGCATTGGCCACAAAATTCAACATGTTTCTGTAGGTTAGGGAAGCAGTCCAGTCTATTTCAGAGCTTGTTATTTGACTTGTTATTTGGGACTGAATTTGATCTGTTAAAGACAACCTTCTGTTTTCTTGCCATTCACTATAAAGTAATGGGCAATCTAAAAATGGTTTTTTGTTTTTTTTTCTTGTCACAGAATTGGATGGAATTTGTAGGCATAGCAGCCCCTCCAGAGTAAATTAAGCCTGCCAAATCATAGGTAGATGTATTAAGGGGTTTTCATGCACAGCATGAAATGAGGTATTTTTAAAAACAAAGGAAAAGCCTATAGTATCTTTTTTCATTTTCTACCACAATTGACTGAAATTTGCACGCATGGCCACGCCTTCCGAGGGGAATGAATTTCTCACTGTGCAAAAAGTAAAATTCACATTCTTTGTTCTGCCCACTTTTGCCTCTTGTCTGCTCCTGGCTTGTGGCCTTCTGAGAGGGTAGTCCAGAAGAGAAAGTGCCCCTTGGCTAGGAAAAAGTTCCCTGCACCTGTCTCAAGAGAGGTCTCAGCCCTTTCCTTCTGCCGTTCATTTTTGCATTGCCTTCAATCCCATAAAAGATTAAATTCAGCTTTGGCCAAGAAAAGCAAAGGAAGATGCACTTTGTGTTTTTATGGGGCAGCTTGAGCCGTGCCTAGAAGGAATTTGGTTTGTAAATGGCTAACTGAAAAATGGGCTTATAAAGGAAGCAGTTTCACTGATAGGAGCTATGAGCCCAAAATAGAACTACCGGTAAGCCTGTATACACATTACCAGCTTCTTTTTAATGGTTTGGATTGAAGCTGTTTCGGGGAGGGGGAATGAATCAAAACACACTATTGCATCACGACCAATGGGATGGGTATGGATTGTGGCTGATGTTGTGTGTACACAGCTTCCCAAACCCGCACTGAATGTGGAGTGTGTACACAGTCTGATGGTTGAAACTGTTGCCAGTTGAACTTGATATTGGGGAGGCTGCATGGAAAGGGTGTCTTGCATTTCTGGAATGGGCGAATCCCCTCCCTCCAAAGAACTCCCACTTGGATTGCATGTTCCCATGTGCACAATTTGAAACACTTTATTGTTCTCAGCTGAATATGTGGACATGGAGAAGAAATTAATATGAGGCAAGGTGGCATGACAGTTGTGAAAGAGCGTTGACACACAAGATGTTCCTGCAGCATAAAGGATGCTTAAACATGCATTTGTGAACGTCCCCAGTGAGGCTGAACTTTTTCCGACCAGGAGGGAGATGTCCTGGACTGACATCCTGGAAGGGCACAGCCCCTCCGTGGGGACAATGCAGAGCTGGGTTGTCTGATGGCCTGACTCAGTAGAAGGCAGCTCCCTAGGTTTCAGTGTCCCTCAGTCCCCCCAGCCTGAGAAGAGGCCATTTCCTTGCCCCTGGTTCTGCACTCCTGTGGTTTTCCTTGCACCTTGTCAGAGCCACCCAAAGTGCCAGTTCAAAGGTTACTCATTAGGCCTCTTACTAAAATGTATGAGCACACAATCAATCTCAATTTATCTTGGGTCGAGGAGGAAAAGCCCATTGAGCTGTCAGGGCTGCAGGATTGATGCTCTGGCAATAGCAGTGGTGTGTTTGCTCCCACTTCTGCCCTGCCTGCGGAGCCATGTGCCAGCAGTGTGTGCACAAGATCATGCGCTTGTGCCCAGATAGCCCTGCACTAATCCCAGCGGCAGGGGGGTAACTAAGGTGGGGCAACAGAGGCATCTATCTGCTGGGGGCACAGCAGCCTGGACATCAGAGACCAGGCAGGACATTTTGACATTGACCAGCATCATCTTTTAAGTTCTCATGTTCATTTTCTCAGAGGGTTAGGGAAGGCGGAGGACAGGCTATAAAGCACATTCAGTTACTAAATACTGCCGACAGATGATCTGAGCCATGCTGCACAGGACAGTAGCAGGACTAGTTTGGGTCTGTTTTGAATTCTTATATTTAAACCTTGGGGAGATGTCTTGTACTCCTATTTAAAGTTTACAGGTGCCCCCCCCCCCCACTTAAGGAGGGGTTCCGCTCCAGACCTCACTTTACAGTGAGGAGCACCCTCTAAGAAGCCTCCGAACACCCATTTTTTCTGCTCTCCATCTCTCTCTCCTGCTTTCTCTCCACACAACTCTCTCTTCTGCTAGAGTTGAAGCTCTGGGGCCAGCAGGAGGATGGAGGACACTGCTGCTGCTGCGCCACCCTGTGTGTCAACTGTTAGGCAGGGAGGCTGAGCAGCACAAAGACAGCCCCTCTGCACCTCCAGTCTCCTTGAGGCTTCCTCCTCCCCCAATGATGTCCTCTTTGGGCTCCAGGGAGGGTCGCCTCATGAGCCACAAGGACTTTCTAGCTTTCGTCATTTCATTTGTATGCCGCCTTTGCACAGTTAAAACAATGCTCAAGGTGGCTAACAATATGAAAAGATTTACATAATTACAAACATAGCAAAGTAGTCATAAGAATAAATAAAACACATCAAAAACTACATAACCAAACGGAACAATTTCTGCATAGAAATAAAGATACAAAAAATTTATATCAATAACAGCAAAAACTCCCCCCCCCAAAACTTCCCCCCAAATACCCCTTGCTGGGCAGCAGCAGCAGTTCTTAGGAAGCCTGTCAGGCCCCGCCCTGGGCCAGGTGGAGAGAGGCAGGAAGAGGGCCCTCAGTCTCCCAGCAGGTCAGACTTTCTTGTGCCATGATATTTATTTCCCAGCCACTCATAAACTTGGTCATGTGTGAGTAAAATGCATGTAGCTCCATCCCACAAAGAATCCCTAAATATTACTGTGACTCATGGCTGGGAGCGGGTGGCCAGAGCCAAGGACAGGCAGAACCAGGCCTGGCTCCCCAAGGAGGCAGGGTGAAGCAGAAGCCCCCATGCCGCCCCCCCCATGGGTGCCCCACCAATCCCACCACCTCCAGTACGGCATTGGCGCTCCTGAGAGATGTCATGAGCTTTTCAGGGAGATCTCACGGGAAACCAGCACCACTGCCACCTCTGCCAGTTCCAGAGGCCATGTGACAGGTGGTGCAGAGGCAAGAGGTGGCAGAGGCAGAGGTGGCACTTCCCATTTAGCCCAAATACCTCCCCATGATTCCTCCTCCCTGCTGAGGCTGCGGAAGTGGCAACTGAGAAGAATGACCACTGAAATGAAGGGATTTGGGTGAGATGGTAAAGTTGATGCGTTTAATTGGAGAAAAATCATGGCTGACATTTATTAATGACTAGAAACCCCTTATGGACTTTACGAAAAATGAATTTGTGATATCTGGGTTTGAAGACTGATAAAAAGGTTGGTTTATGGAAAGCATAAGTGTTGCATGCTTTTCTGCAGCAGGTGTGTTGCAGAAAGTCCATAGAGCTGATAGATGGGAAATCGAAAGTCTCTACTTTTTCTTCTCTTTCCTTTTCTCAATTTTCTCAATTTTAGTATTTGTGGTAAAAAAAGAAAGAAAAAGCTTGGTACTTGATGTTAACTTTTGTATATGGCTTTTTCTTTGTTTTTCTCCAACCTTAAATAAAAACCTTTCATACAATGGAGGGAGGGAGGGGGGAGGGGAGGTGATAGCTGGCTGTGGCACTGCCTGGACAAGTAAGGGGGGGCTGGCTGGGGGCAGAATGAGTTTGGCGGGGCAATGCCCCATGTGCCCTCCTGGACCAGTCTCCCCTGTGCGGAGGTGATAGGGTTGGTCCACCACAAAAGGGGCAAACAGTCGCTCCCTTCAGAGACAATTAAATGGCAGGTGGCTGAAAGCAAACACAGCTGTGAAGTCGTGACCAGGAAAATCAATGGCAGATAAAATGCATTACAGTGCGATTAGCTACGGGTGTGGGCATGAAGGGCGGGGCAGTGGGGGGCTGGCTGCTCTCCACACCCAGACTCCCAGTAACACCATTTATAGCCTGGTCCTCCCTCCAGTTGGAGAGAGGCAGGAATGCTTCTGAATAGCAGTTCCAGGAAGCCCAGGAGAGGAGAGCATGGCTCATGGGCTCAGGCTCGGAGAACAAGATGCTGTGCAGGAGATGGGCCTCTGGCCTGAGCCAGAAGGACTCTCATTTATTCACTTTTATTTCATAAAATCTATACACCGCTAGATGGTTAAAAAAAAGAAAAGCCCCCGAAGTGTCTTACAAGGCGCTGGCCTATGTTTTTCCTTCCTGGCAGCCCAGTGCCAGAGCGTTTAGCCAGGACTTTCTTTCGCCCCCAGGGAAGCCTCCAGGGGGCACGGTCTGGGCTTCAGGCGCTCGCTTGGCTGCTCAGTCTTCCCGTTCCTAACCCTCCTTGCCCTTTCTCCGGTGAAGCAGAAGAGAGGCTCCCTTGTCTGGTTTTTCAATCTTGGAAAAAGGAAGGGGTGCGGGGAGGCTGCCCTCCAAGCGAAGTTGAAAACGTGCCAGTTTTGTCGCTGTCAGCTGCTTGTTTTGCTGTGAAATCTAAGGAAGAGAATAATAGAACTGCAAAGTTGGAAGGGACCCGGCCAACCCCCTGAACTATCCTTCCCTCTTTTCTTTTCTTTTTCTCCCCTCCTCCACGTCTCAGAGATAAGTTAAGACTCCCAAAGGCCCAGTGGAGAGACCTGGAGGGCGGTGTTTGCCCCGCGGTTGTTTGGCGTGGCTGGTAGATGCTCAGCTGGATTTTAACTTAAGTCAGAGGAGAGGAAGAGGCATGGTTAGCAGGCGGGACTTGTGCCTTTGTCGGACGCTGGCCAGCTGTTGGCAGGCTGCTATTCCTGGGGGAGCTGCGGTGCGGACGCTGCGCACACAACGCCCTGGCTGTAAGAGATGCTTGGGCAAGACCTGAGCCCCTCCCAGGCCAGCGGCCCCCTTGCTCAGCCCAGCCCGGCCCGGCAGCAGCAGCGCCTGCTGAGAAAGACCCCTGGCTCTGGCTCGGGCCGCCTGACTGCCGCTGGAATATGCTGTTGACATTTTCTAAGCTGTTTGGCGCAGCTGACAATTTTTAATGTACTAACTGCCTGGTCCAGTGAGCTGATTAATTGGTGCTGGGGAGATCAATACAAAACAGAAAATTAAAACAATTTTAAAGTGATTAAGTAGTTTAACACCTGTCTGCCATCCCGTCAGCGCAGGAAGAAAAATACAGCAGGTGGCCAAAGGGCCTCGAGGAGCTGCGGAGGGCGGGGGGTGACAAATGGCACCGGAAAACTTCGCTGGGCCCCGGAGTGAAAGATTGCGGGACCAGTCTCAGGCTCTTCCTGCTTCACTGGCTCCCAGCCTGGGAGGGCAAGTCTGCTGCCCTCGAGTCCTGCCCGCTTCGTCTTCCTCCCTGCTCCGTTTTATCCTCGCAAGGTGTGTGTGTGTAGATAGTTCTAAAAGTATCAAGCAGAACTTTACACCACCTTGATCTGGATCCCTTTTTCAGATTAATTAGTCGCTGAAACTAAACGAAATGGAAGGGCCAGCGCCCACCGGGAGGCCGAGAGAGCGCTCTTCTCATGGCATCCTCCTCGCGGCTGAGCTCTACCAGGAGGAGAAGGAGGAAGCTGGCCGGTGGTGCCACCCTCTGGGCGGTTGCAAGGCGGCAGGCAGGCGGGGGGGGGGCTGGGGGGGCAGACTCAGGCGGGTGGGGCAGCCCCCGTTTGCACTCACATGGCAAGCATCTCTTGGCATGGCATGCGTGTGTGCTGTGTATGAATCTGTTCAAGGCGGCGTGATGGATTTATGTTTACATTTTAAAATGTGTTGTAAGTCGCTTGGAGACCTTTGGGTAACAAGCGACTAGAACAATCTATTTAGTATTAGGAATATTCTGAGAGACAGAGGCTGGCCTTCATAGCTGCATGGGCCTTGGGGTACAGCCCTCCTCGGCTAGTAACATGCCTCCCTCACCTCCTGGCACCTCTAGTGTTGTGCCCCATGTCTCGCTCTTTTGCCCTGGACTCTCCTTCGGGGAGCAGAAGCTCTCAGTTCAAGACATTACACTTCTGATAAAAGCACCATGCTTTTGTGCATTTGGGAAACCTGCCTTTTCAGGACCAGGCTCGTGATATTCCTGAGTGGTCCAGTCCCTGGTTCTGGCCGTTATGCTTTGCTGTGAAAAAGTAGAATAGGACATCAACAACTGACCCAAACATCCATTTTTATATGACATTTCTTCAAAAGCCGTTATGATTGGAAACGCATGAGCAACCCTTGGAGAAATGTCTGGAGACAAGAGTGGGGTAGGAAGCTTAAGAAGTTCCTGGCAGCGTTAGACCAATTCAAAGATATACGGCCACTGGAAGTGAAGGTTCCATTTGGCTGTCATGGCAGATGACCAGTGAAAGGCCCGTCCTCCTGGATTTCTAGTGGCCATGGAAGAGACCTCCAGTGTCACACATAGTTCCTCAGCTCCCCCTACTTGACTAGAGGAAGCTGCGTGAACTGTGCCAAACAAGTAAATAGGCACAGATTTGCAGAATTTATGTAGTATGCCTAGTTCAACTAGCCAAATGCAGAATTTTGTTTATTTTTGAAATGTCATATCTTGGGAATCCCTTGGCCCAACCTAACCATTTTAAAAGGCCCCTAAAGCAGACTAGGCATGTGTTAAAAAGTATTGAAAAACCTTTTAACTGGCACAGGGATAGGGGGTGTGCGAAAGAGGATGGGGGTTTCACTGTCACCTTTTCATTTTTTCCTATTTTTATTTTTGCTCTACTGTTACTCATACTGGATTTATGTGCAAGGTTGGGTTTCACACATAAATACAGGAAAGCTTCTCCAGAGGGAGAAAAGGTAGAAGAAACATTAGGAAGAAGAAACATTAGCATTGCAGGGGTCTGGCCCTTGTGGAGTCCCTTCCAACTCTACATACAATTCTATGATTCTATAATTCTGTGGTTTCAAGCTGTCTGCTGAAGAGCTCTGTGTGAGTGCAAAACTTGCATAATCATATCACTGCACTGCAACTTTGTGAAGGCAAGGTTTTTTGGGTTATGCAAAATCCTTTGTTAAGCTTTACTTATGCTACCTGTAAAGTAACACAAGGTGAAGCTGAGCTGTGCTGTGCCTCTACTGGAAAGAGGAGTTCAGGATCAGTTATGGGCTGTGAGAGCTTAGCAGATGGCAAAAGGTGGGGGGGGGGGCGGCAGGGGGAGGAAGGTGGCAGCGGGATGGATGGAGCCTCCACTTCAATTCTACATCCATTTTCTCCCAGACAAACCCCGTCGGATTTTCATAAATCAAAGCACCACACTCTTTAATAAAAATTTATTGACTTACAAGTGATTATTTATCAAAAGGCCATTAATAGCGGATCCTGGAATGATGTGCTATTGGGTGGTGCAGGGAGACTAATAGGAAATCAATGTTTGCAGCAGGGCAGAATGCAGATCAGGGCCCCCCTGTGTCCCCCCAGCAGCCGAGTGGCAGCTCCTGTCGGCCCCTGCCTCACTTGCTGCCCACGGAGCCCCCTATTTATATATCATTTACAAATGAAATGATCGATACTTTTAATCTAGAGCTAAATTTATTAACTTTCCCATCAGAGAGAGAGATGTATTGACTGAGGGGGAGGGGGGGGACATCCTAGCTGAGATGGATGCTTCCAAAGTTACCTGTGTGGCCTGGCATCCTGGGCTCTTCTCCCAAGCCTTGCCCACTCTGTTTGTTTCTCAGAGATCATCAGGTGCCAAGGCAAGGGCAGGAAGGCATGCAGAGTTACCCAGGCATCCTTGAGGACTGGTTCTTTGCCAGCTGAGAGGTGATGCCACAGACAGAGCAGCAGGCAGCCTCCCCAACACTCCCCAAAAGTTAGGCTTTTTCCTGGGTGTGCTCAACAAGCTCTCTGGCCAAACCTTCCACTGGGATTTCCAGGTTGCTGCAGCCTAGATAACATCCATATTCCTCTAAGTCAGAATGGGGAATGTGTGGCCTTTCAGGTGTTGCTGGACTACATCTCCCACCATCCCTGTCTGCTGGCCATTGTGGCAGAGGATGATGGGAGCTGGAGTCCAACAACATCCGTAGGGCCACAGGCTCCCCTACAGTCTTGGTGTCTCAAGACTCAGCTTAGTCAAGAACTTAAGAAGAGCCTGTTGGATCAGGGCACTGGCCCATCTAGTCCAGCATCCTAGAATCCTAGAATTGTAGAGTTGGAAGGGACACCAAGGATCATCTAGCCCAACCCCCTGCAATGTGGGAATCGCAGCCAGAGAATCCCTGACCTGGTGGCCTTCTAACCTCTGCTTAAAAACCTCCAACCTCTTGAGATTGTTCCACTCTTGAACAGCTCCTACTGTCAGAAAGTAAGTTCTTCCTGGTGTTTAGTTGGAATCCTTTCTTGGTTTGAGTCCTACCCTCCAGAGCAGGAGAAAACAAGCTTGTTCCCTCCTCCATGTGACAGCGTTTGAGATATTTGAAGATGGCTATCATATCTCCTCTTTTCCAGGCTAAACATTTCCAGCTACTTCAACTGCTCTTCATAAGGCTTGGTTTCCATGCCTTTGATCATCCTGGTTGCCATGCCTTTGATCATTCCAGCTTGTCAACATCCTTCTTAAATCGTGGTGCCCAGAATTGGACGCAGTATAACAGGTGTGGTCTAATGAAGGCAGAATAGAATGGTACTATTACTTCCTTTGATCGGGACACTAGACTTCTGTTGATGCAGCCTAGAATAGCATTCACTTTTTTTGCTGCTGCATCATTTGGTTGACTCATGCTCAGCTTGTGGTCCACCAAGACCCCTAGATCCTTTTCACATGTACTGCTAGTAAGCCAAGTGTCCCCCCACCCTATGTTTATGCATCAGGTTCTTCCTGCCTAGATTCAGAATCTTACATTTGTCCCTATTGAAATTCATTTTGTTAGCTTGCGTCCAGTTCTCCAATCTGTTAATGTCATTTGGATCCTGATTCTGTCTTCTGTGGCATCAGCTACCCCTCGCAGTTTGGTGTCTTAAGGTTAGGGTTAGGGTTAGGATTGGAGAACTGGGCCCAAATGAATTGCAGTTCTGGACTTCTCTCGGCCACAGCCTCTCTCTGCTCACTAAACCCGGTTGCCCCTTCAGGTTCCGCCACCTCTTCCTCCTAGTCTTCTCCATCTGACCTCTCATATCACCTCACCACCACTCCCCAGGCTCTGAGCCCTTGGCAGTTCCCCAGCTAGTGCCTCGCACCACCCTTCTGCCTCTAACCAGTCCCTGACAGGTAATGGAGGAGGCAGCCCTTTGCAGACTCAAGATTAAAACTGGGCCTTGTGCAAAGTCTATAGCACTCAGAAGTACCAGAGCAGAGAAGCAAAGAAAGAAGTCCTTTTGGCAATACAAGCTGACCAGGTAGGTTAAGTCAATTGCTGGCCAAACTGGACACAGTGCTGGCTCTGGGCTTTATGGGGCGTTTGGGCAAAGGGCCTTCAGTTGGGTCCTTCTTCCTTGCCTTGTCCCCCTGCTTCCTCGTTTGCTCTCTTTGGCTGCCCAGAGGACAAGCAAAGAGGAGGGTTGCCAGAGGACCTCCTGCTGGAGCATGGGCCTTGGCAGATGCATGAGGCTGCCACCCTGGGACTGAAGACAGTCAAAGATAAGGGGAGATGTGGGGTGAGGGAGCTGATCTCCCCCCCCTCCTCACTGCTTTGGAATCTGCCTCCCCAAGTGATTTTGTTCCTCTCCTAGCCTGACTCTGATGTCAGATTGAGCCAAGAGGAAAATGTCAGAAGCAACAGAACATGGGGAATCATAGACTTGCGCATGTAGTCCAGCCCCCTGAAATGCCAGAGGGGAGGGGTTCAGCTCCCTCCCCTGCACAACCTTCTCAGCATTAGAGAGCTGCACTTCCCTTTGCCCCTGCTTAACACACAACAGGGCTGATACACGCAACAATCATGGCTGTCCTGATCACGTCTTCGCTTGACCAATTGTGGGTGTTTCTTCTCTTTGGCCCCACGCTCAATCCTCAGGGTTGCCCACTGCAAGACAAGAGAGTGGAAAAAAGGAGAACCCTACGAATCACACGCAACTGACCTGGAACTCACAATTGTGGTGAATTTTTTCTGGGAGGAGGTGGCAGAGGCAGTGGGATCCGCACCTTTGAGCCACAAAATGAAGATCACTGTGGACTTGCTGCTGTCCAACATCACTCCAATCAAAACCTTTTCCCTTATTAGTTCCCCATTTAATTTAGATTTACTGCTTCCATGGAAAAGCCAATAAGTAGGAAAAACAGCAAAAATGGTAAAAGTGGATTACATTGGGAGGGGGAGGAGATGGGATGGCCTTTTGAGGAGGATGTTATTTGGACAATGCAAGAAACCTCCATGCCTGACAAGCTCTCATTCCGCAATAAACTGCCATGTGAAAGCTGACCTACATTCTCCTATAGGTGCTTTTGACACAGTAGAGAGCAGAAAGGTGAATCTACAAGGGCAGGCTCAATACCACGTTCACATACCAGCTTTCAAGTGCAATTTGTTTTCCCCATGAACCAATAAGCAAATATTGCCTGGGATTCACCACTGGCCTTTCAGACGCTATTATGATGATAGGGCAGCCTTCCCCAACCTGGTGCTCTCCAGATGTTTTGGACAGCACCAAACCTGGTGAGGGGTGAGCCAAAGGCGAGGCTGTGCTCTTGTTGGAAGGCCTTCCCTTTCGCAGTTCCCGTGGCAATGAGGAAACTAGTTCCAAGTGTGTGCCAGGATGCGGGCCACACCCTCCCTGCTGCTGCTGCATTTATGATGCTGCCTCCAGCTCTGCTTGCTCCTTCCCCAAAGGGATTTGGTAGCTCTGGAAGAAGGTAGTGAAAGCATTGGGTGCAGAGGTAGAATACCACACAGTGGTGGCCGATGCCCATGGGGACTGGAAGGGCAGAAGTTAGGGAGACCAACAGGAGGGCCAGTCAGAGCCAAGTAATTCCTGGTTTGTCCCCATCTTTCTCCCTGCTTAGTTCTACAACACTGAGACTGAAGAGGAATCTGAACAGGTTGCAAGTGGGGGTGGGGTGGGCAGTTCCACTTTTTTCTTGCTAACAGACCCAAAGCTGCCGAATGAGGGTAGTCACATTGCCTGTGTGCTGTGTGAGAAATGGTTGCTGGCAGGAGCAAAATGCTATGATTCAGGCCCAGATTGTGAGGTTTTGCAAAGAATAGCCCTGGCAGAAGCACCTACAACTGCTGGCTCATGCGAGCCCAGGTGCTCTCCTCCTTCCAAAGGGTGCGAGAGGCAATGAGAGAAGCTGGCCTTATCATTGACATCCAAAAACCTCTCACCTTGGCCTCTTGAGTCAAACCATAAAAGGCAGAGTACACTTTGCTTCCCCAAGCCATGGGGCGTGCACATTCATGGGCTGAGAGCAGCAGAGGCACCAAGACAGAAGACACACACCCCTTAAGTGCTTCTTGCAGGAGCAAGATCCTCCTTATCAAATGTGGGCAAAGTTCAGGGTTGAGCAAACACAAGGAGGACTGGGCTTTTCCCCAGGGAGGATCACAGCAGCGTTCTTCTCCCCTGCTCAGGAAATGGTGAGCACTTGGTGGGGAGCAAGGAGACACATCTCCTGCCCCACAAGACTCAAGAGATCCTGACGGGACCCAGAGCCGTTGCAGCTGCTGGAGGAACAAGAGCAGGCTCTCAACTCAAGGAAGAAGCCAAGACACAGGTGGGGGCCCTGCAAAAATGGGGCACAAGTGAGGACAGGTCCTTTCTAGAAGAGGTAAAGGAGAATTCACTCTACCTGCCTTGGTAACTTTTTTGCATGCTCCGACGGAATCCCTGAATGGGAGCAAAGGAGGATGGTTGGACCAAAGCCACACCAAACAACTCCCCAAAGAATAAGGTAAGTCTTTTCCCTGATCCGAACATATAGTTGGGCCCTGCAGTTGCCTGCTGTTCAGGCTCAGTAGAGGCACATAGAATTATAGAACTGTAGTTGGAAAAGACCCCCCAAGGGTCATCTAGTCCCACCCCCTGCAGTGCAGGAATCTTACCTGAAGCATCCATGACAGATGCCCACCCAACCTCTGCTTAAAACCCTCCAAGGAAGGAAAGTCCACCACCTCCCAAGGAAGACCGTCCCACTGACTCTTTCTTTTTATTAACCTCTTATTTTGGAAATCCCCCCATCAGGTTGGGCATAATGAGGGAGGGCAAGTTAAAGGGGGGGGGGGTGATAAGTCTGAAGTGGGCCAAAGAGAAGATTGTGGGTTCATCTCCCTGAGCAGGTAGACAACTGCACTTCCCACAAATATTTACAGCAAGACCTTAAAACGCCAACAGTAAAGCTGGGCCAACAACTGACCCCCCAATCCACCTGGCTGCAATTACAGAATGGAGCAGCCAGAGCAGAAGCCTGAGACTATTTTTTTGAAAGCCAAGTTTCTCCCCAAAACAGAAAGCAGGGGGAGAGGAAGGTCGGCTCCCATCTCTTTGGGTGTGGGCCCCTTGTATCTCTGCCCACCCCCCTCGCTGCTTCCTTGGCTTACTCTTTTTACTGATTGGTGGCAAAATATTCCAGATGAACTGACAGTGCCAATACCCCACTCTAAACCCTAAATACACAGAACTCTGTGTCCTGGCATGCTTTGTACTGGTGACTGGATACCAGGCCAATGTAGGATTGGTCTTGGGTGCTGCTGAACTTCTGCCAGTGAGCCAAGGAGCCACCCAACAGCACAGCTCACTTTGAGGGAGGAGAAAGCGTACGACACCATCAACTCAGCCCGCTCCTGGAAACGGAGGGCCTTTCCACACATTATGCCATGGCAAGCCTCAAACGTGAGCTCCCAAACCCAGAACTCCTTGTTCAGTTCGTCCACTTTCAGGCCCACAGGCCAAATGCCATTGGTGGATGCCCATAACAAAACCAGTCCACAAGTTCCCCGACTAGAGCTGCTCCTGGCTGTTCTGCTGTGAGCTGCAGGAGTAAGCAATGTCTTTGGAGTGGGCAGGCCACTCTTTGCCCAGAGAGGTTCTGAGCACCAAAGCTTATTCAGGAAGTGGGACAGATTGGATCATTCTGGTCTCTTGCCAGCTTCAGAGGGTTTTGCTGCTTCCATTCTATTTGAGAAGGTAGGTGGGTTAGGAATGCAAATGCAAACAAGGATCTGGCTTGGGAAAGGGCCCAAAAGCTCCCACTTGAAGAAGCTGAAACACGCCCCCAGCCCCAGCTTGGCTTCTGAGTGCATTGCTCCCTCATGAGCCATTCTGAGTCACCAGGGGCAGGAGGGCAGGTGGAGAGCAGCCCAGCCCAGCCCACTGTGAGCAGCAAGCCCTGCTTTCACAATATCAGTCCTAGGAGACAAAGCTGGAGGCAAGGAGATGGACTCTGACTTGGTCACATGGCAGAGAAGACTGCTTCTGACTCAGGGCCCTTGACTTCAGGGTCTTATGCTTCTGTCTGCATTAGCAGATGTTAGAAACCAACTTTCTTCAGAGGCCAGAATTAGCAGGGGTTGCTGTGGGTGAAACTCAAGCCACAGTTCTATGTGGCCTCTCCCTGGAATGGGCAAAGCAGAATTCCCAACCCAGGGTCACACCTTTTCATTCTATAGTGGTGATATTTTCTGTGTCCCAAACTGACCATCTCACCGCCCTCTGACAGAGTGCAGCCACTTCTGCACCCAGCCAATGGGTCCAACTAGGACACAAACACACAAAAGATGCCAAAGAGGAAGGGTAAAGGCCTTGTACCTTCCTTAACCTGGCACTTCTTTTAAGGAGGCCCCTTCCCAGTGTTGGGAGCCAAAGTGCTGCACCATCTTTGCAGTTCCATTTGAAAAACAGCAGGGGGATTAATCAGCACAAAGCCTACATCTCTATATATTTTAATTTAAAAATGCAAAGGGACCCTATGCAGTCTCAGTCAGTTCTCTTTTTTTTGGGGGGGGGGAAGAGAGAGAAAGAGAGAAAAGACAGACTACAAAGAGGTCTGAGCCTTTCCCTGGGGCTGCAAAGGGCAGAGGAAGCTGCTGGGGCCCCCGACCACAGGCAGCAGGGGCTCCACAAGTCCAGCTGCCCTTGTAAGCACAGCAGCTTCCAGTGCAGGCACACATGCGTACGCACACACGCAGGCATTCTCCAGCATATGCAAAAGGTGGGGCAGCCCACCCAGCCACTCCCACTGTGGGAAAAGTTCTCCACTGTGGCTGTCTAAGCAGCGAGCCAAGCCGTTGCAGCTGAAATAAGGCCTCTTGCTGATGAGCCTCTGGGCAGCACCACCTTGGCCTGGGGCGGCGGCTCAGCCAAGCATGTGCTCCAGAAGGCTGGGAGGAGGCGGAGGCTGTCAGTCCTGCAGCAGCCCCTGCGCTCCACAAAGCTCAGGAGCGGCTTCGGTCCTCATGGTTGCCCACAACCATTTTGCTGTAGAGCTTCTGCTGCTCTTCCTTGAAGGTGTCCTTCACCTTTTCCCTCTTCAGGCCTCCATCCCTAGAAAAAGAGAGAGGGAGAGGGCAGATGGAAAAGAAAAGAAAATTACTCCCCTGTTGGCTAAAAGCACCAGCGTGCAAGAGGGAACGTACAGCCCTGGCAAGCAGGGAACAAGCAGGCAGGGAAAAACTGCACTTGCAAATTTTATTCACAGCCACTGTGTGCAGATTTATCATGTGGCAGTGCTAAGGAGGGAGCCTCAGGCGCATGCGCTTTCTCCATCACAACCAGTACCTTCAAGGCTGCTTGGCCCAGCCTGACTCCCATAATCCATCCATTGTGGGAAAAGCTCAGCAGGGGCTGGCTGCACTGCAGGCTACAGGCTTGTTGGAGGTGCAAGCCGCAGCTGAGGCCAGTGTCCATGGTTCTCCCCACCCCACTGGTCTTTAAACAGAGAACATCCTACGCAGGCTGCAGTCTTTACCCTCCCTATTCTTTTCCAGCTTAAAATCAACCTCCCCACATCTTTTAAAGGGGAAGGAGGCTTCTTCTACTGACATACAACTGATTTTGAGCTCTTAAAAATGTCGTAGGAAGAATCATGGAATTCTGCATAATCAAAGACTTGGAAGGGACCCAGAGGGTCATCTATTCCAAACCCCTGCAATGCATGTAGACTGAGCCCAAGGAAGACATAGATTTAGCCAGGATAGAGTCCCATCCACATCTCAACATGGCTGTGATACAGAAGCTGCCTTATACGAATGCGGATCACTGACTGATCTAACCCAGGAATGTCTACCCTGACAGAGGCTCTCCAGGGTTTTTAGAAAGGGACACCTCCCGTCCTGCCCAGACATGCCTTTGGGGACCTTCTGCAGGTAAGATGCTCTGCCACCACCGGGCTACTGTCACAGCCCTTCCCTGAGTGGGCAGAGCTCAGAGGCAGCGCTGTTGCTTTCCAAGCAAAATGTGTCCAGAGCACTGGGCCAGGTGGACCAATGGCGTGACTCCCACCTTCGCCCCATCCTCCCGATCCACCAGCATCAGGACTCACCACAGGAGATCCACTAGACCCCCTTGCCTAGCAATGGCAGACTTCACCCGATTGGCAAATTGCACAGCATCTTCATCAGGCTAAAAAAGAACAGAGGTTGGTTGGAATTGGCAGAAAGGAGCCTGGTGGGGGTGGCTGCCATTTCTCTGACAACAGCCCTACTCCAAATTCAGGTACCCACCTCTCTGGTCATTGGGGGCAGGTACCAGACACTGCAAACTATAGCCCAGCTGGTCATCATCCTGAGCAGATAAGTCACCATGCCGTATTTGCTGCTGTTAAAAAAGGCGTCTCCAAATTGGGGATCATACTGAAGGACAAATGGAGGGAAGGGAAAAGATAGAGAACTCAACACCTCCTGAAAGCAAAAGAGGTTTATGCCACATTCAACACACGGCAAGAAATGTGCCTGTAGGAACTGCCTTTCAAGAAGGGATTTCCTTATTGGAAGGGAACTCAAGAGGCATCCAGTCCAACACTGCAACTACAGAATCCCTGACAGATGTCCACCGGACCTCTGTCTAAAAACTCCAATAAAGGATAGTTCAACACCTTCTGAGGAAGTCTGTTCCACTGTTGAACAGCTCTTAGTGTCAGAAAGTTAGTCAGAATCTCTTCTTGTAATTTGAATCCACTGGTTTGGGTCCTACCCTTCGGAGCAGGAGAAAACAAGCATGTTCCCTCTTCCATGTGACAACTGCTTGAGATATTTGAAGATAGCTATCATGTCTCCTTTCAGTCTTATTCAGACTAAACATACCCAACTCCTCCAACCCTTCTTCCTCATCAGGCTAGTTTCCAAACCCTTGATTGCCCTCCTCTGCACACCTTCCAGCTTGTCAACATCCTAACAGCAGTGCCCAGCTCTTCCTTCAAGGAGCTCAGATCAGTTTACATGAGATTATCCTGTTCCATCCTCACAACAACCCCATGAGATCAGTAAATTAGGCTGAGAGAGCAACGTGCCCAGTTTTCACTGTGGGGAAGACCAAGTGTGGGGAACCTGCAAATGTTGCTGAAGAGCTAGAACTTCCTTCATTCCTGGCCACTGGCCATGCTTGCCGGGACTGATGAGAGCTGTAGTTCAAGAACATCTGGAGGGCCAAAGGTCCCCACCCCAGGTGCAGCTGAAATTCCTCTGCCTGTGTGCCATCATGCAGTGGCCTGCCTTATCCAACTCTCTACATGCTCATTCAAGTTTTGAATGTGCCCCAAACAAATGGATCTGAAAATTAGTCCAAATGGGCATAGTGTAGTGGGGAATTCTCCTATGAAAGTCCCGCTGAATAAATGGGAATCATTCCAAGGTAGCTTATCTGCAGAACTCCCCAGTGGAACGTGTCCAATGTAGAGCTCAATAGTAAATACTTTCAATGGCATAACAGGCTGAGAGGTTGTGAAATGTTGCAGAGCCTGTGTTGCATAGTACAAGATTCTGGAACCTCTTGCCATAAATTCCCAGGATTTCTCAACTCTCCAGGATTCCTGGCTCCACACAGTGGCATTATCCTCCAGTCCCCAAGGCCTACCTAGCAAGCTTCAGGGTGCTTTGCTCAATGGCAACAGCTCTCACCTTGATAGCAACAGGATAAACAGTGGCATCGATCTCAAAACTCCCTTTCTTGAACATCATCACAGAAGTGTTGTTGATACAAGTGCCTGTGAAAAGAAATGGCCGTTTCTGTAGGAACAGGGATCACCAATGGTGAGACAGAAGACTTACCCATGGGGGGCGGGTGGGGAAGCCTGTGTATTTGTGAGAATGAGGCATAAATCAATGGGCTAGCTTTCAATGAAGTCTGAGTGGCACATCCAATTTCAAACAGAACGTATTTTCAGTGCTGAACCACGCCAAGCCAAGAAGTTGTGGGCCACAGAGATGCAGGGATAGAGCGGCCTTCAGTCTCTACCCACCAAAGTGGCTGCTTTCTGTTAGGTACTTGGAATTCAGGACTGTGAGTCCCTCCAGCCTTTACTTGGCTCTACAGTTTATATGTTTAATGGGATGCTTTCATCCGTCCTGTGACTGGGGCACCATGACTATAGAGAGCCCTGGGCCTTAACCCACCTTCCTTAATTCTTGCTTACCTTCAGGGAAAATAAGGATGGGCAATTTATTTTTATCATGAGCATGTTCAGACAGCCTGCAGGTAGAAAGGAGAGAGAGAGAGTGTTTGTGTGTATCACTGAGAGGTACATTTCTGGCTGAACCAGAAGAAGATTCCAGCAGCCCCAGCAACCACCAAGCATGCACCTCAACGTCAAATCAGCCAGGTAGCCAGGTCTGCCACCAGTCAAGGCTGCAACTCCCCAGACCATATGCAGCACAACCCACAAGCCTTACCTGCTGACACTTTGCTGGGCATATGGAGCAGGGACAGATTGTGCACCCACCTTTTAGCCACCAGGTGGCGATCCTTCACCTCAGAGCGTTCAAACCAGACATGGGGACAAGCCTTGACCATGGCCCTCTGGATTACCCCCATGAGCCCCCCATGGACCTGGCCCACCTGAGGAACAGAAAAGAGGTCATAGGTCAGTCAGGGTGTGGGGGGAGACTTTGGTTCAGCAGCCTCCCATTAAGACAGCCATGCCCAAACATCAAGCAGCTCTACTTGCAGAGGAAGATACCTTTGTCTGTAGAAAACTCTCCATCCCACAGGAATGCCAAGCATTAAGGAAGGTGAGAAGGTGGGACCTGACTGTTACCCACCCATCATGGAAAGTGGGAGACACCTGTTCTCCCTTTGTCCAAAAGCACAGGGTCTTCAGGTAGGGCTGCAGAGGAACACAGGCCTCTCTTGTGCAAATAGCTGCAGCAGACCACCCAAGCACCTGGCATTCTCCTGAGACCACCAAGGGCACCAAAGGATTCTCCCATCTGCCTGCAGAGCAGCTCCCAAGGTTCAGGGGAAAGGCAGGAGCAGCGAGGAGAGTTCCAACGGCCTCCACATTCCTATCTTATGACTGTTCCTTTGGGTGGTGGGCACATCATAGCAGCATGAACAGAACCTGCTTCCTCCCCATGGCTCTTGGGAGGGGCACATGGACAGATTGGTTAAAAGACATCCCAGTGCCACCAATGCTGCCTGACAGAATTGGGCAATGGCCCTGATTTTTCAAAAATGAATCCAGCATTTTCAATAAATGTTATGTTCAAGAACCTTCTGGTGCTACACAGTGATCCTCCTCACACACACACACACACATGCACATGCCCAGCCAGTGGGGTTCTCCATCCTCACCATAGCATAGTAACCATCACTGGCCAGAATGATGACATCAATCGGGGATGTGTGGTTAGCCACACAGATTCCTCCATTGCGGGGTCTGTTTTCCCTGAAGTTGGGAAAGAAAAAGAGATTAGCCAAAGTAAGAAGAAAAGAGAAAAAAGCTAAAGCACAAGCTCAGCCTGTCCTGGGAAAGCATTCAGCAGGGGGCCTCCTTCCATGTGTCCTTCTTCCCCTAATTTCCATCCTTAAGGAACAACCAACCTCAATGCCCTGCCACACAGATAATGGCACAGTTCACACACAGGAGATACAATCAGGTGTTTGTGTGTTCTGAACTTAAAAAACAAACAATCCTGAAGTTCTGCATCAAAGAAACCTCAGATCTATGACCCATATAAATTGACTGTATCTGAAGAAGTGTGCATGCACACGAAAGCTCATACCAAAATAAAAACTTAGTTGGTCTTTAAGGTGCTACTGAAGGAATTTTTTTATTTTACCATATAAATTATATTAATTTGAGTCCCATGTTTGCACAATGTATTTTGACATTGGGGACAGTGGCAGGTGACACCGATTATCCGGCTCAAATCTGGGTTTAACCCTGACTTTCAGAAGTAAATAGGCCTTGGTTGCCCCTGTATCAGGGGAGTGCAGCTCTGTTACTATGACTCAATCTCTCAGAACTTCCTGACAGTAAGAGCTATCCAACAGTGGAATTTGCTGCCAAGGAGTGTGGTAGAGTCTCCTTCTTTGGAGGTCTTTAAGCAGAGGTTTGACAGCCATATGTCAAGAATGCTTTGATGGTGTTTCCTGCTTGGCAGGGGGTTGGACTGGATGGCCCTTGTGGTCTCTTCCAACTCTAGGATTCCATGACCACTGAGCATGGTATTCCCCTGAGACCGACTCTGCACAATGGGCATGGGAGGCAGGCTGCTACAGGAGTTCTATTCCTCTCTGATATTCCTCCCCATGAGAGGAGCACTTTAAGAGTGTTCATTCCCTGGCACCCCTTCTAGGGGATTCCACAGAGCACTATTTTGTAGCCAATGCCATTTAACCTCTATGTGTTTTGGAGCACAGTGTCATTAGCACACTGAGGACATGCAACCCCATTTCTCCGTAACATCAGAATCAGGAGAAGCTGTGCAAGCTCTAGGCAAGCGTCTTTAAAAGCAGAGGAGGAGCCTGGGAAGTGTTGGGGCAGCATCTTTGCTTATGCCCTGTATTCTAGAATACAGCTTATGAACGGTTGAACAATGTATCCAGTACTTAGAGCGGATACTGAGGCCATGTGCTGATTTAATCAATAAGGCTGGGATTTCCTGAGCCAAGTTTCCATCTTTCATCTGAGGGCAGGAACCAGGACACAGAGATTCATCAGGCACCCTTGCTTTTGACTTTCACATTTCTCTTGAAGACTTTTTTATGTCAACAGGCCTACGCAGTTGCTTAAAATGTCCCTTGAGTAGCCAATAATTTTAATAATGCTGTGTTTCTCCGAAAATAAGACACCGTCTTATATTTGTTTTTCCTCAAAAAAACCCCACTATGTCTTATTTTCAGGGGATGGTCTTATATAGCTTTGTTTTGCTTCCGCATGTTTCAGTGTTGCTTACTGATGTTTTGCTGATGCTTTATTTAAGAAGACATAAGGAGGGGCTGTAAAGGCCCTGATCGCACCCTCTGACTATTGGGATTCTTGCTCAACCACCTTCCTGGCTTCTCACTCTTTTTGCAGCCATAAGATCTAAAAACTTGTTCTCTCCTCTTTCCCTTTTTAAAAATGAAAGCCACAGAAACAGCCAACACACAGGCGCCAGTGTGTACTACAACCTCCCTGCCACCCCCTCCATACCGGTGGTGGTAGGTGATGATAGCTGTGAGAGCTCGCACACAGATCCGGTAGCACATCAGGTGAACATGCCTGCTCAGGAACTCTTTGCACCTAAAGGGCAAACACCTGATTAAATCAAAAGTGGTTGTTGTGGCTATTTATTTATTTATTTATACATACTCCTCCCTTTTCCCTAATAAGGTACTCAGAGTAGCTTGCAGATAAAATAGGAACAGCTAGAAAACAGAAAACAACTATAAACTGTAATAGAATGCTTAATATTAAATATTAAAACTATGTGCACATGTTTCTTTTAAAAACCTATTAAAAACACACTACCACAACAGCTATAGCTTTGAGGTCTCTGGGGAAGTAACCATCTATGTCTAGATGCCCCTGCTTTCATGGGCGTAGGAAGGGGGGCAGGAGGGGGCAATTGCCCCCCCCTAGAAGCAAAGGCTGAGGGGCACAGCAGTGTGGCAGCCCCAGGCTCCCGCTCCCGGCGCAAAGTTCCAGAGTCGCGCAGGGAACGCGAGCCTGTGGCTGCGTCCTCCGCGCCTCCCAGGTCTTCGGAGGAGGCGGCCCCAGGCTCCCACTCCCAACGCGAGCCTGGGGCCGCCTCCTCCGAAGACCTGGAAGGCGCGGAGGAGGCAGCCACAGGCCCGCATTCCCTGCGCGACTCTGGAGCTTCGTGCCGGGAGCGGGAGCCTGGGGCCGCCTCCTCGGAAGACCTGGGAGGCGCAGGCCACGTGGCCCCGCCCACATTTCCGCTGTGGCCCCTCCCCTCCCGCCCCTTGCCCCCCCTAATTTTGATCCTGGCTACGCCCCTGCCTGCTTTCCTCAAAATACCGGTAGCATTACAAACCTAGAGAAAAGAGTAATAATAATAAATCTTTAATACGGTCAAAGACCAGCAAGAAAGAAAAGAGTAAAACACACATCTCCAAATGGCCACATACCAGGCAACCTTTAGCGCCTCCCTCTGGAAGCAGTTGGCTTTCAAAATCACCACCCAGATAGCACTACACAAGTAATCCAAGCGGGAGATAACCAGAGCATGCACCACTCTGGCGAGGCAGTCCGCAGGCAGGTAGGGACTCAGCCTGCCTACCAGATGAAGCTGATAGACAGCTGCCCTGGACACAGAATTGACCTGCGCCTCCATGGACAGCTGTGAGTCCAAAATGACTCCCAGGCTGCGCACCTGGTCTTTCAGGGGCACAGTTATCCTGTTTAGGACCAGGGAGTCCTCCACACCTGCCCGCCTCCTGTCCCCCACAAACAGTACTTCTGTCTTGTCAGGATTCAATCTCAATCTGTTAGCCGCCATCCATCCTCCAACTGCCTCCAGGCACTCACACAGGACCTTCACCGCCTTCACTGGTTCTGATTTGAAAGAGAGGTAGAGCTGGGTATCATCCGCATACTGATGAACACCCAGCCCAACCCCCCCGATGATCTCTCCCAGCGGCCGCATGTAGATGTTAAAAAGCAGGGAATCCCCCTTTGGACTGGTGCGACTCAAGGGGGTTGGGGTGAAAGGCAGAAAGGGCAGCCTTCTGGATATACTGATAAGCTCTGAGCTTTTAGTTAGAATGGCCTCATCTTAACAGAGTTCTATTTCTCCTTTGCTCTGCCTTTTTAAAAAGATTCTTGCTTGGTTATTCAAGTTTTCTCGAGATGCTGAGGGCAATTCCCCCTTCCCACCACCCAAATGGAGAAGAATACCAAAGAAATAGGTCTTGTCCACTTTTGTTCCACGTTTAATTGCCTGAGGGCAAAATGCTGATATGAAGGTTGGTTCAACAGACCAGAGAGACAAGAGCAGAAACAGGGAGTCCACATTTAAATCCATTAGTTTTCCTCTGATATTAAATCCCTTAATCCTGAATCCTGGTACCCAAAGCCAGTTAAGAGTATTTCAGCACCTGTTGCCAGGGGTCCACTATTGAGAACTCACCTTCCATTGGGCAAATAACCCACCATGGTTGTGCCAGTCACCAAGAGGCTAATGCCAGTGAAAGCCAGAGCTACCCTGCAGAGGGATGGGGGGAGAGAGATGAGAACCCTGAGGAGGCAGGACCACCAGCCAATAACATAGTTCCACCATGGGGCAGGGACAACATGAACATTCTGCAGCAAGTGGGGAGGTTCTTCCAGATGCTGCTCGGCTACACTCCCATCGTCCTTAAGGAGCAGGTGGGCACTGGAGTCCAACAATGGCTGAAGGGCCACAGGTTCCCCATCCCTGGTGGGGCCATCACCCAGCTCAGTCCTCCCCAGGAGAGGCCCCAGGCAGTGTCAGGCCCGGCCCTACCTGAGTGGCAGGAGGAAGCAGTAGCGGATCAGGACACCCAGGCCCCAGAGGACTGTCAGGCGCAGGCTGATGTAGTGGAAATTGTAGTTGGTCCTGCTCAGCAAGTTCCAAGACTGCAGCTCTTCGGCCGAGAAGCGCTTGGTCACCTCATCATCCATGATGGTCTCAATGCCCTTGCGGCAGAAGTAGAAGATGTCAGAGAGTTCAAACTCGGGGGCGTCCAGGGCCTTGCTGCTCCCACTCCGCCGGATCTCTTTGATCTCCTCCTCCAAGGAAGTGGGCTCCTTTGCAATGATCCCTGCAGCAGATACACAGTGAGGGGAACGAAACCCGGCACACACACCCTCCTCCCCCAGAGACGGCAGCAAGGCCTCTTACCATTCACATAGGGCTTATAAAGTGGGTGTTTCTTCTCTTTGGCCCCACGCTCAATCCTCAGGGTTGCCCACTGCAAGACAAGAGAGTGGAAAAAAGGAGAACCCTACGAATCACACGCAACTGACCTGGAACTCACTCCTGTGAAATGTGGCAATCCTCAGCAGTTTAAGCTGGTAAGATTGCGGGCAGCTGAGATAGGACCCCGGAAAGCCACTATGAATCAGGGGGGGCAACACCAGGCTAGCTGGACCAGTGGCCCATTTCTGCAGAAGGTCGCTAGATGTCTCCTCACTCCCTCAGATTTGGAAAGGCAGCGACTTAGAGGAGAATGGACAGGACACAAGGCTGCTTTGCCTAGTGGGGTTTGTTGAGCTCCCTGCTCTGACAAGGGCAGACCTGGCCCCTCATAATAAACAAAAGCCTGTCTCACAGGCAAAAAGGATGCTTTCACTGGTTGCTGGCTTAATCTGGTTGTGGATGCCTTTCTCTGGCTGCAGTGCCTGGTTTGTATTGACTGTTTTATTGATGACAATTGAAATGCTATTGTTGCTTACTGATGCTTGTAATCTTTCTTTCTTTTTGTCCTCTCAGAAAAATACAGCCCATGAAATGCTTTAAATAAATAAATAAATAAATAAATCCCAATCAAATTCTGGGAAGGATGGGACTGGAAAAACAATCTGTGGACCTGGGTCATAACAATAGCGGCCCATGGAGACTTCCAGCCCACTAAGCGAGAGACCTGAAAAATAGGAAAGGGCTGCTCCAGAGTCAAAGCTTTTCCAAAGCACTGTATTGGCCCGAATATACGCTGCACCCAAATATAAGCCGCAGCTTTAAAATTGGAGGGGGAAAAAGAAAAAATACCTGAATATAAGTCACTCCCTTCCTCGCTGCATACCGTAAGGTCGCAAATATAAGCCACACTTTAACTTTTCATGGTTAGAATTTGGGGGGAAAGTGCAACTTATATTCAGGCCAATAGGGTATTTGTGGAAATAAAACAGCAAATCCTTGGAAGTTCAGGAAAAGGAAAACCATACATGCACACATATCCTTCCTCTAGCTGACTTCCAAGTTACATGAGGAACAGCAAGAAGCCAGCTTAACCCAGTCAGGGCCAGAGCTCTGCTTGTTGCCTAATGCCATTGCCAGCTTTTGCCTACTTGACCTCTGGAACTGACATGAAGCAGACTGCTGGTTGCGGCAGAAGATGCCCTTCAATGTGGCTCATGCAGGGACCCACATCCTCTTTGGCAGATTGATGCAAAATGGGAAGTGCCACCCTGCCCTGCCACTGCTCCTGCCCACTCACCACCCCCTGCCCATACCTGCCACTGCAGTCACATGCGCTGCCGGGCACTGCCAATTTCAAACAAGATTGGGCTGGTTTTTGGTGAGATCTTGTTCAAAATGGCTATTGACGTTGTTGGTGGAGGCAGTGGGGCCCCCTTGGGAGTGCCGCCTGGAGGGCTTCTGCCACCTGAGGCAGTGGCCTCACCCTGCCAAATTGCTAGGCCAGTTCTGGGTTCACGCAACCTAGCCAGGCAAAGTTCTCCCTGCCCTGCCACCTCCAGTGCTCCTAATTTTCTGCCCCAACCAGGCACACAACCCTGGGCAGCTTTTCAAGTGATTGCCTGAAGCCAGCCTCATTTCCCCCTTATGCCCAGGTCAGCCTCTCCCCTCCAAAGCACCATATACCCACACAACTGGACTCCTGGTTGCCTTCTGTTCCTCCTCCTCCTGCATTAGTACACAGCTAAGGACTAAAATGCTTATTTAACTTATATGCAGAATTCATCATGTGAAAGGCAGGACTAGATGAATCCCAAGCTGGAATTAAGATTGCCGGAAGAAATATCAACAACCTCAGATATGCAGATGACACAACCTTGATGGCAGAAAGTGAGGAGGAATTAAAGAACCTTTTAATGAGGGTGAAAGAAGAGAGCGCAAAATATGGTCTGAAGCTCAACATCAAAAAAACTAAGATCATGGCCACTGGTCCCATCACCTCCTGGCAAATAGAAGGGGAAGAAATGGAGGCAGTGAGAGATTTTACTTTCTTGGGCTCCTTGATCACTGCAGATGGTGACTGCAGTCACGAAATTAAAAGACGCCTGCTTCTTGGGAGAAAAGCAATGACAAACCTAGACAACATCTTAAAAAGCAGAGACATCACCTTGCTGACAAAGGTCCGTACAGTATAGTTAAAGCTATGGTTTTCCCAGTAGTGATGTATGGAAGTGAGAGCTGGACCATAAAGAAGGCTGATTGCCGAAGAATTGATGCTTTTGAATTATGGTGCTGGAGGAGACTCTTGAGAGTCCCATGGACTGCAAGAAGATCAAACCTATCCATTCTTAAGGAAATCAGCCCTGAGTGCTCCCTGGAAGGACAGATCGTGAAGCTGAGGCTCCAATACTTTGGCCACCTCATGAGAAGAGAAGAATCCTTGGAAAAGACCCTGATGTTGGGAAAGATGGAGGGCACTAGGAGAAGGGGACGACAGAGGACAAGATGGTTGGACAGTGTTCTCGAAGCTACGAACATGAGTTTGACCAAACTGCGGGAGGCAGTGGAAGACAGGAGTGCCCGGCGTGCTATGGTCCATGGGGCCACGAAGAGTCGGACACGACTAAACGACTAAACAACAACAACAACAACAAGGACTAAAATATTTAGGGCACTAAACTTGCACCACACACCCAAACTCCTCCCTTTTCTCCACCAAAGTCCAATGTAGGAAGCACACAGCCATCTCCCACTGCAGCATTTCTCGATATGGTTCTGAAATGAGGATTCTAAAACTGGTTAAGACACGCTTCTCAGAGTTCAGAAGAGTCTGCCCAAAGCTGCAATAGTGATCCACATGCACTGAGCCGGTGTAAGGCAACAATTAAGCAGGGTTGAGCAATTCAAAACAGGGTATGCAATTGGACATGCCACTCTCTTTGAACACCTCACCTCTAAACGTATGTTTAAAAAGACATTTACAGGTGAAACTTGAAAAATTAGAATATCGTCTAAAAGTTCATTTATTTCAGTAATTCAACTTAAAAGGTGAAACCAATATAGGACATGCAAAGCGAGATATGTCAAGCCTTTATTTGTTGTAATTGTGACGATTATGGCATACAGCTGAAGAAACCCCCCAAATTCACAATCTCAGAATATTAGAATTTTAATTGAATCAATAAAACAAGGATTGCAAATAGAACAATATTGGACCTCTGAAAAGTAGAATTATGCATATGTACTCAGTACTTGGTTTGGGCCCCTTTTGCATGGCATGCCCCTCAGTGCGGAATGGCATGGATGCCATCAGCCTGTGGCACTGCTGAGATGTTATGGAAAACCAGGATGCTTCCATAGCGGCCTTCAGCTCTTCTGCATAGCTCGGTCTCATGTCTCCCATCTTTCTCTTGGCAATGCCCCATAGATCAAGCACAGGAATCCCATGGGCACTGAACCAGGTTTTGGTACTTTTGGCAGTGTGGGCAGGTGCCAAGTCCTGCTGGAAAATGAAGTCAGCATCCCCATAAAGCTTGTCTGCGGAAGGAAGCATGAAGTGCTCCAAAATCTCCTGGTAGACGCCTGCGTTGACCCTGGACTTAATGAAGCACAGTGGACCAACACCAGCAGATGACACGGCTCCCCAAATCAACACAGACTGTGGGAACTTCACACTGGACTTCAAGCATCTGGCATTGTGTGCCTCTCCATTCCTCCTCCAGACTCTGGGTCCTTGGTTTCCAAATGAGATGCAGAGGTTGCTCTCATCAGAAAAGAGAACTTGGCACCACTGAGCAACAGACCAGTTCTTTTTTCCCTTTAGCCCAGGTAAGACGCTTCTGATGTTTTTTTCTTGTTCAGGAGTGGCTTGACAAGAGGAATACGACATTTGAAGCCCATCTCCAGGATCCGTCTGTGTGTGGTAGCTCTTGATGCACTAACTCCAGCCTCAGTCCACTCCTTGTGAAAGTCCCTTGAATGGTCTTTTCCTGACAATCCTCTGCAGGCTGCGGTCATCCCTGCTACTTGTGCACCTTTTTCTTCCACACTTTCCCCTTCCACATAACTTTCCATTAATGTGCTTTGATACAGCACTTTGGGAACATCCAACTACTTCTTCTTCTTCTTTTGTAATCCATTTTTATTCATTTTTCATATAATAAAACATATATCTACATTTTCCATAGTCCAAAATACATATACAACATTTTTATATAATAATTTCTCATTACTATTATTTCTTGCTGAATATTATCTTCCTGTATCGTAAGCTCTTAATGTATCTCTATATTTACTAAATAAAATCAAAAAGAAAAAAGAAAAAGAGAAAAAAAGAGAAGGAAAAAAAGGACTTATTGTCAATTCCTTGTGCAGTATTCTTCTGACCACGAGTGTACATAAATCAATATTCTTTTCATATTACTTGTCTGTTACACTCAAACACCATTTTACATCCTTTATTCCCCCCCCCACCTTTTCTTTATCATTCAAAAGCTGGCATAGTTGTCAGTATGTTACAATATTTTTGAACGTACTTCTTATATCCTCCCCATTTTTCATTAAATTGTTGTTTTGATTTTCCTCAAAGGCTATTTGTCAATTGGGCCATCTCTGTGTATTCCTGTAATTTATTTGCCAATCCATGATTTTTGGAACCTCCTGTTCTTTCCACTCTTTTGCCACATGTGGAACATATCACCATTATTCCCTCCACATCTCCAGCTTACATTCGCCACCTGTTCATACATTTTCGATAGTCTAGAGGGAGTTAAATACCATCAGGGTACCATTTAAGCATGTTCTCTCTAATATTATAATTTGCTGTAAATTTCAACATCACTTTCCACAGATTTTCCCAGTCTAGCATCATGATAGACTGTCCAGTGTCTTGAGCCCATCTTATCATACCGTAGAGGCCTTTACTTCTTCATACATTACCTCATAGTCTAAAAGAAGTCTATACATACTCGATATAATTTTAGTTTTCTTATTTAACAACTCTTTCTCCAGTTTTGATGTCTCATTATTAAATCCAATTTGTTTGTCTTGTTTATACTTTTCAAACAATTGGTGGTAACCGAACCATCCAGAAACATGTTGTTTTACATCTTCGTATTTTTTAAGTTTCAATTGACCATTTTCTTCTATTAATAAATCTTTATATGTTACCCATTTCCTTGTCATATTTTTCTTTTTGACTGCAACTGCCTCTAATGGTGATACCCATTTCGGAGTTTTTGGCTCTAGATGGGAACATCCAACTTCTTTTGCAATTACCTTTTGAGGCTTTCCCTCCTTATGGAGGGTCTCAATGATGGCTTTCTGCACAACTGTCAGGTCAGCAGCCTTTCCCATGACTGTGATTCCTACTGAAGGAGCCTGAGAGACCATTTAAAGGCTCAGGAACCTTTTGCAGGTGTTATGGATTGAGTAAAAGGTAAAGGGACCCCTGACCATTAGGTCCAGTCGTGACTGACTCTGGGGTTGCACGCTCATCTTGCTTTATTGGCCGAGGGAGCTGGCGTACAGCTTCCAGGTCATGACTAAACCGCTTCTGGCGAACCAGAGCAGCACATGGAAACGCCGTTTACCTTCCCGCTGTAGCGGTTCCTATTTATCTACTTGCATTTCAACGTGCTTTCGAACTGCTAGGTTGGCAGGAGCTGGGACCAAGCAACGGGAGCTCACCCCGTCACAGGGATTCGAACCGCCGACCTTCTGATCAGCAAGCCCTAGGCTCAGTGGTTTAACATTCTGAGATTGTGAATTTGGTATTTTCTTCAGCTGTACGACATAATCATCACAATGACAACAAATAAAGGCTTGACATACGGTATCTCGCTTTGCATCCTATATTGGTTTCACCTTTTAAGTTGAATTACTGAAATAAATGAACTTTTCGGCGATATTCTAATTTTTCGAGTTTCACCTGTAAGAGCATCTGTTGTGTGCGCCGGTTACCAACTCGGGTGAAATTGAGCTCAAATGGTGTTGATGTGGTCTACTGCAGAACACTTTGATTTGAAATCACTTTAGAAATAGTAAATGTATTGCTGAAACCAGCTGACAGAAGGGCTGGAGAGAGACAAGAAGAGGAGAGAGGAGGGTGCGCTGGACCCCCAAGCATGTTTCCTAGATGGAGTTAAGGGTATGCCTGTGCCAGCCCAGAGCTTAAGAGCCTGGCAGAATTAATGATTAGAAAGAGAACTGGACCACACAGGCCCATGGTATGCATTTAGGTTCCAGGAGATGTGGACCTCAGGGAAACAAAAAAATTGATGCAGAGCAGAGGCACTTTCATCAACTGCTCTTCTCTCAATTGCTAAACTCAACATGATATGTGATTTGCTTACGCAAGCACAGTTGTTCACACAGCTGCCCATCACAAGCAGACGGGGGGGGGGGGAGGGTCCTGCCTCCCAAACCAATCACAGCCCATATAGAAAGTGATCTGGACGGTGTACCCACTCCTCCTCAGGGAGAACCTTTTGTGAAAGGTGGTCCACAAAGCCCACTCTTAAAACTCTAGCAAAACTGACAGGAGTGCTAACGGGCTGTTTGACCCTACCCTCCGATCTGGAAACTCTCCCCCCTTGCTGATGCATGAGGAAACTTTGTAGTGACTTATTTAGTAGCACTTTGCACCTGCTCAGTGTCATCTTCGTTGACTCCGACGTCATACGTTCCAGGGCTAAGTCTTGGCACTGACAACAGCTATAAAGCCTTGCTTGAATGTCGATTGCAAAGCCTGCTGCTGTCAAAAAGCTCTGAGTCACCCTGACTGCTGACACATCCCATCCAGTGGAGGGTATTAATTCTTGCTGCCTTCCACTCACAGCAACATCAGGAATCTTGACTCACCTGGAATATCTGCAGCAGGGTTCTCATGTAAAGGCGGCGGATGCCAAAGGAAACCCCAAAAATGGCTGGCACAATGATGAAAACCAAGAGCAGAGTGAAGAGTACGGTCAGGGAAATGCCCAGCAGGTTAACCACCAAGCTATCAAAGGGCAGTAGTAGAAACATGGCGAGCGGCAGGCAAGGCAAGCGCCCTGTGGGATCCCGAGGCAGGCAGAGAAGAGAGAGGGTGCCTGGGCAGTCAGCCAGTTCTCATGTCAACCAGTGGCAACTTTGTGTGTGCGGAAGGTCCCTGGCATTTCACAGGTGCCATTTCAAAGTTCACACCCTTACTCCAACAGTTGTGGGGTGGTGGGGAACCCCCATGATCCAGTCTGGAAACAGGCAACAGAGCAAAGAGAAACGGCAAAGGCTTAAGAGGACGAAGGTCACACGAGGAGTGCCACAACAAAGTGCACCAAGGGCAAGGAGAGGTGTGCCCGGGAGCAGTTCCCAGGAAGCTGCAAGGATGAAGCCCCTCTGAGCTGTCAAGGGCATGAAACGTCTCTTTGCCAGGCTGAGGTGAGCTCCTTTTCTTGCCCAGCATTAGGAGGAAAGCCTGGTGGGCTACAGAGCTAGAGCTCTCGCCACTGAGACGCAAGGGCCAGCTCTGAATCTCTCATGGAGTCTGTAGCAAGTGTCATTTCAAGGGCGTCTGGGTTCAAGTCACAACTGGCAGGTGCTTCCTCTTCTTTGGAAGATGCTCATTCACAGGTCTCAAACACTAGAGGAGGAAAGAGAAAGGGTCAGGCACACCATGCCACTGAAATATCGGAACAGGAGAGGGGAACGTAAGATAAAGAGAACAGAGTCAGCAGTTACAGGACAGCAGAGAAGAGGAACCTCAAGAGCCTCTCGCTAAATGACAGCAAGGAGAAAACTTGGGAAAGATCAACTCATCCTGCCAGTCATATCTGTGTATTGTGGACAAAGGTCCACTAAAGTTACTAGTCCACAAACATTGCTCCCAGCTTGTCTACTTAATGATTATCTGTGCTAATCATTTGTGGTCATGAAAGGAAATGAAGAAGACCTAACTTTTGGACAACTTCCCTGCCTAGTTGGCTACAGGTGATTCTGACTTTTTTTTTGGGGGGGGGGTGACCAAGCAAGAAGCAATTTACAAGCCAAGTACATTAACATGCAACTATTTTGAAACCTAAAATGAAACCTATGAAGAGGGACAGAATGTGTTCTGAAATGGAACATGTTCTACTGCTTTATTTTCCTGTGTGTGTGTGTGTGTGTGTGTGTGAAGATTTCCTTTTTCTAAAATTGAACTAGTTATAGGTAGGTAGCTGTGTTGGTCTGACGTAGTCGAAACAAAAAATAAAAAAAATTCCTTCCAGTACCCTGTTTCCCCTATTTTAAGACGTAGTCATAAAATAAGCCATAGCAGGATTTTTAAGCATTCAAGGAATATAAGGCATACCCCGAAAATAAGACACAGTGATAGGTGCAGCAGCAATGCTGGCAAGACACCCCCTGAAAATAAGCCATAGTGTGTTTTTTGAGGAAAAATAAATATAAGACAGTGTCTTATTTTCAGAGAAACACGGTAGCACCTTAGAGACCAACTAAGTTTGTCATTGGTATGAGCTTTCATGTGCATGCACACTTCTTCAGATACACTGAAACAGAAGTCACCAGATCCTTATGTATAGTCAGAGGGTGGGTAGGGGTATTACTCAGAAGGGTGGTGGGAATGGGTGATTGGCTAATAGGAGTGGTAAACCTGTTGATGACTGTTAACGACTGCAATTGGTCTTACAGGAAAAAGCATGGGGTGAGATGGCTAAAGATACCGAACTGTTTCACGAAATGAAACTGTTGAACTGTTTCACAAAATAGGTACCTATATACTCGAGTATAAGCCTACTTTTTCAGCTACTTTTTCAGCAAGGGGTGAGATGGCTAAAGATACTGAACTGTTTCACAAAATAGGTACTGTTTCACAAAAATGTGCTGAAAAAGCCGCCCTAGGCTTATATTCGAATGAGGCAGGTAGCGGGGGAGAAAGGCACAGGACCAGGGGTTCGGAGAAGTGCTGCCCTGCGACTCTCCGAACCCCCGTCCTATGCCTGCTCTGTGCAAGGCGGCTGACAGCTGGGAAAGGCATAGGATGGTATTTATTTTAATTTTTTTATTTTTGAAATTTACCAGTAGCTGCTGCATTTCCCACCCTCGGCTTATACTCGAGTCAATAAGTTTTCCCAGTTTTTTTAAAGGTAAAATTAGGTGCCTCGGCTTATATGCAGGTCGGCTTAATGAATGGAGACAATGTTTATTTAAAAAAGACTCCTGTAGCACACAGGATGCATCTGACAAAATGGGCGTGAGTTCATGAAAGCTTATCCCATAATACAAGGCGCCACAAGATCCTGTTTATGCTGCAAAAAACTAACACCGCTACATTCCTGGAAATATTTATTTATTAGAATTGTATGTACATTGACACACACACACACACATGTTCTAAATACAGGAGTCCAAAGTGTCTTAAATTGTAAAACATATCTATAAAAGCAATACTGTAAAACAATACTATATCATTAACACCATTTGTAACACTAGAGAGGTCAACCATCACCCTTTCCCAAAGAGCCAGGTTTTAACCAGCTGGAAAAATGGATATAGCATGGTGGAGCCCCGTGGGCTTCCTTGGAAACGGCTTTCCAAAGTATTGGTAAAGGTAAAGGGACCCCTGACCATTAGGTCCAGTCATGACCGACTCTGGGGTTGCGGCGCTCATCTCGCGTTATTGGCCAAGGGAGCCGGCATACGGCTTCCAGGTCATGTGGCCAGCATGACTAAGCCGCTTCTGGCGAACCAGAGCACGCATGGAAACACCATTTAACTTCCCGCTGTAGCGGTACCTATTTATCTACTTGCACTTTGACATGCTTTTGAACTGCTAGGTTGGCAGGAGCTGGGACCGAGCAACCCCGTTGTAGGGATTCGAACCGCCGACTTTCTGATCAGCAAGCCCTAGGCTCTGTGGTTTAACCCACAGCACCACCTGCGTCCCTTAAAGCATTGGTACCATAACGCAAAAGGATCTGCTTCCCAAACTCACCCACCCACCACCCTTCAGTGGTGGCAGATGAGCAGGACCTCAGGAGCTGATCATCATCACGGCACATGAGCCAATGTCCCTTAAGGTCCTCAGTCATTTAAGTGAAGTCCTAGCACTTTGAACTGGGCCAACAATGTCACAAATTGATAATTTTCAAAGGTTTTTCAGGTTACTGTCCTTCGGGTTAGGATGCAGTTAGGAAGGCACAACCTGCCCCTTGGTATCAGGCAGCCGCCTTCACTGTCTTCCTTTTGGAGCCTGCTGAAGACATTCGTATTTAGACAAACCTTCCAGGTGTCTAGAAAGCTTGTATGAGTTTTAATTTGTTTAGTCTATTTTACTGTGGCTTTAGCTTTCTGTTTGTCTTAAATTATGGTGTAATTTTTTAAGGGAGTTGGCACCTATGACTATCACAACATTCTCTTCTAAAAAGTCCACCTTCAAGATCGCCTCACTTGAATTCCTTATAATTTTGGAGTTGGAGGTTAAGAGTTCCTTTCACAGAGAGACCCCTTTATGATGAGATGCAGATATGCTTTGTGGAAACTGCTTGAGTCCATATTCTGGGCTAAACTTGAGTGGGATTCACACAGAACCTGATGAACAGCACAGTCCTATGCAGAAGTCCCACAAAGCTCAGTGGATTTATTTCCATGTAGAGTTTAGGACTGCAGCCTTAAAAGCCTTAAATAATTTCCTTCACCTCTAGCATTCCTTGGAATCCAGTTTTGGACATCTGCACCTGCCATTTCCCATGTTGCTTTCTGTGGGCAATTAATGTTCAGCTACTGCAATGACCTAAACTTTAACCAAAGGAAGTCCTTGTTTATTCTTCTGGTAAAAGCAAAGTCAGATCCTCCTTGTTTCTCCAAGGTACACGAATACTTTGGACTGCCCCTAAACCCACTAGGCTTCTGGTTAGCCACTAACCTAGTATGAAGTCACATTAAGTCAAGTAAAGCGGTACCTCGGGTTACAGATGCTTCAGGTTACAGACTCCGCTAACCCAGAAATAGTACCTCGGGTTAAGAACTTCAGCTTCAGGATGAGAACAGAAATTGTGCCGCAGCGTAAAAGCCAACTTTCGTTAATGTGAACAAACCACAAACAGTAACCAAGACTTGTTCTTGGCTGACCTCTCATGGTTTGCTTAGGGGACAACAAACATCAGAGACATTATGGCAAGGCAGACTATGGCCTGTTCCCCAGCAGCCCAGCAGCAGGGGAGGAGCAGAGCAAGAACGTTTCAGCAGAGGCACAAGCACATGGTTCACTCACATTAACTCAGTTTACTCTTAGCTATGGCTTCAAATGATATATGAACTGGGTCAGTATGTGAAGCAGGATGCTGGATGGGCCTTTGGGTCTGATCCAGCAAGGCCCATCTTATGTTCCTGTTTAGAAGAGTCAACTGACTGGTTTGGGACCAAGGGTCAATTTAAGCAAGAGGCTTCTAGACTATCTAATTTAACAAAGACCTTTCCAGCCTAACTGGTTTGCTAATGGACATTCATATATCTGCCATGGAACTTGCATGTACTGCAGGATTTTCTGGGAAATGTCTGGGGTGCCCGACTTCGTGCAGGTGGCTGCCTGAGCCTTGCCAAGAGGCCATGTGAGCTGCCAGGGGGCCTATTCATCCACTGCAGCTGCCCAAAGCAGCAGATTGGAAGGAATGGAAAGCTATATTCCAAGGAAGCTTTTTGCTGGTGATAGGACTTCCCTGTGTTTTGATCATGGACTGCTTCTGGACTTTGTCTCACATTGTATCTGTGTTTTGTCACGGGACTGTGACCAGACCTTCCATTTTGCATTGCTGCTGTAAGTGGATGTGGGGCTGCTAGGTTTGGTTTCATCTGAAGCAGGAGAGTAACCAAATGTTGCATTATGGTTCCTGAGACTGAGGAGATTTTTTCTCTGCTTGGATACCACTGAATACTATTTTGACTAAAAATGACAGACTGAACACTTCAAAACTGCACTGATTTTAACCCAATTTGGCAGGATTACATAATATAGTTTACTTGACAGCCTGAGAAGGAAAATACATAATTTCCTTTCATTAAGAAACCAAAAAAAAGTAATTATCCATTTATAATGGGGAAACTCAGCCAGGTGGGCGGGTATAAATAATAAATAAATTATTATTATTATTATTATTATTATTATTATTATTATTATTATTATCTGTGTTTTAAGTGTGCTGTAATTCACCTTGCAAGTGACTTTCAACCCTGAAAAGAGGGCTAGAAACCCATTAATTTTAATCTTATTTTCCCTTTAACAAACTGGCACCACCCCCATACATGCACATTGTACATGCATATTGTATTTCATACACAGGGTGACTGACATCAGTCATCATGCAAGTCAAGAGTGTTGAGCATCAATTCTGGGAGGGCATGGAGGGGAAGAGGGAAGAGGCAAGCTGGTGGGCAGTAATAATGCAGTAATTATGATCAATAGCAAGAGTAATGATTAATAATGTGATCAATGTCATAGGCAGTGGTTTGATTTGATTCGATTCCCTGTTAATAACCACAACAGACCATAGCTATGTTGGCTCATAAGGGGGAAACCCTCCAGCAGCCACAGCTGGGCAGCACCTTTGGCCCAAAGGTTCACCCCCAAGGGTGCCAAGGCTCCCACTTCTCCAGGAAGACAGGAGCAGGACATGGGATGCTGCTGCTGCTGCTGCTGCTTTTAATTGCTCCCCGGCTCCCGCCCCCTTCGCGGCTTCCTGCAAGGCGTCGAGGGGCGACGTGCTGCTATGGAGGCCCCCAGCCCCAGGCAGAGGCTGCCCCCCTGCGGGGTGAGAGCGGCTGCAGCGGACAGGCGCGATTCCCCCGAGGCGGTGGACGGTTTTTGCCCGTCATGGGAAGCCGCCCGGAAACCCACACATGGAGGAAGTGAATAAATGACACCACGAACAGATCCGGACGTTCAGGAGGCCCCCCTCCCACTGACCTACCTCGCAGGGTTGTTCTGAGAAACACGCGCTCCCGCCTTCAGCAGAGGAAGAGCAACGTACACGTGTCAACGTCACGCAAGCCTGGCGCCGTCACGTGTGAATGGCGCCGTCCGCGCGCTCGCCCAGCCGCCCCGTCCCAGGCCAGGCCCGAGGGAGGCGGCAGGTGAGGGAGCCAGGGGGGGGTCCTCCAGGGGAGGGGGCGTGGTCTTGGCGGAATGGGCGGGGCACTCGCCTGCCTTCGCTCGCTCGCGCTCTGCCCCTCCCCCAACTGGTCCGGCTGAGGTGAAAGAGGCGCCGCCGCCGCCGGAGCCAGGAATCGCGAGCTGGTGCGCCTGCGCGTACAAACCGCCGTCGCTAATACGTCACAGCGTCACCAGCCGGGTGACTCGCAGGCGCCGGTCGCTCCGCCCACCAGGGACGCCCTCGAGCTCCGCCTTTTCGCGAGGCGGCCAATCGGCGGCAGCTTTTCCAGAAGTGCCGCGAGCGTCCAATGAGAACGGCGCTCGGGTTGAGGGAGAACTCACGGAGAAGGGGCGTCATTTTGTGCGCCCGTAGCGCGTCGAATAGTTTTCCTAACCCAATTCCTCCTTCGGAGGACATGTCGCTCTCCCGCCGCGACGCAAAAAAGGTGGGCGGGGCGGAGACACGTAGCGCGAGGTTTACGCAGGCGTCGCAGCACGTGCCTTGGAAGCCCCGCCCCCTCCTCAGTGACCGGCCTCTCGCGCCCAGCTGTGGTTGGACTACAACTCCCACTGTCCCTTGTTAGGGGGGCCAGTGGTCAGGGATGGTGGAAGTCCCCAGGTGAGGGTCATCTAAGCCCAACCCCCCCCCCGCGATGCAGGCATCTTTTCCCCAACGTGAGGCCTCGAATTCACGACCCGGAGATGAAGAGTCTCATGCTCTCTACCTGCTTGCTAAGTTGTGTTATGAGAATTTTGGGCCCCGAAATTGGGTCCGATCCCGGGCGGAATCCCGACCCCGACAGGAACGTTGTTTTTGCAACCCCCCCTGCCGAAATCTGAAATGACAGAGACCGAGACCAGAGTATAGTTGAGAGCAACGCTGCTAGTTAAGCCCAATCCGTTTATTTAATAAAGGCTGTTGGCAACGGGGTTTTCTTGCTCTCACGACGGGCGATGGCGAAGAACCCCGAAGTAACAATGGGAATTTCAGACATTTATACAGTTTGGTACAATAAAGATAACGGAGAACATAGCATCATTTGGGTGCGGTGAAGGGAGGATGTGTGGGGTGCGTGTCAGGAAGGGAGGGGTAGGCCTTCATGATCTCTTGAGTGGATAAGGTAAAGTCTGTAAAGGGTGTTTCCCGCATGTTTTCTTGCCCTCGGGAATTCTGCTAAAAGGTGATGTATTTTTCTTTATCTGTAGGTCAACACGGAGCTTACGGGAACCGCCTGATGAGATTCGATGGCCAGAACATTTGCTCTACGCCCTACAGCTTTATTTGCTCGATAAAATCTTTCTTTCAAATTCATGTTGTTTCCTGTGAACGTGTTTGGGAAGGGCAGAAGAGGGGCTGATTCGGGATTTTGGGAGAGAGGGACTGTCCTCAGGGACACGTCTATCCACACTTAAATAAGAAAATAAAGCAACAGTTTTACAATTCAGACATAAGGAAGAATGTAACGAGAGACCGGGGATACAGATGCAAAATTTAAGACGATAAAATTGTTTCCATATTCCATACAGCATTTTGACAACACTACGGCTTATTTTTCAATGGGGTGTGAAACCAGTTCCCTTTTTTTGGGGGGGGGGGGCTTTGCATATATGAATGAAGGTTCAGCAAGGCGGGATGATTCCTTTACTTTGCAGCGCGATTTATCCTTTCCCCACCATTCTCCCCCCTTTGCTTCTTGTGAATCCCATGTCCCCTGCAACTATGACAACCCCCCCACAACAGTTGGGAAGCCAAGTTTGAGAAATATTGGACCTGTTTGCCCATTAAGGAGGACATTGCACTCTTAACGTGGTCAGAGGTGCTGTCAAGGGCGTACCCACCACGGGGCAAGTTAGGGCAGCTGCCCTACTCCAGAAGCCAGCTGCCCCCCCCCACAAGGGCGTACCCACCGCGGGGCAAGTGGGGGCCGCAGGCTGCCCCTCCCTAGAAGCAGGGCTGGTGGGCAGAGGCGGAGCACAGCCCGGTGAAGCGCGAGTTCGCCGTTCCCGCCGCGCTGCGCCCTCCCTCCAGCTCCCCGTCGCGCCCTCAGGCAAGGCCAAGCGCGGCAGGGAACCAGAGAGCGCGGCGCGGCGCGGCTGGCGGGAATGCCAAACTCGCGCTCCGCTGGGCTGGGCTGGGCTGGGCTCTGTCTCCGCCCACCAGCCCGGCGCCTCTGACAGCACTTTCCCCGCCCACTTAGTGGCCCCTCCCCTTCCGTGCCCTGGCCCCTCCCCTTGCCCCCCCTAGTTTTGATCCTGGGTACGCCCATGGGTGCTGTTGCTCCTTCCCTTATGGAGCCTCGGAATTAACGCCCGAAGCCTTCCAACTCTGGAAGCCTCTGGGAGAAGCTGCAGGACATCCCGGAGTCAACATTTCGGATGCTTTCCTCCCAGACCTTGCAACAAATCTGAGCCTGGGTGATATTGCCTGTGGCTGAGGGGAGCTGGAGTCAAACAAAATTGGGGAGGGCATTGTTTCTCTACCCCTGAGTTAAAGGGATACTACAGAATTACCGATACATCATCACATAAATCCTGTGGCCTAACTCTACAACTCAAAGCTGTTCCCCTAATAGCTGCTTGAAGGATCTGTGCACATGCTCCACGAAGGCCTGACCTGTGGAATTTTAAAAAATGCCATGTGATAAAGAATTATCCCACTTCACACAAAAATCATGAAAGGCAGTAGAAGTGTAGGCAGGATCATTGTCAGTTTTTATCACTAGAGGGCGCCCTATCACTGCAAAGGCAGGAAGACAATGTTGTATAGTAACGTACCTAGTAAGATTTTTCAGCAGCAAGAAAACAGAGAGTAAGTTAGAATTTAGCATGGGAGAAAGATATGAATTAGCCAAATGCAATAACAGCTTAAAAACATATTGAGTATCCACAATAAAGTTGAAAGGTTGATCTGGAAACATTTGAAACGCTAAGTTCACAGCAGCTATTTCCGATCTCTGTGCACTCACTTGATTAGCTGTAAAAAAACTATGCCAGTTATTTTCAGAGTCCTGATATGCTAAAACAACTCTTGATGGTGCTCCATCCATAAAAATTGTAAGCACGTTTTGAATAGGAACTTGAGTTTGGACAGAAGCAAATTTCCACGGCAGATGTTGAATTAGAGCTAAACGTGGGTCTTTAGGAGGCTTAAACTTAATTGTTCTAACATTTTTAGCAAATGCAATGTGATAGGAAAGAGCAGAATCCAGCAGGGATTCGTGTTCCTGTTTTAGGAAAAGGTAAGAAACAAGCAGCAATATCAAATTGGAAAGATAAGGATAGAGGCTCTGAGGTGGCGTGTTAGGCAGGTGTAACCATTCTAAAATCGCTATTCTGTCAGCTGCGTTTGGAGAAAAGGGAATTCCTGTAGGTAGAGATAGCATATTAAGTAAAATTTCATGCAAAGGACCTTCTTGCTTGATGCGAGCACCATACTCTTGCACTGTGCTAAATTCACCTGATGGATAGCATGACATATTGATTTATTTACTGGAAGAACATCAGCAGGTGGGGCTTTTCTTTTAAAGAGCAGTGAACAGAGGTTGCAGCTCATGAGTTGGCAATCCTAAAAATGGTCTGACCCAATTAATATGACCTATAAAACTTTGCAATTGCTGTAAAGTAAATTCATTAGGAATTTTTAGTTCAGGAAGGAAAGGAGAAGAAGCTGTCTGGAGCAATCAATGTCCTAGGTAGAGAAATGGCAGTTTAATTTGAATTCTTTCTGACTATGCAAAGTCCTTTTAAAGACAACAGATGTGGTAACTCCTCGTGCATGTCCACTGGAAACACTGCTCTAGCTAAAGTCTCCCCCCACCCAAAGCACTGCCTATCTTTAGCAGGGTGAATTGAAGGAGCCAAAGCTGCTGCCAGCAAGGTAGATTTATGAGATTCAGTGCCAAGGTTCTGGCAAGGCTTACTCATCTGAGTGATATCTGTTTCTGTTTTCTGATAAATTGCTTTAAGAGCAGTTTTACAGTCAGCATTGGTATTCTCAAAAACTAGTTGTTTCATTAATACTTCTGAAGCCTCAGTGTGAACCCTATGTCCTTGTGCATTTTGAATAACAGGGCACACAGCTAAGAGAGGCAACACATCAGCAATGTCCTCGCTATTTCCTTCCGTCACAATTTGAGTAGCCAATCTTTGCACTGGCCTCTGAGGTGCCCTTTCTGAATAAGAAGGTGGCATGGAATCTACATTTGACTCATGCAATGAAGCGGAAGGTGCCGTTGTAATTAGTCGGCTCAGAAAGAAACTGCCAATCTGGAGGCTGCGAAGGTGGCAATAATTTTGGAGCATTAGCAGTTTAGATAGCTTTGCGACCTCATCTCTACACAAATGCTCAATGTGCAAGTCTTGTATAGATGCCTCAGGTATAGTTATGCAATGTAATTCCTAGTCTATCCCATTTTTCGATATCTAAAGTACCTTCTTCTGGGAACCAGGGACACAATTTTGCAATCTCTAACAACAATCTATCAATAAGGAGGACTAAGCACTTACCATGCCCTGCTGGAGCTAGCAAAAACAATAACTTATTCTTATGTTCTTCCTGCAATTGTGACAGTCTGCTTCCCATGATCTCACCTGAGGGGTATTGGTGCATGTCGTTGGGGCTTGTTTCAAGTGAATGAGATCGTTCAGCCCGTGGATCTTTTGCAGGGGGAGTCCACACTGCCTAGGGATAGCTGCTTGCTAGCTTCCGAGGGGAGTTCCATTCCAGGGGTTTCCTTCTGGTCTCACACTGTTTCTTCTGTGGCCTCACACAGGGCACCACATGTAGCGTTCCGAAAGCAGAAGAGGACATGAACTTGAAATTTAAAAAGACACAGACAGGAGGTTTGACCAGCAATACCTCTGGGAGCAAGTGTGACCTCACTCACAGGTCCCAGGCTGTTTTATTAACAAAAGGAATTTCAACACAGCCACCACAGGCAACACAGCATTGCATTGCGCATCCAGGCTACAGCTCCAGGACCCAAGGACCCAGAATGGCGACAGACAACAGCTTCATGCCATTCAGCCCAGCCTCAGGAGACTGGGAAGGATACGCCACCCATTTCCAGTTCCTCCTGGAGGCAAAGGATGTCACTGATGGAGCCAAGAAGAGGGTGACCTTCTTCAGCATCTGTGGAGAAGAAACCTTCGAGATTGCCCAAGCCCTCCTCACTCCCACAAACATCGTGACCGTTCCCTACGACACAATAATGGAACGGCTAATGGGGCACTTCTCACCACAGCCCTCGGTGGTAGCGTGTCGCAATGCCTTCTATGCAAAGTGGCAGGCCCCCGGAGAAACCATAACCAGGTATGTGACCTCCCTCTGCCAGGCTGCCTGGCTCTGCACAGAGCTGGAGAACATGCTCCGCGGCGCGACTGCCTCGTGGGTGGCCTGAGGGATGAGAAGCTGCAGCAGCACATCTACGCCAATAAGGACCTGACGTTCCAGGTCGCCCTAGAGGAGGCTCTAGCAACTGAAGCCGCCAAGAGGTCAGCGCAAGAATTCCAGCCAAACGTGTTGTCCCAACTGAGGGTCCACCACGAGGACCTCACCAGCGACTCAGAATCCGACTGAGAGGACGTGCACACAATCTGCACAGCCACCATGACAGCCTCGTCCGGAAGATGGGAACTGTGCAAGCTGCGGGGAGAGCTACGAGTGGAGGATTTGCCGTTTCCGCAATGCAGAATTCCGACAATGCAGAAATGTGGGACATATTGCCTGGGTGTGCCCTGCCCGCCCTTCCTGATGCCTCACATCAGATGGCTGACCCAAGAGTCCCAGGCCCCACGGTCTGACACATCAAGGCAACTCGATGGAGATCACAGACTGTCAGGTATACCAGTTGCGTCATTCTAATGCAGAAGAATTTACTTTGAGGTACAGATAGAGGGAGCCCCTTGCCACATGGAGCTTGATACAGGCTCAACCCTGACCATAATCGTGGCACAGACATTAAGGAAATTGTGTCCCAGTGGCAGCCCCAAGCTTAGGCCGGCCCCATTCACCCTGCGGGACTTCCAAAAATGCACGGTCCCCATGATGGGGGTGGGAACCTTCAATGTACAATATCAAGGGCGGAAGCGGCTTTTGGACTTGATCGTCGTCAAGGGGTCCTACTAGTTACAGGTAGGTAGCCGTGTTGGTCTGACGCAGTCAAAATAAAAATAAAAAATCCTTCCAGTAGCACCTTAGAGACCAACTAAGTTTGTCATAGGTATGAGCCTTCGTGTGCATGCACACTTCTTCAGATACACTGAAACAGAAGTCACATTAAGGAACACATTAAGGAACAGAACATCGACCACCAACTACCACCGAAAAAAATGTTACACTAAAAGGGACTCCACATGGACGCCCCCTGATGGGCGCAATAAAGTCAATCACTGGTAGCTGCTTATCTCGAAGTCCATTAAAAATAATAGTCTTGAGCATTAAAGAAAAAAAATATTATGATGGGGGACTTCAATGGTGTAGTTGAGCCTAAGATCGATAGAACCTCAGAAAACAAACAAACAAACAAAACCAACAACCAACAACCGACCAAAAACAAAATAGATTGCCAAATTCATTTTTCCAGATGGTAGACATTATGGGCTTATTTGACTCCTGGAGGTATAAGCATCCTGTGGACAAAGAGTATACTTATTATTCTCACCCTAAAAAATCCGCAGGAAGAATAGATGTGATATGGACATCAAAAGAAATTCTTATGAGGATTCAAAAAGTAGAAATACATCCCAATATATTGTCAGACCACAATTCAATAAAACTTATTTTTAGAGATAGACAGATAGGAGGCAGAAGGTGGAAACTGAATGAAAGCTTACTAAAAGATGACAAGATTGTGTCTACAGTGAGAAAAACCTTAAAAGAATATTTTCAAATTAATAGTAACAATGAAGTTGGTATGAAGACCGTTTGGGAGGCGAGTAAAGCTGTCCTTAGGGGTTTTCCCCCCCAACAAAACTCTTATCAGAAAAAAATTAAAGAAAAGAAAAAACTAGTTTGGAATGAAATAAAACGCAATGAGAAAGAATTATTTTAATCCCCAGAAAGTGAGAACCAGTGAAGGCAGCCGATTCCCTGGTGGCCCGCTGGAATGTGGAGTTATCCAGGGCTATTGACGGTTTGGCTCCGAAGTGCCCTCTCTGATTGCATGGAGCCCGGACAGCCATGTGGTTTTCCCCGGAGCTGAGGGCGATGAAACACTCGCTGAGACGGCTAGAGCGCCAGTGGCGGAAAACTCATTCTGAATCCGACCGAACATGGGCTAGAGCTCAACTTTGAGCCTACCAAGTGGCAATGGTGACGGCGAAGAGGACCTTCTTCACCGTTTCTATCGCATCTGCAGAAAACAGCAGCAGGAGACTCTTCCAGGTGGTTCGCAATCTATCTGAACCACCTTCGTCTTCGGGGCCTGATAGGGACCCCAATATCTCCTGCAATGCTTTTGCAAAGTTCTTTGCAGATAAAGTCGCTCAGATTCGGAGGGAGGTAGACTCCACCGTGGGAGCAGGGCCGGGCTAGGAGAGTGCTGGAGCCCTGTCTAGTCAAGTTTCGTGGGATCAATTTCAATCTGTTACCTGCGAGGATGTGGACAGGCTGCTTGGACGAGTGAAACCAACCACCTGTCTCTTTGACCATCGCCCATCCTGGCTAATAAAAGCGAGCTTGGAAGGGCTGGGCGATGGGCTCCGTGGGGTGGTAAATGCTTCCCTCTATGAGGGAATATTCCCAGACCCGCTGAAAGAGGCGGTTATTAAACCGCTTCTTAAAAAACCATCTTTAGATCCGGCCAATATGGCCAACTATCGCTCAGTCTCAAATATTCCATTCTTGGGCAAGGTGATTGAGCGAGTGGTTGCTGAACAACTCGAGGCACGCCTGGAGGATGCGGACCATTTGGATCCCTTCCAGTCGGGATTCAGGCCTCATCATGGGACTGAAACTGCCTTGGTCACACTGGTCGATGATCTCCGGCGGGCTAGGGACAAAGGTGAGAGCTGTTTCCTTGTTCTGCTGGATCTCTCAGCGGCTTTTAGATAGAGCTTTGGTCTGAACCTCCAGGACTCTTCTTACACAGTGTTAAGCAGGTGTTTGCTGAAGAGTCCTCCCTCCTCCCTCCTCCCTCCTCCCTCCTCCCTCCTCCCTCCTCCCTCCTCCCTCCTCCCTCCTCCCTCCTCCCTCCTCCCTCCTCCCTCCTAGCATTGCTGGGAGTCTTAGGGGGAAAGTTCCCACTGGCAACCAAAAAGCTACAAGCCACACTAGATGGGGATGGTTTCAATTCCAATCACAGTGGAGGAGTAAAGACACCCACCTCCTCTCCCCATATATGCCTTCTAAATAAGAATTGCCAGCCTCTGTAATTAATGAAGGAATTAATGAAGGAAAATCAAACTAACTGCACTAACTGCAGTTTCCAAACCAGCAAAAGTAGAGTGTATTTCAATCATCCCAGTGGGAAGCTCACAAAAGCACTGATGACAGAGGTCCAATCCTGGTCCAAGATCTCTGCTTTCTTTTACCAAACTTTGCCCCACTTTCAAACTTTCCTATGCGGTGTCTAGTTGGGCTGGATCTCTCAGTGGCCTTTGATACCATCGACCATAACATCCTTCTGGACCGTCTAGAGGGGTTGGGAGCTGGGGGCACTGTCATACAGTGGTTCCGTTCCTTCCTCCTAGGCCGTGTTCAGAAAGTGGTGGTGGGGGATGAGTGTTCAGACCCCTGGGCTCTCACTTGTGGGGTGCCTCAGGGTTCTGTCCTCTCCCCCATGCTTTTTAACATCTACATGCAGCCACTGGGAGAGATCATCAGGGGGTTTGGGCTGGGTGTTAATCAGTATGCGGATGATACCCAGCTCTACCTCTCTTTTAAATCAGAACCAGTGACGGCGGTGAAGGTCCTGTGTGAGTGCCTGGAGGCGGTTGGAGGACGGATGGTGGCTAACAGATTGAGGTTGAATCCTGACAAGACAGAAGTACTGTTCGTGGGGGACAGGAGGCGGGCAGGTGTGGAGGATTCCCTGGTTCTGAATGGGGTAACTGTGCCCCTGAAGGACCAGGAGCGCAGCCTGGGAGTCATTTTGGACTCACAGCTGTCCATGGAGGCACAGGTCAATTCTGTGTCCAGGACCTCCATCTGGTACACAGGCTGAGACCCTACCTGCCTGTGGACTGCCTTGCCAGAGTGGTGCATGCTCTGGTTATCTCCCGCTTGGAATACGGCAATGTGCTCTATGTGGGGCTACCTTTGAAGGTGACCCAGAAGCTACAACTAATCCAGAATGCGGCAGCTAGACTGGTGACTGGGAGCGGCCGCCGAGACCACATAACACCGGTCTTGAAAGATCTACATTGGCTCTCAGTACGTTTCCGAGCACAATTCAAAGTGTTGGTGCTGACCTTTAAAGCCCTAAACGGCCTCGGCCCCGTGTACCTGAAGGAGCGTCTCCAACCCCATCATTCAGCCCGGAAACTGAGGTCCAGCACCGAGGGCCTTCTGGTGGTTCCCTCATTGTGAGAAGTGAGGTTGCAGGGAACCTGTCAAAAGGCCTTCTTAATAGTGACGTCTGCCCTGTGGAACACCCTCCGATAAGATTCAAGGAAATAAACAACTACCTGATTTTTAGAAAACATCTGAAGGCTGAGAGCTACGGGTATAGGGCACCCTGAGATCTACAGGTATAGGGCAGTATGAAAGTTTAATAAATAAATAAGATACATCAGGAAAGTCATATTTCATGATTTGGTAGGGGAATAGAGTTTTTTTGTATCTGACACATAAGAAATGAAATCCCACCAAATGGCATAGAAATGTCTTCTTATAAACACGTAAGTTGTGGGTTATTTTCTCTGCAATAGCCAGAGTCCACAGATTCTTGTGCCAAAATAAGAGGGTTCTGTGATTTGCTGTGCTATGATTTATTTACGTAAGCTACTTTGATGAAAAGCAGAATGTAAACACATTAAATAATAATATAGGAAGACAAATCTGGGAAGAGTGGGGCACAATGTTTCTGCCAGCCAGTTTCGTCCCTGACATATCTAGGTGGGCCTGGAGAAAGTCTCCTTTCTGAAACCCTGGTGAGTCTCTCATGGTCTGACTTGGCATAAGGAGGCTTCCTATGTTCCATAAAGAAATAAAGAGATATATACCTGGAGGGGTTGCACAGTGGCTGGCAAAAGAGCATCTTCTGATTGAGCAAACAACGTGACCCTCTTCATGACAACCAAAGAGGCCAAACCTGGGTGTTGGAGGAAGTAACAATGCCTGGCGACAGAGCCAGGGAACCCAACTGTCTGGCTTCCATTGTTAGCAGCTCTCTGCTAGTGTCATAATATGAATAGCAGGAAGCAGACACAGATGTCGGTCGGTCACAGTGGTCGACCGCCAGTCTGCATCACCCACCCCTCTGCCTGCCAGGCCTTCCGTGTGTCCTTGCAAAGGAGCCAGCCAGAGTGGCGTCTTGGTCTGTTAAATCATTTTGGGATGTTTCATTGAAATGTAGGGAAGCATAGCAAACTCCTGATGTGCAGAGTCAGTGGAAATGCCCACGTTGCCACAAGAACTGTGAATTTCTTCTTGGAATAGCTTATTGCTGGAACTCTAAGTCAGGAGATGGATCCCAAGCTTTTGGCTTGACAGATAACAAATTTCTAGCCTCGCCCAGGGGTGAGGAACTTGTACCTCCTCAAATGTAGTTGTGACATAGCTCCAGGTCAGGCAGGTTGACATACAAGCTCTGGTCTCTTTGCCATATACGGGTTTATTTTGTTTGAGGACACTCCAGCCACCACCACTAGACAACCCAGGCAGATTCTAGGGTGGTGGGATCTCCTTCCTTGTCCTAAATCATGTCCTGAATCTGGGGAGGGAGGGAGGGAGGGAGGGAGGGAGGGAGGGAGGGAGGGAGGGAGGGAGGGAGAGAGAGGCTGCTACAAGTGGTGCAGTGCAGGGATGGGGGGTTGGCTAGGATATGGGTGAAGATCATGGGCAACTTCTGCTGAGGAGAGTTGTGGGATCAGGAGGCAGACCTGCAAGGTATGGCAAACATTCTCCCTGCCCTTGTTAGCCTTTCCCTCACATGGAGAAGAAAAAGAGGAGTTGGGGCATGTTTGCTTAAGCACTTTCCTCCTTGCAGAACCCCCAAGTATTCCTATTTTCCAAGGACAGTCCCAGATTTACAGAAGCCATCCCAGTTTCTGATTTGATCCCAGAATGTCCCACTTTTCTTAGAACATTCCTGTTTTCATCGATCATGGAGTTATGCAATCCCCGAGCCAAGGGGCTAAGTAACTCTACAATCTTTAGAAGACATCTGAAGGCAGCCCTGTATAGGGAAGTTTATAAATTTTTAATGTTTTATTAGGTTTTTACTTAGGTTGGAAGCCACCCAGAGTGGCCAGGGCAACCCAGTCAGGTGTGTGCGTGTGTGGGGATAATAATAATACTCCCTATCAGAGAAATGTTGGAGGGTATGTCCTTGCTAGTGGCATAGTAGGGGGACACAGGGGCAGTTGCCCCGGGCACAAAATTGTTAAAAAGATGAAGGTACCCCTGACCGTTAGGTCCAGTCGTGGACGACTCTGGGGTTGCGCGCTTATCTCGCTCTATAGGCGGCTTTTGTCCGCAGACAGCTTCTGGGTCATGTGGCCAGCATGACTAAGCTGCTTCTGGTGAACCAGAGCAGCGCACGGAAATGCCATTTACCTTCCTGCCGGAGCGGTCCCTATTTATCTACTTGCACTTTGATGGGCTTTCGAACTGCTAGGTGGGCAGGAGCTGGGACGGAACAACAGGAGCTCACCCCGTCATGGGGATTCGAACCGCTGACCTTCCAATCAGCAAGCCCTATGCTCAGTGGTTTAGACCACAGCACCACCCATTGTCAGGGATGCAAAATTTCAACACCTGGTGCTGCCTCAATACAGCTGCATGCTTCTGTTGCTGGGCTCCATTAAAAACGGCTTCTGCATGTGAAACCAGGAAGTGACCTCTCCAGAGTCCAGACAATGGAATCACCCTTCTTTTCTTATCTCCATGGCTGCAATCTCTGGGGTGACATGGATGCTGTTATGTAGTTGAATGTGCATGCAGCCTCCATCCGCTTCCCTCTCCCCCCTCCCCATGTGGACCCTGGGTACTGGCAACCGACACACCACTGCTCCTTGCCGACATTGTTTCTGTTGTAAGAATTTTGAGGTCATATATATATTAAATGTTCATAAATGTACCAAGCAAACCGTACAGGGAGACAGGCCTGAAAACCATTTTGATTCTCCGAAAATGACCAAATGTTTCTCTGCAATGAGAGAAGGGGGGTGAAGGAACTTTCTCATTGTCTCAAGAATTAAAGTGATTTCCATCTCAAAGGAATGGCCAGGCTACCCAGGAAAAGGCAAACTAAGAACTTTGTTAAATTAATAAGTTACATAGTAAGACAGGATAGACAGGATTTCATTTTAATGCCTCCTTACCAACAATACTTGCATTTACATATTGACAACCAAGAAAATTCAGGGACATCACTGTAATCAAGCCATCTCCAGAATAACCAGGGTGCCATTTCCAGAAGATTCACAGATACCGTGTTTCTCACAAAATAAGACGCACCTAGACGCAGGATTTTCCTGGGTTGAAAAGATATAAGCCATAGTGGTGGGAGCAGGTCTGGATGGCGCCATGGAAGAGGAAGATGCCTCTCAGCGCCCAGAACCGGATGCTGCTGCCCCTCCAAAATGCCCAGCAGCGTGCGCCGCGCCGAGCGCCGCGCCGGCTGCGGGACGCGGCAAGAGCCACAGCGTGCGCCGCGTGGAGCCCGGACCAGGCAGGACCCAGCAGCGTGCCCTGCTGAAGCGCCGACAAAGTGCCCACCAGCGCAGCAGCAGCAGCCAGTTCTGGGCGCCGAGCCGCGACAGGAAGAAGAGGTAATTTTTTTTTTAAAAAAGAGACCCCCGAAAATAAGCCATAGGCTTATTTTCTTGAGTAAAAGAAATATAAGACGATGTCTTATTTTATGAGAAACACGGTAGAGCTCACAAGTACTCTATTTACTGAAATGTTAATCTCCCCTTCCCGCCTTTTTCCCCGTTCCATCCACTTACATATACAGCGAAAGGTAGATAAGGGAAAATGTTATTTTGTTCGGGGTTCCTCTTGCCATCTCTGCTTTTTTGGGGGGGGGGGAGAACCTCTGTTATAACAGACCTCTGTCTTTTTAAAATAAAGATCACGCCTTGCTTTACAAGCCTTGGGTTTTGGTGTTTGCCATTTTATCCAGACCAAAAGGAGCCTAGGTAATAGAATCATAGAGTTGGAAGAGACCACAAGGGCCATCCAGTCCAACCACCTGCCGAGCAGGAAACACCATCATTATAAAGGTCTATCTGCTCCTTAGAGGATTTCAGTCCTCCTTATGAGGCTGATCAGCAAGCCTTCCTTGAAATAGATGAGGCTTCCTTTCCGCAGACAGCTTCCGGGTCATGTGGCCAGCATGACTAAGCTGCTTCTGGCGAACCAGAGCAGTGCACGGAAATGCCGTTTACCTTCTCGCCGGAGCGGTCCCTATTTATCTACTTGCACTTTGATGTGCTTTCGAACTGCTAGGTGGGGAGGAGCTGGGACCGAGCAACAGGAGTTCACCCTGTTGCAGGGATTCGAACCGCCGACCTCCTGATCAGCAAGCCCTAGACTCTGTGGTTTAACCCACAGCGCCACCTGGGTCCATATGAGGTATACATGTACAAAAATATGCACAAGCAGCAGTTATTCCCAGTGTACCAGGGAATCCTCTGGGCTTGCCTGCTCATCCCAACAGGATTTAATGTATGTGGAATCCAAATATGTCCCTGGATGCTGAAGTATCAACTAACTGTGAACTCCTATACAGGCAGCAACTGTTTAGGGAGCATCTGATATGTGAGCGACTGCATTGCACTGAACCCGGAAATGACCCCAAAACATCACAAAAAGGGGCTGGACAGGAGCAGGATGGGGCGGCTTACACTGGCCTTGCCAACATGGGCATAGCCCAAGCAGCTCTCCCCCCTAAATCAATACAAATCAATACAAATCTGAGGTTCTGCCCCCCCAACAAAAAATCCTACCGGTAAACGTTCTTATTATGAGCAACATCAAAGGGAAGGCAGGGGACAAGTCCCCCCCCTTGCCAGACTTCAGTCATACTAATCTTTTTCTTTCAGAGAACATCTGAAATTTACCACCACCACCCCATGCACAAAAAAGTTTTCTGCTGCCACCACTGGTTCTAATGCAGTTACTGGCACACACAAATAATCAAAGCATACTTTAAAAGCACATTTATAGATAAAATATATTATGAAATCTGTGTTTAACTATAAACCTTTATGCAGCTTGAACAGGACATGGGGGTGATGCAGACTAAAATGCACATGCCTAGTCTTCATTTGGCATGGTGATAACATGTTTCATGTTATGGGCATAAAGGTAAAGGGACCCCTCATGGATGTAGGCAGGGGGGGGCAGGAGGGGGCAGCTGCCCCCCCTAGAAGCAAAAAAAATAATGTATTTTACAGACCATAACCAGCACTTTTCCCCTCCAAAAACTGAAGTGGAAAGGGCTTTGCTTTAGCAAGAGCAGCTAAGTCTCCGCTTGCTGGGGGGGGGGGACACAGCAGTAATAAAAACACATCAAATAAATAAAGCAAAGTGGCTACCAGTAGTTAAGCAGGTAAGACAATGGAGCATATATCCCCAGGCAAGATTCGATAGCTGACCATTTCACCCTATTGTTCTTAAGTGGGAGTTGTTAATGAGCATTCAGGAGCATTAAGAGTTCTATTGGCGATTTAATGAGGGTGCAGACTCAGAGGATTCAATTTGACTAAGGTGGCTCTGCAAGGCTAAAAAGAAGTGAATAAGAAAGGGGGGAGGCTGTAGCTTTGACAGACACAGTGATGTTTATAAAAAGCATTGGTGTTCCAGTCTGCCCCTCCTCCTGCATCTGTATACTGTAAATCAGGGGTGGCCACCTCCCAAGAGACTCTGATCTACTCAGAGTTTAAAACTGGGGGTGATCTACCCCCTTTTGGGGGGTTCAGGTCAAAGCTGTTGAGTTTTTTTTTAAGGAAGGGAAGCCCTGTTTTTTGGGGTTTAGGTCAAACTTGTTGAGCTTCTTTTAGGAGGGAGGGAGGCCCATTTTTGTTTAGGGCTTCAGGTCATAGTTCAACTTTTTTGAGGGAGGAGGCAAATTTTGGGTGAGCCTTTTTTAGGGGTGCCAGTGACCTACCAGTGATCTACCACAGACATCCAGTGATCTACTGGTAGATCACAATCTACCTGTTGTACGTGCCTGCTGTAAATCAAACAGAGAGAAAGCTGCTTACAAGGCTCCTGTACATGCAGAGTTCCAGCATCACAGCGTCATCCAGAGACACCCACAAATATGAGTTATCTCTCTCTCTATTTCTTCCTTCCTTCCCTCCCTCTTCCATCCTTAATAAAATACGGGGGGAGGCAGATAAGCCCCACATAGAAAGCCCATCAACATGGGGAGAATGACTCTTTCAAATACGGTATTTACCAGTAATTGGGGGGGGGGAGAGGCACCTAGGCCTCTAGGAGTTGGCTGCTATGCCTAGGAGTAGGACATTTCAAGAAAGCAGAACGATGCATATGGTATGGTAATATATCAATAGAATCGTAGAATTGTAGTCGGAAGGGACCACAAGGGTCATCTAGTCCAACCCGCTGCAATGCAGGATTTTTTCCTAAGGTGGGGCTTGAACCATGGTTGAAATATGCTGATATGCAGCAATGCCTCGGAGCCGTCGTGGCTGCGGCCATGCCTTGCCCCGCCCTCACCCGCCCTTCCATCCCCTCTCGCCTGCCCGACCCTCCTGTCCTCTGGCTGCAGAGTTCCAGCATCACAGCGTCATCCAGAGACACCCACAAATATGAGTTATCTCTCTCTCTATTTCTTCCTTCCTTCCCTCCCTCTTCCATCCTTAATAAAATATGGGGGGGCAGATAAGCCCCACATAGAAAGCCCATCAACATGGGGGGATGACTCTTTCAAATACGGTATTTACCAGTAATTGGGGGGGGGGCACCTAGGCCTCTAGGAGTTGGATGCTATGCCTAGGAGTAGGACAATTCAAGAAAGCAGAATGATGCATATGCTATGGTAATATATCAATAGAATCATAGAATTGTAGTCGGAAGGGACCACAAGGGTCATCTAGTCCAACCCCCTGCAATGCAGGATTTTTTTTTCCTAAGGTGGGGCTTGAACCATGGTTGAAATATTATGCTGATATGCAGCAACGCCTCGGAGCCGTCGTGGCTGCGGCCGTGTCTTGCCTCGCCCTCGCCCGCCCTGCCACCCCCTCTCGCCTGCCCGACCCTCCCGTCCTCTCCAGCCAAGCAGGGTAGCCGCCAACGCTACCAGCCCCAGAAGCACAAGGTGGCCGCTGCTGCCACCGCCACGATGTCATCAGGCCTGCTGGCCCTTTAGCCCTGCCCACTTCGTGGCCCCTCCCCTTCCATGCCTTGGCCCCGCCCCTGAATGACCATGGCTTGCCCCCCCCAGTTTTGATCCTGGCTACGCCCCTGGGACCCCTAACTATTAGGTTCAGTCGTGACTGACTCTGGGGTTGCGGTGCTCATCTCGTGTTATTGTACAGCTTCCAGGTCATGTGGCCAGTAGGACAAAGCTGCTTTTGGCGAACCAGAGCAGCACAAGGAAACGCCGTTTACCTTCCCGCCAGAGCGGTACCTATTTATCTACTTGCACTTTGATGTGCTTTCGAACTGCTAGGTGGGCAGGAGCTGGGACCGAGCAATGGGAGCTCACCCCATCGCGGGGATTCAAACCGCTGACCTTCTGATCGGCAAGCCCCTACGCTCAGTGGTTTGACCCACAGCGCCACCCAGGATTTATTTTAGGAGGGGCAGGCATTTGGGGGGGGGCAGAACCAAATTATCTTAATGCAAATTGTCAGTTAGTTATTTTTATTCATTTACTTGATGGGGCAGCTGCCCCCCTGACTATGCCCATGTTTCATGTTAACATTTGGATAAAATAAATTTGTTTTTTTAATCACTTTCACAAGCCTACCTTGATTTAGTGCCTCTTAACTAATATTGGGACCCAGGTGGCGCTGTGGTTAAACCACTGAGCCTAGGGCTTGCTGACCACAAGGTCGGAGGTTCGAATCCCTGTGACGGGGTGAGCTACCGTTGCTTGGTCCCAGCTCCTGCCAACCTAGCAGTTCGAAAGCATGTCAAAATGCAAGTAGATAAATAGGAACCGCTACAGCGGGAAGGTAAACGGCGTTTCCATGTGCTGCTCTGGTTTGCCAGAAGCGGCTTTGTCATGCTGGCCACATGACCTGGAAGCTATACGCCGGCTCCCTCGGCCAATAATGCGAGATGAGCGCGCAACCCCAGAGTCGGTCACGACTGGACCTAATGGTCAGGGGTCCCTTTACCTTTACCTTTAACTAAATACTCTAGAAAAAAAATGACCAAAACCCTTCAGACCAAATACTTATATTTAATAAGCAATGCCTCATTGCAGAAGGAGCAGTCACAATACAAGAGACCCTGGCAATTTCACTGTTAAACTGGCCTTTGTGGTTACTGGGCGTTGAGCTCACCGTCTGATGTCATTGCTGTAACTTGAGCCTGCAGCCTTGCCTTCAGCTTTTGCTCAGAATTGCCTTTAAATAGCTCTGCCCTGAGTCACGGAGAGTTCTCTGCAGGAGCTCCAGGGAAAGAGCCTCTGACATCGGCGAAAGCAAAGAGGAACCCTCAGGAGGGCATCATGTCCAGCTCCTTGCGGGTGAGCCCTTCCGTCCATGGCTATCGATTTGACACGGCCTTGCGCAAGAAAGCGGTGGCCGACATCTTTGAAAGCCTGGATCAAGCGTCACTGCAGAAGCTCTTCAGGGACTCAGGGGACCGGAAAGCAGAGGAAAGGGCCAAGATCATCCTGGCCACCGACCAGGACCTGGAGGAGAAAGCAATGTCGCTCATGGCTTTGAAGCAGAGGACAAGAGAGAAACTCTTCCAGTTCCTGAAGTTTGGGAAACACTCCATCAAAGTCCACTGAAGCTCCTTTAAAAGAGAGGACGGGATGGAAGGAGCCAGACTCCTCACTTTTGAAAACGAGCACCTCCAGCTGCTTTGAAGCTGGTGTGGCAAGAGATGCTGGCAACATCAGTCAGGGGGATTCAGCCCCATTTTTGCACACTTCAAAGTTCACAGCAAAAGACTTCCTGGGTTGACTCAAACTTGCAAGCTAGAGTGAGTAAGGGAATCAGCCTGTGAACAACAGAGAAATCCAGCCACAAATCACGGGGATGGAGCAGGCGGTGAAACAGTCACTGGATCAGACTCAACTTTTCCTGGCTAATGAGAGACTAGATCATTTTCCTTCTTAGCTGTCTGTTTGGCAATTATTGACTGTGCAAAGCCTTCCATAAGCCTCCCTGCTTTCTCCTGGAACAAAAGGGGTTGGGAAATGATCAGTAACTGCCTGTTTGCTTTTGTTGAAAAGACACACCATCTTGGTGTTGAAAGTAGGTGAAGTTCACAGAGTAAACTTTGTTTCAGGATGCATTGTAAGCAACTCTGTTAGTCTTACAATGACTTTTACAAGCAGAAGTGGGTTGTTCAACTAATTGCACGAAATGTGTTTGTTTTTGTTTAAATGTAAAGTTTTGTCCTGAACTGATTGAACAGACTGAAAGTCTCTTTGGAACATTGAGTTCTTTTTTTGCATCAATGCAATTTTTAAAATTTTGCAAATGTTGCACTTTTTGTAATGAATTTAACTGGCAACCAGCTATGGTGATATTTTATAATGATGCTATAAGTAATACTTATTGCGCACGCAGAGCAAATAAATTATAAAGTTGGTATAAGTGCTTGTGGCTTGAAATGCTTTACTGGAACCAAAAATAGGGATGGCATATCTATGACACCTACATCCTTTTTACTTACTCCCTCTTGCTAGGGGTGATGGACGCTGAAGTCCCACAATATCTGGAGGGCCACAGGTTTCCCATCTAGGACTAGGGCTTAATCCTAGAATTTATTTACAATGCCAGGGCTCAGCTCTGAAATACCTGTACTGTGTAGAACAGAGCTAGGAGTGCCTTTGAGCATTCTGTTTACTATTGAGAACCATCATGAACTTTAGTGCACCAGAGGTTAGGGGTAAAAGTTTTTGGTTAGAGACTCTTCCAGGTGACCCTGCATTCAGGTAATTGGGCCCAGAGGCAGAATTTTATCAGTGGATCTTTTCAACTTTTATAATAAAAGGTGAAGGGTAAAAGGGGCCCCTGACCATTAGGTCCAGTCGTGACCGACTCTGGGGTTGTGGCGCTCATCTCGCTCTATTGGCCGAGGGAGCTTCCAGGTCATGTGGCCAGTAGGACTTTTCTTGTACACAGTAGTTAATGTAGTATCTACTTGCCACCTCAATCTCCAAGTGATGAGGGTTTCCAGAGGTTCCAGCCACTTACCCAGGGCCTGGTTCCCTTAGAATGGGCACAGGGGAGACCACAGTGTCTCTGGGATATGGTTTATTTGCACATATGTACAATTTGAGCGGGATGTGGGTGGTGCTGTGGGTTAAACCACTGAGCCTAGGGCTTGCCGATCAGAAGGTTGGTGGTTCAAATCATCGCAACAGGGTGAGCTCCCGTTGCTTGGTCCCAGCTCCTGCCAACCTAGCAGTTCGAAAGCATGTCAAAGTGCAAGTAGATAAATAGGTACCGCGTCAGCAGGAAGGTAAAGGAGGGTCTTTGAAAAATTATGCTCATCTCAGCAGTCTCATTCATCCCCCTCCTGGAACATAGTTTCAAAGGGGTGAGACAGACAAATTTGGGTAGCTGAAAGCAGAAATCCACCCCCTCCCCAATGATGACCCATATAATTGTCCTTCTGCTCCTACTCCCTAATTATACACCTGCAGGCTCTTTACTGTTGTTTCACCTATGGGGAAGGTTAGAAATGGACTGCAGAGGGTGAATCAGGGGGACCCACATGAGTTATTCTCACCCTCCAAATCTGCCCCTGCAGAGAGGAGGGCATTCTCCTGACAGTTTTGGGGCTTGCTAAAGCTCACCTTTTGTTTTCAGATCAGCTTTATTGAGCTCCAGATGGCTGTTTCTGAGCATATTTCAGCAACTGCATTGGGTGTAATTATTATAATTATTATTTATTGAATTTATATACTGCCCAGTCTCAGGAAAGTTCACAGACAGCAATGGCAGACTGTAAGATGCATACTGCCTTGGTATTCATTTACACATACATCTAGATCCATTTATGTTGAGAGACAATATACATCTACTTTAACTGGGGGTGGGGAGAGAGAAAGCTTAGCAAATGACAGCTCTAGCAACTGAAATTCAGAATTATGATCAGGATCCCCACAAAAGCAAAAATTATGCAAGTGATTTACTCCTAGATCCTTTTCACATGTACTGCTCTCAAGCCAGGTGTCTCCCATCCTGTATTTGTGCCTTTCATTTTTTTTGCCCAAGTGTCGTACTTTACATTTCTCCTTGTTAAAATCCATCTTGTTTGCTTTGGCCCAGTTGTCTAATCTATTAAGGTCATTTTGAAGTGTGATCCTGTCCTCTGGGGTATTAGCCACTCCTCCCAATTTGGTGTCATCTGCAAACTTGCTCAGGATGCCTTCAAGCCCATCATCCAAGTCATTGATAAAGATGTTGAATAAGACTGGGCCCAAGACAGAACCCTGTGGTTCTTCCCACTAGTCACTTCTCTCCAGGATGAGGAGGAGCCATTGATGAGCACCCTTTGGGTTCGGTCAGCCAGCCAGATACAAATCCACTGAATGGTAGCATTGTCTAGCCCGCATTTTACCAGCTTCTTTACAAGAATATCATGGGGCACCTTGTCAAATTTAACAAAGGAAGGAACACAGAGAAAACAAAACAATAGTGAAAAGAAAGCGCACCCACCAGCTCACACTGAGAATATAGTAACCATCAATATAGCCATCATAATTTGAACATATAAGATATCCAAATGTCCAGATAGACATCCACACAGAATTGATGGTTATAAGCTCCCACAAACCTAAAAGCTTCTATCCACCTTAAACCTCTTAACAATCTTTTCCTGCAAACACAAAACACAGGTTGTTCCCTTTTTTGCCCACACTGAAACCACAAATTGGCAATATTTAACTAAGCTAGTTTACTGTTTTTCTTTGAAATAAATATTCAAAAACATTTAACCTACCATTTAACCTATTTTTGAAATTTACCAGTAGCTGCTGCATTTCCCACCCTCAGCTTATACTCGGGTCAATAAGTTTTCCCAGTTTTTTGAGGTAAAATTAGGTGCCTCGGCTTATATTCGGGTTGGCTTGTACTCGCGTATAAACAGTGGTTGGTTTGGCAACTATATCAATCAAACATGCTGAAGCATCAGCACTTGACCTGAAGGAATTGTTAACAAAATTTGCAAAGGAAAAGGCATGTAAAATAAGATTTTGATTTGCTTGAAATTGAAACATTAAAGAGACTTAAATTTCAGCATCACATTTAACATTTTTCAAAGTGATTTCTGTGCTAAAACTGTGTTCTGTTTGAGAAAATAAATCAGAAATTGTTTTATGACTTGTTTTCACAATTTTTTAAAAATAAACAATTTCAAATTCTGTGCTATTCATTCTTCCTATAATACATCTGTGTTTGAAATATGATTGGCTGGGGGGGGGGCGGGGGCGCCAGAAGGTGATCTTGCCTAGGGCGCCAAAACCCCTAGCACCGGCCCTGGGTGTAGAGGGCCAGGTTGACCTGGGTGTGTTGGGGGGGGGCAATGGCAGAGGATCGAGGTGACCTGGGCGAACTTGCAGGTGGCACCAGGCTGAGGTGGCCTGGGTAGGTGGCGGGGGTGGAAGGACGTGGCGGGGATGAAACGATGGGGTGGGTGTCCCAGATTTGGGACAGAAAATGGAGAGTAAGGATTCCTTGCAAGGTGGTGTGTTGCTCGATAAGGGATTGAGTGTTTGGGTGGGTGGGGAGGGAGGCTCGTTTAATTTCATTGTACACAGGTTGTACAATGACAATAAAGCTATTATTATTATTATTATTATTATTATTATTATTATTATTATTATTGAATATTTCAGTGTTGCTGAAGGAGGAGGATTGCTGGGTGTGGCTAAACTGGGTTTTGACAGAGCTCAGGTGGGTTTGGAGGGCCTCAGCCTCCAGATACATGCTTGTATTATGAGTTTTGTTTTGGGAAAGAAGATGAGGAATGTGTAACTGGTTGGTTTGCTGCCTTGAAGCTTGTTTTTTGAGGGGTTCCTAGGCAACCATGAACCAAACTTTCCCCTCACAGAGCAGGATATAGGCCAGCCTGAGTCAGGGTTTGTGATATACCACTTCATGATGAGTCCTGGGCGAGTGGCAGCATTTTAAACTGACTATGACTAAGGCTCTGTATATTTGACTTGAAGATCAACTTCAGAGTCTGTTGGTCTAGACCAGTGGTGGAGAATCAATCTTTGGTCCTTCAGACGATTGTTGGACTCCAACTCCTATCATTCTTGACCATTGCTTATTCAGGCTGGGGCTGTAAGGATTTGGGAGTCAAGCCATCTCTGGAAGGTTACAGGCTCCTTATCTGTGGTCTGGACTGGGTGAGGGCAATCAGCCACCTCCTCCAGTTGACTTGTTTCATACCAGACACTAGACAGTTAAGGGTCAGTGCAGTCTGGAATGGATTTAGATTAAGTCTCTGAGAGGTCCCCAGGCTCAGACATGGTGGTTTCCTCTCTTTTATCGTATTATGAAAAAACTTTAATAAAATATTATGGGGGGGGATGGTAATGAGAGGTGGTGGGGTTATGGGAGGTTAGTGAGGGGGGTGGGCAGGGCGGGCAAATATTACAAGCAGGGGCGCACACAGCCCACTTGTATCAGTGGCACAAGACATAAATAGTTACCAGCAATGTTTTTGCAAGACGATAGCACGTGGCTCTCCTGGGACAGACTGTTTAGTTTTGGAAGAGTGAAGTGTGTGGAACCTGTGGCTCTCCAAATGTTGTTGGACTTCCAACTCACATCTATTCCAGTCAGCATTAATAGTCAGGGATTATGGGAGTTATTTTCCAGCAACATCTGGAGGGCCAGAGCTCACTATCTCTGCTTTAAAGAGTGCCAACTGTTTTGTATACCTTCTTATCATTCTAGTTGAAGACACTGCAGAGTCTTATAAACCTATATTTTGGAGGTCAGCTAGTTCAGATGGTTTTGAGGGTGAGACAAATCCATGGAGGATAAGTCTATCAACAGCTACTTCCTTGATGGCTATATGTAACCTCCGGTCTACCGGAGTAACTTCCGGTCTACTGCCAGTGCTGCGCGGCAACGCTCCCCTCGAGCTCCGAGGGAAAGGGCTCTGAGAGGGGGAAGGGAGAGCCGCGAGAGCGACGCGGCCCCAAAAGAGCTCCAGATTGGGCTTTCTGGAGACAAAGTTACTCAGCAGAGCCCAAAGCGACCCCTTTACTCCCCGGCAAGCCCTGTTAGGAGCTCTGGAGACCAACTAAGTTTGTCATAGGTATAAGTCATAGGTATATTTGTCATATACCTATGACAAACTTAGTTAGTCTCTAAGGTGCTACTGGAAGGATTTTTTAAATTTTTGTTTAGCACTAAAACAGACCATAAAATTTGTGATATTACCATGCAAAAATGACAAAAAATTACAGTAGATGGGGGAGCCAAGATATGGGGCTGCGGAGTCCCTGGGTGTGTTCCTGGGTGACACAGTAATTCAGTTTTATTAGCAAACCAGAGGTTAAACTCACCCCTTTCCAGTCCCAAGACGAGTGCGAGGAATGTTCATGCAACACACCTACACACTATAGCCGACACACTAACACAGTTTGGAAATCTCTGGGTTAGGAGCTTTGCCATAAGGTACTCCCAGAAGGGACACGGGTGCTGCTGTGGGTTAAACCACAAAGCCTAGGGCTTGCTGATCAGAAGATCGGTGGTTCGATTCCTTGTGACGGTGTGAGCTCCCGTTGCTTGTTCCCTGCTCCTGCCAACCTAGCAGTTCGAAAGCACATCAAAGTGCAAGTAGATAAATAGGTACTGCTCCAGCAGGAAGGTAAATGGTGTTTCCGCGCACTGCTCTGGTTCACCAGAAGCGGCTTAGTCATGCTGGCCACATGACCCGGAAGCTATATGCCGGCTCCCTCGGCCAATAAACTGAGATGACCGCCACAACCCCAGAGTCGTCCGTGACTGGACCTAATGGTCAGGGGTCCCTTTACCTTTACTCCCAATATGCTCTGGTCATTGTGCAACATTGCGTTTCAAAAACCTGAATTTGAAAGGAAGGGGACCACATTACAGCCTGCAGTTTTCAAAGTACAGTCATACCTTGGTTCTTGGACAGAATGTGTTCTGGGAGTCCATTTGACTCCTGAAACCATTCAAAATATAGTTAGATAGATTTATTTCAGCTTTAAGCTCATATGCACATAAAAATAGACACAACGAGACATACTTGCTTTACAATCAGTAAAAATAAATATAGGGCTAAAATATAATAATTACAGATAATATAAAATTAGGAAAAACAATATGATCCTCTTATAGGACAGAACAGAAGTTAAAAATCTTGCCACTTGCAAGGTTACAAACGAGTCAGTGCCTTGCAGTGATAGGGTGAGATGAGTCTCTACTGGAAGTCCAGAGAATTTTTGGACTAATAGTCTCAGTAGGTTTATCCAGACAGCACTATACAGAGGGCAAGTAAAAACTATATGCTGATGGGATTCCGTCGACTGGTTATCACAGGAACATAGAACTGAGACTCGGCCCTTAGAGAATTTGTGAAGAAGGTTGTTGGAGGGGAAAGCATTGAACCTCACTTTAATAAACGCAAAACGATGGCTGGCAATAGAGAGGGATGATAAATAAGCTGGAACATGCTTTGCGGGAGTAACGCCCATGTGCCGAGGCGAACATACCCCTCCCCAACATAAGATTACGTTGCAACTCTGTATCATCCAATCTCTGATTGATAATTTTTTTAGCTGTGGTAAGATCAACATTTAAAGATTCTAGGGGGGGGGGGAGATTCCAAAAAGCAAAAGCTTGGCATGGATCTTGCTGGCCCAGGGACTGGTGAATTTGTCACGCCATAAACATTGGGCTAGATAATTTGGTAATCTGTGCCAGAGAGTTAGCCAGTAATTGAAAACCCGTTTCCACAGAAGTGTCTCTAGCGAGGGGATCTTCCGTTCCAGACGCATAGCCGCATTGCTCACACATGAGGGAAGTTTCAAAATACGCCGTAAAAATTGATTTTGGAGGGTCTCAAGAGGGGAAAAATTTGCCAAGGCAGCCCAAAGTGGTGCAGCATATGCGAGTATGGCAGCTACTTTCGCATTAAACACCTTCAACCCCGAAGGCACGTGCAGAGCCCCATCTGAGACATAAAACTGGAGAAATGCGTGGGACACAGTTTTAGCCTTATTGAGGAGATATTGAATTTGTGCTTTCCATCTCAAGTTTTGTTGAAAAAATATACCTAAATATTGGAATTTGGCAACTTGTTCTACTGTTGCTCCATCGAGCTTCCACTTGTATAGTTTTCGGCTACTGAAGAAAATCATTATTTTAGATTTAGAATGGTTGATGGTTAACTGATTGGTTTGATAATAGGAAACAAAGATCTTCAGTGCTCTATTTAGGCCAACTCGAGAATAGGAAAGAATTACTGCGTCGTCTGCATACAGAAGCAGTGGGCAGCGATAATCCGCAAGGCGGGGGTCATGAATATTGACGGGCGACTCGATTAGGGGTTTTCTCATATCACTTATATACAAATTAAAGAGATAGGGAGCTAGTATACAGCCTTGGCAGACTCACTTGTTTATAGGCACTGAATTCGTGAGTTCGCCTGCTAGAGTTAGTCTCACTCTGGCAACTGATCCCTCATGCAGTTGGATCATAAGCCATAAGAGTTTTCTGTCAATGCCCCAAGTAGCAAGTTTCACCTATAAGATGTTTCTGGGGATGCTGTCAAAAGCTGCCCTCCAGTCAATAAAGGTAGCACATAAATAGCTCTGACTGGGGGTAGAGTATTTCAGTGCAAGGTGGTAAAGAATTATAGCATGGTCCGTTGTGGAGCGATTGGGTCTAAAACCTGCTTGTTCATGACTGATTAAGTTGGACTCTTCCGACCACTGGGTCAATTTGGACAGCAGAAAGCGGGCATAGATTTTCCCTAGGATTGAAAGTAGGCTGATGTTACGATAGTTCCCCAAGTTAGCGGTGGATCCTTTTTTGTGAATTGGGATGATAATAGCCTCCTTCCACGACTTGGGAATGAGACCTGTGGTGTTTATAGCATCAAAAACTTTGGTCAGAATTCCAGCCCACCACTCAGGATGTGACTTAATCGCCTCCGCTGGGACCAAATCAGGCCCAGGTGCCTTACCCACTTTCAGTTGAGATATCAAGTCTTTTATTGACCCCGGGTCGGTAGGAGGCCAAATGGGTAGATGGCAAAACAGGTGCTCGAAGCAGGCAGATGGTGCGTCCACCTGTGAGAAGCACTTCCTCAAAAACTGCTCCCAAGTAGGAGCAGGGATAACGGCCAGGGGGTATTTTCTCACTCTTATATTAATTAGTGACCAAAATTCATGTGACCTATGCGATTTGGATGCTGCAATTAAAGCCTGCCAGCAATTTGATTGCCAGGTGTGTTTAGCCTTTGTTTGGGCCTGTTTATAGGCCATTTTGGCTTGAAAATATGTAATTATAGCACCTGAGACCTTGTATTCGTTATAAATTGAGCGCAAAAGGGTTCTAGCTTGTTTACACTGAGAGTCATACCAGGGGGCACCAGAGTTATACTGGCTGCGATTTACCACTTGGGGAGGTATCATAAAAAAGGCTGTAAGATCCACCATAAAATGATTAAACAGCCGCAGTAGTACGTTGGGGTCATGGGAATCAGAAGCTGTATAGCAGTGCCCCAGCTCCTCTAGCCAGTCCAGAAGAATGTAATGGTCGATGGCATCAAAGGCTGCTGTGAGATTCAGCAGAACTAGGAAACAGCATTCACCTTTGTCCCTAGCAGCCGGATCTCATTAACCAGTGCGACCAAGGCAGTTTCAGTCCCATGCTGAGGCCTGAATCCCGACTGGAAGGGATCCAAATGGCTCACATCCTCCAGGCGTGCTTGGAGTTGTTCAGTAACCACCCACTCAATCACTTTGCCCAAGAATGGAAGATTTAAGATTGGGCAATAGTTGGCCATATTAGCCGGATCCAAAGATGTTTTTTTAAGAAGCGGTTTAATAACCATCTCTTTCAGCAGGTCTGGGAAGGGGCCTTCTCTGGCCAAAAGGTGGGTCTAGGCTGATCTTCTAATCTAGACAAGCAGAATGTTGCTGTTGTTGCTGTTAATTTCATGTATGAATTGCTTCCTGATGCAAATTTAGGCAATGCTGAAGAGGCACCTCTTTACTTGACCTTTGACACATGTGTGTTTTCAGGCCCATCATATCCTTGTGAATGTAATATGTTTTAACTGTTTTTATTTCTGATTTTAAAATTCTTGTAATTCACACTTAAATTTGCTGGTGAAGGGTGGGTAATATATAAATAAATATGACTACTAAATCATAGGTCCATCCTGTCCAGTAGTTTCATTCTATCCCATAGCATGGCTTTTGTATACATTTTGTGCACATTTTGTATATCAAATACACTTTCAAAGCATTCACGATTACAATATGCATTTTCTTCGCATCCTTTATATAAAAAATATATTTTTCTGCACAATTTTTGAGGACTGCAGAAACTGAAGAAGTTGAAATCCAACTAGAGGTTGTGTTCAAATCCACACATAGAGTTGGGAGTTTCTGATCAGGTTGGTCCACTCCAAAAAGCAGGCTAAATGAATTCCTCGCATCCCTAGTTTTACTGCTTCTTAAATGAATATAAACAATTTCATTAAACGTATTAATGCTGATTGTTTAAACTTAAAAAAACCTAATAAGAATTTGCTGCTGCATAAATGATTTAATGGCTGTTTGTTATTTGATATAATTACCAGAGCAGGGATATGCATAAATTTAATGCCTGCAATATTTCTTTTCTAATATGTAGTATTTATGTCTACATTATGTTTCAAATATGCATATTTATGTGTTACACTGCAAGCCTAAACCATGCTGAAAACCGGCTGACGGGGTTTCAGATGACACAGAAGTGTTCTCCAGAAACCAAGAGAGGATCTGCCATTGGGTCTGCAGTTCCCCAGGCAGCAGTGCCAGCTTGGCCCCGTGGCCATGGGTGCCTGGGGCCATGGGTGCCACACAGTGTCATTTAGAAGAGGGATGAGGAACCTTGTTGAGCCTGAGGGCCCCATTCCTTTCTAGGCAGCCTCTAGGCCATGGGTCTGGGGTTTGTGGGGGTCAGATGATGGAGCAGCAGATATGAATACAGTGGCACCTCAAGTTACCAACGCCTCAGGTTACAAACACTTCAGGTTACAAACTCCGCTAACCTGGAAGTTCCCTCGACTTGAGAACTTTGCCCCAGGATGAGAACGGAAATCGTGTGCTGGCGGCGCAGCGGCAGCAAGAGGCCCCATTAGCGAAAACATGCCTCTAGTTAAGAACAGTTTCAGGTTAAGAACGGACCTCCGGAACGAATTAAGTTCGCAACTAGAGGTACCACTGTACTGCCTCTGAACACACAAGGCTAGTTCCCATACATACTCACACTCCCCCTTCTAGCCAGTCAAGAAGCACCATAAGAGTTCAAGGACACATTCTAGGCAGGCAGAAATGTTGGCATGCTCTCCCACATTTCACTGATGAAAATAGGGACAGTCTAGTCTAGTCCATCATCATCATCATCATCATCATTTTATTATTTAAACCCTGCGCTAGCCACTCTGGATGGCTTCCAACATATATAAAAACATAACAAAACATTAAACATTTTTTTAAAATTTCCCTGTACAGGGCTGCCTTCAGATGTCTTCTAAAGGTTGTATAGTTACTTGTCTCCTTGGCTTGGTGGTTGCATAACTCCAGTGCTTTTATTCCTAAAAAAATGTTTAGGGGTACTCTCATTTTCCTACTCATATTGAAATACTGCCCCTCAATGAGGCCAAACTTAGATTCATAAAACGTTTAGGGGTATGCGTATCCCTGCTTCCCGCCCAGAAAAAAGCACTGCATAAATCCATATCCTCCATCATTTCTCCAGTGAAAATAGGGATGTCCTTAGGAAAAGCAGGACATTCTGGGATCAAATTATAAACTGAGACAGCTTCTGTAAATCCAGTATAGTCCCTGGAAAATAGGCACACCTGGAGAGTCTGCACTGTTGCAAGTAAGATGGGGATGTGGCCTGGCAAGAGTCTCAAGGGCCAACAAAGAAACCTGGAGGGCCACATTCAGCACCTGGGTCTGCAGCTCTGCATCCCTGTTTTAGAAGCACAGAAACACCTGCCTTCCTTTACATCTGATCGCCTGACTGTGAGCAGGTGCCTCCTGTGCCTTCCTGCTCCACTTCCCTCATTCAGGTATTATTTCTCAGCCTTTCCTGCCGTTCTTCGGGGAATCGGCTCACAGAGCACAGCTAAGGGAGGGCTTTTTTATTTTAAATGGTCCCAAGGTGACTGCATTTAATGGTGAAGCTCTCCCTGCAGCCAAGCCTGGTTGTAAGAAGTGAGCTGTGTGAGGAATGCCTGTTTTCCATGGAGATGACATATTTCATTTTAAGCCATATGTTGATTTAGCTTTGTTGTACAAGGTTAAGAAGAGCAATTGCATAATGATATTTCCAGAGTAACAGCAGGCGAATAGGAACTCATGGGACCATGGGTGTAGCCAGGAGGGGGGGCAGTTGCCCCCTAAATCAAGTAAATAAACTGACCAACTGTGTTCTGCCCCCCAACATAAAGCCCCTCTCAATGAGAAGAGCCAGTTTGTTTCAGTCTGTAAGCCTTAGTAGGGATAGGAAATGGCTTTTGTGATTAGAGTGGCCATGTGTCCTCCTTGGCAAATGACAGTTCCCTATCTGAAGGGTTCACGTCCAGGTTAAAGATAAAGAACCGTAGAAAGGGAAAGCAGGAGGTGCCCTAAAGGCAGCTGCCCACCAAATAGCACCAGGATAACTGTGTGACCTGGTGACACTCTTCTCCAAGATAAGATGGATCGTATGTTTGTTTCCAAATTCACATCTCTACATATAAATCAGGATATGTCTGTGCCCTCTTCTGTCTTCTTTGGTGATGAATAATCCATTATCCATACTCCATTCCAGGAATTTGCAGTGATTCTGCAGAACCTTGACTACACATTCAGACATAGCCTGGGACGTGGCAGCTGCCCAGGGCTGCCAGGTGCTGAGGATGAACCTGCCTGTCCCATTCCAAAATATAATACAAACTAGCAAAGAATTACAGGCACACTGCAGACAAATGCAGGCCCCATTCATTTCAGGGGGAGAGATGAAGTCTGCAATCCTGCTAGGGTGATCACTTGGTCAAGATGAAGGAAAAAAAGAGGACAAAAGATGTGCAAAAATTTGCATTTGCTAATGTATATAGATGGAAGTCAATTTAGAAGGAATGTCTTTAATTTAAATGCAAATGCAACATCTCACCATAGTGAAGAAGACTATGACCAGGTGATTGATCTGTGTGGCGGCTCAGTTTGCTGTTCCGCTACTCTTACTCAGCATCACTTAATTCCAAGTAAATAAGTGGATCTAAAATAAGTGGACTCACCCTGTTGGCCCTATTTAAAGGCTCATCCACACTTACCTTTTGCCCTGCACTTTCTAGGCAGAGCTCTGCCCTTTAAAGTGACACTTTTTTTCCTTCACTGCTGAATCGGAACAAGTGGCAATTCATTTTCCACTGCTCCAATTCAGCAGTAAAGAGAGGGGTTTCACTGGGAAAGTGCCAGGGCAAACTTGGACAGTACCTGTGCCTAGAAACATGACACAAAAGGGAGTCTGGATGAGCTCTAAGGGTAAATGTCCCTCAGCTGATCAAACACTTGGGAAGCAATGTGTTAATTTGTTGAGCAAAGTCTCGGTTGGCAAGCCGCCAGGGATCTTATCATGAAAGTAAGGCTCATATAGTGGTTTCTAAGATTTGGCTGGCTAGATAAACAGCCTCTTACTCACAGGGAGTTTCAGAGCTATGGCTTGCATTTCTCAAGTGCAGGACATGAGGTCACAACAAACAAAGCCCAGGACCTTCCCCTGTGACTCAGCGTAGCCTGGGTGTGACCAACTGGTCTAAACCGCTTCATGGTGGTTTGCAACTGTGGCCTGAGGTTAGGGACTCCAGTAAACAGAATTGTTTCTACACACATTCCCTGAGGGAGGTTGGAACCAGAAAAGAAAAGTTGAAGTGGGAGGGAAGCATAGGAACACAGGAAGCTGCCCTTCAGTGAATCTATCTAGCTCAGTATTGTCTACACTGATTGGCAACAGCTGCCTAGTACAGGAAGGAGTCTTCCTCAACCATACCTGGAGACATTAAGGATTGAACCTGTGAGCAAAGCAGATGCTCTCCCATTGAGCTACAGCAACCTTAGCATGAGGCAACACCCAGGCAGGAGCTTTTGTTCCCTTTTAGGGGAAGAAACTAAGGAGTGAGGTCAGGGCCATAGCCAGGGGGTGGTGAGGTGGGCGGCCACCAGGGCACGGGTGGGTGGGGGTGCAAAATAGGCTGCCAAGACCTTCTGCTGGGTGCCCTGTCTGGCCAGCGCTCTCTGCGTGCAGCCCAGGAAAGCCCTGGTTGCACCCCTGCCCCTTGACCCTGCTGCGGCTGGGCTGGCTGGGCAACCTGGTGGAGGAGCCTGCGTGCGCCCATTTCGCTCTGCCTCTCCCAGACCTCACTTGGGGTTGGGACTGGGAAGGTCCACCAACCTCGGCCCCTAACGCTGCCCAGCCCACCTCACTGCCCAACCCCCTGTTGGGTTTTTTGAGTAATCAAATTGCACCTGAGCCAGTCTGATGTCAGTACTGTCAGTTTAAGAAACAGGTGTCGGTGTTTTGTGGACGTTATTCTCTGTATATAAGGCTCTGTTGGAGGTTGAGAGTGTTGGAGGTTAGGAGTGTGAGTCTACTGATAAAGCGTGTTTGGAATTAGTTTTAAAAGTCTCCAGGGAAAGGTTAGTTGATAACAGAGAGTTTGTTTGCTTAAAATTAAAGTCTAGGTTAGAAAAGCCTTTTTTCTCCTGGTGACCTACTTCAGCCAAGTCAGCTTTTGTTGCGCATTTTTCTTTTGACTCTGCAGGAAGCATACTTTCATGGGCCACTGATAACTGGGGTGTGAGTTTTTCTTTTTCACCTTTTTTCAGTACCCAGTTATTATTAATACCCCCTTCCTCTCCATTGTACAAGTCTCTCAGATGGTGGGAATTCTCAGGGCAGAAGCGCCTCCTTACGACAGCAGAGGGAACTCCTCACAGGCTTTCCCGCATTGGGAAATGGCCATCTGAATGTGTTAGGTCAGCTACTCTGGCTACACACTACAGAGAGGCAATGGTTTTCCTTCCTTTGGGAACAGTCAAAACACGCTTGTTCCGCTTTTTGTTCCTTCCCTGCTAACCAATGGAAGGCATTGGAGTGCTCAACATGTTTGGCTGTCTGGTGGGGGAACAGCAAAGTGCACCCCTTCTCAGCACCAGATTTAGGGTGGTGTGCCAAGCTGAGGGAGGGGGTGCAAAATTGAGAAGATGCATAATGGAGAAGATCCATTTGGGGACGCCAAAGTTTGGCCTCACACAGTGTGGGGAAACTGCTGGGATTCCTGAATACTGAGGCTGAGCACAGGTGTCCCTTATTAGGCCTTCAAGGCTAAGACTAATGAAGGTCAGGTGATCAAAAAACATGATGGGAGAGGTGAGTGCTCATCTGGAAAGCTCTACCAATTAAGTCCTATGATCGTAAGTCAATTAGGTCATATCAGGTCTTATGATTCGGGTCAGTTTTGCTTAAACTCGGCGTTTGGGCTATTGTGCTGGAGGAGACTCTTGAGAGTCCCATGGACTGCAAGAAGATCAAACCTATCCATTCTGAAGGAAATCAGCCCTGAGTGCTCATTGGAAGGACAGATCCTGAAGCTGAGGCTCCAATACTTTGGCCACCTCATGAGAAGAGAAGACTCCGTGGAAAAGGCCCATATGTTGGTGTCACAGTGGCCGGAGTGGACTACTTCAGAGTAACGACGCTACGCAGCTCTGCATTTTATTCTTTTATTGGTGCTGCGTATTTACAGTGCTCAAGTCATTGCTATTTACACGGAGCGATGTTGTCAGTCGGTTTCAGAACCTCCTAATGGCTTTTGGCGCGTCTTTCTCCAACACAAAAGCTTTGGCAGACCCATCCTCTTGCCCCTCCTCTTCCTGCGTAATTCTGGAGTTGGAGGGATGGGTCTTCCCCCCTTGCTTGCCCCTTCCTGTCCCACCTGGGACCCTGGCTCCTCTACCTTGCCTGAGCCTCGGACACGACTTCCTGCTTCCCCACTGGAATCGGAACTCTCCCTGCTTTCCCCTTTGCTCGGGGACGGGCTTGAACTCAGGAGGGGAGGGACTTCGCGATATCCCCTGTCCCTCACATCCACCCCCCTCCCAAGCTCTCCTTCACCCCTCCCCAGGCCCCCCCCATGTGTCGGTGACGACTGGAAGCCTAAGAACTCAGTGCTCTCCGAGCCCGTTGGTGTGAATACCTCCCCCCAGTCCTGCGAGCCCCCCCCTTCCGCCTGGGCGGACGGGAATCCCAAAAAGTCCGTGGCGTCAGAGCTGGTGGGGGTAAAAACGTTCTGCCAATCTGCTCCTTCCTCTGACTGGGTGGATCTCGGTGACACCCATACCTCATCCTCTGGTTCCTCAAACTCCGCTTCCCAGCGCCATGGTGAGCTGCTCTCCCGTGCCTCCTCCTCCTCCCCCTCCCTTTCCATGTGCCAGGGCTTGGGTCTGTGGGGAAAGAGGGCGTGAAATTCTTCCACCAAGAATTCCTCCTGTATCTGAGTGGCTGGGACCCATTCATTCTGGGACGGTGGAGCATCCTCCCATGCCATGAGGTACTCCAGTCCCCCCACCCCCCACCTTGAATCCAGGATGGCCGTGGCCTCATTGAGTTGCTCCCTGCCTTCCCTCTCCCCCCCTCCCTCGGGGGTTTGTTCGCTGTCTCGGAGCCTGCTGCTTTCCCTGTACGGCGACAGCAGCGATCTATGAAACACTGGATGCACCCTCATGTCCTCTGGCAGTGCCAGCCTGTATGCCACCGGGTTTACCTGTTGCGTGACCGTGAAGGGGCCCAGCCTTTTGGGTGCCAGCTTTTTGCACCTCCCTCTGGTGGGAAGGCCCTCCGAGGACAACCACACCTTGTCCCCCACCCTGATGACCTCCCCTTGTCGCCTGTGGCGATCTGCCCCCTTTTTGTACGCTTCCTTGGCCCTCTCCAAGTGTTCTCTGAGCTGCTGGTGCACCGTCTCCAGTTCCTCTGCCCAATCCTCAGCCTGTGGGCCCTCCTCCTCCTCCTCCTCCCTCTCCCTCTCTGGGAAAGATCTGAGGTCGCGCCCGTAATTGGCCTTAAAGGGCGACACCCCTGTGGAGACGTGCACTGCATTGTTGTAGGCAAATTCTGCTAGTGGCAAGCGATCCACCCAGTCCGTTTGCCGCTGGCTGACGTAGCATCTCAGGTACTGCTGCAGAATGGCGTTGACCCTTTCCGCTTGTCCGTTGGTCTGCGGGTGTCTAGCCGTCGACAAGCTGACCTCCACCTGCAGGAGGTTCATGAGCCGCCGCCAGAACCTGGAAACAAATTGGCGGCCACGATCCGAAATAACCCTTAAAGGTAATCCATGCAGTCTGAAAATGTGATCAACAAACAGTTTGGCTGTCTCTTCTGCCGAGACTGCCCTGGCACACGGTATAAAGTGACACATTTTGGACATAAGGTCCACCACCACCAACACTGCAGTCTTACCCCTGGACGAAGGCAGATCTGTGATGAAGTCCATGGACACCACTTCCCACGGCCTGTGTGGTGTGGCTAAGGGCTCCAGCAACCCTGGTGGCGCTGCTCTGACCACCTTCGCCCGCTGGCAGGTGGTACAGCCCCTTACATAGTCTCGAACATCTTCCCGCACCCCTGGCCACCAGAAGTGTCTCATGACTAGGTGAGCGGTTTTGTCCCTTCCAAAATGCCCCGCTGTAGGGTTGTCGTGCATCTGCTTGAGGACCGTACGTCGAAGCTGGGTGGTGGGTAGGTACAGCGCACCCTTGTAGAAAAGCAGCCCTCTGCGTTCTGCAAAGTCTTTTGCCTGCTCCCTCCCCCCTCTCAGTTCTCTGAAGATGCGGTTGGCAAATCCATCCGCTGCCGTCAGTGCTGTGAGTTCTGCCTCGCTCACCACAGCTGCTCCGCAGGACCATGCCGACGGGGGGAAAATGTGCCTTGGGGCTGGTGGCGCCTCCTCCTCCATGTACTCTGGCTTGCGGGAGAGGGCATCCGCCCTGACATTCTGCTCCCCCGGGATGTAGTGGATGGAGAAGTTGAAGTTCGAGAAGAACTCTGCCCACCGTATCTGCCGCTGGTTGAGCACCCTGGCAGTTCTCCAGAACTCCAGGTTCTTGTGGTCTGTGCACACCTGGATGGGGTGCTTCGCGCCCACCAGGAAGTGTCGCCAGTGCTGGAACGCAGCGTAGATCGCAAGAAGTTCCCTATCAAACACTGTGTAGTTGCGTTCAGGCTGTGTCAGCTTCCTGGAGAAGAAGGCACATGGTCTCCACTCCCTGTTGGCGTCCAGTTGCAACAAAATTGCGCCCACAGCTTTTTCAGAAGCATCTGTCTCAATGCGTAGGGGCGCGTCCTGCACCACATGGAACAGGTTTTGGTCTGAGGCGAACACTCTCTTGAGGCTTTCGAACGCTGCTTGCGCCTCTGGTGTCCACTTGAACTTCTGCTTGCCTCTCAGGCAGTCCGTGATGGGAGCCGTAACGCGAGAGAAGTTCTTGATGAACTTCCTGTAGAAGTTAGCGAAGCCTAGTAGGCGTTGGGCATCTTTGCGCGTCCTGGGGCTGTGCCAGTCCAGGATGGCCTGCACCTTGTCCTTGTCCATCGCCAGCCCCTTGTCTGACAGCTTGTAGCCCAGGAAGTCCACCTCTTTGGTGTGAAACTTGCACTTCTCCAGCTTCACATACAGGTGGTTCTCCTTCAGGCGTTGCAACACCTCTCTGACATCTTTCACATGCTGCACTGGGTCATTCGAGTAGATAAGGATGTCATCTAGGAAGACCAAGCATTTCCTGAAGAGGAGGGACCCCAGGACGTGGTGCATGAAGGCCTGGAAGCATGCTGAGCCCCCTTGCAAACCGAAGGGCATCACCAGATATTCAAAAGAGCCCAGAGGCGTGAACATCGTGGTTTTCCATTCATCTCCTTCCCGGATCCTGATCAAGTTGTACGCCCCCCTTAGGTCCAGCTTGGTGAAAATCTTGCCCCTGCGTGCCGCTGTCAGGAGATCATCCACTCTGGGCATGGGGAAAGCCACGGGCTCTGTCACCGAATTCAGCCGTCTAAAGTCCACCACAAGACGGCGCTGTTGCGTGTCTTTCTTGTCCACCCAGAAGACCGGGCTGCCCCCAGCTGCCTTGCTTTCCCTTATGAACCCCCGCTTGAGGTTCTTGTCGATGAAAGCGCGCAGATCCTCCAGCTCCTGGTCTGACATGGCGTACAGCTTGGCTGGGGGTATCGTCGCCCCTGGCACCAGGTTGATCTGGCAGTCAAAAGGCCTGTGCGGGGGTAGGTGGTCGGACTCCGCTTCGCTGAAGACCTCCTGCAGGTCCCAGTACTGCTTGGGTATTGCCTCACCCCCTTTGATATGCATGGTGGCCACCGTGGCTATCGGAGGCCCCTCCCCTGGTTGGTGCTGCATGCAATGTTCCAGACAAAAGTCTGACCCAAACGTGATGCACCTCTGGTGCCAACTGATGGAGGGGTCGTGGCGCGCCAGCCAGCTCATGCCCAAGACGATGGGGGGGTCTGAGATGGTGGTGACGTTGAACGCCAGTGTCTCTGAGTGCCTTCCCACCGTCATTCTCATGGGGGGGGTTTGATGTGTGATGGCCCCGCCCAGCAGCTCCCTGCCGTCAATGGTTGCTACGTGCAGAGGAAAATCCAACTGCAAAAGCTGGATTTGGTGCTCTTCTGCAAAGCTTCTCGAGAAGAAGTTGGCGGACGCCCCACTGTCAATTAAGGCGAGGACCGTCAGGGGATAGCCATTTGGGAGCGTTAGCGTCACTTCTAGAACCACTCCTGCTCTGGGAGGGGTGGGCTGGCTCTGCACCTCTCTGTGCGGGTGGGCGGGCTGGGGCTGTTGTCTGCTGACTGTGCCTGGCTGCTGCCCCTTGTCTCCTGCAGCCAGGCTTTCCCGTTTCCCTGCTGTGGTGCTGCGTCAGTGGGGGAGGGCACCACCGTTCCCGCCTTTCCTTGCCACTCCCTGCGATGTGGGCAGTCTCTGACGAGATGCTGGGGTGAGTTGCAGAGAAAGCAATTCCCGCCCCTTCCCTCCTTGCGTCTTGGCGCCGCTGGGGTTTGAAAAGCCCGCGCGCGCGCGCTATCAATCTGCATGGGCTCCTGGTCCTGGCTGGCTCCAGGCGTGGCCTGAAAGGGTTGTTGAGGGAGTGGCTTCTCCTGCGACCGTGGGAACCAAGCCCGCTTTGCGCGCGTCGCTTGCTTGTCGTTCCACCGGGATTCCTGCCTCACCCCCACCGCCAGAGCTGCTTTGCTCAGCTGATCCATAGTACTGGGCTTTGGACCTCTCGAGAGTTCATCCTTCACCTCCTCGCTCAAACCCAAGTAAAACGCAGCTTGCATGGGAGGCGAATCCAAAACCCACCCCAGTCTGTGCACCAGCATGGTGAATTTCGCCCAATATGCGCGAACTGTCATATTTCCTTGGCGTAAATTATGCAGTTCCTCCTTAGTCTGGTCCAAATGACTATCGGACGAATACATCGTCCTCAAACCTTCTAGAAATTGTTGGACATTTTTCATGCAAGGATTCTTGGTTGCGATTAATGGTCTTAGCCACTCCCTGGCTGCTCCGGTGAGATGTTCCACAATAAACGCTACTCTGTGCTCATCATCGGGGAACTCATTCTGGTGCAGCTCAAGAGCATACACGATCTCAGTCTCAAAGCCCTGAAACTCCTTCGGGTCTCCATTGAACTTGCTTACAAGGGTCCCTGCTCTCCTTCCTGGCAGCACTTGGACTTGGGGAGCCCCTCCCGCCTTGTTTTTCTCTGCATCCAGCTTGTTTTGGAGGTCTACCGCCACCGCCCTTAAATGCTGCTCTTTTTCCTGGAGCTCTCTCACCTGTTCCGCAAGTTGTAGCCGGTCGTCCTGGACCTTCTTAGTCTCCTCTTTAGCTGCCTTCAATTCTCCCTGCGCCTGCAGCGACAGCTGTTGCAGTTCTAGCTGGGCTTGCTCAGCGATCTGCCGCCACTTCTCCGCCTCGGACACGCTCATCCCGGCAACTCCGAAGTAGCCCAAAAATGATTAGGAGGTTGCTGTCACAGTGGCCGGAGTGGACTACTTCAGAGTAACGACGCTACGCAGCTCTGCATTTTATTCTTTTATTGGTGCTGCGTATTTACAGTGCTCAAGTCATTGCTATTTACACGGAGCGATGTTGTCAGTCGGTTTCAGAACCTCCTAATGGCTTTTGGCGCGTCTTTCTCCAACACAAAAGCTTTGGCAGACCCATCCTCTTGCCCCTCCTCTTCCTGCGTAATTCTGGAGTTGGAGGGATGGGTCTTCCCCCCTTGCTTGCCCCTTCCTGTCCCACCTGGGACCCTGGCTCCTCTACCTTGCCTGAGCCTCGGACACGACTTCCTGCTTCCCCACTGGAATCGGAACTCTCCCTGCTTTCCCCTTTGCTCGGGGACGGGCTTGAACTCAGGAGGGGAGGGACTTCGCGATATCCCCTGTCCCTCACATCTGGGAAAGATGGAGGGCACTAGGAGAAGGGGACAACAGAGGACGAGATGGTTGGACAGTGTTCTCGAAGCTACGAACATGAGTTTGACCAACTGCGGGAGGCAGTGCAAGACGGGAGTGCCTGGCGTGCTCTGGTCCATGGGGTCACGAAGAGTTGGACATTACTAAATGACTAAACAACAACAACAATGACAGCTCTCATCGTGAAAGGATCACTGCTACCAGTCATGTTGCCAAATTGAATTCTGTTCTATGCTCAGGAACCTCTTGTTCAACTTGCACCACCTTGAGTGCTAGCTAATTAATAGTCAGACAAGACAGTCCTCTTGCTTTCTTTGCTTCTGAGTAGCTTTAACTCGTCATCTGAAGCCTTGTTTTTTAAATAAAGTTTTTTAATGTTTTTGTTGTAAGAATATTGAAGGGATGCCAGTATCCCACTACAGTGGAACCTTGGTTTATGAACACCTTGGTTTATGAATTTTCGGTTTACGAACACCGCGGACCCATTTGGAACGGATTAATCCACTTTCCATTACTTTCAATGGGAAAGTTCACTTCAGTTTATAAACGCTTCAGTTTATGAACAGACTTCCGGAACCAATTGTGTTCATAAACCGAGGTACCACTGTACTTCATTGACTTTTGCTTATACTTTTATGCTGTATCCTTATGTGCTCAGTCTGCATTAGTTTTGTTGTATATACTTTGTATCCAAGCTGCAATGTTTGTTGTAAACAAAATCTGCCCTTTTTCTCTTATGGGATATCCAAGAGCTTGTATAGAGTCCTTAAGTGGGTTCCCTATCGGTAGGAGAAACTAAAAGGGGCCAGCCAGAGAATATTCGGAAGCAAAGCAGCAGGTAAGCCTGATCTTTATTAAACTGTTGCAAAAGGGTCCTCACTCACCACATGCAGAAGGGAGGAGCCACCCAGAACAAAGGTGTGTCAGCTCTTATATAGAAGGTGCCAGCCTATAGCCCAAGACCACCCCCCAATACATCACAGAAAGAGGTAGTCTCCAGCAGAAATACGTCACAGGGGACGAAAGCCCTGTCTTGTAGAAAACTGTTAATGGTCACTGATTGGATTACCTGGGCAGCCTGGCCATTCTTTTGTAATGATAAATACTTAATTCCTGAGCCAGGTCATAGGCTCATCCTACTCCACGGGTGTCAAAGTCAAGGCCCGCGGGCCTAATCCGGCCAGGCAGACCTTGTGATGTGGCCCGCCTGCCGCCCGCCGCGCCTCCACGGAGCCTGGCGGGCGGCTGCTCGGCTCCTCGGCTCCGCCCCTGAAACAGGCAATGTGGGACGCGGCGTGCTTTTTCCTGTGGTTCCTATCGCCGCCCTCCCTCCCTCCCTCCCGTTCTGGAGAAACACATTACAAAAGCAAGCAAAAGCGGGCAGAAGAAGGACGCAAGAGGGAGGCTGGACAAGGAGGAGGAGGAGGCGGGGCTTTAGCGGAGCCCTTCGTCTCATTGGTTCGCAGGTGCGCTTTCGATTTTCAGTGGCGCGCGAGGTGAAGGTTCAGCGTTATATCTTCTCCGCGCGCCCACCTCCCCCCAACTGCCGCTCACCCCCTAAGGAAGGGTTTCCTCTCAGCATGGCTTCTGCTTCCAAAGGGGGGAGAAAGAGTCCTGCTCCGGCCGCGTCAGCAGCATTGCGGGTCTCGGCCCTGGAGGAAGAAGTGCGGGGCCTGACGGAGGAGCTGAGCCAGTGCCAGGTGGGTCCTGGGACGGAGGAGGAGGAAGGGGCGCAGGGCCTTAGGGGCCGGGGGAGAGGAGGGCTTCCCTCACTCCGCAAGGCCCATCGTCCACTCAGGAGGCAGGCAGCAGGGGGAAATATCGCAGCTTTGTGTGGAGTGGGGAGGGGTACCCCCAGAGGTCATCCAGTCAACCCCCCACCAGACAGGAGTTTCAGCTAAAGCATCCCTGATAGACGGGCATACATCCTCTGCTTTAAAACCCCAAGGAAGGAGAGTCACGGAATCATAGCGTTCTGAAGTGGGAAGGGGTCCCTCAGGGGCCATCCAGTCGAACCCACCCCTGCAAGGCAGCAGGAGTCTCAGCTAAAGCATCCCTGATAGACAACATCCAACCTTTGAATTTGTTTTTTCCAGACTGGGGTATATATGACAACGACAACAACAACAATTTATTATTTATACTCCCCCCATCTGGCTGGGTTTCTCCAGCCACTCTGGGCAGCTCCCAACAGAATTAAAAGCACAATAAAACATCAAACATTAAAAAACTTCCCAATACAGGGATGCCTTCAGGTGTCTTCTAAAAGTCAGATAGTTGTTTATTTGTTTGACATCAGATGCTGTTTTGCGGATTGCTACAGCACAAGACCTAATGCCAGACATCGATGGACTGACCTCAGGAAAACAATGTCAGCCATCTAGTCAGAAAAGTTTTTTAAAAAAGTTAATGCCTTGTGTTTGCCATATGTGTAATAAACAGTGTTTGGAAATATTTGTATGTTTTAAAAAAATAATTACTGTCTGTTACCAAAAATCATTTTTCAATAAATTGTACAATAATTGTACATTTGAATATCTACTTGCCATTATTCTGACTATGTTTCTGCTTTCAGAGCTAGTTATTACTTACATTATTACAAAAAACAGTAATATTTGAATGCAGTGACAATAATTTATGATAATAAAGAGTGGACACATAGTCCTACAGATACAACCGGCCCTTTGAGGGTGACCAAACTGCTGATGCGGCCCCCGATGAATTTGAGTTTGACACCCTTGTCCTACTCACATCTTAAACATGCCCTTAAGGCAGAATTTGTGAGCACAGAGACAATGGGGAGGTTTTTTCTTTTCCTACCTCCTTGCAGAGAAACATTTGGTCAGTTTGGGAGAGTCAAAATGGTTTCAGGACTGTCTTCCTGTGTTTCAGACATGTGGTTTATATATTTATGTACGTGTTTGCCTTGTACATTTAATTTATATATTTGAGACTTTAAATTCTTATAACATGTTGTATCTCTATATCTGTATTTTGTATGTATTTTGTATCTCTATTTTATATTCTCTTATGTTGTATCATTGTATTGCTCTTCGATCCATTATGTTATGAATGATGAACTTAAACTGCCTATATTTGTACTAATAACTTTATATTGTAATAAGAACCATGAGTTGAGGGCTATGAAATAAGTGACTACACAGTGCCATGTACTGACTCTACAGCAGACACACAACAATTCACAAGTCAATGTCTTTATTCACAAACAAGCTTACACAGACAATCACACCAATGTGTTAAATGCAGAGAACACCCAAAACATATCTTCATTTTCTTCCTTATCAATCTGCTTCAGGCATCCCCCACAGCCTTCCTGCAAAGCACCAAAGAAAATGTGAACCTGCCCAAATCCTTTGTTTACACTGTCTAGATCTTAGGCAAACAAAAACTAAGTACTGAAAATAAAACCATCAACAGTCAATCGCCCCTTCTGACATGTCACTTACCTAAAAATCTCTCATGCTGAGAGCCTAGTCAGAAGCTTTGGGAATGGGGGGCTGAGCACCAGCACAGGCCACCCCACGGCCCCTGTTCAGGGTGGTATTGCCAGGAAGCGGGCGTACAGTGTGCTCAAACTTGACTGCCAGCACTGGCTTGGGTGGGGTGGGGTGCCAAGTTCTCCCCTGTCCCCCATTCAGGGCAATATTGCTGGGAACTGGGCTGTACCCATAAATAAGCCTTGAATTTTAAAGGTGCGGCTTATTTGCAGTTGTGTCTATGATCAGATGCAAACTGGGGGCAGTCTTCAACTAATGAGCAACAGAACCTTCTCCCCTCTCCTCTCCCTGTGTTTACCACACACCCTCCTCAAATCTGCTCCGAAGAGATTTAGGGGATGATGGTCTGTTGTGCAAGCCAAAATCCTTACACTGGCAGCATGCATTTGTTGCATATGGTCCTATTGGGAAAATTGTGCCCTTGCAAAAAATAGCACACCTGCTTTTGCAGATCAATTTTCAAAATGTGATGCCACTTTTTGGCAGAATTGCTTCTGGAAATTGCAGCAAGCATATTGTCAGTCCCTAAGCACCATCCCGCTGGTGTGCATGAATAGCTTCTGTAGCTCATCAAGATCCTGCAGATTCAATTGCCTGGCCTTGACCAATTGAGTGCATTCTGGAGAGAAGAAAACAAGCTCTCCCTATTCTGCTGTGCTATTCCCCAGACATTTTCATTATGGTGCCCATCGAACAGTGCCTTGTACTAAAAGCCACTGCTGTCAAATTATGTTAGAAGGAATAGGGAGAAAGCAGAATGCTCCACATCTAATCCTGTCACCTGGAAAATCAGCAGAGAAATATAATTTTGTAATCTTTCAAATTAAATCAAAGGCTGTTCTCTGTACTGATGAGTTAATCCAGTGCAGTTCCACTCAACCATGACTCTGCTGGTCTGGTCTTGGTTCACAGTGGGAGCTATTCTGGGCTCTCTGTGTACTTTTCATTGTTTTTGGCAGTGATTTCCATTCATGTTGCAAATGGTTTCTGTGACTATCCATTAAGACTTATCTCCACCTGAAGGCCACAAACCCTCCTGGGCCACCTTCCAGGGGCCAGGCTGAAGTGAGAAATTTAACTTGGTAAGGAGGCCAATGTCTACACCCACATCTATGATTAGAGTTCAAGAACACACTGCAGCCAGGCAAGGACACCTAGGAGGATGTGAACCAAGGCCAGGGAGAGGGTGTGGCTAGCCGGTGGGGCGGGGCGGGGCAGGGGTGTTATGGGCCACATAGAAAAGGTCAGAGGGCCACCCTTGGCCCCTGTGCTTGAGCTCCCCATTCAAGAGGAGGCTAACATGTTGTAGTTACAGGTAGGTAGCCATGTTGATCTTGCATAGTCGAAACAAAATAAAAAAATTCCTTCCAGTAGCACCTTAGAGACCAACTAAGTTTGTCATTGGTATGAGCTTTCGTGTGCATGCACACTTCTTCAGATACACTGAAACAGAAGTCACCAGATCCTTAAATATAGTGAGAGGGTGGGGAGGGTCGTGGGAATGGGTGATTGACTGATAGGTGTGGAGACCCGACTGTTTACTACTGCAATTGGTCTACAGGAAAAAGCAAGGAAAACAATATATTTCCCCCTTCCAGTAGCACCTTAGAGACCAAAGCAAGGGATGAGATGGCTAAAGATAGTTTTATCATGTATAATGAGATAACAATCCAATGTCTTTATTCAGACCAGGTTTCTCCATGGTTTTAAATTTGGTGATAAGTTGCAGTTCAGCAACTTCTCTTTCCAGCCTATTTCTGAAATTCTTTTGTAACAAGACAGCTACTTTGAGATCTTGTATAGAATGTCCTGGGAGATTGAAGTGTTCTCCTACTGGTTTCTCTGTCTTGTGATTCCTGATGTCAGATTTATGTCCATTTATCCTTTGGCGTAGGGTTTGGCCTGTTTGTCCAATATAAGGGCTGGCCAATGGGCTCTGCAGAGTGGTGAATGCTTCCCTCTGTGAGGGAGCCTTCTTAGACCCGCTGAAAGAGGCGGTTATTAAATCGCTTCTTAAAAAAACATCTTTGAACCTGGCTGATATGGCCAACTATTTCCCAGTCTCAAACCTTCCATTTTTGGGCAATGTGATTGAACGGTGGTTGCTGAACAACTCTAGGCATGCCTCGAGGATGCATCCCTTCCAATTGGGATTCAGGCATCATTATGGGACTGAAACTGCCTTGGTTGTGCTGGTCAATGATCTCCAGCGGGCTAGGGACAAGGGTGAAAGCTGTTTCCTAGTTCTGCTGGATCTCTCAGTGGCCTTTGATACCATCTTTCTGGATCATCTAGAGGGGCTGGGAGCCGGGGGCACTGTTATACAGTTTTTCCTCTCCGTCCTCCTGGGCCATGTCCAGAAAGTGGTGTTGGGGGATGAGTGTTCAGACCCCTGGGTTCTCACTTGTGGGGTGCCTCATGGTTCTGTCCTCTCCCCCATGCTTTTTTAGCATCCATATGAAGCCGCTGGGAGAGATCATCAGGGGGTTTGGGCTGAGTGTTCATCAGCATGTGGATAATACCTAGCTCTACCTCTCTTTTAAATCAGATCCAGTGAAGGCAGTGAAGGTCCTGTGTGAGTATCTGGAGGCGGATGGATGGTGGCTAACAGATTGAGGTTGAATCGTGACAGCACAGAAGTACTGCTTTGGGGAGACAGGGGGCGGGCGGGTGGGGGGGACTCCCTGGCCCTGAAAGGGGTTCCTGTGCTCCTGAAGGACCAGGAGTACAGCATGGGAGTCATTTTGGACTCACAGCTCGCCAAGGAGGTGCAGGTCAATTCTATGTCTATCATAAGGTTACCAGATTTTTTTTCAATGAATCCACGGACACTTTCCAACTTCCTACTAAATAGATGGATTTTGTCAGGGGACTGATTTGTAAATCCGGGGACTGTCCCCGGGAAATGGGGACATCTGGTAACCTTAGTCTATCAGCTCCATCTGGTACGCATGCTCTAGTTATCTCTCGCTTGGACTACTGCAATGCGCTCTACGTGGGGCTACCTTTGAAGGTGATCCAGAAATTACAATTAATCCAGAATGTGGCAGCTAGTGACTGGGAATGCCTGCTGAGACCATATAACACGGGTTCAGAAAGACCTACATTGGCTCCCATAATGTTTCTGAGCAAAATTCAAAGTCTTGGTTATGACCTTTAAAGGAGTGTCATAGAATCATAGAGTTGGAAGAGACCACAAGGGCCATCCAGTCCAACCCCCTGCCAAGCAGGAAACACCATCAAAGCATTCTTGACATATGGCTGTCAAGCCTCTGCTTAAAGACCTCCAGAGAAGGAGACTCCACCACACTTCTTGGTAGCAAATTCCACTGCCAAACAGCTCTTACTGTCAGGAAGTTCTCCCTAATGTTTAGGTGGGATCTTCTTTCTTGTAGTTTGAATCCATTGCTCCATGTCCGCTTCTCTGGAGCAGCAGAAAACAACCTTTCACCCTCCTCTATATGACATCCTTTTATATATTTGAACATGGCTATCATATCACCCCTTAACCTTCTCTTCTCCAGGCTAAACATACCCAGCTCCCTAAGCTGTTCCTCATAAGGCATTGTTTCCAGGCCTTTGACCATTTTTGTTGCCCTCTTCTGGACACATTCCAGCTTGTCAGTATCCTTCTTGAACTGTGGTGCCCAGAACTGGGCACATTACTCCAGGTGAGGTCTGACCAGAGCAGAATACAGTGGTACTATTACTTCCCTTGATCTAGATGCTATACTCCTATTGATGCAGCCCAGAATTGCATTGGCAATAGGAGCTGGTGCATCACACTGCTGACTCATGTCAAGTTTGTGGTCAACCAAGACTCCTAGATCCTTTTCACATGTACTGCTCTCAAGCCAGGTGTCACCCATCCTGTATTTCTGCCTTTCATTTTTTTTGCCCAAGTGTAGTACTTTACATTTCTCCTTGTTAAAATTCATCTTGTTTGCTTTAGCCCAGTTGTCTAATCTGTTAAGGTCATTTTGAAGTGTGATCCTGTTCTCTGGGGTATTAGCCACTGCTCCCAATTTGGTGTCGTCTGCAAACTTGCTCAGGATGCCCTCAAGCCCATCATCCAAGTCATTGATAAAGATGTTGAATAAGACTGGGCCCAAGACAGAACCCTGTAGCACCCCACTAGTCACTTCTCTCCAGGATGAGGAGGAGCCATTGATGAGCACCCTTTGGGTTCGGTCAGTAAGCCAGTTACAAATCCACTGAATGGTAGCATTGTCTAGCCCGCATTTTACCAGCTTCTTTACAAGAATATCATGGGGCACCTTGTCAAAGGCCTTGCTGAAATCAAGATAGGCTGCATCCACAGCGTTCCCTTCATCTCCACCCCCATTGTTCAGCCCAGACATTGAGGTCCAGCTCCGAGGGCCTTCTGGCAGTGCCCTCAGTCACTACAAGAAGTGAGGTTGCAGGGAACCAGGCAGAGGGCCTTCTTGATAGTGGCCCCCCACTCTGTGGAATGCCCTTCCACCAGATGTCAAGGAAATAAACAACTATCTGATTTTTAGAAGACATCTGAAGGCAAGCCTGTTTTATGAAGTTTTTTGGGAAACAACAACAACAACAACAACAACATTTTTTACTAACCAAATGTGTGGTCTTTTTCTATGCTAGGGGAGGAGGGAAGTTTTGGAACTCACAAGGGCATTCTGTTAAAAGTCTAACAGCCTATCTTTCCATGCTTTGCTTTGCTGCATGTTTTATATTTTAAATCTCTCACCAAATAGTACTTGCCCCAAACCTTGATCATGGCATCCAGGGAATTCTCCTTTATATACTTATTTTTCCTTGCACAAACAGATCGAGCAGTCTCTTCTTATATTCTTCTGTTCTCCTTCTGGCTTGTAGGGATGTGTATAGATGCTAGGAGAGGATATATTTATTAGATACTAGCTGTACCTGGCCACGCGTTGCTGTGGCTCAGTGCGTTAAATTATAATGAAAGGAAAGAGAAAGTTGACGTTTCAAAGTTGTAGAATATCACAATACTAGTGGGTAGACAATATTTTTTTGTTGTTCCATTGTTTGTGAAGATATAGAGATTTTCTGGTTTGCCGACTCTAGAACATGCAACATATACTTGTCCATGTGAGAAACAATCCGTCTCTAGATCCAAACCGCGGGTGGTGGGAGGTGAGGAGCAGCAAGGCCTGCTCTGCCTCCCAGGCTACCTGCCGTCCTCCCTCTTCCCCTGGTGGCTATGGTTCTGGAATGGCAAGGTAGTAGTAGTAGTAGTAGTAGTAGTAGGGGGGGGAAGTCTAGAAACGTTGCTTTATTCCCTCCCCCCCCTATAATGTTCTATAGGATCTTTTCCTTTGACGTCCAACAGATGGCGCTATTGCTACACAAAAGGATATGGCGTCTGTTTGGCTATTTTTACAGAAAACCATGTTTTTACCTGACAGGTGTGACATATATAATCTAAGTTTATGCAAACACTCATGTATTGGAATGGAACGTTGTGTCAAAATTTCAACGCAATCATAGAATCATAGAGTTGGAAGAGACCACGAGGGCCATCCAGTCCAACCCCCTGCCAAGCAGGAAACACCATCAAAGCATTCTTGACATATGCCTGTCAAGCCTCTGCTTAAAGACCTCCAAAGAAGGAGACTCCACCACACTTCTTGGCAGCAAATTCCACTGTCGAACAGCTCTTACTGTCAGGAAGTTCTTCCTAATGTTTAGGTGGAATCTTCTTTCTTGTAGCTTGAATCCATTGCTCTATGTCCGCTTCTCTGGAGCAGCAGAAAACAACCTTTCCCCCTCTTCTATATGACAACCTTTTATATATTTGAACATGGCTATCATATCATCCCTTTATCTTCTCTTCTCCAGGCTAAACATACCCAGCTCCTTAAGCTATTCCTCATAAGGCATTTGTTTCCAGGGCAACAAAAATGGTCAAAGGCCTGGAAACAATGCCTTATGAGGAACGGCTTATGAGAATCGGTCAAGCGGATTCGGAGAAAAGTGGACCCACACAAACATGGACATTTAACATTTTCATATATATAGATTATTCTTCCTTCCCCATGTTTGTGAGTTCAGCAGAGTGCCATCCATCCCTTTGCAGCTTCAAGGGAAGCTTAGATAGGCCAGTTTTAGCCTTTTGGTTTAGGTAATCCAGGATGCTTTAAAGCAGTTTTAGTTGAGGATCTTGCCCTCTCTTGGCAGTTGAAGCGGAATCTGTTGAAGATGGCACAATGCCTTTGTAAATTTCAAAGCCAGCATCCTGCCATCCTCTTTCATCAATGTGCTTTGTGATGTCACTTCCCAAACTCGAAACTCTCCTCTGTTCCAGACAATTTCTTTGACTTTTCTGCCATGAAATGTCACCTTCTCAGATGAAGGTTGCAGGCATTCATCTCCATTAGCAGGAGCTCTAACACGTGGCTTTTTTTATAGTGAATACAACCAGCTTTGAACTCTGCCTGCCCCTGCAGCATTTCCCTGATCTGATGGAATTCGTGTGCAATTTATTATCTTAGTATAAACATGCATTCTCAACAAGCACTTGCATATTTTTTATTGCTTGCAGCCGTGCCTGCTGTGATGGGAGCTCGCCAGTTCTTAGTTGTCAGCAGCCTAATGAACCACGTGTATGATGAATAAATGCACACAAATTGACACAATATGGAATGTTCTCTATTTGGCTGCTTGGGCATTAGCAGCCTTCACCCTCTTCTTGCCCGGAATTCTGGAGTGAGAATGACTATTTAATAAGCACTGCACTCTTTAGAATTTCATTAATTGGATTGTTCCCTGTGCTTTGGGAAATGACCCTGCTCATCCTCTTATTCCAAACCTTCTTCTTCCTAATGAAAATGCTAGGCATCTGTCTTTGCTGCTTATCCCTTTCCTATTTTTTCTTCAGCAACCCCCCCCCCCAGCACATTCTATGCAAAACTGGAATGTAAGAATATAAGAAGTAACAGATTGCTGGATCAGGCTGATGGTCCATCCAGTTCACCATTTGTTCTCCCAGCAGCTACCCAGGTGCCTGTGGGAAACCCATAAGCAAGACCTGAGGACAAGGGTGTTCTCCCTTTCCACAGCTTCCAACAACTAGTATTTGAGAAGCATCCTTGAAAGTGGAGGTGATGTTGTGTCCTTTTTCATTTCAAATGGGGTGGCTCATAGACAGGAGGGGGAGGAACTAAGATCTTGACTCCAGATAAGGAGATGGACCAGATTCAGGGCTCTGAGTTTGCTGCTGGAGATCAATGAGCATGAGTCTTATAGAGAAGAGTCCACAGAATAACCCCCTGCACTGTTTGTTTCTATCCCATCTTTCCTCCAATAAGCTCAATGTGATGCACAAGGTTCTCTTCCTCCTCATTTTAACCTTGCAACAACTCTATGAGGTGGATTAGGTGGAGGGATTGTGACTGAGCCAAGGTCACCAGTGAGCTTTATGGCTGAGTAGGGATTTGAGTCTCAGGTTCTCTTCCAACCACTTCCAACACTGGCTCTCGCGGTAACAAAGGAGGCTGGACTGTAGGGCAACAACCAGGATCCCATTGGGAACCTTACCCAGCAGAACAATACACTCCTCACAGTACCTCACCAGTCCAGGAGCTCATGGATTGCACCAGGCAGGAGAATGGAAGAGAGGACGTGTGCCCATCTGCAGACGAGAGAGTTCGCCCTTTAAGTTCTCCACAAGGGGGCAGAGCCTGGGAGAAGTGCTCTGGGGAAAGAAGCTCGAAAAGACTCAATCTGCTATCAGCCTTTATTGGAGCAAGTTGCTCACTTGGAGCTATCTGTGGTCCTGAAACTCCTCTCTTGTCTTGGTGTGTGGATCCAGAATTGGCCTCCACAGTCACTTACGGACTCATTGTTAAAACCATGTTTATGGAAGACAATGGAAGAGTGATCGACAAAGAGAGAAGAGAAGAGAAGAGAGAGCTTCCTAACATCTGGTATTGGATCTAAATGGGTGCAGCTAAAGGAGGAATGGTGGGGCTAAAAGGCCAAGACCAAAAGGTCCTGAGATGTTTGTGTATGTTTTGGTCTGTTTACATCAAGTGGTATTATCTATGTGTTGAACCACAGTTCCTATCAGCCCTAATCAACATGGCTGTCGGGGTGATGGGAGTTCTAGTTCAACATTTTTGGAGGGCATAACACTGACTACCCCTGACTTACAAAATGAATAGTTTAAGAAAATGAAATATACTTGGAGTCATATAGTGATTTCATGCCCTTTATTGCAGCTAGTAAACAGTGAATGAATTTCCTCCCAAACCTCAGACTTTATATACATTATTTACACAATGGGTCCCTGAAGGCAGCCCTGTTTAGGGAAGCTTTTAATGTTTAACCGACCACTGTATTTTAATATTTTGTTGGAAGCTGCCCAGAGTGGCTGGGAAAACCCAGCCAGATGGGCGGGGTATAAATAATAAATTATTATTCCCAGTCACACAGTTTGTTATTCACAACTTAAATAAATCTTCACATGGTGAGTCTCTGTTTTCTCCTTATTAAATTATAACTACACTAGTATCATGAAGCCTGTTAAATTAACGGGTGCTAGAACAGTGAGCTATAATTGGTGATGGACTATGTGTATTGTCATCATGTCTTGTTTGAGAACTTCCCTGGTATCATCATGGTCATTAACAGAAACACATAATTTCCCTGGAGGGACTCCCAATTTAATTTTACCAGGAATGTGTAAATAAACCCACTGTGGGTTTTTATGGGTTAAAATGGGATAAAGATTATAAAAGGGGGGGAAATAGGAGGGAATATAAGAGATAAATTAATGGGATATTGGGCAGAGATTAAAACTCAGAAATTGAAAAGTAGAGGGAAGAGAAGGGAACTATCAAAGTAAATCATTACAAAGGGAGATTAAAGGTAAAACCAGTTATAAGGAAATAAAATGGTGGCAAAATATTTGGAAATACCCAAAGATTACAATTGGAATGCTGGCAAAGAAACCAAAATTTATAAAAGACAATTTATATAGAGATTAAGAGATAAGATGAAAATATAATTGTGTGTTTCCACAGGGACTCCCACAAGCATTACAGCCAACACAACCAATCTCTAAAGAAGGGCACAAGTATAGAAAGATATTAGACACCAAAGAGAATGAACTCAGGGCAGAACAGTGAGAACAAAACGATGCCCCAAACTAGACAACGAACCTTAACAGCAACAGCACAGTTAAGAAGACAATCAATAGCAGATTTAAAGATTTAAAAGAAATGATAATTAAAATGGATAAAAATATAAATGAGAAATCAGATGTTATGGATAATAACAATGAGCAGAATGCAAAAATGATCAAAGAGCTCTCAGAACAGATAAAAGATTTTACAGTGAAACATAAAGACATTGAAAAGCAATAATCTTTGAGAATTCCTGGCGAACAGGCGGAGTCCCAGCAGACTGGAGGAGGGCAAATGTTGCCCCTTTTTCAAAAAGGGGGAAAGAGAGGACCCAAACAATTACCGCCCAGTCAGCCTGACATCAATACCAGGAAAGATTCTAGAGCAGATCATTAAGCAAACGGTCTGTGAGCACCTAGAAAGGAACGCTGTGATCACTAAACGTCAGCATAGATAGATAGATAAACTTTATTTCGGCCATAGGCCCATAATGTACTGCAACCAAGAATAAAACAGTATAAAACCGACATACATAAAAACAATCAGACAAATTAAAAACATAAAAGAATCAGAACAATCAGGCAAAATTAGTTCCTCATACAAGGAACATTGTACAACTTTTTTAAAACGTTTCAAGTAGTTTTATGGGGTTTTTAGCTATGGTTAAAACGTTAGTGCATTGCAGGCCATCATTTTCCATTACTCAGCACAGAAGGTTACTTGAATGATGTATCTTAGTGTCAGTAGTCGTAAAGTAAGTTATGCTGTTTTTTGTAAGAGAGAACTGAAATCAAATATCTTGCTACAAGTAATGTTTTGGTCTTATCATCATCTTGCAGCAGGTATGTTAATTGGGTCTCCAGCGGTTTGTCCGTGATTTCCAGAATTAGAGGGTACAAGATTTTAGTCCGAGCGGGCGTATGCAGGGGGCAACAGAACAGTATGTGGTAGAGGGATTCTATTGTTCTGTTGTCACACGTACATAAAACTGAGATTTGGCCTTTGGAAAACCTGTGCCACAGGACATTGGATGGGAAAACATTAAATCTTGCTTTGGTGAAGGCGAATCTGTGGGCTGCGACAGAAAGAAAAGACAGGTACGATGGAATCTGATGCGTGGGCTGTATGCCTTGATTCAGCGGGGAACATGTTCCACCTCCCGTTATAATATTTTGATGGAAATCATAGTTATCTAGTTTTTGAATTATAGTTCTTTTGGCTGAGGGAAGATCTAATTTCAATAGGTCCGATGGGAACAATCCATAGGACATAATTTTGGAGTGGATTTTTTTTGCCCAGGGACTAACAAAGTCGTCTCTCCAAAGACATTGAATGAGATGGTGATTGGGCAATCTATGCCACAAGGACAGCCAATAGCAGAAGATATGCTTCCATAAGGAGTTTTCTAACGAGGGAATTTTAAGTTCAAGGCGAATAGCTGCATTGCTCACGCACTGGGGCAATTTCAAAAGGCGTCTCAGAAATTGGTTCTGAATTGTTTCTAGGGGCGCCAGATTTACTGATGCTCCCCATAACGGGGCAGCATAAGCCATTGTCGCCACCACTTTAGCTTTAAATACCTTTAAGGCAGATGGTACATGTAAAGCCCCTTCCGAAAAGAAGAAACGCAGTAATGCGTTCGAAAGGGCTTTGGCCTTGTTTTGGAGGTAAGCAATATGCGCTTTCCAGCCCATGTTGTGTTGAAAGTGCACTCCCAGGTATTGAAATTTTTGAACTTGTTCGATAGGTTTCCCATCCAACATCCATTTGTACAACTTCCGACTTCTGGAAAAAATCAGCACTTTCGATTTAGATTGATTTATGGTAAGGAGGTTAGATTTACAGTACAAAGCAAAAATCTTAAGTGCCCTCCTTAAACCGATTCTAGAGAACGAGAGTATCACAGCATCGTCAGCATACAGCAATAAGGGGCAGCGGTAATCCGCAAGGCGAGGAGCGTGGATAGCTAATTGTGACTCGGCTAGAGGTGTTCTCATGTCGCTTATAAATAGATTGAAAAGATAAACGTCAGCATGGGTTTCTGAAAAATAGGTTATGTCAGACTAATCTGATCTCATTTCTTGACAGAATTACAAGCCTGGTAGATAAAGGGAATGCTGTGGATGAAGCCTATTTTGATTTCAGCAAGGCCTTTGACAAGGTGCCCCATGATATTCTAGTAAAGAAGCTGGTAAAATGCGGGCTAGATAAAGCTACCATTCAGTGGATTTGTAACTGGCTGACTGACCGAACCCAAAGGGTGCTCATCAATGGCTTATCCTCATCCTGGAGAGTAGTGACTAGTGGGGTGCCACAGGGTTCTGTCTTGGGCCCAGTCGTATTCAACATCTTTATCAATGACTTGGATGATGGGCTTGAGGGCATCCTGAACAAGTTTGCATATGACACCAAATTGGGAGGGGTGGCTAATACCCCAGAGGACAGGATCACACTTCAAAATGACCTTAACAGATTAGACAACTGGGCCAAAGCAAACACGATGAATTTTAACAAGGAGAAATGTAAAGTACTACACTTGGGCAAAAAAAAATGAAAGGCACAAATACAGGATGGGAGACACCTGGCTTGAGAGCAGTACATGTGAAAAGGATCTAGGAGTCTTTGTAGACCACAAACTTGGCATGAGTCAACGGTGTGATGCAGCAGCTAAAAAAGCCAATGCAATTCTGGGCTGCATCAATAGGAGTATAGCGTCTAGATCAAGGGAAGTAATAGTGAAAGATTGTTTTCTGCTGCTCCAGAGAAGCGGACACGGAGCAATGGATTCAAACTACAAGAAAGAAGATTCCACCTAAACATTAGGAAGAACTTCCTGACAGTAAGAGCTGTTCGACAGTGGAATATGCTGCCAAGAAGTGTGGTGGAGTCTCCCTTTGTGGAGGTCTTTAAGCAGAGGCTTGACAGCCATCTGTCAGGAATGCTTTGATGGTGTTTCCTGCTTGGCAGGGGGTTGGACTGGATGGCCCTTGTGGTCTCTTCCAACTCTATGATTCTATGAAAAGACAGTTAAAGAGCTCAAGACTGAATCCAATAAGTAGGAAGAATCTGCAAAGAAAATTATGAATGAAAATAAAGAATTAAAAATGTCAGGAACTGGTAAATGAAGAAGTAAATGAATTAAAAGAACTACAAGAGTCCACTCTAGATCAAATAGCCTTATTGGAGATGCATTAGTGGGAGATGATTCTGCGTTTTAGGGGCTTACCAGAGACGCAATACGAAAATATAGAACAGAAACTTACCAAAGAACTAGCAGTTTGGTTGGGGGTTCAGCAAGACGAGTTATGGATGGATATCGACAAAGTATTCCATATTATATAGGAACACAACAATGGCTTTTAAGACCTATGCGGTCTGATCTGAAGCAACCCACTCAAATCTCTTTACATGCTGTATTTCTAAGGGAAACTGAAGGGGAACGATAGGCTTGATTACCTACTTCACAAGGCGAGAGGGAGTGACCTGGCTAAGCCTGGCAGAGCAGCTTACTCTATGCTATTAACCTGTTCATGCATTTATTAGACTTAAGCATGTTGGTCATTTGAGCTGGTTATCCCACAAATATTGGGTTAACTATTAAAAACAAAGGCAGGTGCTTGGTCCTCTCTGGCACCTGGTGTGCAGCCTTTTATTTAAGTAATCCCTTGCCACTTTACAAGGCTCTTGCAAGCTTGTATTAATTAGTTAATACAAAATAATAATAATAATAATAATAATAATACAACAACAACAACAACAACAACAACAACAACAACAACAACAACAACAACAACAACAAAAGGTAAAGGGACCCCTGACCATTAGGTCCAGTTGTGACTGACTCTGGGGTTGCGGTGCTCATCTCGCTCTATTATATAATTTACCCTGCAGTCAGTAGGAAAGAATGGGTATCAATTATTGAGCTTGAAGTGCTGACATCATCCCATACTCTAACCTCCTTTTTCTTTTCTAATTAACTCTAGGGGTCTTTTAAATCAATCCACTGAGGAGTGTGTTGTTGCATTAATGTCAGAGCTGTAGCTATGGAGGGGGAGGCAGGCTCTGTGGGAAGCCTCCAGAGGGGCACCCTTCAGGCTCCCAGCCTGTGGGGGGGGGGATGCAAATGCACATGAGGGGGGAGGCCAAACTGGGTCTTTGATCCAGGTGAAAAACAACCTAGTTTTGCTCCTGCCCAGAGTTCTAGTGAAAGGGATGGAGATTGGGATAGAATAAGGCAAGAAGAAGAGAGAGGGTATTTATGAAATAAGGTATTTATAGCAATGGCCTCATAACTATGGAATGACTCCTCAGTTCAGGTTAGGAGTCACAAGATGCTTTGCTGCCTGAGATGAAAAATAAGTTGTCTGTCCAGCACATAAACAGAATAACTGGATAAGCGCTTGACTTTTATCCCAACGTTTTTGCAATGGAGCGACATTCTCTACTGTGAGACTGAGAGCAGTGTATAGGGCGTAAGGGGAGGGGGAGTACCTCTGGTGGGAGACACATCCTGTGCCTTTGGTACCCACCCTGCACTCTGTTCCCACCTGTGGCTCCTAGAAGCTGTGAGCATGTGACAGTGGCCACACCCTGGGAATAGCTTTGACTGATTGGTTAAGCCAGGTGACAATGGGACTCAAAACCTCACTGAGTGTCAGCTGTGTTCCATTGCTGACTGAGGGGGAGGGTGGGGAGAGACAGGTGGAGGTAATTAGGCAGAAATGTGGAAGGGGGGAGGAGCAGCCCATTTGCAGCAGAAGCCTGAGTGCCAAGAACAAGGAGAAGGGAGGGGGGAGCTCAAGGGAGAAGATGCAGACTGACAGCTGTAGCTCAGACGCAGAGGGAGAGCTACTCATCCCCAGGTGCGTAGGCGCGCAAAGATCAATGAAAGGCGTAAACAGGAAGGGATGTGTAAGTGGCCTTTAAAAGTGGGAGGAGGAAGGGGCGTACCTCAGGGCAACAGCAAACTTGGAAGCCAAGGCTGAGTGACTGAGCTCCAGAGTGATTTGTGTGTTTTGAGCAATAAAACCTGAGTTAATTGCTGCCAGCGTTGTCTTGCTTCTGTGGGAGAGACCCAACCATAACAATGAGTTAGGGATTTCCCCTGCATGCAAAAACAGGGTCCAGCAAATTGAGCGGACGAGACCAATAGTGAGTGCAATGGTCAAGAAGGCAGTTTCTTCACGTGCTATAGAGGGAAGGGAGGGGCAGGTGGGGCTCCTCCACTTGGGAGAAAGAAAACTCTGATCCTAAATCTCCACTTCCTTGCACCATGTCTTTGGGAGAAGAAAGGGCTCAGGAATAAACACTAGATGGCGTCATGTACACCTCCTTCCAGCAACTCCTGCAGTTAAGCTGGTGTCGAACATGTTACTCTGTTTCCCTTTGGGCCACATCAATGAGGCTGGGGGGGCTGTCATCTAGGCAACTGTCAGAGAACGGGACGCTGATAGGCAAAGACGAGACAGATACAGTGGAAGGAGGAAGAGAATTCCTAAGAGAAGGGAGAGACAGAGAGCAGGAATGCAGCTGCAAGTGGAAGTGGAAGCGGAAGTGGAATCAGCCCGATCTCGTACACTCGTGAGATTAGCCAAGAAGCGTGAAACTGCCAGGAAGAGAAGGTGGCGTTTTTCCTGTTGGGGGAAAAGGGGGCAGAGCTCAGTTCCAGCTACTGTGTCATCAGAGGAGGACTGAATTTAGCTGAGCTCCAACCGGGGCTTTTTAAATTGCCAATAAATCTGAAATAATTAACCGCCAGAGCCCGTGGGGGGGGGGGAGACCCAAGCCTCACAGCAGCCCAGGTCCTCCAGACACACTTGTGCCCCAGGGAGGTTACTTTGGTGCTGCTAAAGCAGGGGCTGATTTCACCCCTGAAGGTGCAGTCCATTGTCTTTTGAGACAGACAGATGCCAACCAACTTGGGCTACCGGTAGCTAAGTGAGCACAGAATATGGAGTGGAGGGTGTTGCACTCTGCTTAATGGTAGGACTGGTCCTGCACTTCCAGTTCTCTACATTTCCATTTCACTTTGTGATGATGATGATGATGATGATGAATAGAAATTCCTTGCGAAAATTCAGCTGCATTTTAGTATAAATTTCTCCCAATATACACACACATTTCCTAATCTTATAGCCATTCATACTTTACATTTTCCTACACATTCCTTAGCTTAACCACTGCATCACAACATCCACAGGAGTGTAAATTTCCCAGAAGAGCTGCCTATTGGTTCATGGGTTTTTGCAATAACTGCAAAGCAAAGCAAATTTCTGCCCCATCCCTGGCCACTGGTCAAGAGTATTTTGCTTCTGTTTTGGTTTGTGTGAGAGTAGATGAGAGGGCATAGCCAATGAATCTGCCCTCTGATTTAATTTACCAGGGATGTGTGAGAGGCCTTGTTTCAAGAGTTAACAGATATGCCATCAATGCAGAGAGTGGGAGTGATCATGCCCCGTGGGCTTTCCTCTCCCCCTGACCTCTGCCAACTGACCCAACGTCCTGCACAGAGCTGACATGCATGGAGGCAGTTCCTACATAGCCTTCCTGTAGCTCAGCAGGTTTCAGGACTTAAACTGGAATGTTAGGGCTCTTGACCATTTCTTGGAGTCTCAAGGAGCAATTAGATATCAGTGTGAGAAGCCAGAAATAGGCCCATTCCCAGCCTTGTCCCAATAATGACTTCTAAATAGTGTTATAAGGGGGAAACAAGAGTGTTTTTGAAAAAAAACACCAACCTCATTATACTGGCTACATACACCCCATACGTTTAAAGCATGCCTTTCCCCAAGTATTCTGGGAACTATGGTTTGAGAATATATATTTGGTACTATACTTAATGATGCTAAGCAGAGTGGAAGGATTGATGTTTCATTTGATGTTTACCTAGAAACATCTACAAAAGTGTTTAATTGTTTTCTTATAGATACCACTTTTTTAACCACAGGGATTGAGAAAGAAGCAGGTGTCACTTGCTGCTGTTGTAAAAATTTGCAGAGCTACACGGTCCTAGAATTAAGTGGATCCTTGACCCAGGAAGAGTCCAGGTATCCTGGCAGGCAGACGAAGTTTAAGCGTCTCCTGCCTACCAAATAACAGAGACCAAACCAGGACGTACGAAGCAAGGTACTTTATTAATTAAATAATAAAGCTATTGCAATAGCGGTCCGTTCCACACAAGCAAGTTGAAGTGAAGGGACCCCGAACAAAGGAAGCTTCACAAATTTATAGGTTTCATTTCCAATAGTACAGAATTGCATAAAAGGTGGGGAAATGGGTTATGGGAGGGGGTAATCGCGAGAGGACAAAGGGGTTGATGGAATTCTTGATGTAAGATATCATGGTGATAGTCCAGGTAATGATTATGCATGTCTCCTTATTGTTTGACAGGAAGATTCTGCGGATGTGGGAAGATTGTTGATAACACCTGTTTATCAAATAAACTTGTTGTTCTCACTGAAAGTGTGTATTTGAGTCGTGCTCTTTTAGACTGGCTAGGTGGCAGTGTGGTATCAAGAAACAGTGGAAACAGTCCGTAAAATATGTTGTGCCACAGAGATGCCTATTAACTTGCAACAAAGTATATACAAATATTCAACGTTTGCAATAGAGAGAAAGGACTACACTTAAAGTTAAAGAAGAAGAAGATATTATACAGTAACTAATAATACACAGAGAGGATACAATTCTAACAGCGGTAAAACGTTCACAGTTCAGAGCGATGTTTGACAGCTTATAACATTTTATCAAGGACAACGAACTAAAAGCTTAGAAGGGTGCATAAGTGGAAACCTTTGCAAATAGTAGAGTCAAACAATCAATTCTTCAGGATGGCATGATTTTAAATAAGTACAATTGATAGAAAAGTTCAAGGCATCAGTGCAAGGTTATATTATTGCGGTTTTCGTAAATAGATACATTTCATACAGAGTAGAGAATAGGGACGGGCATCGGGTAACATGATAGAGGACACCATAACTTTAATAAGGGAACAACGGAATAGTTTTATTAGGGATAAATATATATAATTTAAAAGGTCCATGGTTCAGCTGAATCTGGATCATGAAAAGCACAAGGGAGGGCACCTCAGGCGGGGATTTGGGAGGGTGGAAGTTCCGAGAATGGGTGATCGTTATCGTGTTTGGCTATCTGGCTGGAGGTGCGATTATGCAAGTTTTCCATGTGGGGGTGAGACAGGATTTAGCGATGGCTTATGCAAAAGGGTGCGTGTGTTTTCCAAGAGGTCAGGAGGAACTGTCTGGGTCAGCAGGGGATTAATTTACCTCGATACGGCAGAATAGGCTTCTCTTGACTTTTGCACCATGAAAACGAGAAAATGGCTTCTCTCTGGCTAAACTGTCCCCTCTCTGTACATTGGTAGTCTCGTAATGCATGGGGGCAAATTCCTCTTACCCTGCCCCTTATAACACTGCCCATTTGTGTGCATTTACATACTGTATGCAAGTTGCCTGAAATATGGTCTTATGTTGCATACGCAGGTGATCACCACAGGTAAGGGACTCTTGCAGAAACTGTCACCTCCCCATCACAGTTTCTTCTCATTAAACCTTATATAGGCGCAGTCTCTACTTTCTCTCTGTCATGCACTTGCTTGAAGGTGTTTTATTGCTTCTGTGCTTGCCACTGTGGCTCTCCTCAGATGGGTCCCTTTAAACAAGTCCTGACATGGGGAGACAGAGAGGCAGAGGGTGAGGAGCAGCAATCACTTAATGCCATTTTCGGGGAAGTGAGGGAGAATGAATGGAAGTGGCAGGGTCAGCAGGCAGGGTCAGTGCATCCTGTTTCACCACAATTTTCAGTGAGATCTTGTCCAGTTTGGGTTTCCCAAATCTCACATGATTTCAGATTAGATTCTAGCTGAATCATAGAGTTGGAAGAGACCACAAGGGCCATCCAGTCCAACCCCCTGCCAAGCAGGAAACACCACCAAAGCATTCCTGACAGATGGCTGTCAAGCCTCCGCTTAAAGAGCTACAAAGAAGGAGACTCCACCACACTTCTGGCAGCAAATTCCACTGCCGAACAGCTCTTACTGTCAGGAAGTTCTTCCTAATGTTTAGGTGGAATCTTCTTTCTTGTAGTTTGAATCCATTGCTCCGTGTCCGCTTTTCTGGAGCAGCAGAAAAAAACCTTTCTCCCTCTTCTATATGACATCCTTTTATATATTTGAACATGGCTATTATATCATCCCTTAACCTACTCTTCTCCAGGCTAAACATACCCAGCTCCCTAAGCCGTTCCTCATAAGGCATAGTTTCCAGGCCTTTGACCATTTTGGTTGCCCTCTTCTGGACACATTCCAGCTTGTCAGTATCCTTCTTGAACTGTGGTGCCCAGAACTGGACACAGCACTCCAGGTGAGGTCTGACCAGAGCAGAATACAGTGGTACTATTACTTCCCTTGATAAAGATGATCTATACTCCTTTTGATGCAGTCCAGAATTGCATTGGCTTTTTTAGCTGCTGCATCACACTGTTGGCTCATGTCAAGCTTGTAGTCTACCAAGACTCCTAGATCCTTTTCACATATACTGCTCTCAAGCCAGGTGTCTCCCATCCTGTATTTGTGCCTTTCATTTTTTTTTGCCCAAGTGTAGTACTTTACATTTCTCCTTGTTAAAATTCATCTTGTTTGCTTTGGCCCAGTTGTCTAATCTGTTAAGGTCATTCTGAAGTGTGATCCTGTCCTCTGGGGTGTTAGCCACCCCTCCCAATTTGGTGTCATCTGCAAACTTGCTCAGGATGCCCTCAAGCCCATCATCCAAGTCATTGATAAAGATGTTGAATAAGACTGGGCCCAAGACAGAACCCTGTGGCACCCCACTAGTCACTACTTTCCAGGATGAAGAGGAGCCATTGATGAGCACCCTTTGGGTTCGGCCAGTCAGCCAGTTACAAATCCACTGAATGGTAGCATTGTCTAGCCCGCATTTTACCAGCTTCTTTACAAGAATATCATGGGGCATGTTGTCGAAGGCCTTGCTGAAATCTAGATAGGCTATATCCACAGCATTCCCTTCATCTACCAGGCTTGTAATTCTGTCAAAAAATGAGATCAGATTAGTCTGACATGACTTATTTTTCAGAAACCCATGCTGACTTTTAGTGATCACAGAGTTTCTTTCTAGGTGCTCACAGACTGTTTGCTTAATGATCTGCTCTTGGAATCTTTCCTGGTATTGATGTCAGGCTGACTGGGCGGTAATTGTTTGGGTCCTCTCTTTTCCCCTTTTTGAAAATAGGGACAACATTTGCCCTCCTCCAGTCTGCTGGGACTTCGCCTGTTCTCCAGGAATTTTCAAAGATTATTGCCAGTGGTTCTGAAATCACCTCTGCCAGTTCTTTTAATACTCTTGGATGTAGTTCATCTGGCCCTGGAGACTTGAATACATCTAAACTAGCCAAGTATTCTTGTACTACCTCCTTACTTATTCTGGGCTGTGTTTCCCCTGCTGAATCATCTGCTCCATATTCTTCAGGTCGGGCGTTGTTTTCTTTTTTGGAGAAGACTGAGGCAAAGAAGGTATTGAGGAGTTCTGCCCTTTCTCTGTCCCCCGTTTGCATTTCACCATCTTCTCCTCTGAGTGACCCCACTGTTTCCTTGTTCTTCCTTTTGCTACGGACATACCCATAAAAGCCCCTTTTGTTGCTTTTAACCTCTCTAGCAAGCCTGAGTTCATTCTGTGCTTTAGCTTTTCTGACTTTGTCTCTACACGTGCTGGCTATGTGTTTGAATTCCTCTATGGTGATTTCCCCCTTTTCCCATTTTTTGTACATATCCCTTTTAAATCTTAACTCAGTTAAAAGTTCTTTAGATAGCCACCCTGGCTTTTTTAGGCAACTTCCATGTTTCCGTCTCTTTGGTATTGCCTGAAGTTGTGCTTTTAATATCTCCCTTTTAACAAACTCCCAACCATCGTGAACTCCCTTCCCTTTTAGTATTTCTGTCCATGGGATCTCACCCAGCGTTTCCCTACGTTTTCTGAAGTTGGCTTTCTTAAAGTCTAGGATTTGAGTCTTAGTATTCTTGGTTGCTCCATTCCGCTGTATAATAAACTCCAGGAGAGCATGATCCCTCCCACCTAACGATCCTGCCACTTCTACCCCACTAACCAGGTCATCACAATTGGTTAGGACCAGATCTAAAATGGCTGATCCTCTTGTTGCTTCTCCTATTGCTTCTGGACAATGAAATTGTCTGCAAGGCCAGTGAGGAATCTGTTCGACCTTATGCTCTTGGCTGAGTTTGACATCCAACAAATATCAGGATAGTTGAAATCCCCCATTACTACTATCTCACTTCCTTTTGAATGCTTGGTCATCTGTTCCAGGAAGGCATCATCTGTGTCCTCAGTTTGGCTTGGAGATCTATAGTAAACTCCCACAATGCTTATTTTTCACTGTTATTTTTCTCTCCTTTGATTTTGACCCAGATACTCTCAATTTGGCTTTGAAGTTTTAAATCCTGGATCTCTTCACAGGTATACACATCCCTGACATATAACGCTACTCCTCCTCCTTTCCTGTTTGGTCTGTTGTTGTTTAGTCGTTTAGTCGTGTCCGACTCTTCGTGACCCCATGGACCATAGCACGCCAGGCACTCCTGTCTTGCACTGCCTCCCGCAGTTTGGTCAAACTCATGTTCGTAGCTTCGAGAACACTGTCCAACCATCTTGTCCTCTGTCGTCCCCTTCTCCTAGTGCCCTCAATCTTTCCCAACATCAGGGTCTTTTCCAAGGATTCTTCTCTTCTCATGAGGTGGCCAAAGTATTGGAGCCTCAGCTTCACGATCTGTCCTTCCAGTGAGCACTCAGGGCTGATTTCCTTCAGAATTGATAGGTTTGATCTTCTAGCAGTCCATGGGACTCTCAAGAGTCTCCTCCAGCACCATAATTCAAAAGCATCAATTCTTCGGCGATCAGCCTTCTTTATGGTCCAGCTCTCACTTCCATACATCACTACTGGGAAAACCATAGCTTTAACTATACGGACCTTTGTCGGCAAGGTGATGTCTCTGCTTTTTAAGATGCTGTCTAGGTTTGTCATTGCTTTTCTCCCAAGAAGCAGGCGTCTTTTAATTTCGTGACTGCTGTCACCATCTGCAGTGATCAAGGAGCCCAAGAAAGTAAAATCTCTCACTGCCTCCATTTCTTCCCCTTCTATTTGCCAGGAGGTGATGGGACCGGTGGCCATGATCTTGGTTTTTTTGATGTTGAGCTTCAGAACATATTTTGCGCTCTCCTCTTTCACCCTCATTAAAAGGTTCTTTAATTCCTCCTCGCTTTCTGCCATCAAGGTTGTGTCATCTGCATATCTGAGGTTGTTGATATTTCTTCCGGCAATCTTAATTCCGGCTTGGGATTCATCTAGTCCAGCCTTTCGCATGATGAATTCTGCATATAAGTTAAATAAGCAGGGAGACAATATACAACCTTGTCGTACTCCTTTCCCAATTTTGAACCAATCAGTTGTTCCATATCCAGTTCTAACTGTAGCTTCTTGTCCCACATAGAGATTTCTCAGGAGACACATGAGGTGATCAGGCACTCCCATTTCTTTAAGAACTTGCCATAGTTTGCTGTGGTCGACACAGTCAAAGGCTTTTGCATAGTCAATGAAGCAGAAGTAGACGTTTTTCTGGAACTCTCTAGCTTTCTCCATAATCCAGCGCATGTTTGCTATTTGGTCTCTGGTTCCTCTGCCCTTTCGAAATCCAGCTTGCACTTCTGGGAGTTCTCGGTCCACATACTGCCTAAGCCTGCCTTGTAGAATTTTGAGCATAACCTTTGAGCATAACCTGTTTGGTCTATTTCTCTGAAATAGATTGTATCCCTCTATTATTACATTCCAATCATGAGACTCATCCCACCAGGTTTCTGTGATGCCTACTATGCCGTATTTAGTTTGCTGTACCAAGAGCTCAAGTTCATCTTGTTTATTTCCCATGCTCTGTGCATTAGTATACAGACATTGAAGACCATTGATCATTCCCCCATGTCTCTTATTTAAGGATATTTTCCTCCTGCCACTAGGTCTGTGTGCTGTTTGCTCCATTTGGTCCTTGACATTTGGACATCATCTTCAGCACTTGATAGACTCCTACCTTCTGGACCACTGTCTCCCTCCCCCACATAAGTCAGTTTAAAGCCCTTCTGATGAGGTTTTTAAGTTTCATGGCAAAAACATTCCTCCCAACCTTTGTGAGGTGCAGCCCATCACTTGCCAGAAGTCCATCTTCAAGAAACTGCAGACCGTGATCTAAGAATAAAAAACTGTTTCTGTTTGCACCATTTGCAAAGCCGGTTGTTCACTTCCCCTATTTTCCCCTCTCTCCCTGGGCTATGTCGTTCAACTGGGAGGACAGAAGAGATGACAAATTGTGCATTTAATTGCTTCAACTTCCTGCCCAGAGCCTGATAAGCACTTTTGATCTTCTGGAGGCTATGGCTTGCAGTGTCATTGATTCCCACATGGACCAAAAGGAAGGGGTATTTGCCAGTGAGTTTTATGATTCATTGCAGCCGTTCTGTTACATCTTTGATCTTGGCCCCGGGGAGACCAGTGTAGATACAGCACTGCTTCTGCACTGGCAGCGGGGAAGCTAGGGCACCTACAGGGCTGCTGCCTTGGGGGTTTCTGCCATCTAAGGCAGCCACCTCAGTTTGCCTAATGGCAGGGCTATCTCTGCGGGTGGCTGTTCTTAAATCTTTTTCTTTTTGATTTATATAAAGGCAGCAGAAACAGCAAAGCTCAGCCTAGGAAGGTAGTGGCCACAGTTTTGCTGTGACTTCTGTCCCACTGCTGGGAAAGCTGGCATGTTTTGCAAGTAAAAGAAGAGAGAGAGAGAGAGAGAGAGAGAGAGAGAGAGAGAGAGAGAGAGAGAGAGAGAGAGAGAGAGAGAGAGAGAGACTTAAAAGCATCCTGGGCACTGATTAAGCCCATTCTTTATACATTTTGTGGGTGTGAGAGCAAATCTCAGTTTTCTAAACCTCAATGATATAACCACCTCAATTCAACATCTTCAAATGGGATAGCTATCCCCCCCCCCCCCAATCGTACCACTTCTGCTCTCAGGTAAATTGAGGAGAAGATGCAAATCCAAATGCAAACTGTAGGGAAAATGGGAGAAATTTGATTCAGTTCACATTTAAACGCAAATCTTTAAAACTTGCACTTTCCAAAACAATATGAAAACTGAAACACATCCATGCCTCTAAATCCTTATTTATCTGAATATGCGTATATTAGGGGAGATGTGCATAAAAGTGAATATTTTAGTGAAAATGACATACAAAATCCACATGCTTGGAAACATTGTACATTAGTCAAAATGCATAAAAATATGAGTCTATACAATAGCAGCATATTTTAAAGTGCGAAATAAGTAAAGGTAGTTTTTCACCAGGAACAGTTACAGCATATGATTTAAGTGCTGATTCATAATCACTACAATGATCACCCCTTTGTTTGGCTCATGTTCTGTGCAAGGAAATTCTTTCTATCCTCTTGACAAGCTTGCAAGGAAAATCACAGCATGGGTGTGTACACAAGTTTTGTTGTACAAAACTCCAGTTCACCTTCAAACCCCAATCAGGTGTGGAAAGGCTCCAAATAAACACTATTGGCACCCTCACAAAAGTGCTCTTGGCCATCTGTTGAAACATTTGTTGTCTAATTTTGTCTTCCTAAAAGGCTGTTGTCAGGAGTTTTGTAAAGACCTTTCTGAAAGTCTGCAGGACTATATATAGCTACAGGAGATGGTGTGTGAGATTTTGCACTGCTCCATGTCATCCTGAGTGCTCTGCTTTTCATCAGGCTGCCTATGATCTAATTTCCAATTTGTAAGAGAAGGGGAGGAAAAGGGATTGCTCTCTTTCCCAAATGTTTTAATCTGGTGCAGTGCAACTAATTGTTTTTCTGTGCAAGTGCCCAGATGCCAGTGTGATGTAGTTTGAGTGTTGGGACAACCAGGGTTTAAATCCTCATTGAGCCATGAAGCTCACCTTGGGCCAGTCACCAGATTTCATCATAGATTGCCCTACAGGATTGTTGCACAGATCTAGATATATCAGCAAGTGCTTCTGACTCCCAGTAGTTTAACAATTGCTTAACAAAATGGCCCTACTCGCTGGATCATCACCTTGTCGTGGTGAGTGGGCTTGCATGTTCCTATGACCCTTGTGAGCGAAGCCGTCGGGAATCTCATACTCCCAGTAGGGTCACCCAAGGTGGTAAGGTCAAAGGGAAGGAGCTAGACAAAGAATGATCCAAGAAGTCCTCAACTAAAAAATTTTTTTACACATCACTTGGGAAGATAGGCAAACTAATATCAGTGTACTGGAAGAAGCAAAGATCGCCAGTGTTGAAGCAATGATTCTTTAACATCAACTTCGTTGGACTGGTCATGTTGTGCAGATGCCTGATGATCATCTTCCAAAGCAACTACACTATTCTGAACTTTAAAATGGAAAGCATAATGCTGGTGATCAACAAAAGAGGTTTAATTACTGTCTCAAGACAAATCTTTAAAAATGTAGTATAAACACTGACAACTGGGAAACACTGGCCTGCAAGTGCTCCAGTTGGAGAACAGCCTTTACCAAAGGTGTCATGGGCTTTGAAGAAACTCGATCTCAGGACGCAAGGGAGAAACATGCAAAGAGGAAGGAACGCTTGGCAAATCCACACTGTGATTAACTCCAGGCTGGAAACCAATGTCCCAACTGTGGAAGGATGTGTGGATCCAGAATTGGCCTCCACAGTCACTTAAAGAAGACAATCACTTTATGGAAGACAATCTTACTCGGCTATGAGTGATGAAAGAAGAAGAAGAACAAAACGGCCTTTTCAGGGGTAAGTTAAGTTGCTGAAATGAAGAAGAAGAAGAAAAAAAAACCCTCCAGGGATGGAGAGAGGAAACCAGGAGTGATTTGTCTGTGAGGACTCAGACCAGTCCTCATCCCAATGCAAATTCCTGGGCTGAGCATGTGCTCAGAGGCACCTTGGTCTGTATTTCTAAGCTAGGGGTTGCCCACAAGTATGGTGCCCCCAAAGAAAAATGCTCCCCCCAAAACCCAAACCTACCATTTGCCTCCTCAGATTCTTCTCTTTAAAGTTACCCACAAATCATTGGCTGCCTAGAGTGAACACTCAGTTTCCCTTCTCTTCTGAAGAGAGAAGAGGTGCAATGGCAAAGGCTTTATCTGTGAGTGAGTGTGATGCTGAATTTGCCCCCCCCCCCGCTGCATACAATTTTGCTGTCTTGTCTTTTTCTGCTCTTCTGGATGTTTTGTGCTATGGCACATGCCCACATCAGTCACTTTGTGTTTCCCCATGCTACCCAAGATAGCCATTTTTATATTGGCACCTCTGACACTTTCTCAAAACTCCAATACCTGCCTGCTTGGCCCCAAAACCTTGCTGCTGAAGACCTCCCCGCCTCAGTGGGTTCAATTGCCATTGTTGCAAAACAGCAGCGTCTGGGCTGAAGGAAAACTCCACGCAGCAAATGAGGAATAACAAAAGGTTTATTGCTTGGCTAGCCAGCAAGCTGACTCAGAGGAATCAGTTCCAAAGTCTGAGCCCCCTATAAAGAGAGAGGCTCCTTCAAATATACATTTCTGCTACCGGTATCTCTTAAGGCACTACATATGCATAAACTGCAGCAAAATCCTTCCAATTCTAGGCTACATCGCCCTATTAGCATACCATTTATGGTCTTTCCTTAATTGCATATACCTTGCTGCACGTGATCCCTTTGCACTCCTTTCCTTATATGGGATTACCTAAGGGAGTTTAGGACATGAAGCAAGGCACATCTCACTTTCTTATGTAGACACTCTGGAATGTGTTTTTGTGAGACAAAGATAACAGCTCATGCTACGAGATTAGGATAGCCTGGCTTGAAGGTCTCTATATGCATCACCATCAACATGCTCTAAATCCCAATAGCTCACAGTCTCTTTTGCATTTTAAAAGCATTAATTAGAGCCAAAGGAGGATTTTTGTCCAATGGCCACATCTGCAGAACAGTGGAATAAAGTTGGAATTGATTGGAATATTACAAAACCTCAAGAGAAGATAGGTGTTGCCAGTGGTGTGAGTTAGGAACCCCCACACCCCTAGATACCTTCCCAGGGGTAACTAATTTGATGTTCTCCAGATATTGTGGCCTACAAGCTCCATTAGCTGCAGGCAATAGACCAATGGCCAGTGATGTTGGCCTTGGTAGTCCACATAATCTGGAGGGCTATCCTGGACACAACTTCTGACCAGTTAATTTAGTTAACAACATATATTGCTTTCATTCCTTTATTATTCCCCCTTCCCCTCACTTACGATATTGGCTGACTGCAGGGATCCCAATAAGCTTGCTGTATATTTTAATGCTTCAAATAATTGTTAAAAGGTTTAAAATAAAATCAGTTGCTTGTATTAGATAGTTGGGAGTAATGTTGCTGAAATTAAAGAATGCTTTTTTGCTGATCCCTCGTAGGTTATGTTTACATAATAAATGGGAAGACTCAATAAATCCAGTTAATCACATTTGGCACAATGGCCAATATATGTTCACGCTCGACCTTCATCACCCAACAGCCAAACCTTATGGAGAATTCAAGGTGGCCATAAAGCACCAGTGATCCCTCTTGCACTGTGGGCTTAATCCAGAGATTATTTGCTGTATTGTTCAAAATCAGTAAGAATAAGTTGGCCATGATTAATTCGTCTCATTACTTTCTGTGGCCAGGTGAGCACCCACCTAACTTCTAAAGATGGAGGCAGCGGAGAAGGAATCCCCATCTGATCTGATCTTAACTGGACAGGAGTTTCTTATGGCAGCAGACAGTTCTTTGGACGTTTTGGTCTCATAGATCAAAACCAGCCCTTGAATTATGACTGGGAGTAGAGTGGAAATGTTTGATTCACAGAAGATTTGCCCAGTGTAAAACAGACCCTTATGTAGTTCTGCATTATGCTTATGTCTCCAGCACTGCCACTTCCGTATACAAAGGACAGCCAGACTGGCTGTTGAAATCTATGTGCATTGAAAACAGGTGTTCATAGAATCATAGAATCATAGAATCATAGAGTTGGAAGAGACCACAAGGGCCATCCAGTCCAACCCCCTGCCAAGCAGGAAACACCATCAAAGCATTCCTGACAGATGGCTGTCAAGCCTCTGCTTAAAGACCTCCAAAGAAGGAGACTCCACCACACTCCTTGGCAGCAAATTCCACTGCCGAACAGCTCTTACTGTCAGGAAGTTCTTCCTAATGTTTAGGTGGAATTTTCTTTCTTGTAGTTTGAATCCATTGCTCCGTGTCCGCTTCTCTGAAGCAGCAGAAAACAACCTTTCTCCCTCCTCTATATGACATCCTTTTATATATTTGAACATGGTTATCATATCACCCCTTAACCTTCTCTTCTCCAGGCTAAACATACCCAGCTCCCTAAGCCGTTCCTCATAAGGCATCGTTTCCAGGCCTTTGACCATTTTGGTTGCCCTCTTCTGGACACGTTCCAGCTTGTCAGTATCCTTCTTGAACTGTGGTGCCCAGAACTGGACACAGTACTCCAGGTGAGGTCTGACCAGAGCAGAATACAGTGGTACTATTACTTCCCTTGATCTAGATGCTATACTCCTATTGATGCAGCCCAGAATTGCATTGGCTTTTTTAGCTGCTGCATCACACTGCTGACTCATGTCAAGTTTGTGGTCTACAAAGACTCCTAGATCCTTTTCACATGTACTGCTCTCAAGCCAGGTGTCTCCCATCCTGTATTTGTGCCTTTCATTTTTTTTGCCCAAGTGTAGTACTTTACATTTCTCCTTGTTAAAATTCATCTTGTTTGCTTTGGCCCAGTTGTCTAATCTGTTAAGGTCATTCTGAAGTGTGATCCTGTCCTCTGGGGTGTTAGCCACCCCTCCCAATTTGGTGTCATCTGCAAACTTGCTCAGGATGCCCTCAAGCCCATCATCCAAGTCATTGATAAAGATGTTGAACAAGACTGGGCCCAAGACAGAACCCTGTGGCACCCCACTAGTCACTACTCTCCAGGATGAGGAGGAGCCATTGATGAGCACCCTTTGGGTTCGGTCAGTAAGCCAGTTACAAATCCACTGAATGGTAGCATTGTCTAGCCCACATTTTACCAGCTTCTTTACAAGAATATCATGGGGCACCTTGTCAAAGGCCTTGCTGAAATCAAGATAGGCTACATCCACAGCGTTCCCCTCATCTACCAGGCTTGTAATTCTGTCAAAAAATGAGATCAGATTAGTCTGACATGACTTATTTTTCAGGAACCCATGCTGACTTTTAGTGATCACAGAGTTTCTTTCTAGGTGCTCACAGACTGTTTGCTTAATGATCTGCTCTGGAATCTTTCCTGGTATTGATGTCAGGCTGACTGGGCGGTAATTGTTTGGGTCCTCTCTTTTCCCCTTTTTGAAAATAGGGACAACATTTGCCCTCCTCCAGTCTGCTGGAACTTCACCTGTTCTCCAGGAATTTTCAAAGATTATTGCCAGTGGTTCTGAAATCACCTCTGCCAGTTCTTTTAATACTCTTGGATGTAGTTCATCTGGCCCTGGAGACTTGAATACATCTAAACTAGCCAAGTATTCTTGTACTACCTCCTTACTTATTCTGGGCTGTGTTTCCCCTGCTGAATCATCTGCTCCATATTCTTCAGGTCGGGCGTTGTTTTCTTTCTTGGAGAAGACTGAGGCAAAGAAGGCATTGAGGAGTTCTGCCCTTTCTCTGTCCCCTGTTTGCGTTTCACCATCTTCTCCTCTGAGTGACCCCACTGTTTCCTTGTTTTTCCTTTTGCTACGGACATACCCATAAAAGCCCTTTTTGTTGCTTTTAACCTCTCTGGCGAGCCTGAGTTCATTCTGTGCTTTAGCTTTTCTGACTTTGCCTCTACACGTGCTGGCTATATGTTTGAATTCCTCTCTGGAGATTTCCCCCCTTTTCCATTTTTTGTACATATCCCTTTTAAATCTTAACTCAGTCAAAAGTTCTTTAGATAGCCAGCCTGGCTTCTTTAGGCACCTTCCATGTTTCCGTCTCATTGGTATTGCCTGAAGTTGTGCTTTTAATATCTCCCTTTTAACAAACTCCCAACCATCATGAACTCCCTTCCCTTTTAGTATTACTGTCCATGGGATTTCACCAAGCGTTTCCCTAAGTTTTCCGAAGTCGGCTTTCTTAAAGTCTAGAATTTGGACCTTAGTATGCTTGGTTGCTCCTTTCCGCTGGATAATAAACTCCAGAAGAGCATGGTCACTCCCACCTAATGATCCTGCCACTTCTACCCCACTAACCAAGTCATCACTATTGGTTAGGACCAGATCTAAAATGGCTGATCCTCTTGTTGCTTCTCCCACTTTCTGGACAATGAAGTTGTCTGCAAGGCCAGTGAGGAATCTGTTCGACCTTATGCTCTTGGCTGAGTTTGACATCCAACAAATATCAGGATAGTTGAAATCCCCCATTACTACTATCTCACTTCCTTTGGAATGCTTGGTCATCTGTTCCAGGAAGGCATCATCTGTGTCCTCAGTTTGGCTTGGGGATCTATAGTAAACGCCCACAATGAAATCACTGTTGTTTTTCTCTCCCTTAATTTTGACCCAGATACTCTCAATTTAGCTTTGAAGTTTTTAATCCTGGATCTCTTCACAGGTATACATATCCCTAACATATAAAGCTACTCCTCCTCCTTTCCTGTTTGCTCTATTTCTCTTAAATAGATTGTATCCCTCTATTACTACATTCCAGTCATGAGACTCATCCCACCAGGTTTCAGTGATGCCTATTATGTCATATTTAGTTTGCTGTACCAAGAGCTCAAGTTCATCTTGTTTATTTCCCATGCTCTGTGCATTAGTATACAGACATTGAAGACCGTTGATCATTCCCCCATGTCTCTTATTTAAGGATATTTTCGTCCCACCACTAGGTCTGCATGCTGCTTGCTCCATTTGGTCCTTGACATTTGGATGATCATCTTCAGCATTTGATAGACTCCTACCTTCAGGACCACTGTCTCCCTCCCCCACATAAGTCAGTTTAAAGCCCTCCTGATGAGGTTTTTGAGTTTCGTGGCAAAAACATTCCTCCCAACTTTTGTGAGGTGCAGTCCATCACTTGCCAGAAGTCCATCTTCAAGAAACTGCAGACCGTGATCTAGGAATCCAAACCGTTCCTGTTTGCACCATTTGCGAAGCCAGTTGTTCACTTCCCCTATTTTCCCCTCTCTCCCTGGGCCATGTCGTTCAACTGGGAGGACAGAAGAGATGACAATTTGTGCATCTAATTGCTTCAACTTCCTGCCCAGAGCCTCATAATCATTTTTGATCTTCTGTAAGCTATGGCTTGCAGTGTCATTGGTTCCCACATGCACCAAAAGGAAGGGGTATTTGTCAGTGGGTTTTATGATTCCTTGCAGCCGTTCTGTTACATCTTTGATCTTGGCCCCGGGTAGACAGCACACCTCTCGAGACATCTTGTCAGGCCCACAGATCACTGCTTCTGTACCCCTCAGCAGGGAATCCCCTATCACCACTACACGCCTCTTCATAGGCTTGGTTGGGATTCTTCCATGTGCTGTCCCTTCCAAGGTTACCTGCATATTCCCGGAGGACTGACTTTGCTGCTCGTCTTCATATTCCTCATCAACTGTGATGAGGGAGAGATCCTCAGGTGGAGTCTGTTCCTCGTCTTCCATAAGCACTTCAAAACGGTTGTGTAATTCTAAGCACTCAGAGCGATCCCTGGGCCTTCTACTTCTATGAGTCACGTTCCTCCATACATCTGGCTGCTGTGTTGGGGAACTGACCACCTCCTCAGGGAGATCCCCTGTCTCCTCCTTGGTGCAGACAGTGTGCTCTGCTGCATCCAAGAAAAGCTCCACCTCTTTAATTCTCTGGAGCGTAGATACACGCCCCTGAAGCTGCTGCACCTTTTCTTCCAGAAGGGCAACCTTGTTTTCTAGTAGGGCAACCAACTTGCAATTGTTGCAGGTGTAGCTACCCACATCCTTTGGTAAGAAAACAAACATTGCACAGGAATTGCAGGTGACAACGGTTGTTCCCTCCACCTCCATCTTGAAAACCTTGAAGTCAAGGGAGAAAGAGGAAGAGGCCTAGGGGGGCCTAACAAACGTGTGAGACTTGCTGCCCTAGATCAAAAAGATGGGTCAAACAAGCACACAAACTTACTCACACACAGCCCCAAAAGACAAAGCCACAAAACCTACAGAGTGTCTCCCAAGCTCAGCTCACCTTCTGCTCCTTCCTCAGTCACTGCACTCCAAGCTCTGACTAGCTCCGCCCACAGCTAATCACCCGACCCTCGTGACTCACACTTCTAGGTGAAAGGTCACAGGCAGAAACAAACAAGGTCACAGCCAGAAACAAACACCCACACAAGCCTGGACAGTCACCCAAATCCAAGAGGCAGCAGCCCTTCTGCTCCTTCCTCAGTCGCTGCACTCCAAGCTCTGACTAGCTCCGCCCACAGCTAATCACCCGACCCTCCTGACTCACACTTCTAGGTGAAGTGTGTTGGTGTTCTCGGTGAAGTGTGAAGGTGTTGATGTTGGATAATTATAAATTATAAATAGAAACAGGACTGAAAATTGCTGATGTTCACTTATTCATCCTGTCTCCAAAACAGAAATGAATCCAGAGGATTGTTGTTGCTTTCAGTCTGCAAACAATATGTAATTAATTAGCGCCCCCCCCCCCCCGGGCAATTTGCACTGTGTTTCCTTTGCATTGAAATGAATTGGTCATAACATGATCAATTTGTCACAACACAACAAAGTAATTATGCATGTTACATGCTTTTGCTACAGCGAACAGCAAAGAGACTAATGTCATTGTTGGCAGAAGATGAAGTGCAGCAGAATGTCAACAGTGATGCATGCAACGAAGACCAGGCGGAATGGGAAATGATTGTTTCTTGCATTCCTAGTGACTAGCTAGAATCCTCCACTGCAGCTTTTGCAGCCAGCTAGTTTAGGTGGGCAACGAGAGGCATACACAGCTCTGTTCTTCAATGAGGGGAATGCCCTAGTGTGGGGGCTTTGGAGGAACAGTTAGGATGCAGCCATTATTGCCCTTAAGCACCTGCTTTTTCATTTTGTTTTTTCTTAAGCTTTCTCCTAGGGACCCAGGTGGCACTGTGGTTAAACCACTGAGCCTAGGGCTTGCTGATCAGAAGGTCGGCGGTTCGAATCCCTTTGACGGGGTGAGCTCCCGTTGCTTGGTCACAGCTCCTGCCAACCTAGCAGTTCGATAGCATTACAAAATGCAAGTAGATAAATAGGAACTGCTACAGCGGGAAGGTGAACGGCGTTTCCATGTGCTGCTCTGGTTTGCCATGTGCTGCTCTGGTTTGTCTGCTGGCCACATGACCTGGAAGCTATACGCCGGCTCCCTCGGCCAATAATGTGAGATGAGCGCGCAACCCCAGAGTTGGTCATGACTGGACCTAATGGTCAGGGGTCCCTTTACCTTTACCTTTTTAAGCTTTCTCCTACACCAGGGCTGTCCAACAGGTTGATCACGATCTACTGCGATCGTGGGATGCCCCTGGTTGATCCTGGTCAATCATGGGATCATATTGCCCCCCCCCAGCAGAACTCAACAACTTTGGGTTCCCTAAAAAAAGTTCAACAGCCCTGTCCTACAAGAATATGCCTTGAATTGCATATTAATTACAGTTAAACAGAACATTCCCCCCTCCCAACATGAAGCCATGTTACAGTTGGAATTTATAACAGAATTTCAATGAACACTAAAGCAGGAAGCACAATCAAGGGGGGGGGATGTGTGGAATGTGGCAGCTACTGATTGTCTGCTGGAGTCCTTGTTCGTATCCATTTATGGGTTCCAAGTATTGCATGAAATGGGAATCACCTTAAGTGCTGAAATACTCTGACCTATTGCCGCTGAGGCCACAAGCAGAGTGGCTATCCAGAAGGAAGCAGCCAAAGGACAATGACTAAGGGTACTGATTGTTAGTTGACACCAAAGAGTAATGCCTAAATGTTGCTTTTTGCATTGGCACATGGGAAGAGGGAGCAGAGGGCACAGGATGATGCCCTGCGAGCCCAGCACTCACAGGACACCGTGAACACATCCCTCAAAGCAGGGTGGCACCAGCTGGCTGGACTCCCCATTGCATGGCTGGGCAGGCAGTGGAGCCCAGCCCCGCTTTGCTCCTGTGGGCGGGGGTCAATCCCGCAGCACGCCCTGCCCTGCCCTGGGCATGGAATGCTCTGCCACTGACTAGTCAAAAAACAGGCTGGATCGGGCCTGCACAACACAGTGCGCCTTCCAGATGTTGCTTACGACAACTCCACCTTTCCTGATCATGAGCCATGTGTCATGTGACAAAGGTGTTTGAGAGCAGAAGCAGTGAAGGAGTCTAGAAATGTTGTGAAATGCTGAAAAGCTGCAGAATCATTTAGCATGCTGAATCACTGTGACTTATCTTGAGGATGACTTGTATCTGCTTGCAGGCAGACTCAGTGTGTGTGAAGGTGGAGCCTGTACTCTGTGAAGCCTGGGCTCAATGGAGTCTGTGTGACTCAGTAACTCTGTATGCTCTGAAGCTCCTTTAATCTTCTGTTCACTTTGCTGTTATTTGCAAACAAGTTTATTTTAACACAGTAAAGCTTTTATTCTTTTACTGAAGAAGACTCTGCATTATTAATTTACGCTGCGCATCAACAGGCGGGAACAACCTTAGTAGCAGCAACAAACAGATTCCACTTCGCGGTTGTTTACCTTTTCATTGTTGTGGAAACAACCTTGACAGGCTTTGCAAATGGAGAGGCCAAGGAAGTCCATCATTATTCACCTCCTGATTTTTTAAAGCCCTGGAATTCTACTCTGCCTTGGATTTTAAATCCATGGGAGCATTGAATTCCAGGGCTTACAAAGCCCACATCTGCTTTGACGCTTTAATTCGTCCCGGAAGTTCCTTTCCTGAGTCTGCTTAGGAGACCTTTGGATCTCTACTAGGGATGCTTGAGGCATTTTATTTTTTTCAAATTCTGCTATGAATGACTTGATCTGCACCTCCCACATATTAATATCACTACAGCGTTTCAGAATTTAGGTCAACATCCACACAATATATTTAAAGTACTCTTATAGCACTCTGACAGTCCTAAGAACTGTAGTTTGTGTCTGTGCTGTCTGGGTGGTGATTATGCAAGACCCACTGAAACATTCTTCGTCCACCCTCTTCGATTACATCTATGAGGTTTCTGTTTTAAACCTCTGAATAATTCCATTATCATTCCACTTGTGATTTTTCCTTGTGAACTTTTTGTTGGCATCAGGACCTTGTTGAATATCTAGCCTATTTCTGAATGGTTCAGTCACATAAACATTTATTTTGCAGAGTGCATTTATTCTATGAATCTGACCTACCGTATTGGTTAAGGGTAAACCCATATAAGGGATGTGGGTGGCGCTGTGGTCTAAACCACAGAGCCTAGGGCTTGCCAATCAGAAGGTCGGCGGTTCGAATCCCTGCGATGGGGTGAGCTCCCATTGCTCGGTCCCAGCTCCTGCCAACCTAGCAGTTCAAAAGCACGTCAAAATGCAAGTAGATAAATAGGTACTGCTCCAAGCGGGAAGGTAAACAGCATTTCTGTGCGCTGCTCTGGTTCGCCAGAAGCGGCTTAGTCATGCTGGCCACATGACCTGGAAGCTGTCTGCGGACAAATGCCGGCTCCCTTGGCCAGTAAAGCGAGATGAGCACCGCAACCCCAGAGTTGTCCACGACTGGACCTAATGGTCAGGGGTCCCTTTACCTTTACCTTAAGGGAGTTTAGGACATGGAGCAAGGCACATCTCCCTTTCTTATGCAGACACTCTGGGATGTGTTTTTGCAAGACAAAGATAGCAGTCCATGGTATGAGATTAGGATGGCCTGGCTTGAAGGTCTCTATATGCATCATTACCACAGGATGAGGTAAGGGCTGGCAGTGCCAAGGGACACACCCGCGGGGGTGCAGGAGGAAAGACACACCCTCCTCATATTCATTCTTACTTGACAAGCCAAGACTTGCAGCTTTAATGCGTTACTGCAATTGATTGGTGGGATTTACTTTTGGGCAAAGATTCTTTGGATCAGGCTTTTACATCATTCTCAGTCTGTTTGGGTAGAGCCTGTTTTTCAGATGTTTCTACTATGGATAATTCAGTCAATTTATAAATATGGGCCCTGCAGGATTGTGTAATTATCTGGAAATGTCATGGACAGGGAAAGGCCAGCACGAGCAGCAGATTGGAAGACCAAGGCCCTCTAGGAGTAAGCAGGACTGTGGCTTCATGTGGAAAGTATGTTTTAAATTTTAATTGAGGACAATGGCTCATTTATCAATTTGCATTCTGGCCAAGAGCCAGGTCACAGATGCAGAGAACATATGAAGGTGCATGGCACATGTAATCTTTTCAGCCTTTGTCATCTAACATACAGCGTTGCTCTCTTTGGGTGTGTGTGTGTGGGGGGGAGAGATGAACTTTGCTTGATTCCCCCCCCCCGCAAAGATAAGTGGGATGAAAGGTGGTAGTGGTGGTAGTTGTTGTTGTTGTTTTGTTAATACCCCACTCATCTGGCTGGGTTTCCCCAGCCATTCTGAGTGGCTTACAGTACACAGGCTAGTTCTGGGGTTACAGTTCAGGCCCTGTTGCATGCACAGTTCTATCCCCCAGAAGAAGGGCATAGCCAAGGTGCACAGAAGGAACCACCAGGAGGCTAGCTGTAGTGGCCCTGCCCCCGCCAGCATCTGCCACAGGCGGTGGTCCCTGCACTTTGCCTGTCTTGCCCAGCACTGCCCCCCCTTTCACTCACTCACTTGCTCTCATTCTCATTTGTATTTATAAAACTGTTATTCCTCTAATAGTCCCAAGGTGGGTTTCAAAAATACTACAATTATGTATTCTATCTTAAGGTTACAGTAAGCATCCCTTACTGTAACCTTAAGATAGAATGTGTACCACTGCCTCTTTAAATCTTCATTAGAACACACCCAATCTCTGCTTTATATATTACAAACGAACTCTCGTTCATTTAACTTGAAACTACTAGTACACGTTGACTCTAAGACTATTCTGTAAGATTGTATTTACATTGTACATTTTTGTATATACTGGTATGTTTGAAAATCTTTTTAATGCTTTTTTTTTACATATTGTTTACATGCTAACTAATGAGGGTCTCTGACGAATATATATTCAACTTATTCCAGCTGAACAGGGCCCTGTCCTGATGTATAAACCTCAAGAAATAAATCTATCCCAAGAGACTTCCTGAAAAACTTGAATCATTTGAACTAATAACCCAGCACTATTTTACTTCTGTGGCAAGAGTTATTGCCCTTTTACAAATTTTCTGTGAGTGCCACAAGCAGTACCCGGCACAATAGCACTCTCCTGCTCATGATCTCTGGAAAGTGGTATAAATTTAATCCCACCTTTCATGGTCTTTCTCAGTCATATTAGCTTGCTTGCTTGGGACAAATAATAGTGTTGTGAACACCTTCTAATTCCTGGACCCAACAAAGAACCAATTGCTACAATAGCTACAAGCTATACAATGATTCCAAGGATCATAGAATTTTAGAGTTGGAAGGGACTATGAGGGTCTAGTTCCTTGTAATCTGGTCCCTGTAATGAAAGACTCTTTTGCCCAACATGGGGCTGTTAGAGGTTTGGCTTCTGTGTGAACTTGCAGCTCAACACACCACACCAATTAAGCACCTGGGGAATGACTCAGCTTTTTACGTAACTGAAAGTCTGTCCAGAGACAAGAGAAAGTCTGCCTAGCAACAGCTAATTGATTGGATGAAGAGAACAATAAAGACTGAGACCAAAATGTGCTCTGTGTGGAGAGTTAGGAGATGGTGGACTGTGTGGAGAGCTTATGTTAGAGGTAGAGAGGATTACTGTTCTTGTTGTTTGTTTTCTTGTAAATAAACCTGTATATAGTTAACTCATTACTAGTGAGTTCCCGTGTCAAGCTGCTTGCCTTCAACTGCAACCTTCAGCTGTGCCTGCGCTTACTCTGCTGAAGTCCAACTGGTGTAGTTGGTGTTGTGACGTGGGGTTTGTGATTTCAGCTCTCTTGACAAAACATGCTGGAGACAGTTCTCTAGTAACAGCTCTTTATTAAAGTGAACAAGACTGACTGTGAGGGCAGGAAGGCTACATTTATAGGGACAGGGAACTAGCTAGAAAGGGATACATTTTGGAGGGAACAATATCAGGCAATCACAGTGCTGCCTTTTGGAGGGAACCAATAAGACAGAGGATCCAAATACAGCAGCTTAAATGAACCAATAGTAGCTGTACCCTCTGGAACCAGAAGGCAGTTACTTTATCCTAATGCAAATACAGACAATAATAATACAGAGATAAAATCCTTTGACTCAATACACAACACCCCTCCCCCCCTAGTGAGCACAGCAGACGTAATCCCTCAGGTACTGTGGGGTCCTACAACTTCTACTTGATCTCCTGACAACAGGTGTTGCAGGTTCTGGATTGGGTGTTACCTGTGGTGGAGGGGCTGCTATAGGGGTTTCGTCAGGAACAGATGGAGTCCCAGACATCTCAGGGTCCCCTACCTGTACCTCGTCATCCTGAGGACTAGCAGACCCTGGTTCATTTGCTGAAGCCCCTGGTGACTGCACCTCTGGGCCATCTTCACTCTGGTCTTGCAGCTGTGCGTCATTAGCCAGGGATGAATTATCTGACTCCTCCCTGCTGAGCGCCCGGCGCCTCAGCTGATCTATATGTCTCTTCCAAACTTGCCCATTTTCCAAGGTCACGTAATAGGACACAGGTCCACTAGCCCGGGTGATCACACCGGCCACCCACCGCGGACCTCGTGAATAGTTCCTCACCCAGACCAGATCTTCAGGGGCGAGATACCTTGTTGTGTCAGTCTCAGCCTGGGGTGTTGCTCTTGAATTACGGTTTGGCATTTTATCTGGGTGGACATAATCCAGCACTGTTACCAGTCTTCTACCTAAGAGCAGCTCAGCTGGCGACTTGCCCGTCGCAGTACACGGCGTCGCATGCTGCAAAAATAACATTCGCGCAATGCGAGCCGACCAGTTACCCTCCATTAAGCGCGCAATGGATTCTTTGGCTGTTCTTACCATGCGCTCAGCCTGCCCATTGGAGGATGGGTGAAAGGGCGCGGATGTGACCCCTCTTATGAAGTTATCAGCCAAGAATGCCCTGAATTCTTGGGATACAAAGGCTGCCCCATTATCTGATACAATGGTCTCAGGTAACCCGTGGGTTGCAAACAGCTGCCTCAACACCTTGATTACGGCAGCTGATGCCATGCTAGGGACCATCGCCACTTCTAACCATTTGGAATATGCATCAACGATAACCAAAAAGACCTTCCCTTGGAATGGCCCAGCAAAATCTATGTGCAGCCGGCTCCAGGGAGTCCTGGACTGCTCCCACCAGTGGACTGGTGCTCTGGCCACTTCTGGCCGCACCTCTTGGCATGCCTTGCATGTTCGTACCCATTGTTCTATGTTCTGGTCCATTCCAGGCCACCACACATAACATCGGGCTAGTGACTTCATCCTGACCATTCCCGGGTGTCCCATGTGAAGCGTCTCAAGAACCCTGTTTCTCAGTGGTGCTGGGATGATCACCCTATCTCCCCATAGGAGACAACCCTTATGCATGGACAATTCGTGCTGCCTTGTCGCATAAGGCCTGAATTTTTCTTCATGCGGACCACCTGGCCACCCCCTCCCCACCCAAGTGAGCACACGGGAGAGAACAGCATCTTTCCTCGTTTTCTCAGCTATATCAGTAGCTGTTACAGGAGCCCCCGGAAGTGTTTCTAGCATCATAATGTGCTCCGCCGGAGCAGGATCCTCATTGCTCCCGCCAGGAAGGGGCAATCGACTCAGCGCATCAGCGTGGCACAACTGTTTCCCCGGCACATGGGTCAAGGTGTACTGGAACCCATTCAGGAAAATTGACCAACGCAACATTCTGGGGGAGAGAATTTGTGGCGTTTGTTTGTTTGGGTTGAACAACCCTAACAGTGGTTTGTGGTCCGTTTCAATGGAGAAATGGCGACCGTACAAATAATCATAGAACCTTTTGATTCCTGACACAATTGCTAGTGCCTCTTTATCAATTTGAGCATAGTTGCGCTCCGTGGGTGACAACGTACGGGAATAGAAAGAGATGGGCTTTTCCGACCCATCTGGTTCCCTATGACTCAGCACAGCCCCCAGGCCGTATTGAGAGGCATCACATGCCAGGACCAGCGGCTTCGACTCATCATAATGAGCAAGGACGCTCCTGCTACTCAGCATTTCTCGCAAGGAGTCAAAAGCCTTCTGCTGCTCCCGCCCCCATCGCCACACATTCTTTTTCTGCAAAAGTCTATGTAATGGTTCAGCTACCGAAGCTTTCTGGGGTAAGAATGAATGATAAAAGTTAATAAGTTCCAGGAATGACTGCAACTCCGTCTTGTTCTGTGGTCGTGGTGCCTCGATGATGGCCTTAATCTTAGCATCTGTGGGGTGAATGCCTGATGCATCAATTTTAAACCCCAAGAAATCCACAGTTGGCACCCCAAAACTGCATTTTTCTTTTTTCAGTTGCAACCCCACCTCCTTGAACTTGAGCAACACTGCACGGACACGCGCAACCAGTTCCTGTGGGTCTTTTCCAGCAATCAAAACGTCATCAAAAAATGGCAAGACCCCCGGCAGACCCCTTAACAGGCGTTCCATGAGCCCTTGAAAAATCCCTGGGGCCACACAAACTCCGAACTGTAATCTGTTAACTCTGAACGCCCCTTTATGTGTGACAATAGTCTGTGCTTCCGCTGATTGTGGGGTTACTGGCAGCTGTTGGTAAGCTTGTGCCAGGTCAATTTTGGCGAACACCTTGCCCCCAGCCAGTTTAGCCAACAGATGTGATACGACTGGAATGGGGTATGAGTTTCCCCTGAGTGCCTTATTGATAGTACATTTGTAATCTGCACATATCCTGACTTCCCCATTTGCTTTAAGGGGCGTGACGATTGGAGTCTCCCACTTAGCAGAGTCCACGGGTGAGAGAACTCCCTGCTTGACCAATTTATCCAGCTCTGCCTCGATCTTGGGTTGCAGTGCAAATGGCACTCGCCTTGGTTTGAGTCGGATTGGGGTCACCCCGGGGTCCAACTCGAAGTCAACTGGGGGCCCTTTATAACAACCCAGTTTTCCATTAAAGAGACCAGCAAATTCCTTGCATAATGCCTCGCTCATCTCAGGGCAGGTTTGGATTGAATTAAGCCCTGAGATACTCAGTCCCAGGGCGGGAAACCAGTCAGTGCCCAGGAGACTGGGGCGACTGCCCTTCGCAATCACCAGTTTGAGTACAGCCTGTTTGTCCCGGAACTGTACTCTCACGGCACACATTCCCATAACATGGATGCGGCCTGCTGAGTATGACTGCAAGGTTGCCGGGAAGGGCTCCAGAGGGGGCAACTTACCCCTGGGGAAGAATGTCTTCGCGGTCTGGTCCGACACAATGGTGAATGCAGATCCAGAGTCCACCTCCATGTCGCACTGCTGACCCTCAATCTTCACCTTGACGTGTGCCTTGCCTTGCGCTGGAAACTGCACGGCCCTCCCGTTGATCTCCGTTATGTAGTGGCAGTCCTTTCGAAAATGAGTTGCTGTGGGCGGTCTGCAATGCTCCAGTCTAGGTGCTCCTGTTGCTCCTGACGCCGCCGATCTACAGACTCTGGCGATGTGACCTGTCTTCCCGCACATCCGGCACATAGCATCCCTGAAACGACAACTCTTCCGCCCATGGTTTCCGCCACAACCTGGGCAACTGCCTCGGTGATCTTTGTGCACTGTGCAGGCCTGACGCACCAACTCGACCCCACGGACTGGGCTCTGGCTCGGAGTAGCCTCTAGCTCGTCCATGGCATGCGCAACTTCTATCTGTGGCTTAGTGGCCTTGCGACTGGCATCAAGCTCCTCTCTTTCATAATTCTCCGTGGCGGTGGCCTCCTTCAAGGCTGATGCAAGGGTAACCTCTTCTTTAGCCACGATGCGTCTTCTGGCTTTCTTGCTGCTCAGACCACCAATAAACCGATCCAGGAGAGTCTCTTCCAGATTTTGGAAGCCGCAGTGCTGAGCGAGCTTCCGGAGTTCAGCCAGAAATGCGGATACAGACTCCCCAGCATGCTGCTGCCTCTTATGGAACTCCATCCGCCGGGCCATCTTGGTCTCAGTAGGCGTCAAGTGGCTTGTTAGGCAGGCAAGAATATCTTGGAGAGATGTCTCACTCAGCTTCGCTGGAGCAAGTAATGCCTTGGCTAGCTTGAAGGTCTCGGGCCCACAGTAGCTCAGGAATGTGGCCCTTCTTTTGCTGGCATCGGTGATCCCTTGAGCCACCGCGAAGAACTCGAAGCGTTCGACGTAGTCTTCCCAGGTGTGAGGCTCTGATGGCTGGAAGGGCTCCAATACCCTTGGACTCTCCATTGTCCTAGCGGGCAGGGTCGTCTTCTCAGCTGGCCAGTGAGTCTTGTTCTCAGCTGCAATCCGGACTCTGAGGCAGGGTTGTGTTTAACCGCTCCTCAGCATTCCGGATCCCACCTTCGTCGCCAGTTGTTGTGACGTGGGGTTTGTGATTTCAGCTCTCTTGACAAAACATGCTGGAGACAGTTCTCTAGTAACAGCTCTTTATTAAAGTGAACAAGACTGACTGTGAGGGCAGGAAGGCTACATTTATAGGGACAGGGAACTAGCTAGAAAGGGATACATTTTGGAGGGAACAATATCAGGCAATCACAGTGCTGCCTTTTGGAGGGAACCAATAAGACAGAGGATCCAAATACAGCAGCTTAAATGAACCAATAGTAGCTGTACCCTCTGGAACCAAAAGGCAGTTACTTTATCCTAATGCAAATACAGACAATAATAATACAGAGATAAAATCCTTTGACTCAATACACAACAGTTGGCATCTACAATCAGCCTACAATTCTTTAACAGGGGCTTGAACCCACGACCCTGAGATGAAGAATCTCGTACTGTAATATCCCAGGTCACTTAGGTAATGGTCCCCTAAGTCTGTGTTGTTAAGGTAACAAAAGAAGTGGCTCTGTGCCAGAAAACAAATGGGTGGGACCCTACTCCCTCAACTGGCTTATCGTTGGAAAGTGTCATGGACACGACAGCCCAAAACCGAGAAGGGCAGCCTGAGCTAGAAAGCAGGCAGACAGCAGGAGATCAGAGAGTCTTGCAGAGTTCCCAGACAGCTGGAAACAGTGGGCTGATGCCTCCTCTTCCCTCTGAAGCTGGCAGGAATGTGGCTTATCAACATAGGGAAGGCGGGCTGGATGGGAGCCAGCTCTCTGAGGATTCAGATTCCCTCACAGCACAAGGGAGGGAGGGAATTTCCTCACCAGAAGAGGAGGTAGATGACCCCATCAGTCCCAGAACTAGGCGAATGGAGAAAGTCCAAGACAGACGACGAACCCAGAAACGTAAGGGGAGGAGGTTCAGGATATTCTGCAGTAGCCGGAAGTGTTCTTCAGAAGAGTCAACTTGATTGTGATAGATGGTCTGCAATAAATCTTCTGTAATTACTCTTGTGTGCTGTTTTCTCAAGCTGGCAGCTGGCCAGCTCCTGACAGCAAGAAGAAGAAGAAGAAGAAGAAGAAGAAGAAGAAGAAGAAGAAGAAGAAGAAGAAGAAGAAGAAGATAGGAGTAGGAGTTTGGATTTGATATTCTGCTTTATCACTACCCGAAGGAGTCTCAAAGCAGCTAACATTCTCCTTTCCCTTCCTCCCCCACAACAAACACTCTGTGAGGTGAGGGGGGCTGAGAGACTTCAAAAGTGTGACTAGCCCAAGGTTACCCAGCAGCTGCATGTGGAGGAGTGGAGACGCGAACCTGGATCCCCAGATTACGAGTCTACTGCTTTTAACCACACTGGCCAGAGTTGAATGTGCGAGCTAGAAGCTAGAAATAGGTTGGGCAGCTGACAGACAGAGCCATGCCTGATTTCTGAGTGGAATCCAAGGTTGTGACTATGGGAGAAGTAAGACCTTCGCTGATATCTCGCCCGATCCACGACCCCCACCCTCCGCGGAGATCTCACCACCGCCATGAAACAGACCGCCCCATACCCAGAAGGCCGCTACCCCCCCATCTCGCTGCCGCCACTGCCACTGCCACGAAACAGGCCGCCCTGTAGCCAGAAGGCCACTACACAGTCCGTCTGTCCCCCATCTCCCCGCCACCAGGGAACAACCACCAGGCCAGTACAAGGAGAAGGCCTCCCGGAAAGTCCCCTACACAGTCTGCCCTCCACCCCCCCAATCTCACCACCGCCAGGGAACAACAACCAGGCCGTTACAAGGAGAAGGTCTCCCGGACTATCCACAAGGCCGCTACACAGTCGCCCCCCCCATCTCCCCGCCACCAGTGAACAACCACCAACACAGTCAAACCCCCCCCCCCCACATCGCACCCACACCAAGGAACATCCACTAGACCCCTACATATTTCTTTATGTTTCCCCATTTCTAAAAAATTCCCCTAAATTTACACCTTCTTTATACCTCTACACAGATCAATCAACACCCCAATATCCAGCCACCCCAGGACCCACCCCCACAGGGAGACAGACCCCATCCACTGTCCAGGTAACCTAACTCCTGACCTCCCCACCTACACAACTCCCATCTCCTACTATGCCGACCCCACAACATCCCCCACCACCACACATAACTCTAACCATTACAACTTCCCCAATACCCTCTACACCTAACACACCCCTACTTTAATTTATACCTTCTTTATGCCTATTCGCAGTAGACAATATGATTTATTAGAGTTATGAGTTAGAAGTTGCTAAAGATGATTGATAATGAATCACAGAAAGGGGAGAATCAAGGAAGTCACCCAAAAATGATTAAGAAAAGAATAAGAATTGAGAAGTATATACTTTTTGTTTGTATTTGTGTATTTTGTATTGTATTATGTTGTATTCTGTTTATGGTTTAATATGTGTTGTTCCATACTTAATAATTTTTTTAAAAGAAAATTACTGGGTCATAGAATCATAGAATCATAGAGTTGGAAGAGACCACAAGGGCCATCCAGTCCAACCCCCTGCCAAGCAGGAAACACCATCAAAGCATTCCTGACAGATGGCTGTCAAGCCTCTGCTTAAAGACCTCCAAAGAAGGAGACTCCACCACACTCCTTGGCAGCAAATTCCACTGCCGAACAGCTCTTACTGTCAGGAAGTTCTTCCTAATGTTTAGGTGGAATTTTCTTTCTTGTAGTTTGAATCCGTTGCTCTGTGTCCGCTTCTCTGGAGCAGCAGAAAACAATCTTTCTCCCTCCTCTATATGACATCCTTTTATATATTTGAACATGGCTATCATATCACCCCTTAACCTTCTCTTCTCCAGGCTAAACATACACAGCTCCCTAAGCCGTTCCTCATAAGGCATCGTTTCCAGGCCTTTGACCATTTTGGTTGCCCTCTTCTGGACACGTTCCAGCTTGTCAATATCCTTCTTGAACTGTGGTGCCCAGAACTGGACACAGTACTCCAGGTGAGGTCTGACCAGAGCAGAATACAGTGGTACTATTACTTCCCTTGATCTAGATGCTATACTCCTATTGATGCAGCCCAGAATTGCATTGGCTTTTTTAGCTGCTGCATCACACTGCTGACTCATGTCAAGTTTGTGGTCAACCAAGACTCCTAGATCCTTTTCACATGTACTGCTCTCAAGACAGGTGTCTCCCATCCTATATTTGTGCCTTTCATTTTTTTTGCCCAAGTGTAGTACTTTACATTTCTCCTTGTTAAAATTCATCTTGTTTGCTTTGGCCCAGTTGTCTAATCTGGTAAGGTCATTCTGAAGTGTGATCCTGTCCTCTGGGGTGTTAGCCACCCCTCCCAATTTGGTGTCATCTGCAAACTTGCTCAGGATGCCCTCAAGCCCATCATCCAAGTCATTGATAAAGATGTTGAACAAGACTGGGCCCAAGACAGAACCCTGTGGCACCCCACTAGTCACTACTCTCCAGGATGAGGAGGAGCCATTGATGAGCACCCTTTGGGTTCGGTCAGTAAGCCAGTTACAAATCCACTGAATGGTAGCATTGTCTAGCCCACATTTTACCAGCTTCTTTACAAGAATATAATGGGGCACCTTGTCAAAGGCCTTGCTGAAATCAAGATAGGCTACATCCACAGCGTTCCCTTCATCTACCAGGCTTGTAATTCTGTCAAAAAATGAGGTCAGATTAGTCTGACATGACTTATTTTTCAGGAACCCATGCTGACTTTTAGTGATCACAGAGTTTCTTTCTAGGTGCTCACAGACTGTTTGCTTAATGATCTGCTCTAGAATCTTTCCTGGTATTGATGTCAGGCTGACTGGGCGGTAATTGTTTGGGTCCTCTCTTTTCCCCTTTTTGAAAATAGGGACAACATTTGCCCTCCTCCAGTCTGCTGGAACTTCGCCTGTTCTCCAGGAATTTTCAAAGATTATTGCCAGTGGTTCTGAAATCACCTCTGCCAGTTCTTTTAATACTCTTGGATGTAGTTCATCTGGCCCTGGAGACTTGAATACATCTAAACTAACCAAGTATTCTTGTACTACCTCCTTACTTATTCTGGGCTGTGTTTCCCCTGCTGAATCATCTGCTCCATATTCTTCAGGTCGGGCGTTGTTTTCTTTCTTGGAGAAGACTGAGGCAAAGAAGGTATTGAGGAGTTCTGCCCTTTCTCTGTCCCCTGTTTGCATTTCACCATCTTCTCCTCTGAGTGACCCCACTGTTTCCTTGTTTTTCCTTTTGCTACGGACATACCCATAAAAGCCCTTTTTGTTGCTTTTAACCTCTCTGGCGAGCCTGAGTTCATTCTGTGCTTTAGCTTTTCTGACTTTGTCTCTACACGTGCTGGCTATATGTTTGAATTCCTCTCTGGAGATTTCCCCCCTTTTCCATTTTTTGTACATATCCCTTTTAAATCTTAACTCAGTCAAAAGTTCTTTAGATAGCCAGCCTGGCTTCTTTAGGCACCTTCCATGTTTCCGTCTCATTGGTATTGCCTGAAGTTGTGCTTTTAATATCTCCCTTTTAACAAACTCCCAACCATCATGAACTCCCTTCCCTTTTAGTATTTCTGTCCATGGGATTTCACCCAGCGTTTCCCTAAGTTTTCTGAAGTCGGCTTTCTTAAAGTCTAGAATTTGGACCTTAGTATGCTTGGTTGCTCCTTTCCGCTGGATAATAAACTCCAGAAGAGCATGGTCACTCCCACCTAATGATCCTGCCACTTCTACCCCACTAACCAAGTCATCACTATTGGTTAGGACCAGATCTAAAATGGCTGATCCTCTTGTTGCTTCTCCCACTTTCTGGACAATGAAGTTGTCTGCAAGGCCAGTGAGGAATCTGTTCAACCTTATGCTCTTGGCTGAGTTTGACATCCAACAAATATCAGGATAGTTGAAATCCCCCATTACTACTATCTCACTTCCTTTGGAATGCTTGGCCATCTGTTCCAGGAAGGCATCATCTGTGTCCTCAGTTTGGCTTGGGGATCTATAGTAAACTCCCACAATGAGATCACTGTTGTTTTTCTCTCCCTTAATTTTGACCCAGATACTCTCAATTTGGCTTTGAAGTTTAAAATCCTGGATCTCTTCACAGGTATACATATCCCTAACATATAAAGCTACTCCTCCTCCTTTCCTGTTTGCTCTATTTCTCTTAAATAGATTGTATCCCTCTATTACTACATTCCAGTCATGAGACTCATCCCACCAGGTTTCAGTGATGCCTATTATGTCATATTTAGTTTGCTGTACCAAGAGCTCAAGTTCATCTTGTTTATTTCCCATGCTCTGTGCATTAGTATACAGACATTGAAGACCGTTGATCATTCCCCCATGTCTCTTATTTAAGGACATTTTCGTCCCACCACTAGGTCTGCATGCTGCTTGCTCCATTTGGTCGTTGACATTTGGATGATCATCTTCAGCATTTGATAGACTCCTACCTTCAGGACCACTGTCTCCCTCCCCCATATAAGTCAGTTTAAAGCCCTCCTGATGAGGTTTTTGAGTTTCGTGGCAAAAACATTCCTCCCAACTTTTGTGAGGTGCAGTCCATCACTTGCCAGAAGTCCATCTTCAAGAAACTGCAGACCGTGATCTAGGAATCCAAACCGTTCCTGTTTGCACCATTTGCGAAGCCAGTTGTTCACTTCCCCTATTTTCCCCTCTCTCCCTGGGCCATGTCGTTCAACTGGGAGGACAGAAGAGATGACAATTTGTGCATCTAATTGCTTCAACTTCCTGCCCAGAGCCTCATAATCATTTTTGATCTTCTGTAAGCTATGGCTTGCAGTGTCATTGGTTCCCACATGCACCAAAAGGAAGGGGTATTTGTCGGTGGGTTTTATGATTCGTTGCAGCCGTTCTGTTACATCTTTGATCTTGGCCCCAGGTAGACAGCACACCTCTCGAGACATCTTGTCAGGCCCACAGATTACTGCTTCTGTACCCCTCAGTAGGGAATCCCCTATCACCACTACACGCCTCTTCATAGGCTTGGTTGGCATTCTTCCATGTGCTGTCCCTTCCAAGGTTACCTGCATATTCCTGGAGGACTGACTTTGCTGCTCGTTTTCATATTCCTCATCAACTGTGATGAGGGAGAGATCCTCAGGTGGAGTCTGTTCCTCGTCTTCCATGAGCACTTCAAAACGGTTGTGTAATTCTAAGCACTCAGAGCGATCCCTGGGCCTTCTACTTCTATGAGTCACGTTCCTCCATACATCTGGCTGCTGTGTTGGGGAACTGACCTCCTCCTCAGGGAGATCCCCTGTCTCCCACAGCTAATCACCTGACCCTCCTGACTCACACTTCTAGGTGAAAGGTCACAGCCAGAAACAAACACCCACACAAGCCTGGACCGTCACCCAAATCCAAGAGGCAGCAGCCTTTCTGCTCCTTCCTCAGTCGCTACACTCCAAGCTCTGACTAGCTCTGCCGACAGCTAATCACCTGACCCTCCTGACTCACACTTCTAGGTGAAAGGTCACAGCCAGAAACAAACAAGGTCACAGCCAGAAACAAACACCCACACAAGCCTGGACAGTCACCCAAATCCAAGAGGCAGCAGCCCTAGAAAACCAGCACAAGCACACAAACAAGTAAGAAAACAAATAAGCACACAAACTTACTAACACACAGCCCCAAAAGACAAAGCCACAAAACCTACAGAGTGTCTCCCAAGCTCAGCTCACCTTCTGCTCCTTCCTCAGTCGCTGCACTCCAAGCTCTGACTAGCTCCGCCCACAGCTAATCACCTGACCCTCCTGACTCACACTTCTAGGTGAAAGGTCACAGCCAGAAACAAACAAGGTCACAAATCCAAGAGGCAGCAGCCTTTCTGCTCCTTCCTCAGTCGCTACACTCCAAGCTCTGACTAGCTCCGCCCACAGCTAATCACCTGACCCTCCTGACTCACACTTCTAGGTGAAAGGTTACAGCCAGAAACAAACAAGGTCACAGCCAGAAACAAACACCCACACAAGCCTGGACAGTCACCCAAATCCAAGAGGCAGCAGCCCTAGAAAACCAGCACAAGCACACAAACAAGTAAGAAAACAAATAAGCACACAAACTTACTCACACACAGCCCCAAAAGACAAAGCCACAAAACCTACAGAGTGTCTCCCAAGCTCAGCTCACCTTCTGCTCCTTCCTCAGTCGCTGCACTCCAAGCTCTGACTAGCTCCGCCCACAGCTAATCACCTGACCCTCCTGACTCACACTTCTAGGTGAAAGGTCACAGCCAGAAACAAACAAGGTCACAGCCAGAAACAAACACCCACACAAGCCTGGACAGTCACCCAAATCCAAGAGGCAGCAGCCTTTCTGCTCCTTCCTCAGTCGCTGCACTCCAAGCTCTGACTAGCTCCGCCCACAGCTAATCACCTGACCCTCCTGACTCACACTTCTAGGTGAAAGGTCACAGCCAGAAACAAACACCCACACAAGCCTGGACAGTCACCCAAATCCAAGAGGCAGCAGCCCTAGAAAACCAGCACAAGCACACAAACAAGGAAGAAAACAAATAAGCACACAAACTTACTCACACACAGCCCCAAAAGACAAAGCCACAAAACCTACAGAGTGTCTCCCAAGCTCAGCTCACCTTCTGCTCCTTCCTCAGTAGCTGCACTCCAAGCTCTGACTAGCTCCGCCCACAGCTAATCACCTGACCCTCCTGACTCACACTTCTAGGTGAAAGGTCACAGCCAGAAACAAACAAGGTCACAGCCAGAAACAAACACCCACACAAGCCTGGACAGTCACCCAAATCCAAGAGGCAGCAGCCCTAGAAAACCAGCACAAGCACACAAACAAGGAAGAAAACAAATAAGCACACAAACTTACTCACACACAGCCCCAAAAGACAAAGCCACAAAACCTACAGAGTGTCTCCCAAGCTCAGCTCACCTTCTGCTCCTTCCTCAGTCGCTGCACTCCAAGGTCTGAGCCCGTTGAATATTCCAACATTTCACCAATGAAAATATTTTTTCTCTACCTGCTTTTCTTGCTTCACCCTTCCCTCTTCCCTCCTCCAGGCCAACATGCTGCCTCCTGGATGCTGTTGAACTACAATTCCAGCATCCTGACTATAGGTCATGCTGGCTGGGGCAGATGGAAGGTTATGCAGCAAGACACAGTGATAGGAAAGGTGTGGGGCTTGTGGTCTCCAGCATGTGGTGAGATGGACTGCTGGTGGCAGCCTGATTTTGGAGCTGGCATACCAAGGACCAAAGAACCAGAGGTGGGTCCCATGATTGAGGTGAGGCCAAGGGTCAGGATCCAGATCAGGAAAACAAGGATCAAAGAGCAGAAGCTGGAGACATGGCCACAGGCAGGCAGGGGGTCACATATCAGATTGGGGAGAGACAAATTCCTGCTGGTTCAGGTGAAAGGTCCATCTAGCCCTGTATCCTCTTCCAGGTACCCGTCTTTCTTTTTTACTCACACCCAATCCAGTTTTCTCCTCCTTGTCTCAGTGCTGCCTTTTTAGGACAGCAGGATGGAGATATTAGTTGGATCTGCCTGCTATTATCTCTGGCTCCACCTATATACGAACAAATGAAATAAGACCCTCCTGGATGACGAGGTCAGTGACCCATCCAGTCCAGCATCATGCTCTTACTGTGGCCACGCAGATTCCTCTGGGAAATCTGCAAGTAGAACCTGCGTACAGGAGGACTCTTCCATCCTGTGCCTTCCAGCAACTGATATTCAGAAGTGTTAGTGCCTCTGACCATGGAGGCAGGGCATAGCCATCATAGCTTGTAGCCATGAATTCGTTCAATCATCTTTTAAAGCCATCTAAATTGGTGGCCAGCAAAGCCTCTTGTGGGAGTGAGTTCCATAGTTTAACTATGCACTGCAAGGAGAAGTACTTTCTTTTATCTGTCCTGGATCTTCGGCATTCAACTTCATGGAATGACCCTGAGTTCTTGTGTTAGAGAAAAGTTTTTCTTCTTTTCTATCTACTGTCTCCTTGCCATCTCTCTCTCTCTCTCTCTCTCTCTCTCTCTCTCTCTCTCTCTCTCTCTCTCTCTCTCTCGTTTCTGTGCAGTTTCCTATTTTACCAATCTACTAAGGATTGTGGAAGAATTTGTTTGACCTACTTTTCACAAACAGACCAACCCAAGCTGAAACCAGGAAAGTTGCCTGCATTTAGAATGCAACTCCCGTGGGGATTAGGCAGTTCTATGGATTTCCCACTGAACTTTCAGTGGGAATAAGTGTGTACAAAAATAATAATTTCATGGTGAATGCATTGAAAATTGTATTTTAAATTTTTTTTAAATGCACACAATAGGGCACATAAAATACACACAATAGGGCAGAATAGCATACAGTGGAACCAAACAGGATGAAATGTAGATATGGCATAGTTAGAGAAAGACCAAAATGTTGTTTAGCCCACCCCTAATAACAACTCATAATGTTTGAAAATCTTGAAAGCAGATTAAAGTTTGCAAAATAATGAAAGCAAATTTATATAACTCATACTGTTCACAGAAGTCTGGCTGCTTTGATCCTGAATTTAGGTGACCTTGGGAAAGCATGCGAATCTTTCAATGGGAAAGGGGTGCAGATCACAGACAGTCCAATTGGGAATCAGAGGGAGTATTTTGAATGGGAGCTGCACCCTTACTCTCTACTTAGGACTTTTAGGGTCATATTAATTAAAATCTAAATCTTTCCTCCCTCTCTTAAATGACGTACAAAATCACTTCAAACATTTGGTTAATTGCACAGAGGAAATGCTGGTTCTAGTTCTCATGTAACAACAACAACTCTTTAAACTGAACCAAAGTAAAATAAAAGCTTCTTATTGGACACCAAACATTCCTGTCTGGAAAAACCTGCTGACTTCCACAGAACAAACGAGTTTCAAGCCGCTTGGTTTGAGAAGGTGCTCTTCTGCAATCCATGAATGCTAACATTCCTCATCGCCAGTTTTCATTCCCTGCTGTGCAAAAAGCTGCTGGTTCTGTAGTTCCTTTATCATGTCTGCTGCATCCTTGACAAACACCATATGGATGCTAATATGCCACAGCTGCTCCCACAGAATGGGAAGTCAGGGGTAAAGGAATTGTGTGTGCTTAATGAAAGCTCTGTTTGGCAAGGAGACACTGAGCTGGCTTTATCTTTAGAAGCTCCAGCAGGGGTATCAAGGCACAAAATCATTGAAAGCAGCTCTAGAAACCTGTTGGGGCTGTTGAAAGGTCTGGTCACAGAAGCATGTCCTTATTTGAATAGCAGGTAAAGAAACTGTAGCAGGGCAGGTGGTGGCATGGCAGGGGCTGGAGAGAGGTGTTGGCAGGTAATTCAATCTATACTCCATTTGGGATCTCTTACCGATTCCTGAGATACAGTCGTACTTTTGAAAGTCACATTTCCTCTCCTTTTCCCACCCTGTCTTGGACCCACTCATGGAGTGAACAGCCTGGACTGCCTCTTCCTCAATGCCTCCCCTGTTTGCCGTAAATAGGGGTGTAATAGCACAGCCTTGCAGAAGGAGCATAGACATCTGGGTTTATTTACAGCATTTATACCCCACTGTTTAGCCAAAGGTTCTCTGAACAGCTTAGAAAAAAAGTTTCTAAGGCACTCCCTGCCCTTCAGCTAAAAATATACAGTACAGTATTGCAAAAAGAGAGAGAAAAGAATGGGAGGGTTTGTGACTAGCCAGGGTACAAAATGGACACATAATATGTCCTCTCAGCAACATACTTTGCACAATCTTTGAAAAAAAGTTAGATGTTTGGTTGCTTTCTGCAACTTTAAGTAACATCTGCTGGGGAATGCAAGGGAAACTGCAATTAGTGAGTGAATGAGGCCCTGAATTCTTCATTTTGGCCCTAGAGAGATCTAGCAGCCTTGACAGCTCCATAGAGGAAGAAATGGATGAACCCAATAGGGTGGGTGTCAAAACAAAGGCAGGAATGGCTCAGCCGAAGTGTCTGTCTGAATGTAGCAGCACAGATCTAACAAGTGTGCCTAGATCTCACTACAGGCTGGCAAGATGCTCTCAAGCTGCTCAGATTGCCTTTCAAAGATACAGGTATTCACCAGAAAGCAGGTATGCACTACCAATGGGGATATCCTTTCAAGGGAACCCACTTTCTACTCTACAGCATTGTAATTGGGACAGGCAGCTATCCTAGTAAATGATCTCATATTGGACTTATCTGATCCCAGTTGGGGGGCAGTCACAGGCGTGAACCACAAAGTGAAAAAGTGGGGTTCCTCCAAAGACCACAGGGCTCCATTGAACAACAAATGATTCCTTAATTAACCAGAAAACCTGACGGTCCTGATTAAACAGCACTGGTAGATCATTTATTACCCTCTTGAGCTAATGCTTCTTCAATGGCTAATCTCTCTCTTGCTACAAGAACTGCTCTCCTTGGCTTATTCACACTTTTGCCTCACTCTTTCTAGGCACAAGTCTGCACTTTAATGCTACTACGTGTCCAAATGGTTTTCATTTGGTTTTTGTGGCCTGAACTTTCTTCTTGAAAACCTGCTATTTAAAGCTGAATTGAAGCAAACGTCAAATTGGGTTTTCCATGGATTTACATTTGCTCAGATTGAGCTTGTAGAGCAGGTTTTCATGGTGAAAGCTCTGGAGGGAAAAAAAGAGGGGAAATTAAATTTAAAAGCACTAGGCTACAGTGCTTTAAATTGCAGACCCTGCCTGGAGAGAGCAGAGGATAGGTAACTATGGCAAAACTTCACGAGCCCTACACGTGTTTACTGCTTTTTGAAAACAATGCTGCTGCACTCACTCTTTTGGTATTTGCCACCCTCCTATTTGGGTGGATGTAGACCTGTGGGCAATACCAGTCCAGCAATCTGCATTGTGAGACTTCACCTTAAGTCTCTCCTACTATGAGACTTTAAACAACAACAACGTGTTTTTACAAAAAGTTTTCTAGTTGTAAGACCCTCTCTTCCTCAGCTGATCTGCATGAATCGATTGAGGCAATGGTAAAGGACTTCTGGACAGTTAAGTCCAGTCAAATGTGAGTGTGGGGTACGGCGCTCATCTCGCTTCAGTCCGATGGAGCCAGTGTTTGTCCACAGACAGCTTTTTGGGTCATGTGGCCAGCAGGACTAAACTGCTTCTGGCACAACGGGACACCGTGGCATACGGAAATGCTGTTTACCTTCCCGATACAGTGGTACCTACCGTATTGGCCCGAATATAAGCCACACCTAAATATAAGCTGCACCTTTAAAATTTGGGGGGGGAGGGAGAAAACACACCTGAATATAAGCCGCTCCATTCCTCGCTGCTCCTGGCTGCATCAGTAGCAGTGTGGTGTAGGGGCTGGGAGACTAGGGATCACATCCTGACTCAACCAAGAAGCTGACTTGGTTGACATTGGACCTGTCACCGTTTCTCAGACTAACCTCACAGGGTTGTTCTGAGGATATAGCTGGGAGTGGGGAGACCCAAGTACTGTACTTCACTTTGAGCTCATCGGAAGAAAGATGGGATATCAATGTAATAAATAATATTTAAAAACAAAAACAAATTTATTTTATTTTATTTTGCAACACAAACACACATAACACTAAAAAGAAAAAAGAAAAGAAAACTTAAAAAGAAAATACAAAGACCAATATGAAACAAATAATGAACATGTAACCCATGTTCTGGTTCATGGGGTCACGGAGAGCCAAACACGACTAAGATGACTAAACAACAACAAACCATATTTCAGTTCTTCTTTTCTTCTATAGACTTCTGTCAGAGGGTCGTCGTGGCTACTCTAGAGTAACTCCGCTTGAGTCCAGTTTGTCTTTATAGACTTTTATTGTGCAAAGTATTTACAGTGCAGAGACAGCTTAAAACATGACCTCTCATCCCGAATCAGAATGCGGCAATGGCGTACGTCTGTCAGGGCACCCCAAAACGCCTCCCCCTTGACCTGCGTGGTGGCACTCTCCTTATCTCTTGTGCCAGAAGGAGCGATGCCCTCGCAGTCTCCTCCCTGAGCAGGCGTTGACAGGGCTCTCCAACATCCCTGAACTCCTGATTGCATCTCTCTGCCCCCCCGAGCTTTCCCATTGTTCCTCCCGCTGTTTTCTCTCTCCCTCCGAGTCTCTCCCCCCCTTCTGGCTGCTTCAGACCCACTGATGCTCTCTGTGCTTGGCAAGGTGGATGTCAGGATGGTGGGGGCTGGCTCCCTGTAGGGAGTCGCCCTTACAACTTCCTTCATCCTCAACGTGGTTCTGCTTTCATATTTAGTAAACTGTTTCCTTCACACTTCGTTTCCCCCCTCTTTTCTTTCTATTTTATGCTTTTTCACCATAAATTGTTTTGCCAAAGTTAATTAAAACAAGTCCAGATATTAATTTGAGGGCACTGCTTTTTAAGGTCATCTCTGTATTTTTCCCATTCTTTTTGAAATTTTTGTTTAGACTGACCCCTAATTGCACCTGTCATTCTAGCCAACTCAATGTAATCAAATATTTTTTCTTGCCATTCTGTTTTTGTTGATGCTGTCTCATTTTTCCATTATTTTTTTTTGCAATTAGGGTTCTTGCTGCCACTGTTGCGTAAAGTACCGTAAGATATTACAAACGCAGCTTTCCATGATTTTGAAATAGAATTTTGAAATAGAACAAAAGATAAAAATATTAAGACGATTTTTAAAAAAATTTTTTGCCAACAAGCCAGGCAGGCTGCTTGCATGGCAATTAAAGAAAAAACAAAAGGAGAGAATAATAGAGAAATTGATAAAAGAAGGAAAAAAAATAGAAGAACCCAAATAAATTTGCAAAAAATCTACAAACTATTATAGGAAACGATATCAAGCAGAAGAGGAAGATCAAGAAGAGATGGAAAAATACCTAGCACAGAACAGACTTCCAATGATAGCTTGTGGAAAAATTAAGCAATTAAACTTACGAATAACGATGATGGAGGTGGAACAACCAATTTCAAAAGCAAAGACAGGAAAATCTCCAGGTTTGGACAGCCTGTTGTATTATAAGAAACTAGAAGATATATTGTCAGAACCAATGAAAACAGCTATGAATTGAAGAAGAAGCATTTATCACTCTGATACCTAAACAAGGAGATTATAGACCTATATTAAATTGATATCTTTGCCAACAGATTAAAAAGAGTATTGAATGAAATCATATATCAGGCGGGCTTTCTCCCAGGCAAACACGTGCATAACAACGTGAGAAATATAATAGACACCTTAGAATATCTGGAAGCAAGAATTGATTTTTTTAAAAAGCTATCTTGATGCTGGTAGATACTGAAAAAGCCTTTGACAACATCTCTTGGAGATTTATGGAAAAAAATCTATAGAAAGCACAGGATTCAAGGAAAATTTCAGCAGGGGTATCAAGGCCATATACTGAAATAAGAGAGCCAAATTGATTTTAAATAATGAGGTAACAGAAGAATTTAAGATAAACAAGGGGACTAGGCAAGGCTGCCCTCTTTCACCCTTATTATTAATTATGGTATTAGAATTTCTAGCGCTTACAATATGGAAACACCAAGACATAAAATGTATAACAGTGGGAAAGAAATTGCATAAGATAATCACCTTTGCAGATGACCTGATTCTAACTACTGAAAACTTGGAAGAAAGCTTACAAAAAATAATAGACAGGATCCTTGAATTTGTAAAAGTGGCAGGATTTAAGTTACCGTAAATAAAAACTAGATCAGTAGGCTAGCAAATACTATGTCTATACAGGAAAAAGAAGAATTACAGAAGATTTCAGGATTGGCGATAGTAAGACTAAATATCTGAGAATCTCACTGACGAATAAAAAGAGCAACTTATTAAAGGATAGTTATATAAAAATCTGGAAAGAAATTAAAGGGGATCTAGAGATTTGGAACAAGCTAAAATTATCATTTTGTGGTAGGATATTAGTAGTGAAAATGAATGTGCTTCCTAAAATGATGTTTTTATTTCAAATGATACCAATTATTGGAGGGGTACCACTTCAAATTTGGTGATGACCTGTTCCTCCAGATCAGCGGCCCAACAGTATGCCAACATCTTCATGGCAGATTTAGAACAACGTTTCCTAAACTCCTACCCACTCAAACCTCTCTTGTACCTGCGATACATTGACAATATTTTTATTATCTGGACACATGGTCAACAGACCCTGGAAACCTTCCACCAGACATTCAATGACTTTCACCCCACCATCAACCTAACAAATGAACCAATCTATGCAAGAAATACGTTTTTTGGACACTACTATAAAAATACAGGATGGGCGTATAGACACCACCTTATACCGAAAACCAACTGACCGACAAACATATCTACATGCTTCTAGCTACCATCCCAAACATACCAAACAATCCATTGTATATAGCCAGGCCCTACGTTACAACCACATCTGTTCCAACTCTACAGAGACTCTCACCTAAGAGATCTACAGCAAACCTTTTTAGAACTAAAATATCCACCCGATGGAGTTAAACAACAGATCAACAGAGCCAGACTGATACCCAGAGAGAACTTGCTGCAAGACAGACCCCAAAAAGAAAATAACAGAACACCACTAGTAATCACATACAGCTCCCAAGCTAAAATAGTACAACGCATCATCAGAGATCTACAACCTCTCCTAGACAATGACAGTTCTCTTTCTCAAGCTCTGGGAGGAAGACTTTTCATTGCCTACAGACAGCCACCCAATCTTCAACAACTCCTCACCCACAATAATACAACCACCAGACTTAACATGGACACTGGTAGCAGAGCCTGCAATAAACCCAGATGCCAACTTTGTTGCCACATACACCCGGACAACACCATCACTGGCCCCAACAACATCCAACATACCATCTCAGGACTATTTAATTGCTCATCTTCTAAAGACTGTGTACGCCAACAGTGCCCTTCAGCTCTCTATATTGGACAAACAGGCCAAACCCTACGCCAAAGGATAAATGGACATAAATCTGACATTAGGAATCACAAGACAGAGAAACCAGTAGGAGAACACTTCAATCTCCCAGGACATTCTATACAAGATCTCAAAGTAGCTGTCTTATTACAAAAGTTCCTCTTGGCGTACCTTACCTTTTCCCCTTCCTTTGCGACTCTTGATCCGACAGGAGCAACTCCGCTGGGTGCTCCAAACTCCAGGCAGGCAGCAGGCAGGCAGGCCAGGCCCAAGCATTGCGCCACCGAGCCTTGCCTTAGGGCCGGCCCTGCCTGCTTTCATCCGCACGGATCGAGTAAGAGGCAGGGTGCAGTAGTTTTAAGTGGTTGGCCTATATTGAATGAGAAATCTCCAGCTCACGAGGCAACCGTGAGCCAATCGTTCCACCGGCTAATCTGCAGGGTTGTTGTGAGGGTAAAATGGAAGAAGAGAATCATGTGCGCTTCTTGGAGGAAAAGGTTTTTAAAAATCAACGAATAACTCCGCACCACCTCCTCCCCACTGGGCCTGGTCATCAGTGATGTTGATCCTGCCTTAACATGTCAGAAGGTTCCCTGGGGAGGGTGGGCGTGTGTGTTGCTGGCCACCGCTTCTGCATTCACACACATCCAAGGGCCGGATTTAATTAATTTAACTAAGGGCTCAGAGAGTGCCTCTCGCCACGTGTAGAAATCCTCGCCAAGTGAACAGATCGCAGCGCCCGCCCGGCCCCACCCCCTTTGTATTCGCACGATTGCCAGCTTTACATTCTGAAAGAGCACTTGTATATCTTTTTCGAAGGGGAGCAATAGATAGTAGAAAAGCCCAAGCAGAGGCGGGGGATCCTCTGCAAATGTAGGGAAAGAAAGCGTTGTTACGCACAGGTTAAATTTCCGCCTGCCTTGTCGTTAAGAGGCATAGGGACCAGGGGTAGGTGGCAACCTCTGTGCATTAAGTTCACCTGCGAGGGCAGGTGGTGAACCTTTCACACGTTACTTGAAGGATGGAAATGGCACACAGCGGGGACACCCTTCCCACCACGGTGATCACCCTTTTCTGGATCTCAGCAGTGCTGTATAGTCAGGGAAACAGATCGTGTTCTGTCCCTGCTGTTTTATATTATAAAATGCTCAAGATATTGAGAAATGGGATTCAAGTGGAGATCTCCCGTGCTTTGCAGTGCCAGCTCCTCCGATCGTGACATGCAGTGAGGCGACGGGGGTCTCTCTCTTCCTGCCCTCCTTCCCCTCTCCCCGGTGTGCTGAGTCGTGCCCTGCAGTGCCATCTGGCTCCTTTGCTCCCTGGGCACTGCTCTGCGCGCAGGCTGCGTGTCGGCGAAGCAGAGCATGACTGCTACTGCATCTGCGACGCTTCCAGACGCTTCCCCGGGCCGGCTGGATCATGCCCTGCAGCGCTGCGCTGAGGACTCCTTCCCACGCCCCCCCTCCCCTGGGGGAGGGTGACTCTGCTGGGCGCACACGCACTGCGGCTGTCTGGCGGGTGCTGGGCTGTTGGTTGCTGGGCGCACGCGCACAGTGCGCCTATAGACTGTGCCGGGCGCAGCGAAGTTGTGGCTGGCAGGCGGGTGGGCGCCGTGGGTGCCACGAGGCTGCAGATGGCAGGTGGGCACCGCGGTGCGGCGCCCCTGGCGCCCTGGTGCATTGCGCCACTGAGCCTTGCCCTAGGGCCGGCCCTGGGTCCGCATTTACATGCAGCCGCTGGGAGAAATCATCAGGGGGTTTGGGCTGGGTGTTCATCAGTATGCGGATGATATCCAGCTCTACCTCTCTTTCAAATCAAAACCAGTGAAGGCAGTGAAGGTCCTGTGTGAGTGCCTGGAGGCGGTTGGAGGATGGATGGCGGCTAACAGATTGAGGTTGAATCCTGACAAGACAGAAGTACTGTTCGTGGGGGACAGGAGGCGGGCAGGTGTGGAGGATTCCCTGGTTCTGAATGGGGTAACTCTGCCCCTGAAAGACCAGGTGCGCAGCCTGGGAGTCATTTTGGACTCACAGCTGTCCATGGAGGCGCAGGTCAATTCTGTGTCCAGGGCAGCTGTCTATCAGCTCCATCTGGTACGCAGGCTGAGACCCTACCTACCTGCAGACTGTCTAGCCAGAGTGGTGCATGCTCTAGTTATCTCCTGTTTGGACTACTGCAATGCGCTCTACGTGGGGCTACCTTTGAAGGTGACTCGGAAACTACAACTAATCCAGAATGCGGTAGCTAGACTGGTGACTGGGAGCGGCCGCCGAGACCACACAACACCGGTCTTGAAAGATCTACATTGGCTCCCAGTACGTTTCCGAGCACAATTCAAAGTGTTGGTGCTGACCTTTAAAGCCCTAAACGGCCTCGGTCCAGTATACCTGAAGGAGTGTCTCCACCCCCATCGTTCTGCCCGGACACTGAGGTCCAGCACCGAGGGCCTTCTGGTGGTTCCCTCGTTGCGAGAAGCCAAGTTGCAGGGAACTAGGCAGAGGGCCTTCTCGGTGGTGGCGCCTGCCCTGTGGAACGCCCTCCCAACAGATGTCTTAGACTTTTAGAAGACATCTGAAGGCAGCCCTGTTCAGGGAGGCTTTTAATGTTTAATAGATTATTGTGTTTTATTCTTCTGTTGGAAGCCGCCCAGAGTGGCTGGGGAGACCCGGCCAGATGGGCGGGGTATCAATAATATATTATTATTATTATTATTATTATTATTATTATTATTATTATTATTATTATTATTATCCTCCAGGCTTGCTTGGAGTTGTTCAGCAAGCACCTGCTCAATCACCTTGTCCAAGAATAGAAGATTTGAGACTGGACGATAGTTGGCCATATCGACTGGGTCCAATTTATTTTTTTAAAGAAGCAGTTTAATGACCGCCTCTTTCAGTGGGGCTGGGAAGACTCCCTCACAGAGAAAAGCATTCACCACCCTGCAGAGCCCAGCCCTTCGCTGCTCGCTTTTATTAGCCAGGATGGGCAAGGATCAAGGAGACAGGTGGTTGGTTTCACTCATCCAAGCAGCCAAGTTACCTCCGTGGAGGTAACAGATTGGAATTGCAACTTGATTAGACAGGACTCTAGCACTTCCCCGCCCCGGCCCTGCTCCTCTGCTCTATACCTCTTTCTGAATCTGAGCAACTTTATCTGTAAAAAAAAATTGCAAAATCATTGCAGGGGATCTTGCGGGCCTTATCAGGCCCCGATGGCACAGGTGGTTCCGTTAAATTACGAACCACCTGAAAGAGTCTCCTGCTGCTGTTTTCTGCTGATGCAATAGAGGCAGTGAAGAAGGTCCTCTTTGCCATTGCTATCGCCAGTTGGTTGGCTCGACTTTGAGCTCCAACATGTGTCCGGTCTGATTCAGAATGACTTTTCTACCACCGATGTTCTAGCCATCTCAACAATTGTTTCATTGCCCTCAGCTCCGGTGAAAACCATGGGGCTGTCTGGGCTCCATGCAATCGGAGAGGGTGCTTCGAATCCAGACAGTTTATAGCCCTGGTTAACTCGCATTCCAGCGGGCCACCAGGGAATCAGCTGAAAGGCCATCAGCGTTGGATAAAATATCCCCTATCACTCTCTGGAAACCATTTGGATCCATTAAGTGGTGGGGGCGGACCATCCAATTTGATCCCACCTCCCTGCGGAGGGGAAGGGACGCGGAGAAGTCCAGTTGCACCAAGTGACCTGACCATGGCACTTCTTTTGTTTTAGTTTCATTTAGTGTCAGATCACCCACATCTATAAAGGTAAACACCAGGTCTAAGGCATGTCCATGGCTATGAGTTGGGCCAAACACGGAGGCCATGATTTCCATGAAGTCCTTGTACGTTTGTGTTGGCATGGATGTTAAAATCCCCTAGGACAGCCAAACTAGGTATCTCCAAGAGAACATCCACCCCGACCTGAAGCAGCTCGGCCAGGGAATCCTTGGTGCAGTGGGGAGGTCAGTACACCAAAATGAATCTGCCCCTATTGCCCAACTTCCAGAACATGCACTCAGAAAACTGGGTCTTCGCAATAGGATGCCTGGTGCAAGCGCCATCAGTTCTCTGCTCATTTGTATAATTGATATGATCAGCTACAGCTTCCTTGTTCCCAGAAAAATCCAGCAGGCGCCTTCGCAGGTTCAGCCAGAGCCTGGAAGAGAAACCCTTGTTCACTGGTGTGTTTTTAATACAAAGCACAAGAGTCCCATTTAATTAAATGTGTTAAGGAATATTTACAATACTTAGGAATGATACACAGCGGCTTTTGCATTCATTAAAACACCCACCAGGGTGGAGTTCTCTTGTGCTTGCAGAATAATAAACACTGGGAAAATAACAAGCAGCATTTCCAGGCGAGAGTCTTCCACACCAACAGCCTTTTGGGGAATGAATTATGCAGCTGCTCTGGTGTTTGAAGGATTCTTCCAGTCTCCTTCTGTGGAGGAACTGCCTGCTGTTCCTCAGATCTAAGCGTTAGAAGAAGGGATTATCCAAAGGACAGATGGGGAAAAGGCCACATTTTGCAGTTGGCTAGGGATGGTAAATAGAATTTCCATGATTTGAGATAGAAGGCAGTGCAATGTATATCTGAAAGCAAATTGAAAGCAGAGCGGTCAAACTCCTTTGGAGATATTTCTATTTCCAGGAGCAGAAAGGATGGGCAATTTCAGAACCACTCCGAAAATGGGACTGGCAGGAACGTGTCCTTGAAGTGTGATCATAATACCTCTTGTTTCCCTGGAAGGAGAATGGAGAGATGGGATGGCGGTGGGGATATGAAGATGGCATCTGTAGCTCCACCCACTTTGGCCCCACCCAATATCTTATTCCAATTTCTTCCTGCCACTGGCATAAGGGACTCAGAAAAGAATTTAAAACCTCTGATCAGAAGAAATGGCAAGGGCACTGCAGAAGGAATTTAATTGTCTGCTGTCCTGGGAGAATTGTGTTTGCATGCATGGTTGTTTTTTTAGGAGAATTGTACAGTGGTACCTCGACTTACGAAGATGATCCGTTCCGTGGCCGTCTTCGCAAGTCGAGGTCTTCGGTTGTCGAAGCGCCGCTTCTGTGCATGCGCCGACCACACACGCCACTTTGCACAGGCGCAGAACGGCGAAAAGACTTCCCGGGTTGTCGACTTCCGGGGTTGTCGACTTCGGAAGTCGAAACCTTTGGAAGTCGAAGCGTTCAGTTGTCGAGGTACCACTGTATTTGTATATGAAGTGTAGGTGGGTGCCCACAAGGCAAGACAACAGCAAGAACCTTTATTGAACTACATAACTGAGAAACAGGGGCAAAGCAACTGCTTATTTACTTTTCTGAAAGCCTTGGCCACTCCCATTCCCAACATGATTGGCTAAGGTGCCTAAAAGAAGGTGGAAGGTGCCTAAAGAAGCCAGGCTGGCTATCTAAAGAACTTTTGACTGAGTTAAGATTTAAAAGGGATATGTACAAAAAATGGAAAAGGGGGGAAATCTCCAGAGAGGAATTCAAACATATAGCCAGCACGTGTAGAGACAAAGTCAGAAAAGCTAAAGCACAGAATGAACTCAGGCTCGCCAGAGAGGTTAAAAGCAACAAAAAGGTCTTTTATGGGTATGTCCGTAGCAAAAGGAAAAACAAGGAAACAGTGGGGTCACTCAGAGGAGAAGATGGTGAAATGCAAACAGGGGACAGAGAAAGGGCAGAACTCCTCAATGCCTTCTTTGCCTCA